>NC_071999.2:33425278-34098403 GCF_028885655.2 Pongo abelii
TTTCCAGTTCTCCTCACCACTCTCCCTGGCGCCTTTCTCTGCCTCCCGCACCCCTGCCTCCTCTAAAACCCGCAGCATCATCTCGCAGAGCAGCTGGAAGCGGACAGCTGATCCTTCTTCTTGCTGGTCCCCCAGCCCAGAACACAGCCTGGGACATACATGCAGAGCCACAGTGTCTGTTGGTCTCACCTGAGAGCTGCTTGTCACTCCCACACCCTCTTTCAAGGAGAAGCTGTCAGCATTGTCCTTCTGCAGCATTCAACAGGGGCCAGGCATTGGGTTAGGGCTGAAAACACTGATGGAGAGCCATCATCTCTGCCTTCTAAAGGGCTTGGACTGTGATAAGAAGGTGGGCACTTGAAGAGGCTGCAATGCAGGACTGGCATTCCAGTGCTGGAGGGGTGTTTAGTCCTCCATCAGCTCAGAGAAGAAAAGGCACATTTATTGGCAGGGAAAACCCAAGGAGGGCTTCTCAGGAGAGACACACACTTGACTCTGGGGGAAAGTGGTCCATAGTACCATGTACAAAGGTTTAATTTGCTAATACATTTTTTCAAATGCCATTTTGATATTTTTAACTCATAAAGAGACAACACTTTCCAAACCTGCTGCCAGCAATGAATCTACATTGTGTCTGTAAAGCCAGAACAGGCATTTGATGGACAGCTGAAACAATCTTTATAATCTAAGATGCTAATCAATGATATTAACATGTTGCTCAATTATTTAAGGTTAATAGAGTCACAGGCGAATCTAAGATTTATATTAAAACTATGCTGCAGTAAGGGTGGGCTTCCACATTTCCCAACTACTCTTTTGAAAAGTTGCTTTTAATTAGAGTCAGCAATTTATTGACTATGACTTCTTTGTTAGTTGCATTAACGTTCTCACAAAGAACTAAAAAATGCTACAAATTTTAGCTTAGATATGGGGAATAAAGGTATAGCTCCCAATCCTCTCCCCAAAAGAGATAATACCTTTGAATGAGAACGGGCTATAGCACTCTCCTAACTAAATCACTAATGAAAGAGGTTTTATAGATAATACTGATGGAGAAGATCGAATTCAACACGCCTGGTGGGTATAAAAAGCTATTGAAGTAGATAATCTGCTTGCTTCCTGCTCACATACAAAAGAACATTTCATCTCCTGTTTGGTTAGCAAAACCAGACACTCTCTCTTGTTATCAGCTACAAACATTCTCTTGAGGTTTCTTTCTCACCCCTATTCAGAAGCACACTGTTGCTAAATCCATCAGCTTTAATATTCGAGACTGAATAAGAGTGTTGGAGCACCAGCGTGAGAGACAGGAGGGAGCCCAGGCTCTCACCTTCCTCCAAAGACCAAGCGTGGAGCTGATCAGCTACAGTCATTGAGGATCAGTCAGGAATTTATTTCCCAGTTGGGTTAGGTAGCTTGATACAAAAGGAAAAATACACTCTATGGGTATACTCTGCATAATGCAAATATGTATGGTTGAATACAAGAAACAAATGATCTCATAAAACCCTTCTGTGTTATATTTTAAAAGGCTTCACAGTACATATCCTCTGGACAGTTCAGGCTCCTTGGTCTAAAAAGCACACACTCCCAAATCTCTGCTAAGAAGTTCTGCGGAGTTCACCAGGCAGGCACATGTATGATTTTACTTAGGAGATGCTGATGACCCGATTGACTCAAAAGTCTTGCTATGGGAAGCTACCACTGTGGCTGAAATGCCCCCATTTTCAAAGAACTTAAACATCTGGTACTGGGTTTAAAAGCCATTCAACCCATCTACCGAGTCAATTCGTGGAATTTCTCTTCAATGCTCCAATATCTCCACATGAAAATTTATTGAACACTTAAAAACACCTCCTGTGCTGCGGGCATCTTGTCTCCAGCCTCAACATCCACATCCCTTTGGTCACTCTTCAGCTGACACGCTCCAGAAATTCCATCCAGCTCCGCTTAGAAGTCTCCAGCATATCAGTGTCCCTGCAGGTGACACGCTTAGGATTGAAAATGCAGCACAATTATCATTTCCGTACTCCTAGAGGTAGTTTTTCTTTCAGGCAGAGAGAAAAGCCTGTGGGAAGGCCCAGTGGGAGCGAGGAAGGAAAATCGTTCAGGTGGGAAGAGCAGCGTGGAGAAGGAAGCACAGGGGACAGCCCCCTCCTGGAGATGAGGCCAGTGCCACTGACAGCAGGGCAGCACTGCCCTGGTGGCACCTCTGGGGCCGCTGGCCTGGGCTCCCTGGCTCCTCCTGTTCCTGCTACTCATGCTCCCATCTGCTCTGACTACCTTCTCCCTCGCATGGGTGGGTGCTGCTGCTGTTTATAAGATTGCCATTGGCTTTACTTGGAATTCTCCTCCTGCTACTCCCAGGGGCTACTACAGAGAGAACTTGCTTCTGTTCCTGGGACCTAAGATCAAAGGAGCCTTTTCTGTCAGCGCCTTCATACCTTGGACTCTTCCAGAACTTACTCTTGGTTAAAGCCCCAAGGCTTTCTCACAAGAGCTGCTATCTGGCTGCCCTTGTGCAGCCGCCGCTTGGGTTGACTCAGGCTGCAGGCCCTGAGCATGTTGTTTAAGCCTCTTGTTTGTCTTAATCTGTCTTTCTGGCACGTCGAAGTCTTTCTGGTCTCTGATTCTGCCATCCTGTGGACTGTCTATAGCTCCTGCTTCAAATGATCCACAAATATGGTAAACGTGCCTTCTGGGTCATCATCAAAATCACTGAGGAGGACAAAGCTGAGTGAGTGAATGAATGAATGAATGAATGAATGAAAGTAGAGATCTGTGGAGGTTGAATAAACCAAGGAAGGACTCAAATTATTCCTTTGTGTCATTATCTTTAGCTGTATGTTCACCAAAGGAGGCTGCATATTAACTCATTCACATTTACCATGTCATTATTTAGGAATAATTGATGGTCCTAGCAAGAGAAAATAAGACAGGTACGTTTTATCGAAGGCATACTAGAAAAGTTGAAAGGAAAAAAAAAAAAAAAAAAGAGACCAGACTGGGATAGTTAGAGAAGCATGGGGCAGGGGAAGCGGCAAATCAGAGAAGCAAATAAGGCCTAAAGGAAAAGTGGCCAATTAGAGTAATCTCTAGGAACCTCCTCTAATCAGTATCACTACTATCTTGCCTAAGGTCAGTTGTATCTCAGCACTTAACTGCCAGCCATTGACTCTTCCCCTTACTCTTTTTCCTGTTTTATTACTTTTAATACACTCACAGTCATTAAATATAACATTTTAGAAAGATTAAAAGAAGGGAAGGTCTGGAGGATGAGTCATAATTCCATCATCTCAGCAGGGCCACTGTGATCACTGTGGTGTATTTCATTCGAGCCTTTTTCATACAGACGGCTTTTATCTTTGCATGTTTCTATAGAGCCCTCATAACTGTTGTAGCTAATAGCCGCAAACTATTATCCTCTTGCTAGACATTCCAGTTTCTGCACTGTAAATAATTCCAAAATAATCTTAATTTGACACTGGAATGTTTTTAGTCAGATGTACACACGCACATGCACGCTCATCAATATCCTTGCTTTACTTAAAACCCTACCAGCTTAGTCCAACAGTGACCTGGCTGAGCAGTTGAAGGAAACAGCTCATGGCATGGTGCATGATCCAGGAAATGTATTCTTTCATTCAGCAATGCCATGCTAATTCGATTGAAAATAGTAACATAGGAGATATAATTATTTCTCTAGAAGACCTTGCACTCTAATATTAGAGAAGGCCAGGCTTCCATGAAATATTAGGAAACATTTCTGAGGCGATTAAAGGCAAGATACAGTTATGAGTGCTAAAAGGAATCATTAGTTACTGTATTGGGAAATGGCTTTGAAGGTAGTAACAGTTTATATCAGCAGAGAAGAGAAGGCATTCTGGAAAGGTGGAGAAGGGAATAAAACCAGTCAACATTGGGAGAGGCCAGTGAGGGGTGGAGGTGTTGGGAACAGGGAGGCTGAGTTTGCACAGGTAAGGTTGAGGCCTGGACACTTGCTAGACACTTACGTGTGTTTCATTCTGTCAGTACAGAAAGGGGTGGCTTTAGGATGGTTAGACTGGCCAATAGTGGGTTACAAGGGAATGAGACTGGAGGGAAATGAATAAACCATTAAATAAATTCATGAAGAAACAAGCAAATCTATTGAGAGGCAATAGAATAGGGCTGGTACCATGAGGGGAAGAGGAGGGTGCAGGGTGGCTCTGGTTAGCAGTTCAGGTAAGGGATGTAGAGATAATTAAGTTTGGGGTTGAGGTGAGGGAGAGGGAAAAGCCCAGGAGAACTTCAAGGTTCCTGGGAGGACCCTAAGGAAGCCAGGCATTGGCTGATGAGGATGTTGTGGGAGGTGTCTGGAGAGGAGGCAGGAGGACTTAGTTTTAGCCATGTTGGGATGAGTGGGCAATTGAAAGCCACTGACTTTATTTTCAGGCTGGAGCCAAGGCAGAGTTTAAAGGGATGGCGTGCTGGGCGTGGTGGCGTGTGCCTGTAGTCTCAGCTACCTGAGAGGCCTAGGTGGGAGGATTACTTGAGTCCAGGAATCCAAGACCAGCCTGGGCAACACAGCAAGACCCTGTTTCTAAAAATAAATAAATAAATAAATAAATATTTAAAAAGACAACAGGATAGTGTGGCTCAGGTCTAAACATTTTTTTTTTTGAGACAGTCTCACTCTGTTGCCCAGGCTGGAGTGCAGTGGCGCGATCTCGGCTCACTGCAAGCTCCGCTTCCCGAGTTCACGCCATTCTCCTGCCTCAGCCTCCCGAATAGCTGGGACTACAGGCGGCTGCCACCATGCCCGGCTAATTTTTTGTAGAGACGGGGTTTCACCATGTTGGCCAGGATGGTCTCGATCTCCTGACCTCATGATCCACCCACCTCGGCCTCCCAAAGTGCTGGGATTACAGGTGTGAGCCACCGCGCCCGGCCAGCTCAGGTCGAAACATTTTAAGGAAGTAGAAACTCAACAGGTAGTGCTATATCCTGACTTCACATGTCATATATATGTTATAATTTTACATGTAACATATATGTTATATCTATATAAGACAAAAATCACATATATTTGAGATAGCCTGAGTTTTCTGTAATGGCTAGGCTCTGACTAGGCAGTTTAATTTCCACTTCTGAGTAAGGAGGGGTGCCTAGCAGAGTACTCCAGTTTTAGCCTTCCTTCTTCAAAAGTTCCCAAACTCCAGACACACCCTCAGGGCAGATCTGCTGGCGACTTTGGTGGAAGACCAGCCCTTTCCTTCCTGCGTCTCTTCCAGGCTCCTCCTGGACACACTTGTCATGAGCAGCGGCAGCAGTCACGGAGCAGCCAGCCACACTCTGCCCTGGACCACAGGCCATCTGCCCAGCAGTCAGCCAGACCTACAGAAACACGGCTCTGTCACCCTCCTAGAGGCAAGCCTGGCATTTGTAAGAAAGTTAGATCCCCAAGCTCAATGAAACCTACTGTGGAGGGAAGAATTGTGTATCATAATTGGCTTTAGATTTTTCTGTTGAAAAAACAATAATCTATAAAAATAAGCTCCAGTTATACCATTAGTGTGGGTTTTCTTGCTAAAATTTGAAACCCAGCCAAATAATAGTTTATTGTTTAAATAAAATTCTCTTTCTTCACATGCTGAAGTAATCACAAAGGGATAAAATGACTGATTTGCTTCAAAATTATCCAAGACCCCAATTACACCGATTTTATCTTTACAAATTATATAAACGTATTAAATTTTCACATGTACCACAAAAATATATACATTTCCTATGCCTCAATTTAAAAAGTTATCCAAGAGGAGTAAAGATGAAACGTGATAGGCCATGTATTGATAATACTGAAACATACATAATTTATGAACATTTCTTTCCTCTGATGTATATGCTTACAATTTTTTCAGAGCAAAAGTTAATTTTCTTTTGTAGTCTGAAATTGGTCCAAAGTGAATTTCAGGATCTGAGCCTGAGGCTACAGAGAAAAGGAGGGATAATGAATGTAACCTGTTGGCCAGAGCTTTGGTTTCACTGATAGGAAGACATATGTCTTCCCCGTGAGTTTCTAGCAAATTCTGTGTGAGTGTGATAAAGAGGCATGAAGAGGTGTAAAGCAATCACAGAGGAAACAAATTCTAGTGTTACAATCCAGTTGATATGGAAAGTCTGCTGCAGAAAGAAGTAGCACAGAGAAGTAAAAAACGTATAAAAAATGCAGCTGAAGAAAAAGAACAGGAAAACTCTTTAAAAAGAAAAATCCAGAAAATTACTATCTATATGATGGAGAGGAGGAAAATAAATCACTTTTCTTTTTCATTTTATTTGTTGAAAATTAAATAAATTCCTTTAAAAATCCCTTTTCTTCTCCATGTTATTTATTTGAAAATTATGGCTGGAGATCATGAAGTAGAGAAAATGAAATTTGGGGTGAGAGGATTAAAACTCATGCTGCATCATCTAATGACATTATTAAAAAGGACTTTAAAAACTATGTTTTTAAAACAAAGCAAAACAAACAGGATTTGTTGGCAAGCATTCTAGGCAATTTGGGAACAGGAAGATAACATTGCAAGACCATTAGCCATTTTTTTCTAGAACTTATGCACAAGTCCCCATGATTGGAAAAGGAAAGAAATTCAGCAGGTTGATTGGTAAAGATAAACACAAAATCATACAATCTTAGTGTGCAAGTGGACCTTATAGATCTAGTCCAATCACCTGATCTTGCTTTGAGGAAAGAGGCAGCGAGATGATGTGCTTGGCCAGTCACACCTGAATCAGAATGTAGGGATAACCCTTGACCTTCTCAGACTATTGCTGAGAGGTTCTCCCCACACAATCCCCATGCCTTCTGGCCTCTTCAAAGGAGAGAGCCTAAAGATGCATTGCTCTGTTCTCTGGATCTCTGTGAGATGATCTCATCAGTCAGTGAAAGGCAGGCAGGATTTGCCTGCAGGTCAGCTCAGCTCAGAACTTATTCAGGTCAAGATTGTCACCTTTGGGCCCAGGGTCACTTGCACCTAGGAAAGCAACATAGAGCAGAGGGCAAAGAACTTCTACTGCCAAAGTGGGTCTGTGCACAGCTCCTAGGCCAGCCTGCCGGGTGTTTGAATCTTGACTCTGCCTCTTGCAGGATATCTGACCTTGGGCAAGCCACCTAATGTCTCTGGGCTCTAGTCTCTTAATCTCCAAAGCAGGGATGATGATAGAATAGTAGGGTTGTTGTGAGGATTAAAGGAAGAATCCGGAAAAGCATTTATAATAGTGTCTGGACCAAACTAAGCACTGGATAAGTGTTAAGTATGATTACGTGAGTAATGTTTGCCATATGCCTCCTGCCTGCTGCCTGACTAATCCTCCAGTACTTATCCCCATGGGTTAGCTATACTTCTGCCCTCAAATTCCAGGTCTCTGATGGGATTGGGCCTTGGATGGGCACCAGCACACTGTGTACATTTGCTAGCCTTTTTCCTCAAGACTGAACCCTTTCTTCCTTCCCCTTAGGCATCGTTTGAGACCCTGCCTCCTGTCTGACTTCAAGTGTCCCCTGATGGTTAAAGCCAGCCTCTGGGTGCCAGCCCCATCCTCTGGACTGGCAGCCCTCAGATGCCCATTTGTGGGACCCTGCCTCTGGGTAACTGTTGGATTGCGTGGCTGTTCCTGCAGGGCAGTTCATTGCTGTCTTGTTCCCTGCTCCCTTGCTTCTCTGTCCTGCCCCAGTCCAGTTGCTCATCTCCTCTCTCTACCAGCCTCTGCTGCCAAAGTCCTAGCACAAAATCCTTAGCTCTATGTAAGAACCGCCCCCCGACCCCGGCTCCTTAAATAAAACAAAAACCTTGATCTGCCAAAGTTGGTCTCAGAGGGAGGAGCTCATCTTGGTGAAGACCTCTCTGTCCTCCTCTTGTCCTGACATCTCCTCTCCTTGGGTAACCCAGCAATCACTCCTGCCCCTGGGGACTGGTCTTCAGGGCTCCATGGTGCCTTATGGGGTTTCACACCTGTGGACAACTGCTTCCCTGAGCTTCCATCAGCATCCCCAGGATAGCTGGAACCTTTATCAGGACCCAGCTAAAGGCTCAGGCAACACAACAGCGGAGGTGGCACACCCTGTCCAGAGCCCACCCGAGGTTCTCCTCCTGCTTCTGTCTTGAGCACCACCCTTCCCTTTTCCATCAGACTGCATGATCTGGTTGAGCTCCAGAACCAGGAAGAATCCACAGGTATGGGCTTCAGTAAAAAAGCTGGAGGAGGTGGAAGCTGACAGGCTGCTGGCCTGCCTAGGCCTTTTCTGGCCACCAATCCCCCCTGCCTGGCTGGGCAAGCTATGGCTCACTTTTGTCTTGGCTTATTTTGTACTTTGCACTTAAAATGCTATCCCATTTTTTAAAAAAATGATGGTGGAAAAGGAAAAGGTAGGAATCCTGTGATTTCACTATCTAGAAAGAATAGCAGTTATAATGAACAACCACTGAAAATACAGTTTCAGTTTAGAAAAGCCCCCAAAACCTGTTCCTTATAAATAAAAAAAGAAGCCCCCAAATATTAAAGTAATTGCTTTTCTTCTATAGTCACAGTGCCAGGTCTTGCAAGTGAAGAGTCACTAATTATTTGCTTATTTTTTTAGAGACAGGGTGTTTCCCTGTCACATAGGCTGGAGTACAGTGGTACAATCATAGCTCACTGCATCCTTGCACTTCAGGGCTCAAACAATCCTCCCTCCTCAGCCTCCCGAGTTGCTGGAACTACAGGTGTGTACCCCACACCCAGCTAATTTTTTATTTTTCATAGAGATGGGGTCTCACTATGTTGCCCAGGCTGGTCTCAAGCTCCTGGCCTCAGGCAATCCTCCCACTTCAGCCTCCCAAAGTGCTGAGATTACAGGCATCACCATGCCCAGCCAAGAGTCACTTAAACATGTATTTTTTGTTATCTATGGTACTTTTTTTTTAATCGTTAATAGTATAAGATGATTTGAAGAGCCTGACCACACCTAAAAATTGGGAAGTTTGCAACAGGCCACCAGGAGTACCTTTAGCTTAAAAGACTTCTCTGGGTCCTGGAAGGAAACTTTCATACTATTGGTCTGATCCCCTGACACTAAAATTAAGACTTGGGCCACAAAGGAAGGAGATAAAGACCTCAGCCCCAGGAGGAAGGTATATTAAGAAGTCAGGAAATTCACCCAGCTCAGAGCCAAGGGCAGGCACTGCAGCCTGGAGGTGGGGTAAGAGAGGGGGGCTGTTATTGTGCTCTTCAGCCTCGGAGCTTCCTGTCTCAACACATGCCTGACTTGATGATCCTCAGGGAGTGTTGTAAGACTGAAAGAGCAGACTTCCTGAAGCACCCACGAGCATTAGAACACTCAGGCAAGAGTTTAAACTGGAATTCAAGTCTGGAATCCAGACTGGAATCCAGGTCCACTAGGGTATCCAAAGGAGCTATCATCATTTGCTCATGCTGGGACCCGCACTTGCACCCAGAACACCCTGATAATTTCTGTCAGACTGTTCAACTCTCACCTACCATGTGTGAGTGTGAGCCCAGGTGCCCTGTGCCCAGGAAGTCTTTCCTGAGCCCTCTGGTCAACCAGACCCTTCTCTCCTCTGGAATGTACAGTTCTGAATTTTTATCTTGTACTTCTTTGTATAGAAACTGTAGGGAACAGCCTGGGCAACATACTGAGACCCTGTCTCTACAAAAAAATTTAAAAAATTAGTCAGGAGCGGTGGCACCCACCTGTAGTCCTAGCTACTCAGGAGGCTGAGTCAGGAGGATTGCTTGAGCCAAGGAGGTTGAGGCTGCAGTGAGCTATGATTGTGTCACTGCACTCCAGCCTGGGCAACAGAGCAAGACGCTGTCTCTAAATAAATATATATGAAAAAGAAAACTGTAGGGAACTGCAAGCAGATCTTTTGTCATTTAACTGCTTGTTTAAAAAGCAAATATAATGGTGAATATACCGGTTAGGAATGCTTTTGGTTGCAAGTAACAGTACACCTGACTAACTGCAACTTAAGCAATAAAGACAAAATTTAATAATCTCACATAGTAAGGGGTCTGCAGAAGGCAGTTTCAGGTTGCATGAGGCAATTTCACAATGTGATGAAATGGCCAGGCGTGCCTTCCCTGTCTTCTGCCCTGCCAACTCTGATGTTGCTTTAAGGTCACAAGGTGGCTCATACAACTACATTCAAGGCAGGAGTTGGGGCAAAGAAGTCCTCTCCTTACTGAGTCCTATCTATTTATTAAGTCATAGAAAACTCTTTCGAGTAACTACCCAGGATACTCTTTATATCTCATTGGCCAGAACTACATCACATATCTACTGGTCCGTGTCAACCCTTAGACCAATCATTGGCAAAGGGAAGTGGAATGAGCATGACTGACCTAATCAGGATTATCCCCCAACACATACACACACACACACACACACACAGACACACACACACACACACACACACACACACGCTGGGCCGGGCACTCCCTCTCCTAGAACAAAGGATCTCCTTTCTCCTGCCATCAACCTGAACAATATGGAGGGGACCGTTAGCTGCCAAGAGGAAAATAATTATCCTTTGTGTGCACAAAATCAGTGTCAGTCACAGTGAGTAGATAGTCATTGATGAATGACACTGAAGAGCCATCAAAATTGGCCTTCCTACAACAAAGCATACATCATGTCGCTTTCCATGTTAAAAACTGCAGAGTATCCATATTGCGCTTATGATAGTGGGAAAAGCAGTGACCTTTGCTTGGAATCAGAAGAGTGGATTACTTACTAGCTATGTGGGCAAATCAATTTACTTTCTTGGGCCTCAGCTTCCTCATTTGTAGAAAATGAATGAGTTGGGTTTGCTTCATCCCTTTTGCTTCCAAAACCCTCTGGCTTCCAAGGCTTCCTCAAATCTGGTCAGACATCAATATTTAATCATATTTTCTATTTATTTAATCCTATCAAGAGTCTCACTTCCTTTCATCTAGTCCCTTCATTGTCCCAGAACACACCATGTTATTCATTCATTTATTCCACAGACATTCACTGAGTGACTAGAAGTTCTAGACACAGGATGAGAGCAATTCTTTGGGAAATGGAGCAGCAACAATTCAGAGGGACTTGGGTCACTGCATGACATACAAGAAGCTCCATACTACCTACTTCTAGAATGCTTCATGAGAGAAAATAATCTATTTTTTGAGCCACTATTTTTTTTAGTGTCTTAGCCTATATTATAACATTAAAAAGTCTCTCCTGACTACTTGTTGCGAGCTTAATTGTGTCCCCTCAAAATTTATATGTTGAAGCCCTGATCCCCAGTACCTCCAAATGTGACTGTATTTTTTTGTTTGTTTGCTTGTTTTTGAGAGGGAGTCTCACTCTGTCACCCAGATTGGAGTGCAGTGGCACGAACTCAGCTCATTGCAACCTCTGCCTCCCAGGCTCAAGCGATTCTCTTCCCTCAGCCTCCCAAGCAGCTGAGATTACAGGCACCCGCCACCACGCCCAGCTAATTTTTGTATTTTAGTAGAGATGCGGTTTCACCATGTTGGTCAGGCTGGTCTCGAACTCCTTACTTCAAATGATCTGCCTGCCTCGGCCTCCCAAAGTGCTAGGATTACAGGCGTGAGCCACTGTGCCCAGCCTGTGACTGTATTTGGAGATAAGAGGTCTTAGTCTACTTGTGCTGCTATAACAGAACATCACAGGCTGGGTAATTTACAAAGAACAGAAATTTATTTCTCACAGTTCTGGAGGCTGGAAGCACAAGATCAAGGTGCTAGCATTTGCTGTTAAGTGAGGGCTGCATCCTCCAGAGGGGAGGAACTCCATGTTCTCATGTGGCAGAGGGTGGACAAAATACATTAAGCCTCTTTTATTTATTTATTTATTTATTTATTTATTTATTTTTGAGACAGAGTCTTTCTCTGTTGCCCAGGCTGGAGTGCAGTGGCGTGATCTCAGCTTACAATTTCCGTCTCCCAGGTTCAAGCGATTCTCCTGACTCAGCCTCCCTAGTAGCTGGAATTACAGGTGCCCAGCACCACACTCAGCTAATTTTTGTATTTTTAGTAGAGACAGGGTTTCACCATGTTGGCCACGCTGGTCTCAAACTTCTGACCTCAGGTGATCTGCCTGCCTCGGCCTCCCAAAGTGCTGGGATTACAGGTGTGAGCCACCACGCCTGGCCAAAGCCTCTTTTATAAGGGCTTTAATCCCATTCATGAGAGGAGATGCCTTCATGATCTAATCACCTCTTAAAGGCCCCACCTCCTAATACTGTCACATTGGCAACAGCTGAATTTGGGAGGGGACTTTTCAAACCATAGCATACGATCTTTAAAGAGGTGATAATGAAGTGATTAAGAGTGGCCCTAATCTAATATAACTTGTATTTATAAGAAGAGGAAATTTGAACACAGGTACAGAGACAAGACCATGTGAAGACACAGGGAGGAGATGGCCACCTAAAAGCTAAGGAGAAGAAAAAAACATACCTGCCAACACCCAGACCTTGGGTTTTCAGCCTTTAGAACCATGAATGAATAGATTTCTGTGAAGCCACTCAGTCCATAGTACCTTGTCATGCGGCCCTAGTAAACACCATTCCCGCCTGTTTGCTTTCTTAATTCTTAAAATTAAAAGTTTATCTTGTAATCAATAACATACTATTTAAATCTTAATTTTATAATGTTTACACTTTTGTTAAAGGTTTACTAAGGGTAGAAAACATGTCTTAAGCTTTCTAAGGATTTCCATTGTTAGTGTGATTTTGAAACAAAAGCTAGACAGTCCTTTAGTAGGACTAATAAAGAAAAGATAAAAAGACAGAGGAGACAAAAATTAACAAAGGGACCAAATCTACAGATACAGTCCGGAGTTTGTAAAAATCATTAAAAAACCCTCTGGACTAAAGTATGCAATAATTTTGAAAATTTAGATTACATTGACAATGACATAAAAAAGTACAAAATTGGACTGAATAGATTCTAGATGAAAATGACAGATGGGATTTATATCAAAGAATTTCCCTCCCTTAACACATTAAAAGAAAAATCACAAAAACCAACCCCCAAATATTCATTAATAGCACATAGGCAATGATGGAATTATACCTTAATGAAACACACCTCAAATATTAGTAGCCAAGGAACTTCTGGAGCAGGGTTGAAAAGCACAGAAAGGCTAGGCTTCTAATCCTACCCCAGTGCTGGTGAGTAGAAAAATCCTAAGAATTCTCATCAACGCCTCCCACTAATACCCACTGGAGAGGAACAAGCTATATGGGTGTCTTAATCTTTTTCCTCTTCTGTCTGATGAATAGTAGCAATACAAGTGAACATATCACAAGAAAAAAAATCCCAAATCTGAGACGGTCCTCACTTGGGGATTGGGAGTCCTGGTATGAGCATTTTAACAAAATCTCAGAGGAGGGAAAAGGTTCACATATTCTAAAAAATACCACTTAGAACCACAGATAAACTCTTCCTTTCCAACTATCCATTTTCATATTAAAATATATAGAAAATATGAAATGTTCAATCCACAAACTATAACTTGGAGGGGAAAATTTGTTTTTAAGTATAGTGGAAAAGGAGTTCAAAAAAAGTCATCCACATTGTATTACAGAAAATAGAAGGTCTGGACAGAATTGTTCGAGATGAAAAGAAGCAGCATTATAACTAGGCAAAGATGCTGCAAGAGAGGGGAAGGAAGGAAGAGAAGGAAGGAAGGAAGGAAGAAAGGGAGGGAGGCGAAGGAAAGAAAAGAGAAGAAAGAAAGAGAAAGGAAGGAAGAAAAGAAGGAGAAAGAAGAAAGAAAAAAGAAAAGCAGACAGGCAAATAAGCACAAGACTGGCAAAGAACTCATAAGAAAACTTTTCTCAAATAAAAGAAGAAAATTTTTCCCAATCTCTTCACACTAGAAGTAATTTTATAAAGACCATTAATTTAATAACATAAGAGCTCAAGAATGATATGATACGGTAAATGTGACAGAGATAATGCTATGGCTTCACCAAATCTTGTGTCGTTTTCTTCTTCCTGGGCACACAGGCATTTTGCATTCCCTTGAATCCTACCATCTGACCCAAAAGTGTATATTCTAGCAATAAATCTAACTGATAGGTGAACATTCCAGGCCAATTCAAGACAATGCCAGGCCAGCAAGTGTGTGTGAATTCTTTATGCTGTCATTTTTCCTGCCTGGGCAACTTAGAAACCATCAGCTCCATGTGGTATAGCGTTAAGGTTCCATGTGGCATAGCTTTACAATGCAAGTACCCTGGACTCTGTGTTATCTCTTGGAAAGGAGCTGCTCTGGAAAGCTGTCAGCCCTCACCCAGTTTTGCATGAAAAAAAAAAAAACCCTCATTGTGATAAGACACTGAAAAGTTGTGGTTAGATTTGTTACTGTATCATAACCTAGTTCATCCTGACCAATATTATGAAACAACAGAATGAAATAAATGAGTTTTGCAGACCTAAGGAAAACAACTGAATGTCCAAACCATATCATTGCATAAGAGATGTAGAGAACTGGTATAATTTTTTCCTTAAATGTTTGGTAGAAATCACCAGTGAACCCACCTGAGTCTGGTGCTTTCTGTTTTGGAAGGTAATCAATTACTGATTCAATTATTTAATAGATATAGGCCTGTTCAGATCATCCATTTCTTCTTGTGTGGCTTTTGGCAGACTGTGTCTTTCAGGAACTGGTCCATTTTATCTAAATTATCAAATTAGTGGGCATAGAATTGTTCATAGAATTCCTTTATTATCCTTTAAATGTCCATGGAATCTGTAGCAATGTCCCCACTTTCATTTCTGATATTAGTAATTTGTGTAATTTGTGTCCTCTCTCTTTTTTTGTAGTTAGTTTAGCTAAAAACTTATCAATCGTATTGAGCTTTTCAAAAAACCAGGTTTTGGTTTCATTGATTTTGTCTATTGATTTCCTGTTTTTTATTTCATCGATTTCTGCTCTACTCATTTATTTTCTACTTAACTTGGATTTAATTTGCTTTTTTTTTTTTTTTCAGTTTCCTAAGGTGGAAGCTTTGATTTTTTAATTTTAGATATTTTTTCTTTTCTAATATATACATTCAGCGCTATACATTTCTAAGCACTATTTTTGCCTGTTCCCACAAATTTTGGTAAGTTGTGTTTTCATTTTCATTTAGGTCAAAACATTGTAAAAGTTCTCCTGAGATTTCATCTTTGACCCATGTGTTATTTAGAAGTGTGTTGTTTAATCTCCATGTATTTTGGTATTTTCTGATTATCTTTCCACTGGTGATTTCTAGTTTAATTCTATTGTGGTCTGAGAGCAGACATTATATAATTTCTACTCTTCTAAATTTGTTAAGGTGCATTTTATGTCCCAGGATGTGGTGTCTTGGTGAATGTTCCACATGAGCTTGATAAGGATGCATATTCTGCTGTTGTTGGATGATATCATTTATAGATATCAATTATATCCAGGCGATTTGTCGTCTTGTTGGGTTTAACCACATCCTTACTGACTTTTTGCCTGCTGAATCCGTCCATTTCTGAAAGAGGGATGTTGAAGTCTCCAACTATAATAGTGGATTTATCTATTTCTTCTTGTAGTTCTATCAGTTTTTGCTCCACGTAATTTTTTTATTTTTTATTTTTATTTTTATTTTATTTTTGAGACAGAGTCTGGCTCTTTTGCCCAGACTTGAGTGCAGTGGTACCATCACAGCTCACTGCAACCTCCGCCTCCCAGGTCCAAGAGATTCTTCTGCCTCAGCCTCCCAAGTAGCTGGCATTACAGGCACGCACCACCACACCTGGCTAATTTTTGTATTTTTAGTAGAGACAAGGTTTCACCAACTTGGCTGGGCTGGTCTTGAACTCCTGACCTCAAGTGATCCACCCGCCTCAGCCTTCCAAAGTGCTGACATTATAGGCGTGAGCCACTGCCCTGGGCCTGCCTCTTGTAATTTGATGGTCTCTTTTTAGGTGCATACATGTTAAGGATTACTATGTATTTTTGGAGAACCAATCCCTTTATTATTATGTAATGCCTGTCTTGATCCCTGATAGTTTTCCTTGCTTTGAAGTCTGAAATTAACATAACCACTCCTGCATTCTGTTGATTAGTGTTAATACTGCATACATTTCTTCATCCATTTACTTTAAATTTATATCTGTTTTCATATTTAAAGTGGGTTTCTTGTTTTTTGATTCATGCTGTCTTTTAATTGGTACATTTAGATCATTGATGTTCAAAGTGATTGTTCATATACTTGGATTAATATCTACCATATTTGTTACTGTTTTCTATTTGTTGCCTTTGTTCTTGTATTCTATTTTTGTCTTCTGCTCTTTTCTGCCTGTTGCAGTTTCAGTTGAACATTTTATATGGTTCAATTTTCTCTTCTTTCTTAGCACACCAGTTACATTTCTTTCTTTTTTCTTTTCTTTTCTTTCTTTCTTTCTTTCTTTTTTTTTTTTAAATAATACTACATCACTTCCTGGGTAATGGGAATATCTTATAAAAATAATCTTTTTTTTTTTTCTTTTTTGAGACGGAGTCTCACTCTGTCACCCAGGCTGGAGTGCAGTGGCGTGATCTCAGCTCACTGCAACCTCTACCTCCCATGTTCAAGCAATTCTGAGTAGCTGGAACGACAGGCGCATGCTACCACACCCGGCTAATTTTTGTGTTTTTAGTAGAGATGGGGTTTCGCCATGTTGGCCAGGCTATAAAAATAAAATAATGTTAGTTCCTCCTTCTCACCCCTTGTATCATTGCTGTCATTCATTTCACTTATATGTAAGCATACACAAGCATATAATTACGGTATATACAAAAGCATACACAACCAAATACATTGTTAGTGCTTTGAACAAGCTTATCTGTTAGATCAATTAATAATAAGAAAAATAAGAAGGTAAAATAAAAATTTATCTTCACTTATTTCTTCTTCGATGCTCTTTCTTTCTTTATGTAGATCTTAGTTTTTGACTTACGTTATTTTTCTTTTTCTAAGGAACTTCTCTAAACATTTCTTGTAAGGGAGGTTTACCGGCAACAAATTTCCTCAATTTTCATTTGTATAAGAAGTCTTTATTTCTCCCTCACTTTTGAAGGATAATTTTGCCCAGACTTCTAGGTTGGTGTTTTATTCTCGCAACACTTTAAATATTTCACTCCACTTTTTTCTTATTTGCATGGCTTCTGATGAGACGTCAGATAAAATATTTGCTCCTCCATCAGTAAGGTATTTTTTTCCTCTTGATTCTTTCAGAAAATTTTAAAAATCTTTGATTTTCTGTAGTTTGAAAATGATATGCCTATGTGTTGGTTTTTTTGTTTGTTTGTTTGTTTTGGCATTTATCCTGCTTGGTGTTCCCTGAGTTTCCTGGACCTGTGGATTGGTGTTTCACATCAATTTGGGGGAAATTCTCAGTCATTGTTTCAAATACTTCTGCTCCTTTCTATCTCCCTTGTCCTCTTGTGTTCCTGTTATGCGTATTTGCACCTTTTGTAGTTGTTCCACAATCCTTGGATATTCTGTTCTGGTTTTTTTTTTTTTCAGTCTTTGTTCTCTTTGCTTTTCAGTTTTGGAGGATTCTATTGACATATCCGAAAGCTCAGAGATTCTTTCCTTAGCTGTGTCTAGTCTACTAAGAAGTCCCTCTGAGGCAGTCTTCACTTCTGTTACAGTGCTCTTGATCTCTAGCGTTTCTTTTTGATTCTTCCATAAGATTTTCATCTCTTGGGAGGCCAAGGTGGGGTGATCATCTGAGGTCAGGAGTTTGAAACCAGCCTGGCCAACATGGCAAAACCCTGTCTCTACTAAAAATACAAAAAAAAATTAGCCAGACATGGTGGCGGGCACCTGTAATCCTGGCTACTTAAGAGGCTGAGGCAGGAGAATCGCTTGAACCTGGGAGGCAGAGGTTGCAGTGAGCTGAGATTGCACCACTGCACTCCAACCTGGGCTACAGAGTGAGACTCAGTCTCAAAAAAAAAAAAAAAAAAAAAAAAATTTCCATCTCTCTGCTCATGCTGCTTGTCTGTTCTTGCATGCTGTCTGCTTCATCCATTAGCAACCACAGCATATTAATCATAGTCACTGCAACCTCCACCTCCCAGGTTCAAGTGATTCTCCTGTCTCAGCCTCCCAAGTAGCCAGGAT
The DNA here is from genome assembly GCF_028885655.2 of Pongo abelii. Taxonomy (NCBI): domain Eukaryota; kingdom Metazoa; phylum Chordata; class Mammalia; order Primates; family Hominidae; genus Pongo; species Pongo abelii. The sequence goes on from NC_071999.2 coordinate 33,443,440, forward strand.
TACAAGCACCTGCCACCATGCCTGGCTAATTTTTGTATTTTTTTTAGTAGAGACGGGGTTTCTCCATGTTGGCCAGGCTGGTCTCAAACTCCTGACCTCATGATCTGCCCACCTTGGCCTCCCAAAGTGCTGGGATAACAGGCGTAAGCCACTGCGCTGGGATATTAATCATAGTTTTAAAAAAGTCCCTGTCTGATAATTCCAATATCCCTGCCACATCTGCTTCTGAAGTTTGCTCTGTTTCTTCACACTGTATTTTTTATCTTTTAGTATGCCTTGTAACTTTTTGCTAAAAGCCATACATGATGTGCTGGGTAAAAGGACCTGCTGTAAATAGGCCTTTAGTGATGTGGAGGTAAGGTGCAGGGGGAGGAAAAGCACCCTATAGTCCTGTGATTAGGCTTCAGTCTTTTTTTTTTTTTTTTTCAGACAGAATCTCACTCTGTCTCCAGGCTGGAGTGCAGTGGCACGACCTCAGCTCACTGCAACCTCCGCCTCCCGGGTTCAAGCGATTCCTCTGCCTCAGCCTCCTGAGTAGCTGGGACTATAGGTGTGCACCACCACATCCAGCTGATTTTTGCATTTTTAATAGAGACGGGGTTTCACCATGTTGGCCAGGATGGTCTCGATCTCCTGACTTTGTGATCTGCCCACTTTGGCCTCCCAAAGTGCTCGGATTACAGGTGTGAGCCACCACGCCCTGCCAGGCCTGTCTTTTAGTGAGCCTGTGTCTCTGGACTGTGCCTTTCACAAGTGCTTCTTAGTTTTTTCCTCCCCTTTTAGATGGGAAAGGATGGCTAGGGTGAGCTGGAGCTGGATGTTTCCGTTCTCCCAGGTCACTTAGGCTGTAATTAAATTCTAGCAAGTTAGGCTCTGGTTGACCAGTTTCTCCTTAAGGCAAACTTTGTTAAGAAGAACGGAGCACTAATTTTTCTCTAATATTTACTATGAGAACCTGGTGGAGTTCCTGGAGGTAAAACTCACAAGAGTGTGGAGGCCCCCACTAGAACTGGGTCCTCTGGAGTCTTTGACTTGTCCACACTCAGTGTCCAGCAATTTGTAATTACATTTCAGGTTTTCCTACTCCAGCATCAGTTCCTGCAGAAATTTCTGCTCCAGTATATTGTGATTCTCTGCATCTACCTCTCTGTCTGTCCAAATCTGGGGGCAGCAGTTTTCCCTGTAGATTTTCTCTTATGCATCTAAAAAGAATTGTTGATTTTTCAGTTTGCTCAGCTTTTTACATGCTGTTAAGAGAGAGCAGCAACTTCTAAGCTCCTTACCTGTCCAACTAGCCATTATAGACATACAAATTAGGAACACAAGAAATAGTGCTGAAAATCCAATTATTGACATAAAGGTAAGTCCTGACATATTTGAAGTAATTCATATGAAAAAGACAAAGGGACCAGGCATGGTGGCTTACACCTGTAGTCCCAGCACTCTGGGAGGCTGAGGTGTGAGGACTGCTTAAGCCCAGCAGGTTGAGGCTGCAGTGAGCTGTGATTGTCCCACTGCACTCCAGCATGGATGTGATGAAAAGGAAACACTTTTACACTGTTGGTGGGAATGTAAACTAGTACAAACACTATGGAAAACAGTATGGAGATTCCTTAAAGAACTAAAGTAGAACTACCATTTGATCCAGCAATTCCACTACTGGGTATCTACCCAGAGGAAAAGAAGTCATTATATGAAAAAGATACTTGTTTATGCATGTTTATAGCAGCACAATTTGCAATTGCAAAAATATGAAACCAGCCCAAATACCCATCCATCAACGAGTGGATAAAGAAAATGTGTAGTATATATATATGCCATGAAATATTACTCAGCCATAAAATGGAACCAAATAATGGCTTTCATAGCAACCTAGATGGAATTGGAGACCAGTATTCTAAGTCAAGTAACTCAGTAATGGAAAACTAAACATTGTACGTTCTCATTCGTAAGTGGGAGTTAAGCTATGGGATGCAAAGCCCTAAGAATGATACAATGGGCCAGGTGCAGTGGCTTACACCTGTAATCCCAGCACTTTGGGAGGCCAAGGCAGGCAGATCACCTGTGGTCGGGAGTTTGAGACCAGCCTACCCAACATGGTGAAACCCTGTTTCTACTAAAAATACAAAAATTAGCCGGGCATGGTGGTGCGTGCCAGTAATACCAGCTACTTGGGAGGCCGAGGCATGAGAATCACTTGAACCTGGGAGCAGAGGTTGCAGTGAGCTGAGATTGTGCCACTGCACTCTGGCCTGGCGACAGAGCAAGAGAGATTCGGTCTCAAAAAAAAAAAAAAAAAGATACAATGCACTTTGGGAATTTGGGGATCTGGGGGAAAGGGTGAGAGGAGGGTGAGAGATAAAAGACTACACTGGGTACAGCATACACTGCTTGGGTGATGGGTGCACAAAAATCTCAGAAATCATCACTGAAGAACTTATTCATGTAACCAAACACTACTTGTTTCCCAAAAACCTACTGAAATAAAAAATAAATTTAAAAAAATCCTCACGCAATTAAAAAAGACAGACAAAGATATTAAAGCAATTAATGAGACATTAATAGAAATGGGAAAAAAAGATTTATATATTCCAACTTAAAGATAATTGATGACCCTAAAGCAAAGAATCTAAAAATGAAAGACAATGCTTATTTAAAATAAATAAGAAAGACTCATAAAATTAAAACAAAAACAGACTCTGCAAATCAAGAGAACTAATGGCATTCCAGGAAAATTTAATACAGTAAAATACCAAAGATATATGTATGTTAATGAAACTATTAAAATTCCAGGATAAAGAACAAATTTGTTAGCTAATCAAGCAGAAAAGCAAAGAGAAATTAGACTGGCCACAGACTTCTCCATCGCAATCTCCAGGGGCAGAAGACAAGAACACAGTCTGCAAAACTCTAAGGGAATGAAGGACATGAAAACAGGCCAAGATGTTATTCAAGTAGAAAGGTAGAGGCAGGAATTTCTCCAATATGAAATAATTCAGGGAATGCAATGCCCATCACTATTCATACCCATCACTCATGACAATAAAATCCAGCCAATTAAAAAAATCAATCAAATATAAGAACTCAGGAATGAGGAGCCATGGGGAAAGGACCAAAGGTGAACATTAAATCCGTTTGAAGACATAGAGGCATACACCTACATACATGCTAAACATGTATGGGATGTGTAAGGAATTCTGTTGCTTAGAATGTAAATGTTATAAAACGGGCAAAGTTCAGGAGGTGAAGAGAAGTGGAAGGAAGTAAGAGATTACTGTTTTTCTCTTCTTTTAATGGCAGGGAGTCAATTGATAATGTCCAAATTTTTTTTAAGGTAAATAAAAATGGCTCTAATACCTTAATTTTAAAAAATTCTTGTTTTAACCTTAGAGAAAACTTAGAGAAATTAATCTTTTTTTGCAATTCAATTTCATTTTAATTTCTTTTTTCTTTGAATAAGTTTGAGGAAAATTAACATTTATAAATATTTTTCTATTTATCTAACAATAGTGTTTTAAAATATTCATTTATTTATCTATCCTATCTATATGAATACATTGAAAATTGTGTGGATAAATGTTGATCTAGTTACTGATGATTATTTCCTAATAGTGGGGTTTGAAGTAACTTAAAAAAAAATTTTTGGCTAGGCACATTGGCTCACACCTGTAATCTCAGCACTTTGGGAGGCTGAGATGGGAGGATTGTTTGAACCCAGGAGTTTGAGACCAGCCTAGGCAACATACTGAGACCCTGTCTCTACAAAAAAAAATTTTTTTAAAAAAGGAAGAAAAGAAAAATTAGCTGGGCATGATGGCTCATGTCTGTAGTCCCAGCTACTCAGGAGGCTGAGGGAGGAGGATCGATTGAGCCTGGGAAGTGGAGGTTGCAGGGAGCTGTGATAATGCAACTGCATTCCAGCCTGGGAAACAGAGTGAGACCCTGTCTCTAAAACGAAAACAAAAAACTTCCACCTTCATACTTTTCTGCACGTATTATCTTGACAAAATTAAGTTTTTCCTTGAGAAAAAGCTGAACATATGTATCAAAATATTAAAAATGATAATAGAAATTTAGATCTTTGTTTTTCTTTTTCAGAAATAAAACTTTAAATTTAATTAAACAATTACAACTTTTTGACTAAAAAAAGTTAGAAGCTCAAATGGATCAATAACCATTAATGAGACCAAACTAAGATAAAAAAAATTTCTTTCCTATCCATCACCCCTCCTCCAAAACCAACATCATTCTTCACAGAATTAGAAAAAATAATTCTAAAATTTATATGAAACCAAAAAAAGAGCCCAAATAGCCAAAGCAATCCTAAGCAAAAAGAATACAGCAAGAAGCATCACATTACCTGGCTTCAAATTATACTACAAGGATATAGTAACCAAAATAGCATGGTACTGGTATAAAAACAGACACATAGATCAATGGAAAAGAATAAAGAACTCAAAAATAAAGACACTTATCTACAACCAACTGATCTTTGACAAAGTCAACAAAAATATACACTGGGGAAAGGACACCCTATTCAAAAAATGGTCCTGGGAAAATTGGAGGGCCTTTTGCAGAAGAATCAATTTGGACCCATATCTCACCATATACAAACATTAATGCAAGATGGATTAGGTACTTAAATGTAAGACCTGAAAGTATGAAAATCTTAGGATAAAAACCTAAGAAAAACTCTTTAGGCATTAGCCTAGACAAAGAATTTATGACTAAGCCCTCAAAAGGAAACACACAAAAAAAAACCCAAAAATAGGCAAATAGGACTTAACCAAAAAGCTTCAAAAAAACAGTAAAAGAAATAATCAATAGGGTAAATAGAAAACCTCCAGAACATGAAAAAATATTTGTAAACAATGCATCCAACAAACGCCTAATATCCAGAATCATCCTAATCCTAAATTACCTAACAACAAAAAAAGAATGAGATCATCTTTCTCATAAAAATGTTCCAGATAAGCAGAGTGAAAGCTACCCAATTTGTTTCATAAGATTACATAACATCGATCCCAAAACCAAATAAGAAAAAGGTAAGAATTAAAGATATAAACCAATTTCACTTATGAATATTAGAAATAGATAAATGCCACATGAAATTTTAGCAAATCAAATATTATTATTCCATTTATGAGCATCAGAAGCAGAAATTTTAAGTAAAATATTAGTAAGTCAAAAAGACAAAAATCCACATTTTTTTTTTGAGACGGAGTCTTGCTCTGTCACCCAGGCTGGAGTGGAGTGGTGCAATCCCGGCTCACTGCAACCTCTGCCTCCCAGGTTCGACCAATTCTTCCCGCCTCATCCTCCCAAGTAGCTGGGATTACAGGCACCCACCATTATGCCCTGCTAATTTTTGTATTTTTAGTAGAGACAGGGTTTTGCAATGTTGGCCAGGCTGTCCTGGAACTCCTGACCTCAAGTGATCTGCTCACCTCAACCTCCCAAAGTGCTGGGATTATAGGCGTGAGCCATCTTGTCTGGCCAAAAATTACAATTTTTAAAATTTTTATTTTTTAATTGTAAATTGACAGATCATAGTTGTATATATTTATGCGTCCAAAGTCATGTTATGAATTTATGAATAAGTATGAATACAATGTGGAATTATTAAATCAAGTTAATTAACATATCCTTCACTTCAAACACTTACTTTTTGTGGTAAGAACATTTGAAATTTTCTCAGTGATTTTGAAATGTACACTACATTATTATTTACCACATTCACTACTCTGTGCAATATATCTCAAAGAAAAAAACTTGCTCTTTTCATCTACGGTGACCCTCTACCCTTTGACCTTCATCTCTCCATCCTGCTTCCCCATAGCATTCAATAACCACCATCCTACTCTCTGTCTCTTTGAGTTCAATTGTTTTTAGATCTCACATATAAGCAAGAACACGTGGTATTTGTCTTTCTGCGCCTGGCTTATTTCATTTAGCACAATGTTCTCCAATTCGGTCCATCTATGTTGTCACAAAGACAACATTTCTTCCTTTTTTAAGGCTGAATAATATTCTACTGTATATATAATACCATGTTTTCTTTATCCATTCATTATTGATAGATACTTAGGCTGATTTCATAACTTGGCTATTGAGAATAGTGCTGCAATGTACATGGGAGAGGAGACATCGTTCCCACATGCTGATTTCACACTTTTTGAGAAAATATCCAGCAACACGATTGCGGGATCATATGGTAGTTCTATGCTGGATCATATGTAGTTCTTTAAGGAGCCTCTATATTGTTTTCCATTATGGCTGTGCTTATTTACATTCCGACCAATAGCACGCAAGGGTCTCCTTTTCTTCACATCCTCACCAACACTTGTCTTTCACAATAGCCATTTTAACAGGTGTGGGGGTGCTATCCCATTGTGGTTTTCATTTGTAATTTCCCAAATGATTAGAGATGATGAACATTGTTTCACGTATCCGTTGGCCATTTGTATGTCTTCTTTTGAGAAATGTTTGGGTTTCTTGCCCATTTTAAAATCACATTATTTTCTTTCTATACAGTTGTTTGAGTTCCTTATATATTTTGGATAGTAATCCCTCTTCAAATGTATGGCTTTCAAATATTTTCTCCTAATTCATAGATGGTCTCTTTACTCTGTTAATTGATCCTTTCTTGTGGAAAAATAATCCATTTGATGTTTCAATCAGATTGACTGATCATTCTACTGTCTTGAACCCTTTTTAGGCTTCTTGGCATATCTACATATTGTTTGGTATCCATATTTTTTGAAAGAATAAAGAGTAATAAAGATAATTTGAAGAATATTTCACTGTATAATAACTAAGAAAATAGAATATGTATTCTGATTTTTTTAAAAAAGAAGTTGCAATTGATTGGCTCAGAAAAACAAAATGCCAGAAAACATATTTGAATGTTTAAAAAAGCAGCTGGGTGTGATGGCTCACACCTGCATTCCCAGCACTTTGGCAGGCTGAGGGAGGCAGATCACCTGAGGTCAGGAGTTCCAGACCAGCCTGACTAACATGGTGAAGCCCTGTCTCTACCAAAAATACAAAAATTAGCCGGGCATAGTGGTGGGCGCCTGTAATCCCAGCTACTGGGGAGGCTGAGGCAGGAGAATCACTTGAACCCAGGAGGTGGAGGTTGCAGTGAGCCAAGATTGCACCATTGCACTTTAGCTTGGGCAACAGAGCGAGACTCTGTCTCAAAATAAATAAATAAATAAGAAAAAAGAAAGCTTACCATTATTTTAAAAAAGTAACATTTTTACTAGAAATACTACCATCAACAATGCACTTGATAAGTCCCCAAGAAAGAGAAAGACATTAAGGGAAAATTCATAGGTGCATAGCCAGCTTCGGGGGCATGCAACCGTTCAGTTGCACAGAGTCCCATGCTCAGAAGGGCTCCATACTTTGTTTCATGCTCTGCTGTTGCCATCTTGATATTCTTAATGTTTTTTTTTTTTTTTTTTTTTTTAGAAAGGTTGGGGGGTGGGCTCCACATGTTCATTTTGCACTGGGCCTTGCAAATCATGTAGCCGGAACTGCACAGATGGGTAACTAAAGTGGTCAACCGGCTAGCTCTATTGGTCCATGAAGATGGCAGAGACAATGGGGATTCCTCTGGAAAGAAGATAATACAGACGTGGTTCAAACCCACGAGGCTGTGAAGAGTGTCTGATCACAGATTTTTTTCTCATCATGTCTTTACCATAAAACTTGAAGGTGGGAATTTTATGACCAAGGCTACTCTGGCAGGATAGAGGTTGGAAGGCTATTTCTCTAAAAGTATAGGCCACTGAGCAACTCAAACTATTCCCATTCCAACATTTTAATCCCAAATTAATCTACGAAAACTATGAAGCATTATCTTGAAGGGGAATATAAGTTATAAAAATTGATTACATGATTGTAGGAGGAGAGTACAGGCATGCCAAACAAACAGTATATATTCCTACGACACCAACACCCCTCACCCCAAAACCCTTCTCAGCCTGGTCCTTAATGATGGGAAATGAGGCAGAGGGAGCCTAGCTTAGTGCAATTCAGCCCATGGATAGCTCTGTTAATTAACTCATCAATGCTCTGTACTGACCAGAACATCAGAGCCTTGGTCTGGAAGGTTGTATAGGCATGTTTTCAAATGCAATTTGATGTTGAAGAATATTCTGGATAACAATGTGAACAACGGTTTATGTCCTTACCACCAAACCAGGAATTCTATAAGCACAACTTAACAGACAATGAAAACTGAATCTCACAGAAGTGAAGTGATTTGTACAGGATCGTGCACAAGTAAGTGGTAGAGCAGGAACTCAAGTGCAAGTTCTTTGTCCTCTGCCACACTGTTGGTGGGCCCACAGCCCGGGCATGCTTCCCATCTCGTGAAGCCAACACCATAAATGGTAATTGGTGTGAGCCCTTTGAGCTGGGCAGATTGAGAATTAGGCACATTTTGACATTTTTATCCTCATGTGTTCTAAGCATTCGCATCCGGAAAATTATTGCCAGGAAGACACAGATGCATTCTCCATCCCAAAGAGATGCTATTGAAAGGTGATCATGGCATTGTTAGGAAATAAAAATGACTTCCTGATTAGGCTGATTATCCATTCAAGAAATATAGGAGTGCCTATTGTGAGTCATTTGTCCTCCAAGATTCTTAAAACCCAGTAGGCAGTTTTTTCTCTTGAATAGTTTAGATCGAAAGTTTATCAATTATATTTCTGTGAAACTGTTGTGCCTAGGAATTACACTAAGATTTTTAGCAGAAATTTACCGAAAATACTAAATTAATGGGAACTTTCCACTATTTTAAAATTATACGCATGTGTTGGGACAGAGGGTATATAAGAAATCTCTGTGCTTTCCAATCAATTTTGTTGATTGTTGAACCTAAAACTGCTCCTAAAAAATAAAGTTGGCTGGACGCAGTGCTCCTGTAATCCCAGCACTTTGGGAGACTGAGGCGAGCAGATCATGAGGTCAAGAAATCTAGACCACCCTGGCCAACATGGTGAAACCCTGTCTCTACCAAAAATACAAAAATTATCTGGGCATGGTGGTGTGCCTGTAGCCCCAGCTACTCAGGAAGCTGAGGCAGAAGAATCGCTTGAACCTGGGAGACAGAATTTGCAGTGAGCCGAGATCGCGCCACTACACTCCAGCCTAGCGACAGAGCAGGACTCGGTCTCAAAAAAAAAAAAAAAAAAGTCTAGTAAGAAAATTTTTTTAACCTATTTTTTAAGTCAACCTACAGTTTCTCAATTCACTATTTTAAGGGTATTACAAACTTGACTCTCCACTATTTTTAGAATTCACAGAAATCTGAGGCACAATTTGTTCAGTATTTCCCAGGGTCTGTCAAAGAATTACAAGATATTACTACCATAAGTTAAAATGTTACAAAACATCATTATGTGTTAAAAGAAAATTAGAGGACATATGTGGGAAGTGACACAAATGAAAAGAGGAAGACATAAACCTAAAAGTGGTGAGTAATCTAGCAAGTTAAAAACTGTACTATAGTCTCACTATTTATAGAATGCACGTACCATAACACTCAATTCTCATTCATAATCTTTTTCCACCAACTTTGCTGAATTCGATTGTATGAGCAACAGTTACTCACCTTCTCACTCATCTTGGGAATTTTCTTTATTTTTTCTTTCTTTACATTTTTATTGACAAATAATAGTTGTACACATTTATGATGCATGACATGAGTTTTTCAAATACGTACCCATTGTAAAATGGTTCGATTACGCTAATTAACATATGTATTCCCTCACATACTTCCTATTCGTTTGTGGTGAGAACACTTAAAATCTACTGTCTCAGCAATTGTCAAGCATACCCTGCATTGTTATTAACTATAGACACCATGTTGTACATCAGGGCTCTTGAACTTTGTCCTCTGTCTAACCTCTTGAGAATTATCCTTATGGAGATGTCTTCATTTCGTAAAAACCTTTTCTAAATTTGCCTTTATGTTTTTGTCTATAAAATTAGAAGAATGTAAAAAAATTTTTAGTTCCTGAGACAAAGTAGGCTTCAGATTCTCCACAAGAGCTCTGAGGAGTCTTTGATGTCAAGTGGAGACCAAAATAACCAGGTAAGCGAGATGGCAGAGGAAGTGGGGGTGACTGGGATTTAGATCTCATGGGATCCCAGAAAACCTGCACATGTGGCTTCCCAAAGGGGAGCCTGGATGACTTCGGCACCTAGAGCCATGAGGCAAGGAAGCTTAGGATCCCATCTCCATCATTGGCCAGTTGGGATATCTCAGCAAGAGACACAACTTCATGAGCTTCAGTCTCCTCATTTGCAACACAGGGATAAAAACAGTGCATCTCTCACAGGATGACAGGAAAGAAAAGGCATGCAGGTGCTCAATGTGATGAGCAAGTTGTAAATGGATGGTACTTATAGTCATTAGGATGTTCCCGTTAAAATGCTGCATCTGTCAACTCACTGCTTGTATCTCTTCATGGTTTAAATTTTCAAAAGACTGAATCTCGCTGGTTCAGTCAAGTCTGTGAATTGGTTTGCCCTAGGTGGAATGAGGTGTGTGTGTGTGTGTGTGTGTGTGTGTGCGCGCGCGCACGCACACACTCAGAGAGGTATACCAGAATATCAGATATCTGAACATGAACTCTAGTATCAAATAGCAAATCGTTAAAAAACATGGCCAAAATATAAAATCTTCTGATTGGCAAGAAGACAACTGTGGTGCCCATGTTGCTGCCTGCATGTGCTGTTTCTCCCTCTTTGTTCAGGACCATTGGGAGGCATAATGCACTGAATGTCTATGTCTCCCCCAAAATTCATATGTTCAAACCCTAATCTCAATGTGATGGTAGTAAGAGGAGGTACCTTTGGGGGATAATTAGGGCATGAGGGTGGAGCTCTCATGTATAGGATTGTGCCTTTGTAAGAAGTGGCCAGAGAGCTCCCTTGCTGTCTTTCCTCCTGGTGAAGACATACCCAGGAGGCAGTCATCTGCAAGCCAGGAAGAGAGCCCTCACCAGAACCTGACCATGCTGGCCCCCTGATCTGGGACATCCACCTCTGCAACTGTGAGAAATAAATATTTGTTGTTTAATCTTTAGCCTATGGTGTTTAGTCTATGGTGTTTTTTTATAGAAGCCCAAGCGGACTAAGACAGGATGGAAAAAAGAAGGCAAGAGAGAAACAAGGAAGCCATATATATGTATATATGTATATATGTATGTATGTATATGTATATATATATGGCTCCTACTACACTGGTGGAGGACAGCCTTTCTGTTATAATGATCCAGAGTTTATACAGAGGAGAGGCTGGTGGAGAATGATGCAGGACTGAAAACCAAAGCCAAGAGGGGTTTGAGATGAGTGAGAAAGGTGTTTTCAACTCAAATATATACATGGAAACAGAGACTGAAAACAGCTACAGATTGGTGACAAGGTAAATGAATTGTATTTATTACTATATCTTATCCAGATGTTTTATTTAATTAAATCATGTTTTAAGTAATTAAATCAGTATAAACTAATTTACAGACCCTAAACTAATTAGGACAGGGTAGAGCTATTCAGAAGTTTAAACAAAATATTATAAGCCATTGCCAGTAGGAAGTCAACATATTGCTCTTTAATATTCAAGTTTAAGCTGGGCATGGTGGCACAGGCCTGTAATCCCAGCTACTTGGGTGGCTGAGGCAGGAGAATCACTTGAACCCGGGAGGCGGAAGTTGCAGTGAGCCGAGATCAGGCCAGTGTGCTCCAGCCTAGGAGACAGAGTGAGACTCCTGTCTCAAAAAAAAAAAAAAATACAAAATACAAAAATTAGCTGGGCGTGGTGGCATGTGCCTGTAATCCTAGTTATTCAAGAGGCTGTGGTGGGAGGATCACTTGAAACCAGGAGGCAGAGACTGCAGTGAGTCAAGATCACGCCACTGCATTCCAGCCTGGGCAACAGAGTGAGACCCTGGCTAAAAAAATAAAATAAAATAAAATAATAAAAATTAAAAAAATTCATGTTTAAGATTTTTAAAGAATGTTTACTACATTGGATTTCTATATTAAGAACTTCATTGGCTGGGTGCAGTGGCTCACATCTATAATCCCAGCACTTCTCGAGGCCAAGGCAGGGGGATCACTTGAGGTCAACAGTTCAAGACCAGCCTAGCCAACATGGTGAAACCCCACGTCTACTAAAAATACAAAAATTAGTTGGGTGTGGTGGCATGTGCCCGTAATCCCAGCTATTCAAGAGGCTGTGGTGGGAGGATCACTTGAACCCGGGAGGCAGAGGTTGCAGTGAGCCGAGATCTTACCACTGCATTCCAGAGCGAGACCTTGCCTAAAAAAAAAAAAAAAAAATTCATGTTTAAGATTTTTAAAGAATGTTGTTTACTACATTGAGTTTCAAGATTAAGAACATCATTGGCCCAGCGTGGTGGCTCATGCCTGTAATCTCAACATTTTGGGAGGTGGTGGTGGGTGGATCGCTTGAATCTAGGAGTTTGAGACCAGCCTGGCGAAACCTCATCTCTACTAAAAATACAAAAAATTTGCCGGGAGGGGTGGCGCGTGCCTGTAGTCACAGCTACTCAGGAGGCTGAAGTGGGCAGATCTCTTGAGCCCGGGAAGTTGGGGCTGCAGTGAGCCCAGATCACAACACTGTGCTCCAGCCTGGGAAATGAGAGTGAGACCCTGCCTCAAAAATAAATAAATAAATAAATGAGAAGAACTTCATCTTTTATATGTGTAATTTATTAAAGGCATGCTATATAGTCTTGGACTCAGTGATTCTTACTTACGGGAGAATCTAGGCATTGAAAAATCTAAGGTACTACTACTGCTCACCTGCTTCCAATGTGGCAGCTTGCTTAAACTGTGAGCAGGATTCCAGGAGGAAACAAACTGACTGGAATCTAGCCTTGCAGACCCAAACCTGCAAGGCGATGGCAAACAAACCCGCAAGGCCATCGCAAACATCCCTAGGTATTTCAAACCTCGTTAGGATTCACGTTTCTTTTCGTTTAAGGTGCCATAACTAAGACTCTCTATTGATTTTTTTTTTTTTTAATATAGATCTACCTTTGTTCAGAGAGACTTTTGAGCTTGCCACTGGGTCCCAGGGCGGAAGTGGTCAGACCATTGCAAAAGTGGCAGCAAGTGAAAAAGAGGAAGGCCCCAGCAAAGGAGTGGAACAGAGGCCAGGAGAGGCGACCCTGCCGATGATGCTCATGTCAGAGGGGCGTCCACAGTTGATCATAATCTTTTCAAGTCCAGGAAATTAATCAGCAATGGGAAAAAGAGTCTAAGATGAATAAAAGGTTGTCTGACAATGTGGGCAGTACAGCATGCTAAGAAATCTGGGTGGGCATATTTCATAGGAAAGTGTAATAGTAGGCAGGAGGCAGCTGTGGGGCTAGCAACCAGTCCCCAGCCTCAGGATGAAAGATCTAGAAAAAGGGGCCTGGCAACAGCCCTAGAAGAAGATCACTGGGCAGGAAACCAGGACCAGATCTGAGGTCTAGGAATAGAGCGGGGAAATGGGGAGGGAGGAGGATACCTCAAGTAGCAAGGGATGGTTTGTCGTTAAGTCCTTGAACTGATTTATTTCATATAGACCTCTATTGACAAGGAACAGCTTTTCTGATAGTTTTCAGCAATGCGTGGAGAAAATAAAAGGTCTATAGTAACCTACACAAGGTAAGCCAGCATGGATAGCCCACCAGAAGGGAAGGTGAAGGCAAGCTGAAACCATTCTTCAGGTGCTAGATGCTGAGGAGCCTTGGAGACCTCCTAGCTGAAGGTTATCAAAGAAACACAACTCAATAAGCCTCTACCTTGTTAAGTTTAAGTTCTGCTAATCTTTTTGTGAGAAGACTGTGGGGACTAACCTGCCTCTGTGCTGGCAGCGATAAAGTGAATTGGAAATGCCAATAGGGTGTGTGGACAGATGGAGACAGGCATCTGGAGCTGCTGGGGACAGACAGCTATTTCTGTTGAAGAGAACAAAAGATTCAAAGAGTCCCTTTTCCCCACTCCCCTCCAACTCTGAGCATTTCTTCTCTGAAAAGTTTTCTTTTCTTTCTCATTCATAGAATATAAAGCATGTTCAGAAAAAAAATAAGGGTTGATGATAGGGGAAGTTCACTCCTGAATATCTTCCTCCACTATTCATTGGTTTGGGATTGCAACCTGCCTTTGCCCATTGCTGTCATTCTTCAGAGGCAGATGTTTGCAAAAATGTCCAGAGCAGTTGGACCTCAAATCTAAAATTGCTGTAGTAGAAGACTCTCTTCCACTGATCCACGGAATGCCATCCATGGAATGCCATTGGAAAACTGCCACTGGAGGGCATTAGACATCATTTAATTTGCTCCATGATGACTTTTGACCTCTGAATTCATTTCACATGGATGACCAGGCTTGTCCCATGGTCAACCTCAGACACTTATTTGTCTATTTCTAGGGGCAGAAAACAGTGCAAGGCTTGCAGATATAAGGTGATCCTTTAAGGGGCTCGCAATCTAGTTGGGACACATATATAAAAAGATAACAACTACAACAGATTCCAATCAAAGTAGCACATTATATGTAAAAGCCACAGCAAAACAGCTCTCACGGGCAGCAAGCATTTTGCAAAAACAGAGAGAACTCTCCCAAGAAGGTGAACTCACAATATCACAGGGTCTTACACACTCTGCTGCCCTAACTCTCACTTCATCTTGGCTAAGCATAGGAGTGAACCACATTTTTCGTTATTAAAGATATGTATTAAACAATTAGGATATGCCCAATTTATACTATTTAAGGATTGTTGCACTTCGTTTTCCCCAAATCTATTTATACAGACTAGGACCTATAATTTTTCCCCCTAAGCTTATAAATAAAATAATGCCGGATGTGGTTGCTCATGCCTGTAATCCCAGCACTTTGGGAGGCTGAGGTGGGCGGATTACCTGAGGTCAGGAGTTTGAGACCAGCCTGACCAACATGGAGAAACCCCATCTCTACTAAAAATATAAAATTAGCCAGGTGTGGTGGTGCATGCCTGTAATCCCAGCTACTGGGGAGGCTGAGGCAGGAGAATTGCTTGAACCCAGAAGGTGGAGGTTACGATGAGCAGAGATGGTGCCATTGCACTCCAGCCTGGGCAACAAGAGCTAAACTCCGTTTCAAAAAATAAATAAATAAATAAATAAATAAATAAAAATAACATGAATTACATGTAAACAAAAAATAGAATATGATCATTTATTCATTCATTCATCCATTCAGGAAGCACTAAGTGGCCTTGGCTTTTACCGCTGGCTTAACTCAGCTCTGTTGGGCAAAGGGCAGAGGACTAAGCAACTGGGAGCGAAGCAATTAGAGGATGATTTTCACATTATAAAGAGTCCCAGAGGGTTCCTTTTAGTGTGCTTCCCTAGGGGATTTAAATATTTAAATTTTGTTATACAGACCCTTAAGTCTTGCAGCTGGGGAAGATGGGAAGGATAGCTGAGGGTGGTCAGGCAAAAAGCAGAGTTAAATCTGAAGGGTCAGAGGCCACTGCTAAGAACTAATCTCTAATTCCAATACTGGTTATGCCCTACCAATACATAGCTTAGAAAGTCCTCAAAGCACTTCTTCAACCTTCTCTCTTTTGGTAGTCATGATGATAAACTCTAAACTTGAAGGTTTAAAATGTGATGGGAAGCAACATTTTCCAAAATTGAAATCACACAAAATGTTTGAAGAGTTTGTCTGTGGCAAAAAGAGATTAACGAGAAGGACAGCGTATGTATGACAGATTTCACACATAGCTTCCATTTTCTTTCTCATCGAGGGTGGGGTGAGGAACGTGGGATGGTGGTGGTATTGCAGTTACTAAACACATATTGTTGTATGTGTGTAGCATGTCTGTGTGTATACATATGTGGTACATATAAAACAGTGTGCATATTATATATACATGCAAATTCTGTGTGTATGGTCAACAGTCAGATGATAGTGTTCCCAGCGTGCAAACGGGAACAAAATATGGCGGTAGGGGTGTCCAGGAGAGGCAAGAATGTCTACATATTTCATATACCTTTATAGCGATACAGCACCTACTATGTGAAATGCCCAGGCCTCTAAGCCCAGAAAATGCAGAAACAAAATAGACCTTTCCCTGCCTCTCTGAGTTTGCAATCTAGTGCTCTTCCACTAGAGCACCCGGAACACTATATGCAGCAACTCAGGGCAGAATGATACCAATACCAAAATAGAAGTACTTAGTGGAATAGGAGAATATTAACTAGTAGTTTTGTGGGGCCAAATGTTGTTCAGACTTGTAAATGTGAGGACCACCTAGACAAGTCGGCCCATTGGCCAAGCTTGGCATGCTCTGAGCAGACAGCTAGCAGCTGCAGAGGTAGGGGTTTCTGGGCAGTCGGGAGCCCCTTCTGCCAAGTTCCCCTTCCCAACAAATCGAGAGCTCGGAGGCTTGGCACGGTCGGTCCCGATGGCCCCAGCGGGAGGGTCATGGCTGAGACAGCAGCCCCATCTCATTGTTTAAGGCCGGGGCTTCCTCTTTTGGCGGAGCGGGAGCGGGAGCTGAGCGGGAAGGGGACGGACGCCGCGGGAGCCTTCGGGATGTCTATTGCTGCCGCTCCCTCCCCTCGCCGGGAGCTTGGGTTTCCCGGGGTGTGTGCGGATTCTCAATAAAAAGGGAAAAGCACGATCCAAGTTAATTTTCCAGCGCCGACAGGAAATGCTGTTTCCTGCATCGTACAACGCTGGTGCCAACAAGACTGACACAGGAGCCCATTGTCCCGCGAACAATGTGGCGATGGGGAAGGACGCCTGAGAAAACAGACCCCGGCCCCGTGAGCGCGTTTGTTTGATCCTTCCCCATAGGGTTGTGTGAGGTGTGTGTCTGTGTGGGTAGGTGTATTTGTGCATGTGTGGTGTATGTCTGTGTGTGAGATTGTGTGTTGGGGGTGTGTGTGTATGTGTGGTGTGTGTGGGAGTGTGTCTGTGTGTGTCTCCGTAGTATGTGTATCTGTGTGGGTAGGTATGTTTGTGCATGTGTGGTGTGTGTGTGGAGAGTGTGTATGTGTGTGTGTCTCTGTGGTGTGTATGTGTCTGTGTGTGTCTGCATCTGTGTCTCTGTAGTGTGTTTGTGTGTCTGTGTGAGTAGGTGTGTTTGTGCATGAGTGGTGGGTGTGTGTGGTGTGTGTGCGTGCGTGTATGTGTGCGTGAGTGTATGAGTGCGTGAGTGTGAGAGTGTGTGTGTGTGTGGCTGAACAGGCTGGTAAAGGCAGGGCACTGTCCCTTCCTGCCCTGCCTCTGCTCCCCTTGCTGGCTCCCAAAGTGGCAAAAGAGACCTAGCTGTCTAAAACGTTCAAAAGGAAAAAGAAAAAGAAAAAGAAAGGGGGAAACGGGGGAAAAGAAAAGGATGGAACAGAAAAGGAAATTTTTAAAAAGAAAGGAGAAGGGAAAGGGAAAAGAAAATAAAATCTCCCCAAAGTCTCCCCAGAGGCTCGTTTCGAACCCGCAGCTAGCCAAAGGCAAATGCATACTCGAAAGTGCCACGCCTTTCGTCCACCCTGCGCCGCGTCCAGTCCACCCCCTTCATCCCACGCCCCATGTCCACCCGCCCGCTGTCCACCCTGCGCCCCATGTCCATGCGCCCCCTGTCCACCCGCTCACTGTCCAACCCGCGCCCCATGTCCACCCGCCTGCTGTCCATCCCGCGCCCCCAGTGCACCCGCCCAGCCCCGAGCGCCCGCGAAGCCGAGTGGAGAGCAGCGGCCGCAGCGCGGCGCCAGGCTCGGGCTGGGCTGGCCGGCGCGAACCCCGGGGGCGTCTGGGCGGCCAGGCCGGGTGGCGGCTGCGCACGTAGGAGTGACCCCCGAGCCCAGCCGCTCGGCCGGCCTGACCCGCGGGTGACCGGATACGAGTAACGCGTGCGCCCCGATCTGTGCCCGGCAGGGGCTCGGGCGGGGACCGGCCGGGGGCGCCGCGCGCCGGGTCGGGTTGACTGTCGGGGGCGATTTCCGCGGGGCAAGGCGGGAGCGCGGGAGCAGCGCGCAGCTGCGGGTTCATTCCACCTGAGCGCCCTGAGGTCAGGGCCGGGGCCTGAGGACACGGCGCTGGGCTCCGGGGGACGCGGGTTCACGCTGGCGCCCGAGCGCCACCTCCCCGCCCTCCGCCGGCTCACGTAGTCCCGGGGTTCGGTACGTGAAGTGCCGGCGCGAGGCTGCTCAGGCCACCGCATGGGCCGGGCGATAAACAATCGCACAGGATACACAACACCCTGGACTGTCACAAGCCCCTCGCAGGAAAAGATAAATAACATCTGAGGAGCTGCGGCGCGGCTTCCCCGGGCTGAACAAAAACTAGGAGGTGGGGGGCGGTGGGGCGAAGTAAACAACAGAACCGAAGAATTGCCGCACGGAGCCTGGGCCGGCGGAGAAAATCAGATGCAGTCTCCTTCCCTTTGGTGACTATCCGTGGGGGTTTCTCCCGGTGGAAATGAGCGACACACACACCACACCACACACTCAAACTTTCAAACTTTGTCAAACTTTGTCCTTGAAAGCGATAGGCAGCTGCCTGTCTGGGTAAGAGGCGCGTTTCCCCAGCACTGCAGGAAACCTTTTAGAGACCAAGTGGCTTTTCTGGACGAGGAGGCTGCAGAATTTTCCGAGGATACAACTTTTTCCCAAAGGTTTGCTCTTTGGGATTAGAGCAGGCAGCGACACAAACCACCCTTAGACCCGTGGTTTCATGTCAATTTCTAATATAAAGGAAATCTCTACCCCCGTTTAAAAAGAAGGGGAGGAGCACCAAAATCCAAACCAGAGAACTACAGATACTCCATGGGCACAATAAAATGTCTGTTAACAATACATACAGGCTGTGGTGGTTCACGCCCGTAATCCCATGCTTTAGAAGGCAGAGGCAAGAGGATCGCTTGAGGCCAAGAGTTTGAGACCAGCCTGGGCAATACAGCAAGACCCCATCTCCACACACACACAAAAAATTAAAAATTAGCGGAGCGTGGTGGCACGTGCCTGTAGTTCCAGCTAGTCTAGAGGCTAAGGTGGGAGGACGCTTGAGCCCAGGAATTCGAGGCTGCAATGAGCTATGGTCGTGCCACTGCACTCCAGCCTGGGCAACAGAGTGAGACCCTGTCTCTTAGAAAAGAACCAAAAACCTACAAGGTTTTTACCTGGTAGCCCTTGATTTCTCCCACGTGGATTTGGAGTGCCCAAAGCAGTCCTTTGCCTTCTGTGAACTGGTTGGGCCCAGCAGGACTGGCCTTTGTGATTCACCCCTGTCTTACTTTGTAGACTCAGCTAGTTTTCAGGCTGCTGGTCTCCACTGCCCAAACAGGATCACTTAAGAAGTTCAGCTTCACACCTGTCTTTCTCACAGTCTCTTGAGCACTGCCCAAATTGCACTACATGAGATTTATTACTTACATTAAGGCTTAGGCACCCCCCACATCAATTTCCCCTGCAAAGGGTATACGCTTTACTTACACACATTATTAATCTGTTCATGTGAGCTGGGCCACTCCAGGAGCTCATAGTAGTCTGTCTTTTCAATAATCTTTAGCTCTATGTGAATGAGTTTATGTAATGTTCTTTGATTAGTGAAAGCAGTGGTTCAGAATGAGGGGATGCGGTGAGAGTGTGGGGGAACTTCTTACTAAGTACAATTCATAGCAGGCTGATATTCTCGTTTCTCTTGGACGCTCTGACCCCTAGCTCAGTAGTGATGTATAGAGTGTCTAGATTTCTAGACATTACTCAAGCTTTCTCATGCCCGCTACGTGGTGTGAGACATCTGGGTTGGGTGCTGGAACAAGTTGGTGGCGGGTTTTGATGACAGCAGCTGACTGTCTGGTGTGGCCACTGCCTGTGCAGGGAGGGCACAGGGAGGAGGCAAGCAGCGCCCCCAACACTTCCCCCACAGCCCGCTGCCCTGGGGGCTGCACGATGGTGCTTGGCCAGGTAGTATGCCAGGCAAGGGGAAGCTCCAGTCGCCTCTGAGTGCCGGGGCCACAGGGAGAGCTTGCAGCAATGGATACGTTGACCTTGCCCTGGATGCCAGCCAAGACTCAGCGAGGACCTGGAGCGCCTGCCCCAGGCTGCGAGGGAGAGCAGTTGGGTGCTGTGCTCCACAGAGCCGGCAGGAGCCAGGGACAAGCGGGAGCCCTGCTCCTTCTAAGTTGGCAGGGCAGGAGCTCTGCGGATGCAACTGTGGCTGCCCAAGCTGCCGCTGCAACCCAGGCACCTGTGCTCTTGGGAGCCTGGAGTAGGCAGGAGTCCTGCCCTCCTGGGCTGGGCTGCAACCGCCCAAGTTGTGGCTTTGGATCTGGGCCTCCAGCTCCACAGAGCAGGTAGGAGCCCTGGCCACCTCCGCACCCCACCCCAACACCCCCACCCCGCTAGCCACCCCCAACAGCTGCAGCTGCCAAAACCAGGACTGCAGACCCAGGCATTCCTGCACTCTTGGGGGTCCTGGGAAGCCCTGTCCTGTTGCCCTTGCAGGCTCAGAGGAGTCCACTCCCATTGCCTGGTCTCTCCCTGCTCTGATCTCAGAGTTGGGGCCAAGCCCTGACACTGTCACTGCCTGGCAGGGTGTGCACACGCTGGGGGCAATGCTGACGTGCCAGCCCCCTGCTTCCTTGGCCCCCTCTGGACTTTGGGAATGGAGGAGCTCAGGAGGAGAAGCTGAGGGGGACTGAGGGCAGCTGGGTGCTGGCCTGCAGGTGCCCTTTGGTGCCAGCAGCCTGGGTACCATGGATGGCCGTGGGAGGCAGACGGGCTCCTGGGCAGAAGGGAGCAACTCCCCAGTGAAGCTCCACCTTCAGGCCAGGGCAGTCCTGAAGCCTGGGGTCAGGGCTGCCAGTCCTGTGGACTGGAGGGAAAACTGATGGTGTTTTTTCCTGGGCCTGTCCATGGCTGCCCATGGACCAATCAGCACACAGTTCCCCCCTCTGAGGCCCATGAAAGCCCCAGAGTCAGCCAGGGCAGGGCAGAGGACGGAGAGGATGGAGAGACATGGCTGGGATGACCAGCTGCAGAGAGGAGCTACGTCTCTGCTGATAGCTGGAGATAAAGGACAACCAGCTGCAGAAAGGAGCAATCCCTCTCCAGGGCCTCCTTTCTGCTGAGAGCAGCAGATGTGAGGAGCAACCCTTCTCCAGGACCTCCTCTCTGCTTAGAGCAGCAGATATCTGGAGGACCAGCAGCAGAGAGGAGCTACCCTCCCCAGGGCCTCCTGTCTGCTGAGAGCTAAACACTGGAACTGGACTGACTTTCCTATGGAGAGGAGCTACCCACTGTGGGTCTCCTCTGAGCTGTTACTGGACAAATGAGTCCTAATTTTATAATATCTAGTCTCTAGATATTAAAGAGATTGCCTTGTATGACAGAAGTAGAGTTAGTAAACTAACACATTTTGTACACATTGTTAAAATTCATAGAAAGGCTGTCTTCTGAAAAAGTTTTGGAATTGAAATGGTAACATCAGCTCTAAGTGACACATGTGCCTATATCTACCAGGTTGGTGGTGGAGAGGAATTGGAAGGAATGAAGGATTCTAAACCGGAATGTTCCTATTTAAAAGACACTTTAAGATATAACCATTGTTACATGTGCGTAGTTTATTCAACACTACTGTGTATCTATATACACAGTATATAGTCCGTATTTGAAACATCTAGTCTTTCCAGATGTTTAGAAGGTCACAAAGTATGTTAAAAGTAGAGGTAGTAAATAACACATTTTGTAGATATTCTTTTGATTCATATGAAATATTGTCTTTTGGAAATTGATCCAACCACTTCCTTGAGCAGTACATGTTATTCTATTTGTGCTGGTTCAGAAAGGAAGGAGGAGCAGAAAGTGCAAAGGACTTTCTACCAGTGTGTTTATGGTGAGGCACACTGACCATTGTCTCTTATGTCTGCATTTTCTCTTACTGTGCTGTGTATATAGTGTATATAAGTGGACAAAGGAGTCCTAATTTGCAATGTCTAGTCTTTCTTGATGTTAAAGACGTTGCTAGTGTATGACAAAAGTACGGTTAGTAAACTAATACATTGAGTAACTTTGTGTTAAGATTCATAGGGAAGACTGTTTTTAAAAACACAGAAGTGAAGTTGTTAAAATCCCCTCTAAGCATTACAGATGATTATACCTGTCGACTGGGTTGACAGAGGTCAGAAAAGAAAGGGTTCTAGGTCAGAATATTCCTATTTAGAAGACACTTTCAAATTATAGCCTGTGTTATGTATATGCACCATTTATTTATTCAACGCTACTCTGAAGATAGTGGAAAACTTAAGTCCCATTTGAAACATCTAGTCTTTCTAGATGTTTAAAAGTGCACAACATAGGTTAAAAGGGCTAAAATAACACTCTTTGAACATTTTTTTCATTCTTTCCTAGGAGTGGTTGCATTTGGGAATGGAATTGTTAAACTTGATGTTTTGGAGAGTATGCTGACTATTCACTGGGTGGCTGTGGGT
The DNA here is from genome assembly GCF_028885655.2 of Pongo abelii. Classification (NCBI taxonomy): domain Eukaryota; kingdom Metazoa; phylum Chordata; class Mammalia; order Primates; family Hominidae; genus Pongo; species Pongo abelii. The sequence goes on from NC_071999.2 coordinate 33,465,953, forward strand.
CGGGGAGGAGAAGGTATGTAGGGAGAAGGGTTCTGTGTCCTTGAGTTGGATTAGTTCAGGTGGTCTCACCATTGTTCTACATGTGCATTTTAGTTAACATTGTTGTGTGTTAAAGGATAAACAAGTCCTAATGCTCAAAGAATGTGAAAAGTAGAGGTAGTAAAGCAATCCCTTTATAAATGCTTTTTTGTTAGCTTTTAGGAAGGCCTGTCTGGGAGTGACCTCTGTTAATCCACCTTTTGGAGCTAGACATCCTATACTTAGTCACTGGGATGATGAAAGAGGGAAAGAGGAAGGGTGAACGGAAGGGTTTTTCGCTAGTATCTGCATATCTAGAAGATGGTTTTAGATGATAACCATAGGTCTACATGAGCATTTTTAGTAAAGTGCCTGTGTTTATTGTGGACAAAATTCATTATTTTGCAACATCTAAGCTTTATGAATGTCCTGGAGTGATAATGTATGATAAAAAGTAGAGCTAGTGAATTAACCAATTTGTAAATATCTTTTGGTTATAACTGATAGAAAAGATGCATCTTGGATATGGAATTGTTAAACCACCTCTGAGCAGTGTATGTCAGGACTTGTTCATTGTGTTGGCAGCAGAGGGACAGAACGAAGTATATAAAGAAAGATGTATGCAGATGTGTCCATATTTACATTTTGACGATAGCCATTGCTGTGTGTGCATCCCTTTTGGCTGTGCTATAGGAATACATTAAGTAATTCAGCGGACACATACCTTCCTGCTAATATTTTAATGGTATGGATCTGCTAATGAATCCTCTTAGAAACATTATACTTAGTGTATTGTTTTGCTGTGTGTTTCTTTCTTTTTCTTTTTTTTTTTTTTCTTTGAGACGGAGTCTCGCTGTGTCGGAGTGCACTGGCGCGATCTCGGTTCACTGCAAGCCCTGCCTCCCGGGTTCACGCCATTCTCCTGCCTCAGCCTCCCAAGTAGCTGGGACCACAGGCGCCCGCCACCACGCCCGGCTAATTTTGTTTCTGTATTTTTAGTAGAGATGGGGTTTCACCGTGTTAGCCAGGATGGTCTTGATCTCCTGACTCGTGATTCGCCGGGTGTGAGCCACCGCGCCCGGCTGTGTGTTTCATTTTAAATCGAGCATTGCAGTATTTTAATCGGAACTCTGCCAATGTTTTTATATAGAGGTGTGTTGCCATTTTGGTCTTCTGTGAAGTTTTTGTCTCAAGAAAGGCAGGATTACATTTTTTTCTAACAGAGTGAGTTGGTGTAGTCTATTCTTGGTTATCAAAATTCTCCTATAGCTGTGGGATTTTGAGTTGGTAAATATTCATGATGTGTGAAAAAGCATGATATATACTGTACAATCTCAGTCCCATAAAATTAGATGTTGTATGTACACACACACAGGACCTGGAAAGACTCGTCAAACTGTAAACTGCTTGTGATTGTGGATGACTTTGTTCTCTGCTTCTTGCGTTTTTCGGTTTTCTATAATGCACATATTAACTTAAAAAAAAAGGTTATTTTTAAAAACTGGAAAAAAAAGGAGACATAAGTGATGTTTAGTTTGGAAAAAAGGAGATACCTTAGGAAACATGAGCACTGCTTTCATATTTGAAATGTATGAAAAGATGTCAGATAAAATAAGAATTGAAATGAGGTAGGCTGCCATGCCCCAAGGAAAGACCCATGGGCAAGAACTTCAGAGAAACCGACTGGACTCAAACAAACACACCCGTGCCCCACCAACAATAATAAACCTATCACATAGTCAAAGTGGTCCCAACACGACAGGGCCTGCCAGAGAAGCCTGAAATGAGAGTGATTATCTACAGTTTACACCATTCCTGGTGACTGTATCTTTTGGTAACAGACAGACTTCTGATCGATACAGCTGCCTCAGGAGGAAGTAAGATCCCCCAAAAGAAGTCAGATTACAGTGGAACCTGGATGACTCCTTACATAGAAAGATAGGAGGCAAGCATCCCTTCGGGGACAGTGTTTAAGACCTCTTCTATCACCACCCATTTACTATTCCATTATCTGCATATTTCTGTTGTGCTATGGGCCAAACAAGCAAAACTCTGCCTTGCTGTAATTTCTTAAACTAATAAGATCATTAAGATTTTTTTTTTTTTTTTTTTTTTTTTGAGTTGGAGTCTTGCTCTGTCGCCCAGGCTGGAGTGCAGTGGTGCGATCTCTCACTGCAAGCTCCGCCTCCCGGGTTCACACTGTTCTCCTGCCTCAGCCTCCCAAGTAGCTGGGGCTACAGGTGCCTGCCACCATGCCCGGCTAATTTTTTGTACTTTTAGTAGAGACGGGGTTTCACTGTGTTAGCCAGGATGGTCTCGATCTCCTGACCTCGTGATCCGCCCGCCTCGGCCTCCCAAAGTGCTGGGATTACAGGCGTGAGCCATGGTGCCCGGCCTCATTAAGATACTTTTATATTACTGTTTTATAAAGAAAAGTATGCATCATGTAAACAACTGAGAAAGGCACAATTCTGGGTTTACAGATTGGAAAGTTTCAACACATAACCACTCATTGCTAATGATATAATGTTCATGAATACTGTGGGTTTGAATAATTAAGACACTGCTGGTAGGAATGTCAAAGGGCACAACCATTTGAGAAAACAATTTGACAGTTTCTTGTAAATTTAAATATGTGCTTTCCAAATGACTAAGCTACCCCACTCCTAGGTATTTTTCGACAATAAATGGAAACTTATGTCCACAAAAAGACCTATATGCAAGTGTTTGTAGCAGCTTCATTTATAATGCTGAAAATCAGAAAGAATTTGAACGTTTGTCAACTAGTGAATGGATAAATAAATTGTAGCACATCCACACAATGGACTACTCCTCGGTGCTAAAAAGGAAGTGAACTGGTGATACATGCAAGGATATGGGTGAGTCTCACAAGCATTATGCTAAGTGAAAGAAGCCAGACACAAAAGCTATGTACCTTTCATACTTTATGATTTTGTTTATTTGAAATTTGGAAAGCACAGAACTACAGGTACAAAAATCAGATCAGTGGTTGTCAGGAACTGGTGGTGTGGGCAGCGCTTGACTGCAAAGGAGCACAAGAGAACTATTTGGGGTAATAGAAATATTCTATATCTTGATCGTGGTGCTGGTTATACAATGATATACATCTGTCAAACTCATAGAACTGCACGCTAAGAGGGGAAATTTTATTCTATGTATTTTATTTTATTTTACATTTTTAGAGATGGGGATTTCAGTATATTGCCCAAGCTGGTCTCGAACTGGGCTGAAGCCATCCTCCTACCTCAGCCTCCCGAGTAGCCGAGATTACAGTTACCACCGTGCCCGGCTGTATGTAAATTATACCTCAATAAAACTACTTGAAGAAAGTTCTGTCCTCATTTTCAATAGTTATCATCTGGTGACTCACATAACAGTTGATATCAAATAAATGTTGAATGAATCTGGGTGGAAGTTTTGTTTTTCAGCCAAGTCAAATTGTACAGAGATGAATTGGACGCGAGTAGGCACTCTGTTCCTTTCGAAGGTGCCCTGCTGTCTGTGTGAGGAACTCTCCCCTCCGTGATCCCTTGTGACTTAGAGGTGGTGTGGGAGGGCGTGGCCATGCCTGGGGGAAGCAGTGCCACTATATCAAGTCAGCTTTTTGATGAGTCTTATTCATCCTGGAACTGTATCTTCATTCAGGAAACTCCCTGCAGACAACCCAGTACTGAAAAACGCAAACATTGTTCTGAGGGTCTGCATAGGGAAGGCCTGGCTGGGAACACTGCCTGAAGGAAAATCCCTCATCTTGGGGCAGCAGAGGATTCTAAAAATGAAAGTGCCATTCCCAAGGATCCATAGTTCCTTCTAATTTTCTAATCTAGGAATTGTCTTTTTAAGTCGATTATGGAAAAAATAGATCATAAAACGCCCCCCTCCAAAATTTAAATAATTTACTGCCAGTAATTGCTAGGATACTGTAGCTGGCTTTAGGCAAGTATGAAAATATACCAATTTATATTTATAGAGCAGTTATTTTACTTTTATTTTATCTAATGAGTTTTCTCTACAAATAATTTTTCATTAGATTTTTTTTTGCCATCATAACCATTTTTAAGTGTACAGTTCCATAGTGTTGTTTATTCATATTGTTGTGCAACCAGTCTTCAGAACTCATCTGTCTCATGGAACTGAAACTCCATGCCCATTAAATATGAACTCCCCATTGTTTCCTCCCTGCCAGCCCGTTTTTGGTACCATTCCACTTTTTGTGGATGATTTTTGACTTCTCTAAGGACCTCATATGAGTGAACTCATACAGCATTTGTTCTTTTGTGACCGGCTTATTTCACTTAGCATAATAACTTCAAGGTTCATTTATGTTGTAGTATGTGTCAGAATTTCCTTCACCTTTAAGGCTGAATATCCCATTGTGTGTTTCTGCCACGTTTTATCTATTCATCTGTCTATGGATACTTGGGTCACTTCAGCCTTTTGGCTAGTGTGAATAATGCTGCTATGAACATGAGTGTACAAATATCTCTTCAAGATCCTGCTTTTATTCTTTTGGGTATATAGCCAGAAGTGCAATTGCTGGATCCTATAGTAATTCTGTTTCTAATTATTTGAGGAACCTTCATACTGTTTTCCACAGTGGCTGTACCATTTAACATTCCCATCAGCAGTGCACAAGGGTTTTAATTTTTGCACATCCTTGTCAATGTTTGTTATTTTCTTTCTTTTATTGACTTATATTTTTGATAGCAGCTCTCCTAATGGGTGTGAAGTGGTATCTCATTGTGGTTTTGATTTGCATTTCCCCATTGACTAGTCAGGTTGAACATCTTTCCATGTGCTTGTTGGCCATTTATATATCTTTTTTGGCAAAATGTCTATTCAAGGCCTTTGCCCAATTTTTAATTGGGTTGTTTGTTTTTTGTTGTTGAGTTGTAGGAATTCTTCATATATTCCAGGAATTATGCTCTTATCAGATATATGACTTGCAAATATTTCCTCCCATTCCATGAGTTGAATCACGGGATTCTTTTAAGCAACAATTTCTTCTAGTGCAGGAGCTTGTGCTTTAGCAAGCTCCCCGGGTGATACTGATAAATCATATGGCTTTGCATCACTGTTCTGATGCACATACGATGGGATTGAACTTTCATTAACATATTTATGTAACAATATTAGTGATAATTTGTGAAACCCTAGCATCCTTGGGAAGTGAAGTCTGATGACAGCCTAAGAAACTGTACCTTCTTTTTTAGATCAGAAGTTTCTCCTACCTGTTTGCATGATCTATGGCTTCACTCTCCCCTATTCTCCTTCTGCTTCTCTAAGTATACCATGTTAGTCCCTTTTGGGACTGTCTCATACTCCTTCTATTCCCTAAATGTGAAGTTTCCCACAGCTCTTTTCTCAGCCCCATTCTTTCTCAACAGGTACCTTCACTAAACAATTGTATTGTGCCCTTGACTTTGACAGTGCTGACTCCCAGATTGAGCACCCCAGCCTAGCCCAGACCTAGACACACATGTGCCTTCCAGACATATCTGTAGGGGAGCTAACAGCGCTTCGAACTAAATGAATCCAAATCTTACTTGTTCTTTCCCCCTCCAAACTTGAACTCCTTTGCATTTGTCAAAGCCAGAAACCTCACAGTCTATCTCTCCCTTAACCCCCAAGTTCACTCAGTCATTTAATTCTGGTAATGCCCCTGATCCTCTGATCCTCCTCTTCATTCTGGCTTGACATAGTCTTGGTTTGGCAAGTCATATTCAGAGAAGCTTGAGGCTTCTCTGTACACACATGTGGACACATTCATTCAACTCACAATGTGTGTAAGCTGCTACACCCCTGGTGAACAGGCCGTGAAATTGCTAAGAGCTTTCTCCATGGGTTGGCCAATGACATCATAGAATGGTATGGTGGTTTGGGAGGGGAGGGCAATTTTGTGCCCCAGGGGATATTTGATGATGTCTAGAGATTGGGGTGGTGATGGTGGTAAGGTGCTACTGGCATCCAGCAGGTAGAGACCAGGGATGCTGCTAAATATCCTCCAATGCACAGGACAGCTCCTCCCACCAACAAAAAATTGTCCAGCCATCAAAGTGCCAAGGTTGAGAAATTCTCCCCTAAGATGATCTTTAACCTTTTGTTCTACACCCAGATCTCTCTTACTGGGGGATGCACCAAAGCCCAGCTGTTCAGTGTCAATGGCTGCCAGCTCCCAACTACATCCCACACAGACAGGAGCCACCTCAATGTCTGCGAGATTTCCTGTCCCTCCTTTTCAATCCCATCAAGGCACCCTCAGCCAATGACTGATGGATACAGGGATACAAAAGCCCAGACACCTATCTTCCAAGAGGAAAAAACTCTGTGGTGGTGCCATTTATGTTCCAGAGCAACTGCGGGATCAAGCTGAGGCTGGACTCCAGCTGAAACCACATGCAACAGACTGAATGCTTGTGCCCTCCCAAAATTGCACAATGTTGAAGCCCTAATCCCAATGTGATGATGGTATTAGGGAGGTAATTGGGTCATAAAGGTGGATCCCCTGTTAATGGGATTAGTGCCCTTATAGGAAGAGGCCAGAGAGCTAGCTTGCTCCCTTTTCTCCATGTAAGGACACAGCAAGAAGGTGGCAGTCTGCAAGCCAGGAAGAGAGCCCTCACCAGAGCCTGCCTATGCTGGCACTTTGATCTTGAACTTCCAGCCTCCAGCACTGTGAGAAATAAACGTTTATTGTATAAGTCCTCAGTCTGTGGTAATTTGTTGTAGCAGCTCAAGTTGACTAAGACATGGCATCTTTTCTTAGCTGCTCTGCTTCTATTTCCTACTTCTCTCCTCTCCCTTCAGGTCCCTTATGAGAGTGTGCCCCCAAAATACCACTTGTACAAGAATCTCCCACTCAGCTCAGCTTCTAGGAAACCTGACCTAAGACACAGGCCACGACCAACATTCACCAGTGTGGGAGAGCAGAAGATGGAAAGGTCAACCAAACACTGCCAAGCCAGGCCAGCTCCTGAGAGCTTCTCTGGCAATGATTGCTGGCCCCTAGGTGCTCAGCCAAGCAATGACCAACCCAAAACCAATGAGGCAGCTCCCTGGGGAAGCTGAGTTAACAATATCATGTGATCGGTTAAACCAGTGAAAAAGTATGAAATTCTGTCAGTAAATGTTAGAGTTGGTAGAGGATGGGTTATAGCTTTGTTTTCGACACTCAGTGAAAATGAGCCCCTGGAGACAACCCTTCTGTATTAGTCTGTATTAATGCTGCTGATAAAGACATACCTGAGACTGGGCAATTTACAAAAGAAAGAGGTTTAATGACCTATAGTTCCACATGGCTAGGGAGGCCTAACAATCATGATGGAAGACAAGAAGGAGTAAGTCACATGGATGGTGGCAGGCAAAGAGAGATTGGGCAGGGAAACTCCCCCTTATGATACCATCAGATCTTATGAGACTTATTTGCTGTCATGAGAACAGCACAGGAAAGACCTGCCCCCGTGATTCAATTACCTCCCACCAGGTCCCTTCCACAACACATGGGAATTCAAGGTGAGATTTGGGTGGGGACACTGCCAAACCATATCACCTTCCTCTTGTCTTCCAGATTTCTATTACAGCCATTCGTTTTTCTATTTGTTCAAGTCAGATCAGAGCCTTACCCTGCACATGATTCTTTGGCTCCCCATCATCCACAGGTGAAACCCAACCATCCATCGCATGACAGAGGTCATTATGATCTAGCCCTTACCTGCCTTTTGGTGCATCTCTACTGCTCTCCTATAATATACTTTAAGCTCTTGAAAACATGGACCTACTTCAGTTCCCTAAACTTCCTACCTTCTGAATATGCTGGTCCCCTTCTCTTTCCCCATTGTTGTCTCCCCATTGACACCTGGCAATCTCTACTCGCCCTCCAAGTCAGAGATTTACAGGGTCATTTCACCTGAGGGCTGACTTCAGAAATCCTTTCTCTGAGTTCTTTTTTTTTTTTTTTTTTTTTTTTTTTTTGCAACCTCTGCCTCCCAGGTTCAAACGATTTTCCTGCCTCAGCCTCCCAAGTAGCTGGGATTACAGGCGCCCGCCACCATGCCCAGCTAATTTTTGTATTTTTAATGTAGACGGGGTTTCACCATGTTCCCCAGGTTGGTCCCAAACTCCTGACTTCAGGTGATCCGCCCGCCTCGGCCTCCCAAAGTGCTGGGATTACAGGCATGAGCCACCACACCTGGCCCTTTCTCTGAGTTCTAACTGCACGTTATTCATTCCACCACCACAGCAGTTATCATTCTACTATAATTGTTCATCTGCATTGTCTTTCCTGTAACCTAAAATTCCTTGAGCTCAGCAACTGTCTATTTTTATTTTGTATCCTAGGACCTAATAAGGACTTTGGGTGCACTGGAGTCTATTTAGTGCTTCAGGAAGTAGATTCTGAGCTTGGACTGCCTGCATTCCCAGCTCTGTTACTTGCTATCCTGGGACTTTGGACAAGGTACTTAGCATTCTGTTTTATTACCTGTAAAATGGAGATAACGATGTTGACTTCTCAAGTTATTGTGAGGATTATCCAGGTGAAGGCACTGTGCTTGAGCAGGTGGGTAAGGACTGGATCATAAGGCACAATTCCTAGAACACAGTAAGCATGCTAATTGTTATAGATGTTCACTGCGTAGTGCTATCCTGACTGCTAATCCCTAACCTCAAAGTATTGATGAATAAACAGCAGATAAAAAGAAGTGCTGCTCTACCAGACAGACAGTAAATATAAGAGATGTATTTACTTACTTTAGAGAGAGCTGACGTGCTGTTTACCTAATCTACCCATCATTGCTCTATCAGACCCTTTTCCTGCTGGGCTATTCTAGGAAGATGGTATTTGAGATAAGCCCTGAAAGATAAGATGAAGTCAGCAGAAAGTGTAAGGGAGCGTGTCTTTGGACAGAGAGAAGAGCTTGTGCAAAGGCCCCGAGGCAAAAACAAAAATCAAGCAAAACCCCTCACTCCCTCCCACTCTACTAACCCCCTACTAACCCCACCATTAATGAGAAAAATAGAGGGTGTTCCACGGACCAAGAGGAAACTGTTGCATCTGATGCTTGAAAAGTTACAGAGATGTGTCAATGGACCTGGTGCTAAATAATAATAATAAATAATAAAGTTAGAAGGAAAGAAGGATGAGAAGTTGAGAAAGAAAAATTAGATCATGCAGAACCTTGAGAAAGAAAAATTAGATCATGCAGAAAGCATATGGGTCTCATCCAAGGTGTGATGGGAGATTTTTAAGCAGTGTAATAAGACTATCTGTTTTCTGTTTTTTAAAACAGATTGTCTGACTCAGGAGTCTTTTGTGTTAATAGACAAACTGTAAATTCAAAAGAAAACTTATTGACAATTTCAAGGATTAAACGATGACTTTCCCATGTATCTTTGAAATTGTTAAAAGCCATTTTAATTTCCAGAATGTATAGGAAGGGTTAAGGGGAATAGCTGATTTTTTTTTTTTTTTTTTTTTTTTTTTTTTTTTTTTTTTTGAGATAGAGTCTTTCTCTGTTGCCCGGGCTGGAGTGCAGTGGCACAATCTCAGCTCACTGCAACCTCCACCTCCCAGGTTCAAGCGATTCTCCTGCCTCCGCCACCAGAGTAGCTGGGATTCAGGTATGCACCACCACATCTGGTTAATTTTTGTATTTTTAGTAGAGACAGGGTTTCACCATGTTGACCAGGCTGGTCTTGAACACCTGACCTCAGGTGATCCACCTGCCTTGGCCTCCCAAGGTGCTGGGATTACAGGCGTGAGCCACCATGCCTGGCTGATTTATTTTTAAAAGTAGATTTACAAAAGTCCACAGGCATATAAGTGTAACGTTTTAATTTTCTTTTTATGCCACAGCAAAGGATAAATACTTGTTGGTAATTTTTTGATTAGATCATTTCAGGCAGATCTTACATTCAGAAGTTTTATTGCCATAGCTACTATGGGGAAGGCCTTGGTGATCATTTGCAAAAATTTTGTTAAGACTTGAATTGTAAAATTCTGCTTGCGTCTATTGCTGTTTTAAAAATGGCAGCTATAATTTCAAGGCTTAAGTGAAGGTAATGGAAATCATTTCTTTAAGTGAAAGGGGATTAAATGGTGCCTATGTAAATTCCATACACTTAAAAGATTAATTTCCATCAAATGGGAAATATTTTTTGTTATACTTTCTTACCTGAAATAAATTTGTTCATTTCTATGTAATTTTAAAAACGGTTTTACTGATAGTTTATTTTATCTATAGCTTTACAACTGGCAATTTCAATAGTGAAATAATTACTTTTTGGTGTATCCTTAATGTTGTTAAAAGTGATTTTAATTTCCGGCATTTTCTTTTGCAAGAGTTGACTCTGGCTGTTTCGTGGTAAATATGTGAAGTGGAGGCAGCAGTGGAATCTAGACCAGTAAGGAGGCCGTTGTGAGAGACAGGTGAGCTGAGGGCGGCTGAGATGATGTGCAGCCCTGGGGGAAAAGGAGGGAGCTGAGATGCAAACATACCCAGGGGGTGGAAATGACAGGCCCTACTGAGACATTGGATGTGGAGGCGAGAACGAGGAGGAATCACAGAGTGTACCCCCAATTCCGGCTCCCGTAGATTGCTGAATGGTGCCACCAGTGAGTGAGATGGGATTGCTGGGGCTAGAGAGGAACTGGCTTGCCAGGTGGTGAGGGAATCAAGGGCTCCACTTTGGACATTTTACATTTAAAGCAAAGCATGCCAGAAAGTGGACCTCAGGGAGGTAGAGAGCAGAATGGTGGGTATCAGAGGTGGGGAAGGGAAGGGGTGAATGAAGAGAAGTTGGCTAGCAGGCACCAAAATATAGTTAGGTCAAAGGACTAAGTCCTAGCATTTGATAGTACAGTAGGAAAATTAGAGTTAACAACCATTTATTGTCTATTTCAAAATAGCTGTAAGAGGAGATTTGTAATGTTCCCAACACAAATAAAAAATAAATGTTTGAGGTGGTGGATATGGCAGTTGCCTGTTTCGATCACACACATTGTGTATGTGTATCAAAATATCACATGTACCTGCCAAATTTGTACAACTATGATATATTAATGTTTAAAAAATAAAGCAAAGCATGGTTCCAAGTGGATTTGTCATATAGGAAGCTGGATGGAGAAGTTGGGGGATTGGAGAGGATTGGGTGTCCTTTTGGGGATCCTTAGCATACAAATGGCATCCTCATTAGAAAGGATGCTGTCATCCAGAAGAGAGCATAGAGGGGAGAAGAGAGGCTAGAGCCAGCCCTGGGAAGCCAACCTTTAGAGTTGTGCATCCATGCAGGGGGAGGCAGAGAGAAGCCTGCAACAGGTTCTGAAAAAGAACAACCAAAGAAGAAGGAGACAGAGCAGTGGAGCTTCGGAAGCCAGGAGGAGAGTGAGGAAGTAGTTAGGTATATCCAGTGCAAAGGTCAAGTAAGATAAAAACAGAAAGCCGGTTATTTGGATTTGCAATATGGAGGTGTTGAGCGGCTTGGACAGGAGTCGTTTGGAGAAGTCTGAGGACAGAAGCTGGGTTAGAATGGGTTTGATGAGCACACAGGTGATGGGAAGTCAATACTGTTGTTAGTTAGTTTTGAGGTGACAGGGTGGCAGAGAAAGGCGTAGGCAGCAGTAGGAGGCTGAAGAATAAAACGGGTATGCTGGTAAATGTTTAGCAATGCACCCTCTGGAAAGTCAAAGCTTCCATTTGTAGTAATATAAATACTCTCACCATGGCTAATATCAAGCTACCAACATGTTGTCAAACAGCTCATAAAGTTCCTGAAAAATCCAGCATTGGCCCCTGGGAGGCACTATCACCCAGCTCCAGCACACCACATCATCGGGGAAGGGCTCCTCTCAGAGAGGTGGGCACTGAAACACACTGGCAAGCCCTTGGAAATGGCTTGCCCTTGGAAAGCCCTCCTGAGTAGAAAGAGAGAGCATTGTTTCAGGACAGCAAATGCATAGGCAGGGAAGGTGAGACAGGAGGGAACAAGGTGCCAGGTGCTAATAGGTTTGTTGATTTGAGGGTGGGAAGAGAGGAGAGGCCCCTTTCATGTCTGCTCTTTTGTAAGTGAAAAAAACAAAAATAAAGGCCTTCAGCTGACAGTGAGTGGAAGTGGTCTGGATGGAGTGGGAGGATGGTTATGGTGGAGGTGTGTGAATAGGAGTAGGAGATGAACAGGAAGGTGTGGAGGGTAAGGGGGGATGGGATCTGATATAGTTTGGATGTTTGTCCCTGCCGAATTTCACGTTGGAATTTGATCTCCAGTGTTGGAAGTGGGGCGTAATGGGAGGTGTTTGGGTCATGGGGACAGGGCAGATCTCTCATGAATGGCTTGGTGCCGTCCCCAAGGTAATGAGTGAGTTCTTGCTCTATTAGTTCAAGTGAGAGCTGGTTGCTATAAAGAGCCTGGCATGGACTGGTCCATGCCTTGTAATTCCAACACTTTGGGAGATCAAAGCAGGATTGCTTGAGGCCGAGAGTTTGAGACCAGCCTGGACAACACAGCAAGATCTCATCTCTACAAAAAAAAATTTTTTTTAATTATTTTGGTAAGGTGGTGTGCACCTGTAGTCCCAGCTACTCAAGAGGCTGAGGTGGGAGGATCACTTGAGCCCAGGAGCTCAAGGCTGCAGTGAGCTATGATTGTGCCACTGCACTCCAACCTGGGTGACAGAGCAAGGCCCTGTCTCAAAATAAATAAAATTTAAAAATAAATAAATAAAATAAAATAAAGAGCCTGGTACCTCCTTCTCTTTCTGTCTTTCTCCCTCTCTCGCTGTGTGACATGCTGGTTTTCTGTCATGACTGGAAGCTTCCTGAGGCCTCACCAGGAGCAAATGCTGGTCCCATGCTTCTTGTATAGCCTGCAGAACTGTGAGCCAAATAAACCTTTTTAAAATAAATTACCCAGCCCCAGGTATTCCTTTATAGCAACATGAAATGGACTAAGACAGACTGAGAGACAGGAGAATATAATGACACAGTGCAGGGTGTGACCTGTCTGTGGGTGGCTGCTGTCAAGACTATTGAGTAGTCAAGAGCTGGAGAGGCCAGTGTAGTGGATGTGTCATCTTCCTGCACACTGAAGTGACCACAAATGCTGCAAGAGTTTGGCTGGAAAGGAAGACAGGCAGCCAGGAGTGAAAACCCTTAGTACATGAGTGTGTGTATGTGTGTGTGTATTTGTGTATGTGGGGGGGGGGGGGTAGCGGGGAAAATCCTGGAAGTCTGTGTGTGACATTTTTTAGCATGAGGAAGAGGTGGCATGTGAGCATGTGAGTGGTGTGAGGGAGGGAGAGACATGGTCTGCAAGTGGTAATGTGACTCAGGAACACACAACTTTTGTTTCTGGTCCTGAGATCCAAGCGGGGGTGTGAGAGAGAGAAACAGTCTCTCATGGGTCGGACTGCAGTGTGGAACATTCTCAGGGTCAGCTAGGCTCTCCCGAAGGAATGAGGTAGAGCTGGAGGGGTTTGCTGATTGTAGAGGGGTGACTCCCCGGGGGTCAATGGAGGGTTGGTGGGGATTGGGTCCCATTGGGATGAACACAGCAGTATGGTGTGTGATCCTGGGTGATCAGAGAGGCCTGGATTTCTGGCAGTGATTATGGTAAGAATGGATTTGAGGCATGCAACCTTATTTGGAGACAGCACATTCCACACCAGTATGCCTCCAACATTATCAACAAGATGTCAGACTTGAGGAACTATGAGACATTACCTGATTTAACCTCAGTGAACTGAAAATCTACAAGCATCATCTGGCATCCCCCAATCACTGAGTTCCTTCATTTAGAATCTCCTCAGTTCCAGCTCAGTTTTCTGGCAACAAATTTTGATTTCTTGGCCTAGGATACTCATGTCTCAGAGAGGTTGTCTCTCTGAAATTTAACTTCACATTTCTTTCATATGTACCCTTCGGTTTTCTTCTCCTGGCTGGGTATTTGTGATGTGTCAAACAGTTCCTTTTATAGGATTTGTTTTCCCTTAGTTGTTAGGTTGTCAACTCAAAACATATTATTTGCAAAGGTGTTTTCTTTAATGACTCAAACTTTTCTCCTGAACATGAGAGAGGCTCCCAAAAATTCTCCCTAGTCCAGTTTATCTCCTTGATTGATGTAGGAGTATTAGTAGTAATTGATTTATTAATAGTAGTATTTCTCCCTCCTTCTATAAGTCATTTGAAAAAGTCCCAGATGGAATACATTGACCACAAATATTTTTCTGTAGAACTTAGAAGATTCTTAGTTGTCAACCAGATATGAGAATGCAGTCTGTTCTGTTGCATTAACTCAACTGACAGTTGGCAACTCCTATTTCAAAGAAAAAACATCACATTATGTTGAAGACATAGGATTTCAAATGCTCAATTTTATAACTTAGAAGTCTTCATCTTTAGTACCCAGCCTCTGGAAACAAGAGAAATGCTATCTTGGGTTTCTGTTTTTTAGAGTGGTGGCTTTCAGTGTAGTAATAGTACAAATGAGAAATTCAACAAGGGTACAGGAACTGCTGATCAGAAATATGAGTCAGAGTTAATTTGGTGTGGGTGTTATTAGCATTAACTTTTAGTTCTGTATTCTCTAAACAAGGTGAGAAAGACAAAAACAAAAAAGCAATAGAACATCAGGCCCCCCACCGTTTTGTAAAATGTGTCAAACAACTGGAGCATACAAATAATTATTTTTTTTCTTTTAGAGACAGGGTCTTGCTCTGTTACCCAGGCTGGAATGTAGTTGCCCAATCTTGGCTCAGTGCAGCTTCCAACCTTCTGGGCTCAAGCTATCCTCCCACCTCAGCCTTCTGAGTAGCTAATTTTTTCATTTTTTGTAGAGGCGGAGTCTCTCTGTGTTGCCCAGACTGGTCTCAAAACTCCTGGGCTCAAGCAATCCTCCCACTTTGGCCTCCCAAAGTGCCGGGAGTGTAGGCATGAGCCACTGTGTCCAACATAGCCTCATAATAATAATTTAAAATAACATGTGTCAATTAGCATGGCTACTGCCCAACTCAACTAACTGTATTCAGAAGCCCATAAAAGCCTGCAAAATAAGGTTTTTCTGGCTATAATAAACAAGGATTCCTGATATTGATTGTATTCCATAGTCTAAGCCTGTTTTCATGATCCACTTATTCTACTCATATTTACTGAGTATCTGATATATGCAAAGCACCATTAAGTCTTGTGGGGAGGCATTAATCCACATAAATAACTAGCAATAATGCAAAGCACATGTGATAAGAAATAAAAGGAAACCCCAAATGCTCTGGGGGTTTAAAGAAAGGAACATTATTTCTTGTCAGGGAACGAGAGATGGAATCTTAGAGGAAGTGGAATTTGAATGGTGTGTCAAATGAGTTTGAAACAGAAAGGAGACATGATGGGAAGAACAATCAAGGCAGGGAAATTGGTGAGAGCAAAGTTGTGTTGCATGCTTGGGAAATGCCAAGTAGCCTGGTTTGAGGGGAACACAGGACACAAAAATAATAGAAAATCATGGCCAGACTCGTATGGCTAACAGGCAAAGAAACGTGATCTTTCTGGGAAAGGCAATGGGGACCCATTAAAAGTTGAGAGCTCTGCTCTGAGAGGGTTAATCGCCCAGCACAAGTAGGATGGTTTGGAGAAAGGAGGAGACTGATGCAGAGCTTCGGCTAAAACTCTATGTGTCTCATGGTCAAGATCGGTTACTCTTGTTATTATTTCACAATTATTATCATCATTATTATCTTTCGCAATATTTATTACATGCCTACCACATGCCAGGCACTATTCTAGGCCTTGGGGACATGCAAATGATCAAATCAGACTCCAATGGATTGCATATTTTCATCGGAAGGGCAAGAGAATAACCAAGAGTAAGGGGGACATTTCAGGTTTGATACGTGTTATTAAGAAAATAAAACAGAGAATACTTTCTTTTCCAGGAATTGAATAGGGGAGGTTATTTGAACAGCCCTCCCGCTGAAAACAACTGAAAATGCTATGTAAAATGCATTTTTAAAAAATCTTGAAAGCTCAGATACAATATTAAGAAATTCGCTAGAGAAGAGGAACCCAGACGCGGTGACAGGCGCCTGTGACCCCAGCTACTTGGGAGGCTGAGGCAGGAGAATCACTTGAACCTGGGAGGCGGAGGTTGCAGTGAGCCAAGATCATGACACTGCACTCTAGGCTGGGGGACAGAGCAGGACTCCATCTCAAAAAAAAAAAAAAAAAAAAAAGAGACGAGGAACCCAGAGAGTTGCGAAAGTCCTGAAGCTGCTTTTGCCCTGAGGACAAACCTAACCCAGGAGAACCTGAAGCTGGGATTTGGTGGCCTAGAGGAGTAGGAAGGAAAATTTTAGGTGCCCCCCGGCACCTCCTTAAATTGAGGGGCTGGAAATATGACATGCTCATCACATCCAGTTGGAACTGAAAAGGGCTATCCTGTCAGCATTAGGCTCACCAGAAGAAAACCACCATCCCCATACTTTGCAATATCATCTCTGCTAAAACTCTGAAGGAGTTAGGCCCTGTTCAAATACACAATTAACTTTTTCTAGAAAGTTCTCCTGGACCTTGAAGGTGGCTGAGATGATCAGAAATGAACTACCAAAGTTTCAGTTATTCAGGGTGCTCTGTGGATAGACAGGATAAATCCATTGGAAAATACATCTTCCTTGGCATGAAGAGGAGAGCAAAGGATACTGCACCCTCCTCTCCTTCCACTGAAGTTCACAGCAGTCATGGAATTAGGTAGCTGGGAGATTAACACTTGGTATTTTCATGATCTGCATATGCCAGAAAGCGAAGCCTGCAGCCAGGCAGCTTTGCTGTCTTAAATGGACGTATTTGGCAGTAACTAATATCGTCCTCTAAAACAGCCGGCACCATCTTGACCTGGAGGCAGCTCCTTCCTTCTCAGCGTGATTACCCAGAAGGCAGTGTGCCCATGCAGCACCGTGAAAGGTGGCCAGATGGAGTCAGGAGCCTTCATTCTGGTCACAGGATGAATGCCTCACACATTCGTTAGTGGCAGAATGTCATTATACCTGCAGCATGGGAATAGAAAATGAAATCTTTACAGATAATTTTCCACTGGCTGGTTCCAATTACCTAATAAAGCAGAGGAGAAAAGAAAGTTTGTACAAATGTTATGAATTTTTATATTATTACAAATATTTACACTATTTTTTTAAGGGACAGGATCACGCTCTGTCACCCAGACTGGTGTGCAGTGGCATGATCATAGCTCATTACAGCCTTGAATTTCTGGGCTCAAGTGATTTTCCGACCTCAGCCTCCCAAGTAGCTGGGAATACAGGTACATGACATCATGCCTGGCTAATTTTTAGAAAAGTTTTTTAGAGATTGGGCGGGGGGTGTTCTCACTATGTTACCCAGGCTGGTCTCAAACTCCTGGCCTGAAGTGATCTTCCTGCCTCGCCTTCCCAAGTAGTTACACTATTTTCTTAGTCTTTCCATCTGTGATTAGCTCACAGAAGTTTAAGTTGACTCAAACAATAGTACAATTGATTGGCAGCTGTTAGACATCTTACATTTCCTAAGCTTTACAAAAGAACTCTGCAAGGTAAATATATAAATAGTATAAAATATAAATAATGTAAAAGAAACTGAGGCTCAATGAGAGAAAGTAGGTTCAGTGTGATTCTTGTATGATACCCAGTCCTTCTCCAAGTAGTATTTAATCACCTGTTTAACGCAGGTCTCCCCTCCAGGCTATGAGCTTTGAGATCAGGAACTACATTAGACTTGTTTACACCTGTATACGCAAGGTTAAGCAAAGAATATATATTAGGTGTTCAGCAAACTTTGGTTGAATGGAAGAACAAATGAAAAAAAGAAAACTGTGTCCAAGGAAACATGTTTGTTTGTATAGAGATATTTTGGTAAAGTCCTTATTTGAGAGGAAATGGCCCGGCACCGTCCCTAACATTCTTACATTAGCGTGTTTCGGAAGCTGGAAGTGGTTGATCTCAGAGGCATATCGTAAACCTGCTAAGAGCAGCTGGTTATTCTAACTCATCACTTGGTCCATAGAACAGAAGTTGCTTTAAGATTGAAGATTGAAGTGGCCAGGTGTGTTCTGATTACTTTAATGTGTGCCACCCTCTCCCACATCTGATAAAATACCTTATGGTCCAGTGCTCTGTGTTTTAAATAAACCATGTCTCTAGAACATTGTTGAATTTTCTGTTGTTTTCCCTCTAGAGAAAGGGGGCAGTAATGTTTCTGTAGTCCGTCCCCCTGCTCCTACCTTCCGCCAGCTCATGGGAACTAAAAAGGGAATGAGGCTTTCATTCCTAACTGTTTGCAGGGGGCTTGGGTTCCCAAATGAGCATATATGACCAAACTGATATAATAGAAACTCTTAAGTTGCCTATAAATTATAGTACTCTATTTTCTCTTAGTCTAAGAGCCAATTTACCTCTGGGATTGAAGGGGTTGACTGTGTCCTAATAAAGCAGAGGAGAAAAGAAAGTTTGTACAAATGTTACAAATTTTTATATTATTACAAATATTTACACTATTTTTTTAAGGGGCAGGATCATGCTCTGTCACCCAGACTGGAGTGCAGTGGCATGATCATAGCTCACTACAGCCTTGAACTTCTGGGCTCAAGTGATTCTCCCACCTCAGCCTTCCGAGTAGCTGGGAATAGAGGTATGTGACACCATACCTGGCTAATTTAAAAAAATTTTTTTTAGAGATTTGGTTGCGGAGGGGTCTTACTATGTTGCCCAGGCTGGTCTTGACACCAGATGCGGTAGCTAACTTGTGTTTGGGATCTATGAGGTACAGTTGCTCACACCATTGAGGGCCACAGCAGGTGCCAGCCAGCAGCCTTGGGTTTCTCCTCTCTTTCTCACCTCAGGAGGTCACACAGGGAGCGGCAGAATCACCAGGATTCTGTCTCTCCTCACCATCCCTCTCTCTCTCACCTCCCTGAGCAAATATATGTTGTGACTCCACCACGCCAAGCCTTTCCCAGGAGTCAATCCACTGCACTTGGCCCAGGAGACACAAAGAAAAGGCTCTCTCCTCATCCTTGAGGGTCCACAGCCTAGTGAGGTTCACAGCCATGAACCAAAAATTACACTACAAAGGTAGGGCACAGTGGCTCATACCTGTAATCCCAGCACTTTGGGAGGCCAAAGCGGGCAGATCACTTGAGGTCAGGAGTTTGAGACCAGCCTGCCCAACATGGTGAAACCCCATCTCTACTAAAAATACAAAATTTAGCCAGGCGTGCCAGTTACATGGGAGGCTGAGGCAGGAGAATCGCTTGAACCCAGGAGATAGAGGTTGCAGTGAGCTGAGATCTCACCACTGCACTCCGGCCTGGGCAATAGAGCGAAACTCAGTCTCAAAAAAATAAAATAAAATAAAATAAATTTAAAAATAACATTACAAGAAAATGAAATATAAAGAAAGGTGTGTCCAAATGGTGTGGGGGCGTGGAGGTGGCAACAGCTAGCTGAGTGTGGGAGCTGGGAGGGCTGCAGGGAAGAGGTGCTGTTTGACCCGGGTCTCAAGGGTGGAGTGTGAGTTCGCTGGGCCTAGAAGAGGCAGAAAACCTATAGAGGGAGGGGATATCCCAGTTATAGCAAGGGGGGAAGGGAAAAATGAGGTGGGTGGAAGATGCCACTGGGGACTGACCTTTTCCTTTGAACTGACATATTTTATGAGAAAAAAAGTGTAAGACTTAAACATTTCATTCCACCCTGCGCACCAGCCAGAGAGGCCAGTGGTCTCAAGTCTCCTGTACCTTTCTATGCACAAGGCTTGCACAAGTAAAGGAAAAAGACCAAACTAAAGGTGTCTTCTCCAGACCTGCCTCCTGTGAAGCCACCTCTGGGCAGGTGAACTGGGCTGGCAGAAGTCAGTCTCCCGTCCCTTCCCAGGCCCAGATCACTTCTTTTCAGCAACCTTAGTTGGGGTAAGAAAGAGGACGGTGGTCTTGACCTTTGAAAACACAGGAAACCTCTGTTTCTATTGGTCCTACCTTAGGTGGACGCCCCTTCACACCCAGACGCCAGCAATTGCCCCTGTGGAGAGTGAATAGCTCACGCTCAGTATAGTTCATGACACGGTAAAGACTTAAACAAATCTAGGCTAATATGTAGTCTTGAATTTGTGGTGTTTCCTTCCTACTGGCAAGATCCCAGGAGGAAAAGAAAATTTATATTCCAAGTTAAGGGAAATTGGTCCAGATATGGTGGCTCTTGCCTGTAATCCTAGCACTTTGGGAAGCCGAGGTGAGAGGATTGCTTGAGGCCAAGAGTTCAAAACCATACTGGGAAACATAGGGAGACCCCTGGCTCTACAAAAATTTAAAAACTTAGGCAGGTGTGGTGATATATGCCTGCAGCCCAAGCTATTTAGGAGGCTGAGGCAGGAGGATAGCTTGAGCCCAGGAGTTCGAGGTTGCAGTGAGCTCTGCTCACACCACTGCACTCCAGCCTGGGTGACAGAGAGAGTCTCAAAAAAACAAAACAAAACAAAACAAATTTAAAAGGCTAATTGTTCCCGTATTATTTTGCAGTTCCCTATTATATGAGTAGCAAGCATGCTTGAGGCAAGATACAGCAGGAGTTAAGGTGAGTGTTACAACAAAGAAGGCTTGTTCCATTTATAAGAAAGGTGAAAGCCACGATTTGATAGAAATAAGAGGGTAATCAACTAGGAAGCTATTTTCTAATTCTAAGGATGTTACAGAAAACTCCAGAAATACCACTACCCACAAAATTAACCCTTTCCTTTTCTTAGTACTCAGAGTTGAGCCTTGCGAAAGGTCAGTTGGTATACACAATTTTCTCTTGGAGTCAGATTTCTAAATTCCCAGGAAAAAATTTGAGAATATGAAATCTTTGGGAATACACAGAAAAAGTAGAGAAAGAGTGAACTGAATGCCACCCTCTCCTAAAATATTGTAAATAAAACTCAGGAAGAGATTTTAAAGTAAAGTGTTCAAAACATCTGGTTTCTATTTGAATATAATTAGAAACGTATCTTAATATGCAAGGAATTCTAAAAGCCAAGAGGAAGTACATTTCTGGATGGCCAAACATTTTGGGTGATGTCATAATCACGGCATGAAGAGAAATACCAAAGACTCTTTGGCGTATTTTGAGAGATTTTCTCCTCGTGTTGTTTTATTGTTCCTGTGAAAAGTTATTTACAAATGAAATAAGGAAAAGAATGAGATTTTCTCAAACAGAACTAATTAGGAGTCAAGGAGTTCCAAAGCCTAAGTGGTATAAAGACAAAAGGTGGTTGATAAGATACATTTCCAAAAGCGAATTCATTCTAAAACAAATGTTTTGCTGTTCTCTCTTTCCATTGTCTGACCTTTCCCACTCCTGTTTGTTTTGCTTTGGTCCATTTTCCACTCTGGGAGTAATAAAGAAAGACGAGTTTGCACTTGATTAGGAGAAACCAAAAAAGTAAAAACATGGCCACCGTCTGGCTCCTTGCCCCAGCTCACTCACCTATTTCTCCTTGGCCAGCTTTTAAAGTCCTGACACCCAGATCCATGACATTAGAGTCCCCGGAGTTGGGCCAAGGTGTCAGTCTTTTAAAAACTCCACGGCTGATGCCTGTGTGCAGCCAAGGTTGAGAACCCCCATCCTCAACTAACAACGTCATGGCTGGGAGACTCCTGGAGACTCAAGGCCCGCAACCAAGTGCTTCCCAGGCCTTTGGTGTCACAGACCAGCAACCTTTCAAAAAGGGCTTGGGAGGCCAATATATATTTTGGTTTATCAAGACATTAAAACCAACAATTACCATCTACTATCATGATTATTTCATGAAAAAAGGACATTTCAATATCAAAATAGCAGAGAGGACATAATCTTAGAATATTAAAAATCTCATTATATACAATATATGCATATATACACACCTATGTATGTGTGTATATATGTTTACATATGTACACATACCTAGGTATGTGTTATATGTTTTACATACGTATATATGTATATACATGCCTATAAGTATGTGTATATATATATATCTTTTTCTTTTTACAAAATTGTGATAAAAGTAATACAAAATTTGCCATTTTAATTATTTTCTTCTTTTTTTTCTGGGAAACAAAAGTTTCACTCTTGTTGCCCCAGCCTGGAGTGCAATGGCACGATCTCAGCTCTCTGCAACCTCCACCTCCCGGGTTCAAGCAATTCTCCTGCCTCAGCCTCCCAAGTAGCTGGGGTTATAGGCGCCCGCCACCACACCTGGCTAATTTTTGTATTTTTAATAGAGATGGGGTTTCACCACGTTGGCCAGGCTGATCTCGAACTCCTGACCTCAAGTGACCCACCCGCCTTAGCCTCCCAAAGTGCTGGGATTACAGGCGTGAGTCACCGTGCCCGGCTGTTTTAATTATTTTCAAGTGTGCAGTTCAGTGGCATTACGCACCTTTATATTCTCATGCAACCATCACCACCATCCATCTCCATAAATTTTTAATCTTGCAAAACTTAAACTGCATTTGTTGAGCAGTCATTCCCCATTCTCGCCTCCCCCAGCCCCTGGCCACCACCACTCTACCTTCATAGAGACCTTCTGTCTCTATGAACTTGACTACTCTAGCTTCCTCACATAAGTGGAATGGTACAATATTTGTCCTTTGGCGTCTGGCTTGTTTCACTTAGCATAACATCTTCAAGATCCATCTGCGTGTGTCAGTGTCAGGGCTGTCTTCCTTTTACAACAGAATGACATTGCATTGTAGGGATAGCCCAGCCCACATTGTGTTCATCCACCCATCTGTTGTGAAGTGACACCTTATTGTGGTTTGATTTATGTTTCCCTGATTGGTGATATGGAGCATCTTTTCATGTGCATTTTGGCCATTTGTGTATTTTCTTCAGAGAGATGTCTGTTGATGTCCTTTGTCCATTTTCTAACTGGGATTTTTGTTTTTCAGTTGTATAAAGCACAGATTCTTGGCTAACAGACCACGTAACAATGTATTCAATGCCAGCAAACAGGCCTGCCTGCCCTTCCCTCATTTCAAGTCCAAGGATTTTAAGTATTATGTACATTGATTTGTGTCTGGAATGTTCCAATCTCATTTCATCACCTTGATGATTACTGAATGTTTCTGTCCAAAGACATTCAGGCAAAAGGTGAGGCATCTGCTTATAAACAGGGACTCCTGAGAGGAGAAAGAGTTGGAAATCTGGCAGCTGGTATTAGTTGCAGTCTCTAATGTTAATTTGGATGGAAGGCCTCAGATGGTGGAGCCTAACCCAGAATTTCCATGTTCTAAGGTCTCCTGACCACTGATGGTCAAAGCTCCATTCGGCTGACATTATTGACACTTCTGCTCCCCATACTATCTTGAGGAAAAATAGCATGGTTCCCTGCAAAAAACTTTTTGGAACATAAAAGTATAGCAGCTCTGCTTTCCCTGGAGGGAATTCCAGCTTCCTCGGGCATGGCTCCAGTTCTTCCAGAGAGTTCTGAGAATCCCTAGAAGGGCCTCTCATGTCCTCTAGGAACTTATCCTCTTGGAGTTGTGTGGCTTCAGCTCTGCTCTTGTGCCACTTGTGATTTCTGGAGCACCATGTCTTCTGAGCAGTGCCTGCCAAAGCTCCCTCCACGGCAGCCAATACACCCTGGTGCCTACATCAAGGCTGCTGGAACTGGCTGTAAACACACTATGTCTGATTGTTGCTTGGGATGTGGGTGTCAAGGTTGTAGACACCTTTCACCAAACTTGTCTCATTCTTCCAACTTATATTTTCTCATTGATGGCAGCCCCCTTACCACGAATCAGGCTGGATCCCCACGTGCAGGGAGACTAAAGGCTGTCTGACTCGTGGCATGAGCCGTCCCCACCCTACCACTGATGTGAGCACGTTGATCTCTGGCCAGACATGTACAAAGGAGCTCCCTCTCTTCAGGGTGAGTTGTCCCCTAGCAAGATACTCTAATTTCTCCCCCTTATTAAAATATATCCCCTTGTTACAATGTATATAGAGATCAAAACACAATATGGTACCCTGTAAATATACACAATTATTATTTGCCAATTTAAAAAATATAAACTTCAAAAATAAAAAAGCCCAAACAAAACTGATATGATTTGGCTGTGTCCCCACCCAAATCTCATCTTGAATTGTAGCTCCCGTAATTCCCATGTGTTATGAAAGGGAGCTGGTGGGAGATAATTGAATCATGGGGACAGTTTGTCCCATGCTGTTCTCATGGTAGTGAATAAGTCTCAAGAGACTTGATGGTTTTATAAGGGGTTTCCTCTTTTGCTTGGTTCTCATTGTCTCTTTCCTGCTGACATGTAAGACGCGGCCTTCGCCTTCTGCCATGATTGTGAAGCCTCCCCAGCCACATGGAACTGTGAGTCCATTAAACCTCTTTCTCTTTATAAATTACCCAGTCTCGGGTATGTCTTTATCAGCAGCATGAAAATGGAATAATATGCAAACCAAAACAAATATATCCTATTAGGGCCCCCCCTGTTTCTCCACCATTGCCAAATGTGAATAAATCTCAGAGTGGGCACAGATCAGGCTCAGACTGGGATTCCACTACATTATTTTAAAGAGAAAAATACCATATTTCAGTCACAGTTATTCAATCCACTCATTTTTCTCTTGAGATGACTCCGCAACAAAGATGCTTCCATGTTTCAAATTGCAAATTCTAAATTTTATTCCTCTAATGAGAATAGTCCCACTATTTTGGCATTTTGCCTTAATATGGTTTGCTCTTTAAAAAAAAATAGTTTTACATATATATATTAATACGTTCACTTTTCAGCCCTCCCAGGGAGATGGCTGAACACAGGGAATTTGAGTGTGGAGTCTTCCTGGAATATCTAAACGAACAGCCACCAAAGGGTAATGTGATGCATTGATTATTCTGCTAGGGTTCTATGCATGTATAGTTAATCAAATTTCTTTTTCCCTTTTACAAAGAAAATTTCTTCTTGGACTGCCTGACTTTGGGAACAGCAAGTTGGATCCTATCTGCAATGCTCCTTCCAAGAGACTGTCACTAACTGGGCATCTACTGTATGCCAAGCACTTGTCTGATTGGTTTACATATATTAAATCACTTAACTCTCAAAACCATAGAAAATAGCTGCTGTTACTATTATCATCATTTTTCAGATAAATAAACACATCACAGGGAGGTTAAGCAATTTTCTCCAGGTCACACAGTAAAGGATGGAGGCTGACTTCGAACCCAGGCTGCCTGATTTCAGAATCCCTGATGTTCTTAACCATTTTGCTGCACAAGTAACTGGATGTTCAAGTATTCTATTAGTCAGCAAACATTTATTAAGCAACTACTATGTGCTAGGCACTATGATGAGACCCAGCAATAAAGAGATTAAGGGGAGGAGGAAACCTAGGCCATGGATGCTAGGGTGGTGGACACACTTATTTCCCACTTCTGATATTTCCACAGATGGGAAAGACTGTACCACTCCCAGAAAGAAAGTGAAGGAGGAGGCCGTCCAGCTTCTTTCTGTCCCCCTGCTCACTCCTGGGAAGCAGTGGCTTATGATGGTTTGTGATGATCAGTGATGGTTTATGATGATGATTATGGCTTATGATGATCAGTGACTGGGGAGACGAAACCTAGTAGCTCCCGTGGAGAGTTTTCCAGACCAGGCCCTTCCCCTGGGAGGGGATGATCTGCATGGCCTGTGGCTGCCTGTGATGGTGGGGGAGGTCTGGCTGATTCACTCCTATCCTGGTATCCCTACTGGCTGCCAGCTATTGAGGAGCCTGCCCAAAAGCCGAGTACCTGCCACCACTGGGATTGTCACTGGTGACAATACCTGGGGAGGAGAAAGAATTTGTCTCCCTGTGAAAAATGGTCAGCAGGTGGAACTGAGTTTCTACCATGGGGATCTGCACTGAAAACATGACTTGGGGAAAGCTGGGTCTCTGTGCCAGCATTCTTATACCCACAAAGTCTACCCAGGGCCAGGAGTCTGTGGAGAATGTGTAAGGGCCCACAGAGGCAAACCAGGAGGCTAGGAAGCCCAGAGGAGGGGTTTCCACCCCAGGTGAGGAGCGGGAGATGGGTCAGGGACTTCTCTCTGAGAAAGTAGTGTATGAACTGAGTCCTGCAGGACCACTAGGCATTTGAGATTGTACAGCGGCTGTGGGTAGGAAGACCTGCTGGGCAGGGGTAGTAGCAAATGCAAAGGCGGGAGAAGGCGTGGTGTGCTTGGATGTCTGGGTGAACTGCATGCTGTTCAGAATGGCTGAAGCACAGAGGATCTGCAGCCAAGGGAGAAGAAATGAGGCTAGGAGGATGGGTAGGGTTGGAGTTGTGAAAAGCCTTGAATGCCATGCTAAGGCCATTCAGGTTTCACCCTGATGGCAATGAGGAGCTCTTGAAGGATTTTATAAACAAGGAATGTCATGATCAATTTTGCTTCCCTGGTGATAGTATAGAAAACTGGGGACAGGATGACCTGCTGGGAGGCCGGGACAGAGGCCGGGCAAAAGATGATGAGGCCTTGAAATAAAGAAGTGGTCATGGGGATGTAGAGGAGAGAGATTAAAGAGACACCGGTGGGTCACAGTGACTGACCAGCTCTGGGGACAAAGAGGAAAGAAAAGGTCTGATTTCTGGCTTAGTGGCTGAGTGTATGTTGCTGCTATTCCCAAGACAGAGTGTAAGGAGAACAGGGAGAAGAGGATGGTTCAGCTGCAACCATGTGCATTTGAGGTGCTCATGATGGGAGCTCTTGCCTTGAACTCTGGTCAGCCCCTCCCATGGTCCACCGAGCTGGACCCCAATTCTTCCAGCATGCTGTGCGGCGCTGCTACAATTGCAGTGATACCCATGGATTCACGGCCTTGAATCCATTTTGTTTCTTCCCCTTGCTCTGGGTGCCAGGAGGGCATCCACTGAGGCTCTAAGGCGTGATTCTGGGCTCCTTTCCAGGGAAATTCTAGGCCCCTCCTGTGCTCCTTTTCCTTCTCAAGTGGCTCCTGCATCCTCCACACTAACCGGTTTCACAAGTTTTTTTCTGAGCATTTCTTCTCCCTCCTCCACAGCCAGTTTAAAGCTTTCTTGATCAAATCACCTAACCTCCGGGCGAACATGTTCTTCCCTTTCCTCGGGCAGGGCACCCCATCCCAGTCAAGGAGCCACCATCCCACTATCTTCAGTCACACTCCCAGCTAGGTTACCAGTCTCATGTGGGCCTGTTTGTGGTCAGTTCTGCCTAGGGTTGGCAGATTTCGATTAAACCTCCCACTAGGTCCACTCTCTTTTGAGATCTGGCCTTCCAGAAGGCACACTTGGGTCTTTGAACAGGAATGGAAGGTGATTAGGGCTGTTCCAGGGTTGGCAGAAGGGCTTGGGGCTACACCAGTGTGGGGCCGAAACAGCTCTAAGCGCCTCCCACTGCCCCACCACAGATCCAAGTTTGAGCAAGAAAGACTTCTGTGTCCTCCCTGCACTCCATCTCCGCTCTGCCCACAGAGACTGGACCTGGCTTGTCAGAAGATGCCTGAATTCTGGGCAAATCTGAAGATCACAGAAACAGTTAATCTTAGTAGACAATCAGGGATGCTAAGTTTAAAACTGAGGTAGATCTTGAATTTCCTTCTGGACCCGGCAGCTGGGAGGACTTGCCTTCCAAACGTGGTTGATTGGTGTTGGCCGGCACGGAGGAGGTTGGCAGCTCCAGGCTGTCTTCTGGGAGTCCGGCCGCCCAGCTCGTTCATCTACAATGCCCATGCTTTCCCATCCAGGAGGCTTCATTCTGATGTAAATTGGAGTGCAAACATGGCTCGGTTGTAGACCAAGCTCTGCTAATGAGAAGGCATTGCTAAATGAAAGCTGTCACAAAGAACCCAGACAAATGCAAGCGGCCAAAATACAAAATACAAAAATATCACACTGTTGACACTGCTTCTCTGATGAAGCAGGCCAGCTAAGCCAACAGAATAGCCCCGGTGTCATAAATTTCAACCTCAACTCATCTTTTCTCCTGCCCCTTCCAGTTTTGGACTGCCATGGGAAGAGCTCTGGACTGGAGGCCGGGGTATCTGGGTCCTTGTTATTATCCTGTCCCTTACTGACAGGATTACACAAGCTGGTCATCAAACTTCTTTGGGTTTCACTTTTCTCATCTACAATCATCAGATTTAAAAAGAAATGGAAGAACATTAAGTGAGAAAGTGTATGTGGAAACTTACATTCAATATAGAAACAGTAAAATTTGAATTTTTTATAAAGCAGACCTGACCTTTCATCTACTAATTTAAATGTCTCCTTTTTCTTTTCTTTTCTTTCTTTTTTTTTTTTTTTTTTTTTTTGAGACAGGGTCTCGCTCTGTTGCCCAGGCTGGAGTGTGGTGTTATGATCACGGCTCACTATAACCTTCAGCTCCTGGGCTCCAGTGATCTTCCCACCTCACCCTCCTGAGAAGCTGGGACTACAGGCATGCACAACCACACCTAGCTAATTTTTAAATTTTTCTTCTTTTTTATGGGGATGGGGTCCAGTTGTATTGCCCAGGCTGGTCTCAAACTCATGGCCTTGTGCAATCCTCCCACTTTGGCCTCCCAAAATGTTGGAGTTACAGGCATGAGCCACTGTGCCTGGCCTAAATGCCTTCTTTTAAACTAACACTTTTATATATTTATTCAGCAAGTTGTTATCAACATAATAATAATAATGTAATAATCATGTAGAGGTATAATCCTATTAAATGGTTTTGTCTTTGTTTTAATAAGAGGTATAATCTTATTAAATGGTTTGTCTCTGGTATTTTCTGCCACCCCCAGTGCAGTCAGACTGCAGCATGGGGCTCTACTTTGACTGTCCTCAAGGTCGAGAACTTAGAGCAGAAATGCAGAGAGAATGAAATAAAGCCACACTCAGGTTTGGATTTCAAAATAGGTTTTGAGTCTCACAGCAGAGATAAGAGTTTAAATGAATAAGTTTGTCTCAAAAAACAAGGCCTTGAAGAACTTAGGACATACAGTTGGCATCATAAATGACATAGTTAGAAGAAGGAATGATCAGATGAGAATGAGGGTTTGCTCTCCAATGAAGTAATTCAGACCATAGGGCAGGTGGGGAAGACGTTGCAGGGATGCAGGGTATGGTGGAGCCCCTAGGTGGGTCAATGGACTGTAGAGGAGAGCTGTGCTTCTGTCTCCAGAAGCCTGGCTTGTTGGCAAAGCTCTGTCATGCTTGTGGGGCACAGTAACAGGCAGGTGAGCATGCAGCTTGGCCAGTCCACACAGGGAGGGTCTGAGACAGCCCCGCCAAGTCTCCTGTGTCCTTAGTGTGGGGCATCCAAAAATTTACCATCTCTCCTTCTCTAAAAAAGACAAGCAGATAACAGAGAGGGTCAGGCAACCTGTAAAGGAGGGCCAACTGCGACTGCCTGGCCCACTCCCAGAGACCAGAAGAAATGTGGCCATCTCAGCCAATGCCCAGGTGGGGCAGAGACCCAGTGGAAGAGGGAACATGTTGGCAGATGTCAGCCTGGATATACGAAGACAACCAGGGACCTGATCCTTTGAACAGGTGGCACTATATTAGCACCCTAGAACTCAGACGCAACTCCAGGGACATAAGTGGGGAGGGACACATCTGAATCAAC
This sequence comes from Pongo abelii, assembly GCF_028885655.2. Classification (NCBI taxonomy): domain Eukaryota; kingdom Metazoa; phylum Chordata; class Mammalia; order Primates; family Hominidae; genus Pongo; species Pongo abelii. The sequence continues at coordinate 33,495,611 of NC_071999.2, forward strand.
AGATAAAATCCTGCCTGGATTTACTCTGAAGTGACTAAGCAACAGAATGGGGGCTCAAGAAACAAAGTTAAATTCCGTTCTTTTAAAAATGAAGTTGTACAGTTTTTGCATTTCTGAGTTGTTTTGTAACCACCAAAGTATGTTACATTTTATCACCTGTTGAGGCTTCAAAGCACATTCACACGTCATTTATTTCAGGGCTGATCTGCTGACCCATATGAGGACTGCCATACCAGTACCTGTTCCAATTGGCTGATGATTGCACCACATAGGTTATTAAATATTTTGAAATCGCCCCTGAAATTGAATGCTTATGATGTGCACAGCCATTGTGTTTGGGTCACTCTGTCTCACTTAGATTGTAAACATCTTCATTCATTTATTCATTCAATAAATATTTAAATTCCAGGAACCATGCAAGCAACTTAATGGTGAAAAGAAAAGAAAAATCACAGTTTCTGCTGCCATGGGCCTTACGGTCTAGTGGTAGAGGTAGACAGAATTTAAGAATCACAAAAATGAATGGGAAATTACAATGATGATGCCTGGTACCCGGGCTTTGAGAGGCTATGACTGTAGCTGGGGAGGTCACTTGAGGAGGCGACAACCGGGCTGAATATAAAGAAAGATGAAGAGTTAAGCAGGTGAAGATGGAGGAAAGATGGTAGGTGGTAAAGGGGTCCTGTGCAAAGGTACTGTGGTCAGAGGCAGCATGGTACATTTGAAGGACTGAAAGGAGGCCCAAGTCACTGACATGCTGAGTATAACAGGGAGTGTAGTCCAGGGCGAGGCTGGAGTGTAGCAGGACCTGGTAGGTCATGATGACTTAGATCTTTGTCCTCTGGGGGCACAGGTGTGGATGGTTTAAGCGAGAGCATGGGCTGTAAGGGATTGTGACCCCTCTGGAGTTAATTTTTAGTACAGGCATACAAACCATACCGGAAGGGATTATGGTATTGTAATAGAATAGACTAAAAAAAAATCCACTCAGAATCCTGTTTCTGATTCATTTCAGCACCACCCCCTCATGGCCACCTTTTCCTTTTGCCTCTCCTGGAAAGTTGTGGCTTCATAACAGTTCACCCATACAGCTTGGATTTAGTGAGGGAATGTGCAAACTATTTCTGTCTGTGGCAGTCCCTGAATGTTTCCTACATACAAGTCAGGCTAGTTGTGGGTACAAGCTGGGTCGATGGACATCTCTTGCCACGCCTGCCCCACATTCAATTACCCCTTCTCCTGGCAACAGCTCCCTGATGGTCCTTTTGAGAATCACATCATTGCAACTCTAGTTCTATCTGAGAATGGCTGGCCAACTCCACCCCACCCCTGCTCCTTCCTTCCCCAGCTCCAAGGCAGAGCATGATCCACTCAGGCTAATGAACATACTCCATCCTATCATGACTAGCTCAAGGATCAACCTCATCCCAAGTCTCATTCCTAGAGCTTCTTCTGAAGAGACAGGGCTGCTCTGTTGTTCCTCTGGGATTGCTGTGCTGAGGAATGGTCCTGAGACTGTCACAGACCACTCTGCAGAGAGGATTGGCCTGACACTGAAGCCAGTGTATGAGGAGCTAGAGCTGAGAGAAAGAGAGAGAGAATGAAGCCACAGCCTGATAGTATCTCTTGGAGCTTTCAGGAGCTGGCTGCTTGGCACTGCTCCAGCTAATTGGAGCTGGCTTCTCTTACTGGTGACCTAACGAGGCCTGTATGACATGCCCGGCACTCAGGCTTTGCTAACGCGATGGGCATCCTTTCACCAGCACCACTGTGCTGCTCCATCCAGCAGTTGGGTCCTCACTGATACCGCCCTCACCATCCCCCCAGCCGGGCTGAACCTTGCTTTTACTCTGACAAAACTAGAGCTTTCTCTCAAATCCTCTGAACACCAAGGAGGCAAAGTCATTTCTGCCTGGTTCTCTTGTGCTCTTGACTGGCCATTCCCTCTTTTTCCAGCATAAAGTTCACATCCCTAGGTTATGCCGCCCAAGAATTCTTTCTCAGCTCTCCTCAACTGGACTCATTCTACAGGAACCAAGGGATAGGAAACTTCAGGATCCATCAGCACTGCTCTCCTTCTCACGTTCTCAAGCCATAACCTGCATTTCACGACATTCTTTCCCTTCTTGGGGACAGTTCCTTTCTGGCTACCAAGACTGATGTCTTCTCTCCCTGCCCTGCAGTGGCTTTCCTCCATGCCAGCTTTTCCTCCTCACCTGTCATCACCTTAAGCTCCTCCATATTAGGGATTCCATCTTTTTTTTTTCTTTTGAGACAGAATCTCACTCTGTCACCCAGGCTGGAGTGCAGTGGTGCAATTTCGGCTCACTGCAACCTCTGCCTCCTACGTTCTAGCAATTCTCGAGTCTCAGCCTCCCAAGTAGCTGGGACTACAGGCACCTGCCATCATGCCCGGCTAATTTTTGTATTTTTAGTAGAGACGGGGTTTCACCATGTTGGCCAGGCTGGTCTCAAACTCCTGATCTTCATCTACCTATCAGGCTGTGGGTCTCTCTCGCCATCTTTCTTGTCTCTCCTAAGTATTCTCATTGTCTTCAGAATCAGGGCTGTCTAACTCATGTTTCCAAGTACATGCCCTTGCCTTTTGGTTTACAACAGAACACACTATACACACTGCTGAAAATTAGGAGAAGTATTTTCAGAACCGGAAGTGATGGTAGACAGAGTGTATTCTGCCCTTTCACTTTATACCTAAGAAAACTGGAGACCAGATAGGTTGTAGTTTGTCCTAATTACACAGATGGTTAGTTAACAATTGATTAATTGTCCAAAAAGATGACGGGGAAAGATCACTCAGCTACTCTTGTTGTTTGACTTTAATGAAATGCTGAAACCAGTGCTTGTTAGTGAAACAATAACCAGTCCCCTCCCCCTACTCCCATTGGTTGACTTGGCTGTCCTGCATTGGGCAACTAGGAATGCTTTGACTAATTTAGATTTGGGGAAAAAAGACAGAGTTGGGAGCTTTGAGTATTTGAGATTAAGTTGAAAGAGTAATATGAACAGTGGAAGGGACAAAACCCTTATTGGTTGCTGAAAACGTCTGATTAATGCGTTTCTGCACGTCTGTACATAACTTCTTCACTCCAATTGAAACGCTCATTCAATGGCTGCTTGATGTCCCTGGAACTACTAATTACCCTAAGAAGATAAAAGCTCAGATGAGCCCCAGGCTGACCTTGAGGCAGTCCTGGGAAGGACTGAGTCACAGGGCCCACTGCGGAGTCACAAAGCCAGTATTTGGATTCAGTTTTCCAAAGCTTCCTCAGCCCTACCTCAAATGCACACATTTTCAACCTCTTCATTTTGTCCCAGGTAAAGGATCTAAACAGAAATAAGTCTGGGCGTGGTGGCTCATGCCTGTAATCCTAGCACTTTGGGAGGCCAAGGCAGGTGGATCACTTGAGCCCAGGAGTTCAAGACCAGCCAGGGCAACATGGTAAGACCTTAACTCTACAAATAATGAAAAATTTAGCTGGATGTGGTGATGTGTGCCTATGATCCCAGCTGTTTGGGAGGCTGAGGCAGGGGAATCGCTTGAACCAGGGAGGCGGAGGTTGCAGTGAGCCGAGATCGCACCACTGCGCTCCAGCCTGGTGAAGAGGGAGACTCCATCTAAAAAAAAAAAAGACAACTTCCTGGATTGAGTAATAACTCTGTGCTCAGCACCGTGGCTAAGAGGAATGTGGATAAATATATGGTTTATAAAGTTCAAAATTATGTAGTAAAGATTCTTCATTTTTTTTTTCTTTCTCTTTCCTTTTTTTTTTTTCGTTGAGACAGAGTTTCACTCTGTTGCCTAGGCTGGAGTGCAGTGGCACAATCTCAGCTCACTGCAACCTCTGCCTCCCAGGCTCAAGTGATCTCCCACCTCAGCCCCCCAAGTAGCTGGGACTACAGACACACACCACCACGCCTGGCTAATTTTTTGTATTTTTGGTAGAGACCATGTTGCCGGGGCTGGTCTGGAACTCCTGAGCTCAAGCAATCCGCCCACCTCCACCTCTCAAAGTTCTGGGTTACAGGTATGAGCCACCGTGCCCAGCCAGATTCTTTATGTTTTAAGAGACAATGTCAACAATGACAAAAAATTCTTGGTGGGGTAAAGAAGTATTTTATCATAGGCGCACGCACACACACACGCACACAATGTGTATATATTGTTTTGTGTACTAAAGTGAAGGACTTGTTTGGACAATTGGAGAGTGAGTTTGTGGCACTTCCTGAGGAAATATGCAAAACCTGACTGGGGGTGAGCGGAAATCTGGAGCCATTTCTCTTTAGCTACTTAGTGCAACCTTTGGAACAATTAAATGTGATTGCTTTTTAAAGGCGGTAATAATGAGATCTCTTTCTCAGCAGAAGCCAGAATTGTGAGATTCTGCTCATTTTTGTTAGTTACCTTTCTTTTAAAAAATTTATTTATTTTTTAGAGACAAACTCTTGCACTGATGCCCAGACTGCAGTGGCGCAATCATAGCTCACTGTAGCCTCAACCTCCTGGACTCAAATGATCCTCCCACCCCAGCCTCCTCTGAGTCACTGGGACTACAGGTGTGTGCCATGCCAGGCTAATTTTTTAATATTTCTTAGAGATGGGGTCTCACTGTGTTGCCCAGGCTGGTCTTGAACTCCTGGCCCCAAGCAATCTCTTGTCTTGGCCTCTCAAAGTGCTGAGAATACAGGTGTGAGCCACCATGCCTGGATGCTACCTTTCTATGTGCCTGTGTCTACATCCCCAGTAGAGTACTAGCTCTTTTTCTTTGTCTTTGTGTACTTCATGGACCCTGCTCTGGGCCTTGGGTGCAGGTCTCAGTCAATGCTGCTTGGTTGGTTAATTGTCAGCTGGCACTGCCAATTTCCTTCAAAACCAAGTGGGTGGCTTGGCTTGAGAGCTTATACCTTGAGCATAAAAGACAAGCCAAAGACAAATTTAAAATGTGGTCTTGGTCTGGCTGTCTGAGCAGACCAGGATGGGACCAGATATGCTGGGCCTGGCCTGAGAGATCCCAGCAGAGCGGTCAGACAGCCACAAGTGCTTGTCTCACCTTGGCTCACCCAGGCCTGGCCTCTATCCCCTGGAAAGGAAGAGCAGAGCCTTGCTCATGCCTTGGAATTTAGACATGATTTTTCAGCTGGATCAGTCACCTCTGAGTCCTGTGTCACTTGCTTCTCTCTGCATCTCCGTCTCTCTCTGTGTAGGTTGAGTTTATTTGTGGTATGTAAAAAAGAGGAAATGGATCAGGTATGGTGGTTCACGCCTGTAATCCCAGCACTCTGGGAGGCTGAGGCAGGCCTCTCATTTGAGGTCAGGAGTTCGAGACCAGCCTGGGCAACATGGCGAAACCCCGTCATTACTAAAAATACAAAAATCAGCTGGGCGGTGGTGTGTACCTGCAGTCCCAGCTATTTGCGGGGCTGAGGCAAAAGGATCGCTTGAGCCTGGGAGGTTGAGGCTGCAGTGAGCTGTGTTTGTCCCAATGCACCTCAGCCTGGGTGACAAAGTGAGGCCCTGTTTCAAAACAAAAAGGAGGAAAAGGTATGGCAGTTCCTATAACAATGCCCTTCACCTCCCATTTGAACAGTTCTATTTCAAAGAGGAGCGATTCTTGTTTTTAAAGAAGAGTGATTTCTCCCTGTGAGGACCAGAAAAGTCTCTTCTTCCACATCCCCAATTCCTATAGTGCTTCTTAATTCTGGGAATGCCACAGTTTGTAATCCATTCCTTTTTCCTCTATTAAAATATTAACACTCTTCAGGAGCTCATTCAAAACATGGTAGCAGCCATGCATACTTTATCAGGTACTGGGCTTTTCTTATTTCACTAGAAAAGAAGCAGATAAAAAGCATGGGTCCTGGGAAAGGGGGGGCTAGAAAGAGATGTGGCTTTAGGAGAAGAGGAGTTGGGGGGAAAACGAAGCCAAATGGTGAAGCTGAAGATCCGAAAGAGAAATTTTCTTCTTCATCATTTTCCCCAATATCTGCCCTGCTCATCTGTCCCTGTGTATACCTGTAGGCCATTCCTATGTGTCCCCTTAGGCATACCAACACCATTCCACCAGTGCATGGTTCTAACTGATTCTTTGAGATCACTTCAACATTTGGCATTGAAACCATGGAGAATCTTCTGCATTTTCAGTTAAGTACTTTTCATTCATTTATGCAACAAATGTTGATTTAACACTGTGCTAGGCATTGAAGATATGACATTTAAGTTGGTTTCACTTGTATAGGGAAAAGAGTTGTGCCCATGTCTAATTAGACTGCGCTTTATAAGAAAAAAATATATACCTGTTTCACTTAGTGGGGGAGAGAGAGAGAGAGTGCGTGTGTGTGTGCGTGCGCATGCGTGAGACATTGAAAGTACGAGGAAATTGGTGAGTTTTTGGGAGTTTTGCTGCATCTATTTCTAACTATTTTGAAAATTCCAATTATGTGAATGTCTTAATTTTTCATGTTGCCGTTCAAGCTATTATCTCCTTATTTCTTGTGGTCATAAGTTTATAAATAAAGAACAAATTCCTGGAAAGTCATTTCATACCATCAAGCCACTAAAAATTAGTAACAAAAGGAAAAAAAGTAGACCACACATATATGCTTTTGTGTTTATTTATTAATATTAAGTACATAAAACTAAACACTTTAAAGCAATCTTGCTAATATTGCTTTGGGGGGTTTTTCTGCAAAGGATGTCCCTTCTGGAATTCTTTAAAATGAGTCCATCCAGATCTAGGCTAAAGATGGCTTGTGCTGTCAGCACAGTAACCCTCCACTGCCAGAAGCCCTCGACATGATACTAAACTGAAAAGGCATCCTTCTCAAGCATCCTTCTCATTGAATATGTACAAGTTGAAATTCCTCAAATGGTAGTAGCCAAAAATTTCTCTTTCCTTGCTCATGGGCAGCTGGGAGGTCAGTCTGTCACGAGTCCCAGGCTGTTCATCTGGCATGTGCAGACAAAGTTCTAAATACCCCCATCCAGGACTGGCTAGATTATTTGTGGGACCCAGTGCAAAATGAAAATGGCAAGCCCCTGTTCAAAAATTAAGAATTTCAAAACGATGACAAGAGAGCATTGAACCAAGCGTGGGCTCTTCTGAGCATGGGGCTCTGGGCAAATGTAGTGCATGACGCCGGCCTTGCGCTCCTCTGGATGGACAAACAGCTTTGAGACACTGACCATGCTGCCCTCCTAACCCACATCCAGAGCTCTAGGGCACTTCTTCAAGTGCAATTCTCTGCCTATCTTGAGCAATGTCCCTCTCTTGGCCCCACCCCACCGCTTCTCTCTTAAGTTCCCTTTCTTCCTACCTCCAAGCATTTTGACACATCTAGATATAACCTATTGGATCTCTGGATTCAAACGCAAGGCCTGTTCCAAAATCAGTTCTAATCCCACATACATATGGGTCTTTCAACATTTCCTTGTTATCTCCACGCTCTCCTCTTTGGGGTGTCCAAATGGATCTTAACTACCAAGTCCTCAAGTGTCACACACGTGTGACACAGTGGGCACATGGGAGGTGGGATGCCAGGAGTTAATCTGGGCCTACTCAGAGGGCCAAGAAAGAGCCAAAAGGAAAGGATGTTTCCAACCATTTCCTTCACTTCACCTCTGTATCATTGATTTTTTTTTTTTTTATTCCACAATTTTCCACCTCCTGCCATTTCTCTTGGTCTTGTTCCTCTACCTTCTCTGTGGAGCCCTTGTCAAGGCCATCTTGGACCCACAGCTAGAGTAGGAAGCCAAGGATGAAGGGGCAGCAAAAGGCCCTGGAGCAAATGTTCAAGCACAGCGCCATGCACACTAGGCCACGAACTTCCCGTCACACATGCTCTGGAGGAAGAGGAAATGCTTGACGCATCACTCAGATTGCCTTGGTGGAAACTGCTTTCGATGGTTCACGTCTAGTAGTGTAACTCAATGACTCACAAAACAGCCTTTATTCATTGACGTGTTCTTCAGAGGACTCCATGAAATGACTCACACTTCTATTTACTAGGTTTTATTGGGGATGTGAGGTGAAATCCTTTCCCCTGGGAACAGGAAGTTTTCAGTGTTTCGTAGAAGAGGACGTGGGGACCTGATAGCAACGCACACGTTGTTGATGGGAGGACTTTCTCTATCAGGGAGGCTCAGCTGGAGTCAACAGAGCAGCATTTCTGGAGGAGGGCATATCAGTTTTCACACCTGTTTTCAGAATCATCCACAGAAGGTAAGGCTGGATGAAATGTTTCCTGTTGTGAATATTTAGAAGAGAGGCTGAGAATAAGAAAGTATTTTAGGGAGCATTGATGAAAGGTTCAACAACTGTGTCTTGTGATGGCAGTCATTGGTTTTTTTCCTATTGGGAATATGAGGGTATCCGCAGTCAATGGGAAACGAGGGGAGGCCCAGTCAACCCCAGCACCCCGAGGATGATTGCTTGGTCACAGGAACTGAGCAGATTATGAACTCAACAGCCATAGACTTTGGACTCCCAGACAGGCGCGACAAGCAACAGCCCGGGCAGATGAGGGACTTTACACCAGAGGCCAGCAGATACCACAAAGCAGATGCCTTCATGCCTGCAGGAGCCCAGGGGCCCTCTCTTCCTCGATGGCCACAGAACAAAACAATTACACACCCCATCCCCCAACATCAGATGCCATCTTAGGGAAAGAAGCCAGAGAGAGGCAAGGCCATCTGAGAGAGTGAGCAATTATACAAGAGAAGCAATTAGAATCATCAAGTGATTACACGAGTAAAAATCATCAAGTGATTTACACAAGTGATTATAAAAGAAAAATAATTGAGGCCGGGCGTGGTGGCTCACGCCTGTGATCCCAGCACTTTGGGAGGCTGAGGCGGGCAGATCACCTGAGGTCAGGAGTTTGAGACCAGCCTGACCAACATGGTGAAACCTCGTCTCTACTAAAAATGCAAAATTAGCCTGGCACAGTGCTGCATGACTGTAATCCCAGCTACTGGAAAGATTGAGGCAGGAGAATCGCTTGAACCCAGGAGGCAGAGGTTGCAGTGAGCTGAGATTGCTCCATTGCACTCCAACCTGTGCAACAAGAGTGAAACTCCATCTCAAAAAAAAAATACATAAAAATAAAATAAAATAAAAGATAAATAATTTAAATTATGGAGTGGAGTAAGCTTTAACTCGGATCAGCCATTTCATGAAAATGTTCCCAGTAGCCAATGGATGGGGACAGAGAAAAATAAAAATGATCCAGTTATTTATAGACCGAATTAAATCATGGTGTGTTAATCTATATGTCAAATGGTACCTGCATGAATTGGCAACCCTGCTGCACAATTGGTTATGTAACACTTGTTACACATCAGATCCTATCCCAGAAGTGGGGGACAAATTCCAGTTTAAGACAGAGGCAGCTGGGAAACAATTACTATAGCCCTCTTGCTCAGCTCTGTGTTGGGGGAATGCCTCAGAAGCCCAGGGGCCCAGAAGAAGGTTATTTAATTCAGAATACAGGCTCAGAGAAGGCTTCCTGGGAGTTGGGATCTGAGCTGAATTTGGAAGGACAAGCAGGTGTTACCTATTTGGAAGGACAAGCAGGTGTTACCTAGAACTTAGATTCTAAATGAACAAATAAAGGAAGCACTTCCAAGGCCAGAACAGAAGTGGGGAGGAACAGAGGTGAGAAGCCCGTGATGAGGTCAGGGGAGGGAGAGGAGCCTACACACTTGGGTGTGCGGAAGAACAAAGAGATGAGGCCAGAGGGATAAGCGGGGGTCAATCAGGAAAAGACTTGGGAGGTGAGCTAAGTAAGATGTTTGAATTTTGTTTTGAAGCTTTGAAGAATTATTGAAAGTAGTGGGCACCTGTAATCCCAGCTACTCAGGAGGCTGAGGCAGAAGAATCACTTAAGCCCAGGAGGTAGAGGTTACAGTGAGCCAAGACTGCACCACTGCACTCCAGCCTGGGTGACAGAGGGAGACTCTGTCTCAAAAAAAAAAAAAAAAAAAAAAGGAATTATCAAAGATTCTAACTAGGGGTAGCACAGAAGCAGATTCTCATTGGAAAAAGGTAGTTCAAGTGGGAGGGTGGAGGATGATTGAAGGAGGGCAGGGGAAGGGGGACCAGTGAGGCAACGATGGTAGAAATGATGAGAAACGGTGAAGGTCTGAACCCAGATGGTGGTGTTGCAAGTAGGAAGCAGGATTTGGGTTGAAGACATAGCTGAGAGACAGAATCTACAGGATCTGATAACTAATCAGACCTGGGAGGTGAATGAGAAGGGCAGAGGGGCTTCCAGAGTTCTGGCTGGATGGTAGTGCCAAGGCAAGTGCCTTGCTCCAAGGGGAATACCAGGGCCACAGCGTTCGGGGGCAAAAAGGATGCACTGGGCTTGGGGTGCGATTGATGATGTGGCACCTGACAGCCAGTAATTCAGAATGTCTCCAAAAAGTAAAATGAAAACTTGGACTTCTCCTTGGACTTGTCACTTGGGCAGTTATTGGAGACCTTCATAAGAGCAGGTTCAGCGGGGTGCCAGGGATAAAAGCCAATTTGCAGTGAATGAGAAAGTGAAGTTACTCTCTTCTCCTGACGGCTTATTCTTCCTGGGGGGGCCCCTGTCTTGCTGAAGGGCCCCCTTGGAAACCAGAGGGCATCATGGACTCCTCCCTCTTTCCACATGATGTGTTTGGCCAGTTTTTGAGTCCTGTTGATCCCTTTCCCTTAGGATCTCTTGATGCCATTCCCTGCTCTCCACACTCCCTCCTGCCTTAATCCAGTCTTTCCAAGATTTGCTGCCTCAACTTTAAACAAAACTGAGGAATCTTTTTTAAAAACACAAATCAGGATGAAGTTTCACTTATAAAGCCCTTCATGGCCAAGTCCCCAAGATTCCTCTCCACCCCCCAATGCCTCCCATTCTAGCTCTGCTCCCCAGAGCCCTCTGCTCTGCCTGGACTGAGACCCCAGGGTTCTCCCTTTCCTTCAGCTCTCAGCTCCCTGTGCTCATCGCTAGCATGGTACCCCATGGTCAGCACTGCCACCTGTTTGTCCTCGCTCTCCCCACCCCACCGCCAGCTCTTTGAAGATGGGGACCCCACTGTGTTCATCTTTTGTATCCACAGCAGCCAGTACAGTAGCCAGCATGGATGTACAAACTCAATACATGTATGCTGAATAAAGAAATGAACAAGTTGTCAATTCTCCAAGAAACTTGATTATGAGGGGGTTTATGATTCAAAGTGATGTCTTTTTTTTTTAAGATGGGAGAAACTGAGGTTTAGATGCTGAGAGGAGTGAGCCAGTAGAGACAGAGAAAGGTTGAAATACAGGAGAGAGGAAGATTACGTGGAGCCATGCCCCTGAGCATGAGGGGTGGGATGAGAAGGGGGTGGGAGCTGGAAGGCACAGGAAGCAGGAACCTGGGGGTGGGGAGATGCCACTTCCATGGAGGCAAAGGTGGGCTTAGAAGCAGAAATGTTCCCAGGTGCTTGAAAACAAAGTTGAGGCTTTTTCTCCTGATGGCCTCTATCTGCTCAGCGATGAGAAAGTAAAGTGTGAGAGTGAATGGGATTGGGCTAGGGCAGAGGGTTAGCTGAGAAGTGAAAGTTTGGAAGAACCACTAGGCGGGATGAGTTGGTCATGATGTGGTGACAGTCAACGCCAAATCTCAGTGACATGACACACGACCCACACTCATTCTCACTCTACTTAGAAGTCCAGTGCAGCTGGACATCAATGATCTGCTTCTTAGAATTTCTCAAGGGCCCAGGCTGGCTTTATCATTTTTGTGAAAAGGCAATGCCCCACCTTGCAGCTGGGATGCCAGTCTCCCTTCCCACAGGTTCTGCTGCACCCACCCATAGCCGATGGCCAGCCTCCGAGGGGCTGTCATCTCCACACTGGAATGCACTTGGTACCCAGATTGGGGTGGGCATAAGGCCCTGTTTTAGCTTCCCACTGAGTGTGTCAGGGGGTTGACACCTGCTGCCTCACTCTGCCCTGAGATGCTGCAAGCCGTATGCCCAACTGCTGTGGCTTGAATGTTTTTGTCCCCTTCAAAATTCTTGTGTTGAAAACTTAATCCCCAATGCAACAGTGTGGGAGGTGAGGCCTTTTGGGAGGTGCTTTGGTCACTGAGGCTCTGCCCTCATGAATGGAATCTTGCTTGCCATTGCAAAAAGGGCTTGTGGGAGTGGGTTCACTCTCTCTTGCCCTTTCGTCTTCTGCCTTCTGCCACATATGGATGAAGTAAGAAGTCCTGCACCAGATGCCAGCACCTTGGATCATGGACTTCCCAGTCTCCAGGACTTGTGAGAGAATCAATTTCTGTTCTTTATAAATGACCCTGTCTCAGGTATTCTGTTATGGCAGCACCCAACAGACTAAGACACCAGCCTGCCACATGTATCCTCCTGGGCCCCCACCAAGGATGGAGAGTGACAGTGGAACATGGTCTCCTCACTTCGTGTGACCCAGCTACCTCCCTGGGTAAAGGGCAGCATCTGTAGTAGGGTGGGGGCAGGGAGGGGAAACTGGGCAGGGCCAAGGCACCAGGGGAGAAGAACAGATGTCTGAGAAAACATCCTGGGAGTCAACAGGAGGCAGGAGCAAGCATGCGTGAGGCTCCACACTCCTGGCAGGCTCCATTGTCTCGTTACACTTCACTTAGAGAGCACAAGTTCAAAGGTAAAATTCTGAAGAATTTCAAGAGAGCAATTATAGAGTGTTAAACCCTAACCTTCTGGGTGCTTGTCCTGTGCAACTGCACTGGCCCCGCATGCCCATGGTACAGGCCCTGCCTCTTCCCTCCTTCCCCTCCTTAACATCCTGCCTTCCCTCCTTCCCCTCCTTAACATCCTGCAGTGGCTTACATTCTTTTTCTTTTCCTTTTTTTTTTTTTTTCTTTGCAAAAAAGAAATCCAACTGCTTTAACCTGGCTTTCACTTTTAGGCCTCCTAACATACTGTTCTCACTGCCTGAACATGTTTACGCCCTCCTCAAATGTCCCTTGGCCTAAGTCTTATTCATCGTTGAGATCTCGATTTCAACACCACTTTCTCCAGGAAACATTCCGCGACTCTTTTGTTTAAATGCCTCACTTATTTGGTCCCACAGCACAAAGATCAAATGCAGAAGGAACTGCACATGGAAAGGCCAGCCACACACATCACAAAAAGAGGACTGAAGTCAGCACACAGCTTGAAAGCCGGACTACAGGCCTTTCTTCAAGAATGGCTGGAGTGACCCTGGGGACTTGGTAGGATATAGGATGGAAGCTTTTGTGATTGTGCTGTTATTAACACATACAGGGGTATAATTGCCAATGCGCCACACTTCTATTTACTTGCCACGTGAGCCGTCTAAGTATCCTGGGATTTTATCCTCATTACTTTGGCACATGCTAAATACTCAGTTCATGTTTGCTGCTGAATCAATGAATAAAAGAATTATATTTAATAGTTATATGCTCAGGTTATTGTAGCACCCTAAGAATGTAAATTATCCATTCTAATATCAGGGTTTCCTCAAAAAATAGAATTATTCTCTGAAACAGAGGATCTTTACCGGAGTTCCCCAGGGACTCCTAGGGACTCCATGAATTGGTTTGGGGTGGAAGAAATACAAATCCCAAAGACTGAATACTAAATTTCATGGGTACATGTAGTTCGGGGAGGGAGATGATCAAAGTTTTCAGTATTTTTGAATGCATTTTGACTGGCCAAAGGTAATAATTTTTTTCTTTTTTTTTTAGACAGAGTCAGGCACTGACACCCAGGCTAGAGTGCAGTGGCACAATCTCCACTCACTGTAACCTCCGCCTCCTGGGTTCAAGCGATTCTCCTGCCTCAGCCGCCCAAGTAGCTGGAATTATAGGCACCCGCCACCACGCCTGGCTAATTTTTGTATTTTTAGTAGAGACGGGGTTTTGCCATGTTGGCCAGGCTGGTCTTGAACTCTTGACTTCAAGTGATCTGCCTGCCTCGGCCTCCCAAAGTGCTGGGATTACAGGCATGAGCCACCATACCCAACCAACAAAATCCTTTTTGTTTTTTTTTACAGGTCAAGGGGTACATGCGCAGATTTGTTATATATGCAGATTGCGTGTCTCTGGGGTTTGGTGTACAGATTATTTCATCACCCAAGTGATAAGTGTAGTACCCAATAGGTAGTTTTTCAATCCTCACCCTTCTCCCACCCTCTGTCCTCAAGTAGGCCCAGTGTTTATCGTTTCCTTCTTTGTGTCGATGTGTACTCAGTATTTAGCTCCCACTTACAAATAAGAACATTCAGTATTTGGTTTTCTGTTCTTGCATTTGTTTGCTTAGGATAAGGGCCTCCAGCTGCATTCATGTTGCTGCAAAGAACATTCTCTTATTCTTTTTTATGGCTATGTAGTATTCTATCGTGTATATGTACTACATTTTCTTTATCCAGTCTACCATTGATGGGCCTCTAGGTTGATTCCATGTCTTTGCCTTTGTGAATAGGTCTGTGATGAACATATGCATGCATGTGTCTTTACAGTAGAACAATTTATATTCCTTAAGGCATATACCCAGTAATGAGACTGTAGGGTTGAATGGTAGTTCTAAGTTCTTTGAGAAATCACCAGACTGCTTTCCACAATAGCTGAACTAATTTACATTCCCATCAGCAGTGGATAAGGGTTCCCTTTTCTCTATAACCTTGTCAGCATGTTATTTTTTGATTTTTAAAAAATTTTTTGATAGTAGCCATTCTGACTGGTATGAGATGGCATCTCATTGTGGTTTTGATTTGCATTTCTCTCATGATTAGCAATGTTGACCATTTTTTCATATGCTTGTTGGCTGCATGTATGTCTTCTTTGGAAAAGCTGTCTGTTCATATCCTTTAAAATAACAAATCTTTGTTCTGAAACAATAGTTTTTGAAGTGTTCTCCCAGAGGAATAGCATCAGTGTCATTTGGAGACTTTATCAGAAATGCAAATTCTCAGGTCCTACCTCAGACCTGCTAAATCAGAAACTCTGGGCGAAGGGCCCAATGGTCTATGTGAAGTTTCCAGTCTTCTGTTGCACTTCCAAGTTTAAGGACCACTAAAGAATTAGAAATAGGCTGTTATGTTTCCAAATGTAGAGGTAAGAAGTGGGGATAAAAAATAAAAGGCAGAGAGAGACAGAAAAGAAGACAAAGTATAGCAAATAGAAAACAAAAATAAGGCAGTAGAAATAAGCCAAAAAAATCAGTACTCAAAATACTTGTGAACATACTAAGGACACCAATCAAAAGACAGAGAGGCCTGGATTGGTTAAAAGTGGCCCAAAGTATCACATTGTACCTGGTAAATATATTCCATTTTTATTTGTGGATTATACCTCAATAAACCTGGTGGGGGAGAAAGTTTACAGAAACAAAAACACAACAATGAGTAAGTCTAGAAAGGAAAACTTACTAACATTTCCAAAGCTCCCACTTCATCGTCGTGCAGCTACTAGAGTTTTACAGTTCTGCGAGGTCACGAGGTCACGGGCTGGTCCAAGGTCATGAGCTGGTGGGGATCAGAGCAGGAGGAGGCCCTGGCTCCTTTCCCCCTCTCTGCCCTAAGCAGGATCAGGTCTCCCTCCACTGTGCGGTGCATGCAGCTTGATTCCAACCTGCATGCCTGACTATCATCTCTTATCCTTGTTTACTGCCCCCTAAAAGGAATTTTCATTTTTATGTATGGGTATATATGATCATCAAAGGCATTTGGTTTACTCTAATAGGTTTTCATATGGCTTCAAACAGTAAGCCTTTTTTTTTTCTTTTCTTTCTTTTTTTTTTTTTTTTTTTTTTTGTTTCAGCTGCAAGAAGCAAGAGGATTGGGCAAAGGTCAAGAGGCCATTTGTCAAACAGCACAAGACATGCAACAGGATATGCAAAGTGAGACATGGCGGGGGAGAGCCCCCACAGAGCCCAGGGGATGTATGACATCATAATCACAGTCCTACATCTTCCTCTGTTTCCCCAGCTACCCTGGCTATCTCTGCAGACAGGAAGAGAGCTGCCAAGTAGGTCTGGAAAGAGACACTCGGCAGGTAGATCTTGCCGTAACAAGGAGAAGAAAGTCATGGATTTGACCTAAGAGCAGAGAATGGAACATTCCCAAGAGACTGGGAGGTTCCATCTCTCAAGAGACCTGAAATTAGCAGGGATTTCTCCTGCGGCTTTGCCATGATGTGGGGAAAAGGGAAGTGGTTTTGATGCAAGGGGCAGAGGGAGTGTTGGCGGTGGCAGGGGGAGGGGGAGCGGCAGCTCACTTACGGGTTAAAACCACCCTGGAGAGGCCCAGGTCTCTGAAGTTCGACATCAGAATATACATTCGAGTAAGGGTGGTCAATTATTTAATTTTTTGAGACTCACTTTCCTTGTCTTTACACATGAGGATTAACAAAATTGTTAAGAAGGTGACAGAAAACAGCAGAGGAAAAAGCTGCAGTATAGTGGATACTCCATAAATATTAGTTCCCTTGGCTATATTCATCCCCTCTTTTTCCCAAGTGTAGAGCAACATGGATTAAAATTTATTTTGTATTTCTAGATCTCTAGCAAATGTATTTAGAACTGTTCTATTAAATTTTCCTAGAAAATAAAGCATCCCTTGCATTGAGGCTATCTAGGTAATCTACTTAACAGCATCTAAGTCTAGAAATTCAGAAACGTCTATATGTGCGCCTCTCTCTGTAATGTCCTGATTCTTTTTTTTTTTCTCATCCACTTGCCCATCAGTGGTTCAGATATTCTCTCCATATTTGTGTTTGCAAAGTTCTATTCCTGAATGGAATTTTCTCCCAGGAATTCCCAACCGAGGCCATCTGCTCTGCAGGCAGAAAGTGAAGCGACCGCAGCCTGATGCAGCCAGGAAGGCAGAGGCTGAGAGGAGGGAGTGTGGCATCAGAACAGAGTCGGCCGGGGTTCTGGCTTCCTCCTCCGGGATCAAGGGAAATGTGCGAAGCACAGTGCAGAATCCGGGGCAGCTCATGCCCACTCACTTACTGGGGAACAGAGAAAACACGAGTGACGGGGAGATTTTGTGGGCTGACACTCCTCAGAAATGCTGTGTGCACATGGGCATGGTGATTGATACTTAGCGCTTTGAAGCAAACACTGTGAGACTACTCAGCATTGAGAGAAGCTGTCCACGCAGATGCCCAGGAAGCAGCCCGGAGGATAGGGTGCCCCAGCAATACTGCAGAATCCCAACTACTGACGAGAATGAGTAAAAGAATGCACAGATTGGACATGTAAATAAACAGGTTTAGTACCATGGCAGTTCTTGGAAACGAATCCCTTTTTCTGAGTCTGCTCAGAAACCTCTGTTCTCATGGTCACTTGGCAACATGCTGCAGAGAAGAAGACTTGGCCTCGGGACAGCCATGCCCAGGTTCAATCCCAGTCCTGGCTCGTGGCAGCTGGGTGACTGGGCATGATTCCTGGGCTTCAATCCTAATCTGTAAAACGTAGGGGCTGAAGGAGGAAGTGGGATGGGGTGGAGACCATTAGAATTAATGTATGAGGCCAGGTGCAGTGGCTCACACCTGTAATCCCAGCACTTTGGGAGGCCGAGGCAGGCAGATCAGGAGGTCAGGAGATCAAGACCATCCTGGCTAACATGGTGAAACCCCATCTCTACTAAAAATACAAAAACTTAGCCAGGCGTGGTGGCACGCACCTGTAGTCCCAGCTACTCGGGAGGCTGAGGCAGGAGAATTGTTTGAATCCGGGAGGCCAAGGTTGCAGTGAGCCAAGATCACGCCAGTGCACTCCAGCCTGGGCGACATAGCGAGCCTCCATCTCAAAATAATAATAATAATAATAATAATAATAAATGTATAAAAAGTGAAGTCCTGGTACCTGTTAAATGTTCAGTAGGTGTTTGTTGTTGTTATTGGGCAAAAAGTGAGTTTTGCCCTCTCCCTTGTCCTCTCCCTCTGCATGGAATCAATAGTCAAGTCCTTCCTAACCTCCATTCTCTTTGTTCCTCTCCCTCCCTTCCCTATTTCCTATTAGGCCTTTCTCACCATCCTCACAGGGAACACAGCAATAGCAGCTGTGAGTCTCCTGTCTGCCCGAGAAGGTGCCCCCTCATCAGCAAGCCAGCTCTCCTCACACCAGCTGGCAGGGGCCTCTCCAACGCCTGAGCTCCAGGCACACATCGCTTCCACATTCCTGTGACACCTGCCACAGTCAGCCTGGCATTGCGGTGTCTGAGCACCTGTCGTTGCATCTGTGCTGAATCAGGCACTGTGAGTGCAAGGCCAGGCCCCGTGGACTTGGGTTCCCACGGGTACCTGGCGGGTTGCCCTGCATCAGGAAGTGCTTGTTCCATCCTGAATGTGGACTTCAGAAAAGGACACCCCTACATATGCTGCTTTGGTATGCTGCTTTCTTTGCACTTAGGGCACTTGGAGAACAGCAAAGGCAGCAGGGAGCGCTCTCTGAGGTCCCCTTATCTGCCTATAGACAGAGCCTCCGAAAGGGATTCTCACCAACCAGGGAAGATTAAACACGAATCACAGGAGAGGAGTCTGGAGGCCACACTATACCCAGACATAGACTTCTCACAGGCTGCCCCTGTTCTTCTGAGGGCCCGTTCGTCTTCCCCAAAATCATTTACTCTCCCCTAAGTTGCCTACATTCCCCCTCCACTCTCCCCTGTGGAGCAGGTGCCTAAACTAGATCTCGCTGGGCTTGGGGGTACTCACTTTTCCTTCCTGTAATGCCCGTGTGCACATAATACATTTGTATCTCTTTTTTCCTGATAATCTGTCTGTTGTCAGTTTATTTCACAGACTCAGATCTCCAACTATCAAGAGTAGAGGGAAAGTTTTCCCTTTCCTACAAATGTAATGACAAAAACACCATGTACCGAATGGGTTAACAAATGAATGAAAAAACTTTATCCTACACAGTTCCTCCTATGAAGCTACCAAGAGATGGGTGAATAAAGGCTACCTAAGCCCATTTCCTACGGACCATATCCTCAAATAGCACATACCTATCGGTAAGTGTCCATGTCACCCTCTGAGCAGGACACCAAAACCACATTTTGTGATCTCTAGTTTTCTGGGATTTATAATATAAAAAGAAACCTGATGCCACATTCCAGGGCTATTACAAGTCAAATTCCAATGCTACAAACTCTAAAAGATCAAAAAATACATCCTAACAAAGATTACTTCCAATAAGAGAATCTGGCTGGCTAAGGTTTTAAAATCTCTTGGTTTGTCAAATAGACACTTTGTTATAATTTGATTTCACTTGTGGCATTACTAGCAAACTTTGTAAATCCCAAGTATACTTTGGCAGGGCAGATGGATGGAATTGTTGGGAAAGCCGTAGGGTGGAAAACATTAACTAGAGCTTAAGAAAAAATGTACAAAGGAAATGAGGAAAGGATAGGCAAGATGGGGAATTCAGTGAGGTTTTGATGGAATCGTGCTGGGTCCTGTGCCTGAGATCTTCTTCCTCTTGGTGTGTTTCTTTGCAGAACATTGACAACCCTCAAGATAACAGGGGCATCTGAGAAATGTAGGAAGCAAGGCAGGTTGCTTGGGGAAATATTTGTGGACTGCCTTCTTCTAAGGTTATTCCTATTTTAAAGGACTTGAAAAAGTACGAAATATGGGTTAACATCACAAAAGACTTTTCCTTTCCTCTCAATCTTTACTAATTTCAATACCTACTATTTCTCAATACCTACTATTGATTCCCTTCTTTCCAGTCTCTAGTAATGACTGGCACAGAGTAGTTGCTCAATAAAATACTTTCAAATTGATTAAAGTCATATAAGATTACTTATGGCTTCAGTGCTAATTCTTGCCACATAAATTTGTGTTTTATACATTTCAAAGTGAGATTAGTTTCACTTTCAAGATTGTGACACAAGGCAAAGGGCAGCTCTGTGGGATCTGATGTGATCATGTCAGGGGATCAGACAACCAGCTTTATGATGGATTTCCAACAGATCACTGTGAATCTCTTTCAGACACTCTGCCACACAGCTGCTGAAAAAGAAATATGAGCTGACAAAGCATTCCTCATTTTACCTAAACAAGAAAAGAAAAGAGGCCACCATACCCCAGGGCACAGGTGACAGACAATAAAATAGCAAAGGTCAGTGAATTATGGGGATTGAGTTTCTGCTAGGATGCAGATGGAAACATGGTCACACCCAGTAAACAGAGGCCTATGTCTGGATTCTACAGGTAATTCTATAGGAAAGAAGATGAAATGGACCATAGACAGTGAATCACTGTTATGATTAAGAAAATGTAGATCTCCAGCTTGGGCAGCATAGACAGACCCCGTCTCTACAAAAAAAAAAAAAAAAAAAAAATTAAGTTAGCCAGGCACCATGATGTGTGCTTGTAGTCCCAGCTACTTGGGAGGCTGAGGTAGGAGGATCGCGTGAGCCCAGGAGTTGGAGGCTGCAGTGAGCAAAGATCACAGCACTGCACTCCAGCCTGGGTGACAGAATGAAACCGTGTCTCTAAAAAAATTAACTAAATGAAAGTAGATCAACTTCAAAGACTTGCTTTCTGGAGCTCAGTTAAAGCTTTGTAGGCACACATACACAAATCCTACAACACGCCTAAAACAGTGGTGTGCCCTAGGTATGTTAATAGAATAGTTAGGGTAAAGATTTAGGTCGGAATATTTGCACAAATTAACTTCGGCTTCTGTTTAAACATATTCTTGTTAAAATTTTCGTATTGCATACTTATGCTGCACCACATTCATAAAACATCAAGGATTCTTATTCAATGCTTCATGAAGGGCACTATATTTGGCACAAGACTCTGCCCCAAGGTGTTTTCACACAGCTGGAAACCGTGTTTCCTCAATGTACAGGCTCCATATTGCTGAGGCTTTTGAAGCCAACAGGGTTTTTGCCACAGGGGAGCCCCTGCTGAGCACCTGGGGATTCCCTGGGACAGTGAGAGCCCCAGGGAGCAGGAGACAATTAGAAACCAACTCAGCGTAATAATCACTCTTCGGGCCTTTGCTGTTTATTTTCTCACATTCCTCCTGCCAGCCACCTCATAATTCACCTTCCCCCCAATTCTCTGACACTCTTGACGCAGAGCAGAACCAGCAGAACTGAATGGAAGGTTGCAAATGAAACAGGCTGGAGGGGTTTGGGAATGGGCCCTGGGCAAGGCGGAAAGGTGGGATGGCTGAGAAGGGATTTAATGACAATCCCAAGAGCTCCAAATGGGGCAGGGGAGGTGGTGTCCACAGGGAAGGAAATGAGAGGAACAGGTTTACATTCTAAGAGGACTGGATCAAGGAACGGCCCGCCAGTCTTCTGGAAGTTTTTGACAAAAGATGGGTGACAGGGCCTGGTGGTCATGCTACACTGAGAGCCAGCCTCAGCTGTCTGAGGATATCCAAATACTCATTTGGAGATGGAAGGCATGTGACGTACTTCCTCCCTCCCTACACTAAATGTTCCTTATTTCCAATCTCTCTCCACAGGGCTCACCTCCTATTGTATTTCTGGCCCTTGTTTCTTCTTCTTCTTTTTTTTTTTTTGAAACAGGGTCTTTGCTGTGTTACCCAGGCTAGAGTACGGTGGCATGATCACAGCTCACTGTAGCCTCAAACTCCTGGGTTCAAGTGATCTTCCCATCTCAGCCTCCTGAGTAGCTGGGAGTAGCTGAGTAGCTACAGGTGCATGCTACCACAACTGGCTAATTTTTAAATTTTTAGTAGAGATGGAGTCTCACTGTGTTGGCCAGGCTGATCTAAAACTCCTGGCCTCAAGCGATCCTCCCTCCTCAGCCTCCCAACGTGCTGGGATTATAGGTGTGAGCCACCACGTCTGGCTGCATTACTGGCTATGAGAGAGAAGGCAGAAGAAGACTGCCCTCTGGGGAAAAAAAAATGAATAAAATACTTTTTAAAAGTTTTTAAAGTTTTTAATGGCTGTTATTTTACCATTATAGCTTCATTTATTCCCATCTTTAAAAGTTCCTAAAATTTAAATACCCACAGGTCAGAGGCAGTGTCCATTAGTAAGAATAAATGGCAGTTGGTTGCCATAGAAATCTTTAGTTGAAATTATCTGAACACTTCAGATGCTCTAGCCTGGCCTTCTGTTGCTCAGGGCCCCAGACTGGCTAGGCTGGGACTTAGATTTCACTGAGAGGAACTTTCCCTTCTGGCTGGCTTAGCTTCCAGAACATGAGCCTGGCTAGGGATTTATATTGCCCTAGATCCAAAAACAAAATTAAAGGACAACAAACATATTGGGAAAATACTTGCAATCTGTGACAAAGGCAAATCACCTTAATATAAAAATAGCCTTTACAAATCAATAAAAGATGAATACCACACAGAAAACCAACAATGACAGTTAAAAAAATGAAGCCAACAAAAACATAAAGAGATAATTTGTAAGCGAGGAAATACAACATGATAAAATCGCAAATGAAGAAAAACACTCCACACTCACAAGTAATTAAAGAAAGGCAAAATAAAGCAACAATGAGATCCTTTTTCACTTACCTAATTAGCAAACATTTTGTTTCCTTTTTTTAGTGATGAAATTCAGTATTGGCAGGAGTTCAGAAAATGAATCTCTTTTATACAATGGTAGGAGTGTAAACTGGCAAACCCTTTCTGGAGAGACATTTGAAATATTTATTAGTGGCTCTTCAAAGCAGTATTTCTCATTATATGCACCACAGAGAATTGGTTAGGTAAGCTACGGTACATCCACATGGCGCCATTAAAATGTTGCAGAAGAAAGATTCAGTGATGTTGAGAAAAGTAGATTACAAGATCATGTATTCAATATGAGTATAGTTTTTGTTTTTTTTTTTAAATGTATAGAAGGACCTGAAGAACCAGATTCTTAGTCACATAAAATTACTATTTGAAATTTACTTTGCTTCCATGAATGAACCTACTTAAAAATTTATTTATTTATTTTTTGAGACGGAGTTTGACTCTTGTTGCCCAGGCTGGAGTGCAATGGCACCATCTCGGCCCACCGCAACCTTCGCCTCCCAGGTTCAAGTGATTCTTCTGCCTCGGCCTCTGGAGTAGCTGGGATTAACATGCGTGAGCCACCACACCTGGCTAATTTTGTGTTTTTAGTACAGATGGGATTTATCCATATTGGTCAGGCTGGTCTCGAACTCCCGACCTCAGGTGATCCGCCCATCTCAGCCTCCCAAAGTGTTGGGATTACAGGTGTGAGCCACCGCGCTGGCTTAAAAATTTAATAGGAAAAATTTCCCTAGTTGGTAATTTGTTCTATGAATTTTTTTTTTTTGATGGAATTTCCCTAGTGGTAATTACTTTGTTCTATGATTTTTTTTTTTTTTTTTTTTTGATGGAATCTTACTCTGTCGCCAGGCTGGAGTGCAGTGGCACAACCTTGGCTCACTGCAACCTCCGCCTCCCAGGTTCAAGCGATTCTCTTGCCTCAGCCTCCCGAGTAGCTGGGATCACAGGTGCTGGACCACGCCCAGCTAATTTTTTCTTTTTTTTTTTTTTTGAGACAAAGTCACGCTCTGTAGCCCAGGCTGGAGTGCAGTGGCGCAATCTCGGCTCACTGCAAGCTCCGCCTCCCGGGTTCACGCCATTCTCCTGCCTCAGCCTCCTGAGTAGCTGGGACTACAGGCGCCCACCACCACGCCCGGCTAATTTCTTCTAGTAGAGATGGAGTTTCACCATGTTGGCCAGGCTGGTCTCAGTCACTTGACCTCATGATCTGCCTGCCTCAGCCTCCCAAAGTGCTGGGATTACAAGCTTCAGCCACCCCGCCCGGCCCTATGAATATTTATTAAACTCCTCCATAAGCCACGTGCCACTCTAGGTGAAAGAGACAGAAGTGAATAAGGCAAACGTCTAGCTTTTATATCCCTTTTCGTAGGGAACACAACAATAAATAAGCAAAACCAACAGAAATAAGAGGGTAATAGTTTCATGAAGAAAATACAATAAGTTACTGGGACAGAGATTGTAAGGAGGTCAGGGGGCAACATTAGGTACAATGACGGATCTGATGAAATGATATTTGAGTTGGGACCAGAGTGAGGAAAAGGATTCCAGGCAGAAGGGAGAACAGGGGCCAAAGCCCTCGGGGTGGGAACAGCACTGAAATACTTATGGAACAGAAATAAGTTCAGTGGGGCGAGAGTCTGTGTGCGAAGAGAGCAAGAGAGTAAGAAATGAAGTCAGAGTTAGGCAGGCCCCAAATCACCTACACTCTTAGGTCAATGGAAGGCAATGGGAAGCCACTGGAGGACTTCATTAAAATTTGATAAAATGCATTCTTAAGGATAAAACTTAAAATCTAAACTTTCGGTAATAATTTATGGTTAAAAGTTAACGTTAGGTATATAAATCTTCTTTAATAAAACAATTCTGTGGGACAGATCTGCTACCAAGGCTCAGAGAAGTTAAGTGGCCTGACCACAGTCATACAGCTGATAGGTAGCAGGATTGGGACTAGAGCCTGGGGCTCCTGCGCCCCAGGTCAGTTACTAGGAATGAATAGAAACACCGCACTGCAACACTGAATGTTAGCCGATATGGCAGCTAAAATGCACACATTAGCATTACCAAATGAGTGAGCCGATTGAGCAAGTGAGTTCTCCTACCACCACCACCCCTTAGCATTGGCTTTGAAGACGGTAACCGGGAAATCTCAGACTGGGTCGCCCCACGTTATTGCACCAGGACTGGAGACTCAGAAGCTGGTTGCAACATTTGGCATCTTCGCTTCGGATGCCCTGTAAGCCTTTTGAGAGATGAGCCTGAGTTTGCGGCGGCAGGCTCCCTTTTGAAAGAGCCACCCAATCCGGCCTCCCCAGACACCTTCCTGGAGGAGGATTGAGCATTATCCCAAAAAAGAAGGGTGGCCTCGAGCTGGCCCATCAGGCCCTAGCAATACCCAGCTCCTCATCAGGATGGGTGCAAATGTTTGTTCTGGACTTTAACCTTATCTTTCACCCTTTGCTCTTTGTTTCCAAGGCAAGGCCAATCAAGCTGAGCCCTCTCAGCAGAGCCTTTTCCAGCAGCTGCAGAAGCCGCCTCACAACAGCCACTGGCTGGTGCTTCTTCCTCTCTGTGTGGGATGTTGTCTCTTACTCCTCTCGCAGTCTATCTGGCTCTCCTCGGCTTACGCAGCCGTGGGCTGGGGAAGCATTGGGTACCCTCAGTGGTCAGTTTTATCTTTGAGTCCCCAAAATGCTGCTCTTGATTAGCTGGACCTTTCCCAGTCTGGGCTTTGCAGCTTGCACTCATATTTTCTCTGGACAGTCCAACTGTTCTTTCACAGAGTCCTTCAAACACATGGCTCTTTGAGATTTGAGTTTGATTCTTATTTTTTCTTTAGAGATGGGGTTTTTCTCTGTCACCCAGGCTGGAGTGCAGTGGCAGGGTCATAGCTTGCTGCAGCCTCCAACTCATGGATTCAAGCAATCCTCCCATTTCAGCCTCCTGAGTAGCTGGGACTAAAGGCAGGTGCCATCTCACCCAGCTAATTTAAAAACTTTTTTTTTTTGTAGAGATGAGATCTTGCTTTGTTGCCCAGGCTGGTCTCAAACTCCTGGCCTCAAGCAATCTCCTGCCTCAGCCTCCCAAAGTACTGAAATTACAGGTGTGAGCCTCTGCAGCTGGCTTCCAGACTTCTTAAATAAGGAGGTAAGTTGTGAGGTACCTGGAGTAGTGAAATGTATCAAGACAGAAAGTAGAATGGGGGTTGTTAGGGGCTGAGGGGAAGGGGGAATGGGGAGCTTTTGTTTAATGGATATAGAATTTCAGTTTTGCAAAGTGAAAAAAGTTCTGGAGATCCATTGCACAATAAGGTGAATATACTTAATGAACACTACAGAATTGGACACTTAAAAAATAGTTAAACCAACCTGGCCGACACGGCAAAACCCCGCCTCTACTAAAAATACAAAAAAAATCAGCTGGGCACAGTGGCTCATGCCTGTAATCCCAGCTACTCAGGAGGCCGAGGTGGGAGAATCACTTGAACCCAGGAGGCAGAGGTCACAGTGAGCTGAGATTACACTACTGCACTCCAGCCTGGGTGACAGGGTGAGAACCTGTCTCAAAAAAAAAAAAAAAAAAAAAAAAAGGTTAAGATGGCCAATTTTCTGTTATGTGTTTTTTTAAACCATGGTTTTGAAAAAAAAAACAGATAAAGAGTGGGCCTGATCTGCCCGTAGCTTGCTGCCCTCCTCTCTGCCCACCTGCCCACTTGAACACATGGAGCTCTCCTTCCCTGTGTGTAAGACTGATCTTTGGTAATAAGATGCCTTGACCTGCCACTTGATGTCATGGGATAACTGAGAGCCCACTACCTTGAAGTCTCCATGAAGACACAGTCCACCTCCTCAACACACTCCACTGATGCCTCCAACCCATTGACCTCAGCAACCCTTCCTGTCAAAGTCACAGATGACTTCCACTTTGCCAAATGCAACGGTCATTTTCTGGTCTTTCTCTCAACTTCTCTCTTGGACACAATTGACTTCCTTCTTGAAATATACTCTTGTTTTGGTTTCAGGACCACCTCAATGTCCTGGTTTCTGCCTAACTTAATAAACGTTTGGATCCCTTCACTGGTTCCACCTCTTCTCAAATGACTAACTGTTGGTGTAGGCCAGGGCTCTGTCCTTGGCCTGCTTCTCTTTTCCCTCAGCATTTTCTCTCTAGAGCATCTCATCTATCCCTGAGATTTACAGATAAGTCAACAAGATAATTCCCAGATCTGTGCTTTCAGCCTGGACCTTCCCACTAAATTCTAAATTATGCCTCCAACTGCCTTCTTGACCTCTCTACTTGGATGTCTGTATCAACCCATTAAGAATTTTCAATTCATTGGAGGTATAAACATGAAATCGGTTCATGTTTTTCCATAACTGCTCTGATTATGCTAGTCTCAATACTCAAGAATCTTGAGATAGTTCAGTCTAATTCCACAATGTCCAGATTATAATAATAATAATAATAATTATTATTATTATTGAGATGGAGTCTCGCTTAGCTGCCCAGGCTGGAGTGCAGTGGTATGATCTTGACTCACTGCAACCACCGTCTCCCAGGTTCAAGCAATTCTCCTATCTCAGCTTCCCAAGTAGCTGGGATTACAGGCACCTGCCATCATGCCCAACTAATTTTTGTATTTTAGTAGAGATGGGGTTTCACCATGTTGGCCAGGCTGGTCTTGAACTCCTGACCTCAGGTGATCTGCCCACCTCAGCCTCTTAAAGTGTTAGGATTACAGGCGTGAGCCACTGCGACCGGCCAATGTTGGCTCATTACAGATTTTAAAATCTCATTATAGATTTTAAAATCTCATTATAGATTTTAAAATCTCATTATAGATTTTAAAATCTCAGTACTATTTATACTTAAATATTATCTCAATGGCCAATTCTTTATCTAGGACAGGAAATTGTCAAATAGGCCTAAAACACCTTGAAATACCAGAAAGCAAGGAATCGATAAAAAAAAAATCTTAGGGCCATGCCAAAAGAATCCAGGAGCCAGCATGAAGTCTCCCTCTGTCTAAAGATGGAAATGTTTGAACAATAAAAATAACAACTGCAGTGGATTAAACACATTAAAATCTTTAAATGTATAAGTTCACAATGAAACTTTGAAAAACTCTCTCATTTGTCCTCTTTTAAGGATGACTAGGCAACCAACACATTATTTTGAAAACTTGTAAATAAAAAGAAAAAATAAATGTTTCCAGCATAAAATGAGCCTCAGGACAACCCAGTAGTTAAAGAGAGAAATTTATCTTTACAGAAGTATTTCAGCTAATAAAGAAAGAAGGATTAAATTGGAATATCACATTTTTTGGAACCTCTGGTGAAATCATTGTTCTTGGCAATAATCACTCATAATGGCTAAAAAGACAACCGTAGAAAAAAGCATAAGGGAAAAGCTTCACAATATTGGATTTAGCAAGGATTTCCTCAGTATGATACCAAAAGAACAGTCAACAAAAGTAAAAATAGACAAATGGGACTACATCAAAATTAAAAGCTTCTGTGCATCAAAAGACACAATTGACACAGTGAAAAAATAACCCACAGAATGGTAGAACATATTTGCAATTCATATAAGGGGTTATAAGGGGTTAGGATCCAGAATATATAAAGAATTCCAACAACTCAACAAAAACAAAAACAAAAAACTCAATTAAAAAAATGGGCAAAGGACTCAAACAGACATTTATTTAAATATGATATACAAATGGCCAACAAGCATATGAAAGATGCTCAGCATCACCGTCACTAATCATTAGGGAAATGCAAATCAAAACCACAATAAAATATAACCTCACACCTGTGAGGATGGCTAATCAAAAAACAAAAAATGTACGCAATTAAACAAAAATAAAACAAGTGTTGGAGCAGAGGCAGAGAAATTGGAATGCTTGCACATTGTTAGTGGAATTGTAAAATGGTGCAGCTGCTGTGGAAAACAGTTTGAAGTTTCCTCAAAATACTAAAAATAGAATTGCCTTAGGATCCAGTCATTTGATTTCTAGGTATATACCCACAAGAATTAAATGAAGGATCTTGAAGCAATATTTGCACACCCATGTTTATAGCGGCATTATAGTCAAAAGGTGTAAATGGCCAAAGACTGGGCAGATTGATGGATGAATGGATAAACAAAATGAGGTACACACATACAATAGAGACCCTGAAAGTGAAGGGCATTCTGACTCATGCTACAACATGAATCCTGAGAACACTATGATAAGTGAAACAAACCTGTCACCAAAAGACAAATATTGTGTGATTCTGCTTATATGAGGTACCTAGAGTAGTCCAATTCATAGAGACAGAAAGTAGAATGGTGATTGCCAGGTGCTGGAATGGGGGCAATGAGGAGCTTTTGTTTAATGGGTGTAGAGTTTTAGTTCTGCAAGATGGAAAGGTTCTGGAGAGGGATGGTGGTGACGATTGCAAAACAGTGTGAAGATACTAATGCTACTGAACCGTACACTTAAAAATACTTCAGATTGTACATTTTAGGTATGTGGTTTCATTTTTTTTTTTGCCACAATAAAACGAAAAAGAGAGAGAAACAACCTGTGAAATAATCTTGCCAAAAAATCAAACCAATTTAAATCTGATCAAGCCTCTCCATCTAACTACCAATTTATAGAAAATGTGGGACAGAGGAACATGTGAACAAGGTCACTTGGAAGCAATCTGCAAAACCCAGACTGTGGGAAACTCTACAGGAAAACAACCAAATTTCTTTAATAAATTGCAAGAAAATAAAGTAGAAAGCAGAAGAAACCACAGATTAAAGGATTCTTTTTTTTTTTTTCTTTTTTCTTTGTTTTTTTTTTTGACACAGTTTCACTCTCGTTTCCCAGGCTGGAGTGCAATGGCAAGATCTCAGGTCACCGCAACCTCTGCCTCCTGGGTTCAAGCGATTCTTCTGCCTCAGCCTTCCCAGTAGCTGGGATTACAGGCATGCGTCACCACGCCCGGCTAATTTTGTATTTTTAGTTGAGACGGGGTTTCTCCATGTTAGTCAGGCTGGTCTCGAACTCCTGACCTCAGGTGCTCCGCCCGCCTCGGCCTCCCAAAGTGCTGGGATTACAGTAGTGAGCCACCATGCCCAGCCAAGGACTCTTAAAAGATATAAACATCAAGTGCAATGTATAGAACTTATGTGGATTCTTAATCAAACTATAAAAAATTATGGCACAATCTGGGAAGATCTGATAATATTCAGGAATATAATGGCTATTTTAAGTCCTTATCTTTTGGCGATATATACTAAAATATTTATGGTAAAATAGCCTGACGTCTGAGACTTGCTTAAAAATAATTGGGGTGGGAAAGTTGGAGGGTAAGTATGGACGAGCAAAACTGGCTGAGTTGGTCATTATTGAAGCTTGAAGCTTGGTAGCGGGAGTCAGCACACTATTCTTTCTGTTTTGTGAAATAGAAAGAACCCCTCTTTTGGCTGTCTCTCATATCTTTCTCCACATCTGGGCGGCATCAGCCAATGTCTGTACAACTTTTAGACAGAAGACAATCAGAACTGGGGACACGGTTGAGGTCTGGTTGGGCACACCCACTCTGCAGTTGCTTATCTTTGAGTCTGTCCTTTCATTTATTGAGTGAATGAATAAATGATATTTTTTTAAAAGCTGTGCATTGTGTTTGAAATTCTCCGTAATAAAAAGTTTTCCTTTTAAAATAGTAACCTTAGATTCTACTTGAAGTCAGCCTCCTCTTCCCCCCAGCAGCATGACATAGGAGACAAAGTCATGGCGGATACACACTTTTCCCCTCCAGCTCCCCTGGACCTACCCTCCTGGGTCGCAGCAGAAGGTGGGCAGAGCAGCGGGGACAGCTCCTTGCTGGGCTGCCCGGAGCGGGGAGGCAGTCTCCTCTCCCTGGATCCCTGTAGCCTTGTGGGCTACAGACACAAACAGTCTGACTGTTTGTGAGGCAGGGGTCACATGCTGGATCTCTCCTGGAACCAATCTCTGGGCTTTCTAGATGCGCCTCAGATGCCTTCCCTGCTGCAGCTCTGCGGCATGAAGATCGGGTTCTGGCTGGCGTTAGAGCTCTCTCCGCCCACCTACGGCCTTCACCACAGCTCCTCGGTTGGCCCTGCCTGAAGGACAGTGGCCTTGGGTGGGGTACCTAAGGTAGCTTAAGTCTAGCCACCTCTCAGCTGTCTGGAAAACCCACAGGAAATTCGTGGGCCATTTCTGTGTCAAATGGAGGAAGGGCAGGCTGCCCAAGCGACACACCCTCTTTTGGCTGTCTCTCCTACACCTTTCTCCACAACTGGGCAGCATCAGACAATGTCCGTACAACTTTTAGACAGAAGACAATCAGAACTGGGGACGGGGTTGAGGTCTGGTTGGGCACACCCACTCTGCAGTTGCTTATCTTGGAGTCCGTCCTTTCATTTATTGAATGAATGAATAAATGACATTTTTTAAAGCTGCATGTAAAATATGATCAAACTGAGCATACAATTAAGCTCTATTGGCCCAAGTATTCCAAAGAGGGAGAGTCAGAACTTCATGAGATACACAGAATTGGTAACTGCAATAAGCTTGTTTCTAATTTCTCTCTGTGTTCTCTTTTCTTTTATTCTTTTCTTTTAAAGACAGGGTCTTGCCCCTTTGCCCAGGCTGGGGTGCAGCGGCAGTCATAGCTCACTGCAGCCTCGACTTCCTGGGCTCAAGCCATCCTCCCACCATAGCCTCCTGAGTAGCTGGGACTACAGGCACACACCACCGTGCCCGGCTAATTTTTTAAATTGTTTTTGGAGATTGGGTCTTGCTATGTTGCCCAGACTGGTCTGAAACTCATGGGGTCAAGCAATCCTCCTGAAACTCATGGGGTCAAGCAATCCCAAATTGTTGTGATTACAGGCGTGAGACACTGTGCCTGGCCTAATGTTATTTTTTAAATTACTCAGTTTTATTAAAGAATCTCTAATAATTGATATTTCAACTTCTTTTGGGTTTATTTTATAGATAGAAAGAACTATAATAGTTCCCAGGAGCATAAAGTTTATATGAGGCCATCAGTGTAATATTTTAGTGAATCTTCCTACTATGAAAGTGTGTCTCCTAGCACAAAACAAATGTGCTGCATGGAGGAGTCATAAAACGCATATGACACGGTGCCACAAAGAAGATAACAGTGTGTCTTGCTACCAGCACAAGTCTGTTGTATATGTGATATATAACATAGATGTAAGTCCCTTATATACATTACCACATGTAAGTCCCCTAACAATCCCATACGATTTGCATCTTTAGCTCCACATAGAGATGAGGAAAGCAAAGCTCAGAGAAATTACTTTAAGAAATGATGGAGCCAGGATTCAACCCAACACTGTATTGCTTAAATCTCAAATGACACAACCATATTTAGTAAGAGCACACCATGTACCAAGCAGTAAAGTAGGGCTTAGGGGAATTCCCCAGGGAATCATCACTAGTTATATTTTTTAAATACAGGATTTGTTTGAAGAAAATTTAGAAGTCTCCATGGACATGCTGTTCAGTCAAATTCCTTATCTCCCTATATCTTAAAATATTTAAAAATACATCTCTTTTGCATAACAAACCATGGAATGATTTGTTGCTTTGGTTTGCTAGAGAAAAGTATACATCTGATGATGCTGGATATTTTTTTGCACAAGATATAATGTTTTGCTATCCATTTATTGTTTAAATACTATTCACATTAAAGGCAAAATCTATTTCTCCTTAAGGGAAAAAATAGATTTGATGTCTAAGATAAATAAGTTTAATTTTCTAGATAATCAAAATATCTCAGAAGTTAATTCAGACCTTCTATGTCTTGCCTAAATAAAGCTGGTAGGTAATTGTATTAGTTACCTGCTTCTGCATAACAAGTTATTCCAAAACTTAGTGCCTAAAATAATAATAAACATTTATTATCTCATGCTTTCTGTGAGTCAGGATTTGGGAATGACTTAGCTGGTGGTTCTGGCTCAGTCTGCACAGCGCTGCAGTCATCTGAAGGCTTGACTGAGGCTGGGGGATCTGCTTCTAAGATGGCATACTCATGTGTTACGCAAGCCAGTATTGGCTGCTGGTAGGACGCCTCAATTTCTCATCACATGGACCTCTCTATACAGCTGAGTGAGTGTTCTCATGACAAGGTAGCTAATTTTCCCAAAGTAAGTGATCCAAACAAGTGAGGCAGAAGCTGCAAGGTCTTTTTATAACCTAACCTGTGAAGTCACACAGTCATTTCCTCAATATCTTATTAGCTACATGGATCACCATGTGGTGAGAATCATTGGGGACCATCTTAGAGGCTGGTTATCACAGTAATCAATGTGCATTAAGAACTAATTTGTTGCTAAGTTTCTAAGGATCATGTCTGCAAGTCAGGATTCCCAATCCAGAGACAATGGCCCTGATGGGATGGAGCCCAAAGGTGTCATCGAGAGTAACTGGAATGAGATTGTTGACAGCTTTGATGACATGAACCTCTTGGAGTCCCTTCTCCGTGGCATCTACGCCTATGGTTTTGAGAAGCCCTCTGCCATCCAGCAGCGAGCCATTCTACCTTGTATCAAGGGTTATGTTGTGATCGTTCAAGCCCAATCTGGCACTGGGAAAATGGCCACATTTTCCATATCAATTCTGCATCAGATTGAACTAGATGTAAAAGCCACCCAGGCCTTGGTCCTAGCGCCCACTTGAGAATCAGCTCAGCAGATACAGAAGGTGCTCATAGCACTAGGAGACTACATGGGTGCCTCCTGTCACACCTGTATTGGGGGCACCAACGTTCGTGCTGAGGTACAGAAACTGCAGATGGAAGCTCCCCATATAATTGTGGGTACCCCGGCCATGTGTTTGATATGCTTAACCGGAGATACCTGTCTCCCAAATACATCAAGATGTTTGTACTGGACAAAGCTGATGAAATGGTAAGCCATGGATTCAAGGACCAGATCTAGACATATTCCAAAAGCTCAACAGAAACACCCAGGTAGTTTTGCCATCAGCTACAATGCCTTCTGATGTGCTTGAGGTGACCAAGAAGTTCATGAGGGACCACATTTGGATTCTTGTCAAGAAAGAAGAGTTGACCCTGGAGGGTATCTGCCAATTCTACATCAACATGGAACGAGAAGAGTGGAAGCTGGACACACTGCGTGACTTGTATGAAACCCTGACCATCACCCAGGCAGTTATCTTCCTCAACACCCGAAGGAAGGTGGACTGGCTCACCGAGAAGATGCATGCTCGAGATTTCACTGTCTCTGCCATGCATGGAGATATGGACCAAAAGGAACGAGACATGATCATGCGGGAGTTTCATTCTGGCTCTAGCAGAGTTTTGATTATCACTGACCTGCTGGCCAGAGGCATTGATGTGCAGCAGGGTTCTTTAGTCATCAACTATGACCTTCCCACCAACAGGGAAAACTATATCCACAGAATCGGTCGAGGTGGACAGTTTGGCCATAAAGGTGTGGCTATTAACATGGGGACAGAAGAAGACAAGAGGACTCTTTGAGACATCGAGACCTTCTACAACACCTTCATTGAGGAAATGCCCCTCAATATTGCTGACCTCATCTGAGGGGCTGTCCTGCTTCCTAGCACCAGCCAGTGTTCAATCTTGGGGGGCTGAGGAGCAGCAGGTCTGCGGGAGGGAAGGGAGCCAAGGGATGGACATCTGTCATTTTTTTCTGTGAATAAATGTCACTTTTTGAGGCAAAAAAAAGAATGAATTTTTCCAAAAGAAAAAGTTGCTCATATGGAGAGCATAAAACACACTGTAGCATATATTCTATAAAATATGGTATGGTAGATTGTTACAGTGATGGTCCTCAATACATCACATCTCTCTGAACTCATGTCCTTGCATAGTTCCCTCTCACATTGATGCTAGGTTTGGTGGTGTGACTTGCTTCAATCAATGGGATATTAGCAACAGTGATACAAGCAGAGGCTTGTAAAGCAAATTTACAGTGGGACCTACTCTCTCTAGCTGGTGGGGATTTTTCCTTCAATATGTAAACAGCCCAAGCTAGCCTCCTAGAGGGCAAAAGAACACAGGGAGGGAGACTCAGCCAGCCCAGCCTTTCTAGCCAACAAGACCTGGCCACATGATTGAGCACCGCCAACACCACTCAGAGCACAGATTAGCTGGCCTAGCTTAGCACAGTCCAAATTACTAACCCATAAATTAGTGAGCAAATGAATAGTTGTTTTAAGCCACTGTGTTTTGAGATCAGGGGCAGGTAAATGGCATTACTGTTGTTTTTGTTTCCCTCTCCGTGACTCTCACCCTCACTGCTGCCTGCCAGGCCAGGTAGTGGTTGTGAGGGAGGAGGATCTGGGAGGAGACCTGACAGATGACAGAAATAGCCTCATTGGGAATCAACTGCACTCCATCTGCACGTCCCGATGGTCCTATCAGTTGCTAATAATCAAAAGCCAAAAGCCTTTCACTGTGTACTTAATGGAATCTTCTGTAAAACCCTTTCCATGTACCTGAACACTACCTGGGTCACTGCTATAGGCTGTAAAAGAACTTTACAAGCCCAGCTATGTGCAGAGAAAGGGACCCTTTAAATATTTTTTAGTCCATGCATGCTAGCCTGTTATCTTTCCTCAAAGCAATCCATTCTCACCAACATATAGGAAAGAACTGAGTCCCAAATTCATCCTTATGATCATGTAATTTTTCTCTATGGAAATATTACTCAGCTCCTTCATGGGGGTGGGGGAGGGGAATGGGATGTTTCTACCCATTTCATTGCACTTGCTATCTTTCTTGATAGATGAGTACCTAAATGAAAGTACTCACCTATTATCAATAGGGCACATGTATTGAGCTAATGATCTAATAGAAGAGATGGATTTTTGCTGCTATCCTCTCTCCTTTGTGATCAACACATATATGTAGAGAAAGCTCTGAGGCTCTTTATTCTAAGCAAGTGTGGTGAACAGTAACACCTGCCACTTGGGCTTAAGGAGGCATCGAGAAACAGAAAATCAGACAGACATGATTTGCATAATGGTTCCAGAATTTAGGGTTTGATTTTGGGCAAGCTACTTAACCTCTCTGAGTCTCATCTAGAAAATAAGGACGAAGCTATGTTCCTCACTGGCTTCAGGTAAGAATCCCTAAGGTGCTGTGTTTAAATCAGGGCCCATGATAAATGGTCTTAGTATCTGTTGGGCTCACTCCATTTTCCCTTCTTTCCCTTTAGTCACCATATGCATTGTGGGAGCTAAAGGCAGCACTTCAGTTCTGATGCTTTGTGTGACCACAGGCCAGAACCCAAGAAAAAACAGAACATGATTATTGGTGGCTATAATCAAGAATGAAAGGATCCCTTATTCTAGAAGTTTGCAGTGTCAGATGGAGCTCACTGATTCAGACTGACAGCTACAACTGGGCAAACCAGCCCGAGACAAATAACAAATGTATTAATTAGTGAAATGTAATGAATAAAGAAATGGTGCAAGAGTTTTTGGTGTGGTTGTGTGACGAATGACCCGTGCATGGCAGGTCCAGACAGGATGGGTTTTGGGGGTTGGGGGAGGAGAGAGAACCATCATCCTGGTCCAGCTTACTGGGAAAGGCTCTGTGAGAGAAGCGTGATTTTAGAATTATTTGAATATTGGTAGGAGGGGGCTTTTGGAGTGAAGCGGGTGTTCCAGGTAGAGGGTGTGGCCTGAGACACATTTCAAGGGACAGTCAGAGTAGAAGGAAGCAAACGCCCATCCACACACGATATTATTCAAAATCACTAGTGAAGGAGCAAATCACAGATGGGGTCTGTGATCTTCTGAAAAGTTGGCAAATTGAGTCTTTCAGAAATGCACAAATATGTTTCCTCTAACATGGGTATCAGTTCAGTTTAGGGCCCAGACTTAGAGTGAGGTGCACGGGGCTTGGAGCCCTTCCGAAGGGGACCAGCAGTTGAGGCCTCCATGAGGAAAAGACAAAAGGATGGGGCTAGTTTACTGGGGACAGCACACGGTGTAGGAGAGACCTGGTGCCTTCTCATTTTCTTAATGATGGCTCTGGAAAACATGTAGTTGCTGCTTCTACTGCTGTGAATGGCAGAGTGGAAGAAAGGACTTCAGCTTCAGCAGAAGAATATAGAAGAGACAAGGAAAAATCAGTGTCTCATACGACATGCAACAAAAGCACGGTTTAATCAGAGGCCCACGAAATTTCAATCCTAGGAGTTCTTTCCAGACAGGAGAAACCCGCTCTGTCTTCTTGCCTCATTTGTTCATAATCCCTCAGTTTATGACATTCAATAAATGGACATTTACAAGATCCAAATTCATAATACAGACTATAACCTTAGCATACTCAACACTCAAGGATTTGCCATGATATATTGTTCAGGTCCCATCGAGCTTAAAGTTTCAGGAAACCAGCTCCCTCCCCCTGGAATTTTCTACTGGATTTCCCATAGACTCTGCTGCAGTTCTGCTCTCTGTTCCGCTCAGACAGATCTTTGCCTTTCTTCAAACCAGCAATTGCCTTCCAAAGGGGCTCACACAAACTGCAACTGAGCTGCTGGAGAGATATTCCCCTGTCATAGAATGTGGAGGAGGGAGACTGGAGGTGGAGGGTTTCTGCAGCAGCTAGGAGCAAAGATATTCACACTCATAATTTTTGGGGGTCAATTCTTAAAATAGATTATATAGATGTTACGGCAGAGACTGCTGTATGTTCACCAAATCCTGTCTCTTCTTCCTCCCAGCATACAGTGAGTCGACATTTTTCAGTTTATTTTGCAGCCAGTTGGAGCTGTATGATGAGTCCTGGGGAATTAGAAATGATGTGTGCTGCTTCCAAGCCTGGCCCTTAAAAAACTCCTGCAAGATCCTCCATGTTCTCTCTTTTTCTTCCTTTGACTACTGGCCAGATCCAGAAGATCTAGTGAAGGACAATAAGCCCTTGGGGACAGCAGACCCGACCATCTGGGTCTGGTCAGCGGCTAAGGGAAAAAAGAGGACTATAAAGCCCTAGGCGACAGAAGAGCCTCTTGCTGGAAGGAGACTGAGTCCTGAGTACATGCATGGAACATCCGTTCCCCCACCAATTCACACGGGACTACGATAAGAGGAAAATAAACTTTGATTGTGTTGGGCCACTGAGATGTAGGAGGCTGTTTGTTACAGTACTTGGTCTACCCTGGCTAATGCACATGGAGATTAGAGAGTGCCTCCGGTCTGGGCTCTATACACCAGTGTGTGTTAAAATGGGTGCCTCAGGCGAAGGCCTGGCCAAGCAGCCTGAGCTATGAGGCCAGAAATGATTAATGGAAATAAATAGATGTTTAAAGAAATTAGGGGTAGCATCAGGTGAAAAAGTAAGGTAACACCTCAAAATCTATTCCATGCCAAGAGAATTCAATTTGTAAATAATATTATTTTCAACAAATGGTGCTAGGACAACTGAATATCCACATGCAAAAGAATAAAGTTGGATCTTTCCCTTACACTGTACACAAAAATTCCTCCAAATATATCATAGACCTAAATTTAAGAGCTAAAGCTACAAAACTCCTAGAAGAAAACAGGAGTAAGTCTTTGTGGACTTGGGTTAGGCAAAGCCTTCTTAGATATATAATACCAAAAGCACAGCAATAACAAAAATAAATTGGACTTCCATCAAAATTAAAAACCTTTGTGATTCAAAGGACACAATCAAGAAAGTGAAGACAAGCCACACAATGGGAGAAAATAATTACAAATCATATATTTCATAAGCAACTTGAATCCAGAAGTGTTACAACTCAACAATAAAAAAGACAACTCGATTTAAAAATGAGCAAATAATTGGAATGAAAATTTCTCCAAAGAAGATATACAAATGGCCAATAAGCCCACGAAAAGATGCTCAACATTACTAGTCATTAAGAAAATACAAATCAAAACCACAATGAGATACCATCTCACACCCACTAGGATGCCTAAAATAAAGAAATCAGATAACAAGTACTGGTGAGGGTGTAGAGAGATTGGAACCCTTGTATATTGCTGGTGGAAACGTAAAATGGTACAGCCTCTTTGGGAAATATTTTGCAGTTCTTCAAATAGTTAAACACAGAGTTAGCATATTACCCCCAAAATTTCACTCCTAGGTAGGTGAATACTCAACATAAATGAAAACTTATGCGCACATAAAATCTTGTACATGAATACTCATAGCAGCATTTATTCATAATAGTCAAAAAGTGGAAACAATCCAAATATCCATCAACTGATGAAAGGATAAAAAAAAGGTAGTATATCCAACCAAGGGAATATTATGCAGCAATAAAAAGGAATGAAGTATGTACTGACAAATACTGCAACATGGATGAACCTTGAAAACATTATGTTATGTCAAAGAAGTGGGTCAGAAAAGGCCATCTATTGTATGGTGCCATTTACATGAAATGTCCAGATAGACAAATCTCTGGAGACCAAAAGAAGACTAGTGGTTGCCTCATTCTTGGAGGGGAGAGGAGAGGGAAGACTAAGGGGAAATGGAGAGCGACTGCTAATGTGCATAGGGTTTCTTCTTTTTTTTTTAAATTATACTTTAAGTTTTAGGGTACATGTGCACACGTGCAGGTTAGTTACATATGTATACATGTGCCATGTTGGTGTGCTGCACCCATTAACTCTTCATTTAACATTAGGTATATCTCCTAACGCTATCCCTCCCTCATACCCCGCCCCCCCACAACAGGCCCCGGTGTGTGATGTTCCCCTTCCTGTGTCCATGTGTTCTCATTGTTCAATTCCCATCTATGAGTGAGAACATGTGGTGTTTGGTTTTTTGTCCTTGCGATAGTTTGCTGAGAATGATGGTTTCCAGCTTCATCCATGTCCCTACAAAGGACATGAACTTATCATTTTTTATGGCTGCATAGTATTCCACAGTGTATATGTGCCACATTCTCTTAATCCAGTCTATCATTGTTGGACATTTGGGTTGGTTCCAAGTCTTTGCTATTGTGAATAGTGCCGCAATAAACATACGTGTGCATGTGTCTTTATAGCAGCATGATTTATAATTCTTTGGGTATATACCCAGTAATGGGATGGCTGGGTCAAATGGTATTTCTATTTCCTTTTTTTTTTTTTTGAGACGGAGTCTCACTCTGTTGCCCAGGCTGGAGTGCAATGGCACGATCTCGGCTCACTGCAACCTCTGCTTCCTGGGTTCAAGCGATTCTCCTGCCTCAGCCTCTCAAGTAGCTGGGATTACAGGCATGCACTACCACGCCTGGCTAATTTTTGTATTTTTAGTAGAAACAGGGTTTCACCATGTTGGCCAGGCTGGTCTCGAACTCCTGACCTCAGGCAATCCGACTGCTTCAGCCTGCCAAAGTGCTGGGATTACAGGCGTGAGCCACTGCACCCAGCCCCAAGGTTTCTTTTTAGGGTGTTGAGCATGTTCTAAAATTGATTGTGGTGTCAGCTGCACAACTTTGTGAATATACTAAAAATCATTGTACACTTTAAATGAGTGAATTATATGGTCTGTGAATTATATATTAATAAAGCTGTTAACACTCTCTTCTGAATTATTTTCTATTTCATTGCATAATGAAATATTTCCAACTACAGAATGTCGTAATGCCCCAATACACAACAATTGTGCTGCAAATGAAGGGCCAATATTATGGTCCAGCACACATTACTCAGGATAGCTGTCCTCAGAGGCCACCAAGCTGGACTGCCCACAGCACCCAAAGGCCCATGGAAACTTAAGCAAATCTATTCCTAGGAAACTTCTGAGGGTCTTTTGCAGTGATGTGCTAGTAAATGTTTAATAGCTGACTCTGGTGGGGGTGGAAAAACATGAGGCCACTAAGCATAGGGGTTGAGGAAGAGACAGGTGGTAACATTCCACCTATAATACTTCCACCATACAGATTTAACAGATATAAGTAACCTCAAAAGCATACCAAATAGTAAAACATGTAATAATTATGAGTTTTGAGCATTTAACACTTTTATTTTTAATATAATTTATTTAATTGTAAGTTTGTATAATTTTTAGTAACGGATGTGTTTATCAGCCGCTTGGTAAATTTCCTGAAAACTTAGTGATTGGCTCTCATGAGCTGGTCTCCAGCGACCACTGGGTCTCTAAGTTTATTTCAGTCTGTGGCTGGTTACAGGAAGAGAAGGAACAAATGAGCAAAGTTTCTCTCTCTTCTTACACTCCCATGTCAAGCATGCCTTTCCCTTGAATCAACAGAACTCCCCTGCCTCCCTAATCCAGAATCAGGCAGTTCCCAGAAGACTGTAAATTGATTGGGAGTTTCCTTTTTCTTCTTATTTAAAAGAAATTTCTGGCTTTATGGTTCTACTCACCATATTCACCTTCATCCCCTAATATTCCGCCCCATCCCAGGTCCATGGCCAAGTAAAAATAACAAGGGAACAAGAAGAGGGCAGGCAGGGGCTCCAGCTCATTTACTACCTTCTGTATATTCTTCAGAAGGATGATGCTCAGGTCCCTTCAGTTCACAATCAATAAATTTTGAAGTTACAAGTAATTTGGCTTGAATCTATCACCTCCCCACCCAGAGTCAAGTGAACCATGAGTGGCAGTTCCGTGCAAAAGGTCTGCAGACATTTTCAGGTTGTTGGCCCTAAAAGCTTGAGGTTATATGTTTAGAACAAAATTCAGGCTTGTTTTGTTTGTCTCTTTGGTTTGTCAAAACAAATTGAACCTTTAAGTACAGAGCGACGGTTGCTCATGGCCTCCTAAGAAGACAAGGGTACGGAGGCCTCTCCCTTCTTCTCCTAGTGAGCTGGTGCCCATCCCGGGCCCCCCAGGGAAGATGAAGCAGTCCTACCTCGATACCCCCACAGCTCTTTGTTTACTTTTCCATTACTGCACTCAGTCAATAAATACTTACTGAGAACCCAGTATGTGCTAGGTAGCTAGATATACAGTCATGAAATGAACAAGTGTCTGTCCCCAGGGCCCTAGAAGTCTATTGGGAGAACTCATCACTTTGACTTCTGGCTCCTCATGTACCTCACATACAGGTTTAAGTCTGCTACATGAGGAGTCCGTACCACACACCATGAGGGGTTTCTAGAGCACTATCGTGGGTACTCAGAAAAGTTTGTTGAACGAATGAAATGGATCTATAGAGGAGGCTATTACACGGGCCCAAGTCTCTGAAAGCTCTTAATGAAAGATCTACCCTAAAGGCACCTGAAAGTCTTTAATCTCCCAGAATCCAGCCAGAAATATCCCAATTGAAATCTTCCCCATGACTTACTCACGTATCCTTAAGCCACAGATTGACTTCATAGCCACAGATCCGTGAATTAATACGTAAATCAGTAACTTAAGAGCAGCTTAAATTTCTGGGTCAGAGACACCCTGAAGAGAGAGCAAAATGATTGTTTAAAAGACGTTTTAAGATTCCTGGAGGCTGCAGGAAGAAGGAGACTTCTGGGAGGGGGTCTATTTTCAACCAGCCATTGCATAAGAACTTAAGAAAAGGGTTTTTTGTTGTTGTTGTTGTTAATTGAAAGAAAAAATGGGAACCAAAGAACAGATGGGTATTTTCCAAACCCTTTCAGCCATGCCTTTGTATCATCCGCATCACTGTAAATATATGGGACCCAAAGTCAAACACCCGTGAAGAGATGCATAAACACTCAGAGCCCATGTACACACTTACACATGTGCAGTCACCGATGACCTGGAGGACCACGGGG
The DNA here is from genome assembly GCF_028885655.2 of Pongo abelii. Lineage (NCBI taxonomy): Eukaryota > Metazoa > Chordata > Mammalia > Primates > Hominidae > Pongo > Pongo abelii. Next base: position 33,537,877 of record NC_071999.2, read on the forward strand.
GTCTTTTGATTCTAACAAATGAGCTCTGGAAAAGAGAAAAGTATTTCACAGGCAACACTGAATAGCAATTTTACAGTCATAGTTAGTATAAACCCACTGGACTTTTATTAATTAGGTTCATTCTGTTGTGACATTTAAAATGATCTCCTTGATGTCTGATTTTGCACAAATCAAATGGGACCTGCCTATTTTGGAGCATAGGTTATCTGCTGTAGTGAATGCCTCTTTTTGTCTATAGAGAAATATTCTGGAAAGGTCGTTGTATATGTCCCGTCCACAGTAGCTTTAAATCAAATAGGAAAAACAATTAGAAAACAAAAATCTATCCACATAGTGCATCACATGACTGTACGAACCACTAGATGTCTATAGTAATAGTAACTGCTTCACTTGTACAAGGAAGTACTATCTTCATGGTCATTTAAGAGATGGAGCTTTAGGTACCGCAGCTCTGCATCCATGGGATCACAGAATGAGTTAGAAGGCATCTTACAGGTCTCTTTTAGAGACAGGAGGGCTTAGAATTAGAGAGTTGAATATAGGGGACACTTCACAAAGTAAGCAAGGACACTGAGTATTGTATAGGCACGGAAACTGAGGCCTGCAAAGATTTTGACACTCATATGGGGTCCATCAGCATCCTTAGTTAAATTAAATTACATAGGTGTTTGCTTTTGCAAATCTACTCTCCATCTTTCTTCTGCTGTTTGTTCTAGGAGGCTCATCTGCATGGGCTACGTCAGTGGTTCTCAAAGTGTGGTCCCCACTTGTTAACTTGTTAAAATGTTAACTTGTTAAAAACGCAAATTCTCAGGCCTCACCAGAACCTACTGAATCAGAAACGTTGGGGTGGGGTCCAGTAATCTGTGTTGTACCAGGCCTTCCAGGGAGTGCTGATGTTAGAGAGCCCTGGACGACATCAGACAGGCCGCTTAGCCACGGGTTTCCCTTTTGGCCTTGGCAGGTGAGGAACACTGGCAGGAGGTCCCAGATAGGAGTGAGTTCAGGGTTGTTTTTTCCCAGATTCATTCCTTGTGGGATTGTCTAGGACTGGCTGCAGCAGGGCACCAATGTCACTGTACTTCCGAAAGCAGCCACTGAGCAATGTGGCCCCTTCCTTCCAGAGCCGGGACCCACTCCCTCTCCTCACCCTGTAGGTCTGGGGATGGTAACAGTCCCAGTTACTTGCTCCAATACACTGCTCTCTTCCTCATGGTTCCCCTACACCCCACTCACATCTTTGTAAAGTGTCCCTATATTTGGCCCTCCTCTAATTCTAATTTAGGTGTGCCATCTGGGATATTCACCTGGTTCATATCCAGATAGAAAGTTGCTTGTCTGGGTCATGGGAATGGAGCACGGCGTGGCCTCACAAGACTTTTCTCAGATGGGATAAGAATCTATCTTATCCCAAATGGCACTGGGATATTCCTAAATACCATATTTATAGCAAAAACTCATAAAACATATTGATAACAAATATGACCATGACATTTATTGGGTCATTCCCAAGACAAAATGTATTTCTCCCCATAGATGGCCTATCTAGAGTTTATTTTTTTCTTCCTCTCCCCTCTCATTGGTAGGTACCATGTGGCAAAAAACTTGGCTTGCCCTGGCTCAAGACCCTCTCCAAGAGCCCTGATTGGTCTTTATCTCCTAAACCCTTGGCTCACAAACTCTTTTCTCTTAAATCTACCCTGCTTCTTCTTGTTTGTTTTTATATTGTGATAAAATACACATAATCTAAAATTTACTATCTTGATTATCTTCAAGTGTACAGCTCAGTAGCATTAAGTACATTCACATTGTTGTGTTACCATCCACCACCATCCTCCCACAGAACTCTTTTCCTCTTGTAAAACTGAAACTCTGTATCTATTAAACAGCTCCTCACTTCCCCTCCCTAATCCCAGGCCCTGGGAACCACCATTCTACTTTCTGTCTCTATAAATTTGATGACTAAGTACCTCGATATGAGTGGAATCTACTGTATTTGTCTTTTGGTAACTGGCTAATTTAACTTAGCATCATATTCTCAAGGTTCATCCATGTTGTAGCACGTGTCAGAATTTCCTTGTAAGGTTAAATAATGTTTCATTGCATGTATGTATCACATTTTGTTTATCCATTCACTGTTGATGGGCACTTGGGTTGGTTGCTTCCACGTTTTAGCTATTATGAGTAATGCTACTATGAACATGAGTGTACAAACATCTCCTTGAGATTCTGCTTTCAATTCTTTGGGGTATATACCTAGAAGCGGAATTGCTGGATCATATAGTAGCTCTACTTTAAATTTTTCAAGGAACTGTCATACTGTTTCCTATAGTGGCTGCATCATTTTACATTCCCACCAAGTGCACACGAGTTCCAATTGCTCCACATCCTCACCAACACGTTAATTATTTTTTATAGTAGCCATCCTAATGAGTGTGAAATGGTATCTCACTGTGGTTCTGTTTTTATAAATCTGCCAGGTTATAATGCTATTTCCCCCACCTAGAATGTAATCCCTCTATGCCTATTAAATATCTTGCCAGTTGAAATCAATCTCCTCCAGCTTCCTATTATCTTAACATGTTGTACTTTTATTTTAACACCTACCACCCCCTCCCTTATGCTCTCCATGGTTTTCTCTCTTTTGTTTTTTTTTTATTTGCCTGTCTGCTCAATTTGGATGCAAGTTTGAGGACAGATGTCTTGGATTGTTCATCTTTATATCTCCCAGTGTGTTTAGCCCAAGGCGTTACAAACTGCAGGCTCTAAAATCCCAACTGACTTGAAATACTGAAGGCCATCCACTTAGTGGAAAACCCAAAACCAGACCCAGGTTTTGGGCCTCACTCTTAGTTCAGTGCTCTTTCTGCTGGTGAGGGACATTAGAACCACATTAAAAATAAACATGTGTCATGTCTGAAAAAGAGATGTGGCTTCCTGACATTGATTACTCACTTTCAATTTCTTCCTTAACATATTCACACACACAGAAAAACACCAACATTGTGCTTTCAAGCCCACAAAGTTCATGCTGTGGTCCACGAAGATCAGAGTAACGGGCTTTCTGGCAATCAGCTCTAAATTGGTGCCACATCCTGCACTAATGGCCCTGCCTTTAGACCAGATGGAGGCAGATGTTTTGTAGTTTTCCTCATTGTCGCTTGCCCTGGTGTGTTTTGTTTTCATCCTGATGTGTTTCAGTGCGCTTCCCCTCCTTTGAGGAATTAATGCGCATGTATTGTCTATCCTGATAAAGATATCTGTGTTCTCAAAGAAAATTCAGAAGCTAAGTTAAAGGGCAGGAACTCGATCTAGCCTGGTGTTACAGTCTTTGGCGATACTGTAAGGAACTGGCCCAAGCATCTTCCATTCATCCCCCATTTTCCTTTAATCTGGGGAATGGGTTCATTCACTGTTTTGCATTCATGTCAACTCTTCACGGTTTTATCCACAGGGCTTTCCCAGAGATTAGGATTCAGCCCCTGATCCAGCGGCCAACATCCTGCTGACAAGACTGCCATAAGCGCCAAGGACCACTCAGATCTTCAAGAAAGCAGCTCTTCTTATCACATCAGGGAAGAGGCCTCTGTTTGGCAGTAAAGCAGCAAGTGGGATGTGGTGAGAGCACAGGATAAAGGCTACTTCCTGTCTTCAGTCTCTTTGATTTCTTTAAAGACTCTCCAGAGGGAAGTAGATAGAGATGGGAAAGCCCACATTCTTCCTTTTAAAGGACTTCTCAGGGAACTCACCGCTCTTAGCTGCTGTCCGGGTTTGAGTTAGTCATCTTACTGTTAGTTCCATCCACCCTTTGAATAGGCCTGTGATTGTGTTAGAGGTCACACGGACAACCTAAAGAACTTGCATTCAACCGTTTCCTTCCTAATTGACGTTGCTGGGCCTCAGTGGCAGGGCCATGTGTCAACAGCCAAAACATCTCCATTGTGTTTTTACTTGTAAGTTAATGAATCAATGGCTGTTGATTTTGGAGGCATATCTCGATCCCTTAGGTGGGTGCTCCTGCCCTCCCAGCCACCCTAATTTCCTGTCAGTGCTTGTCCCAGTGGGAATACCACACATCTCATCTCATCTGTGTCTTGGAGAGATAGGGCACGTCAGGGATTTTCCAGGACTGTGCTGCCATTTTCCATGAAAACATCCAGGCGTTCCCTTGTTAGGCATTACTTCCTTTTATCACCAGGCTCCCTCCTAGTCAGAGGTACTTTTCTCAGTCAATTTCAAGCCTCAAGGTCATAGATTCCCTGATAAAGACTTCCCTCTCATTGTAGTTGCTTCTTGCCCTCATTTCTGAGGACTAGACCCCAAGCCAGAAGACAAACATTGGGGGCAGTTGCCATCATTTGATTCAAAAATACACTGAAGTGGGAGTCCAATCTGAGATTTAAGGTTTATTCTCTGTATCTTCATTCACTGGCGTGTCCATGCCACGATAATAAGACCATCCCACCACCATGGGACAAGAAGAGGAGGGAGGCAATTATGGAACAGGGTTTAACGGTGAAGACTTTAGAATCACACTGCCCAGGCTCCTTACTTGTCTCTGCCATTGTTTGCGTAACCTCAGGCAAGTCTAAAAGTCAGTTTGTCCATCTGTAAAATGGAGATATCCCATTTAATCTCACAACAATCATGTAAACCTAATTCCGCTAAAACATTTAGTGAAGTATTAGGCACAGAGTAAGTAGAGGATGTTGTTTTTATCTCATATTAAGTCATTAGTCATCTGAAAGAGTGCATATATATAACCTGGTATGGTTATAAGAAGTCATTTCCAGAGCCTTCTTCCATAGTCAGCTAGGATCACTGGAGCATCAAGCGGTACCCGTCAGGTTTATTCTCAACCCCCCAAGTGTTTGCTATTCTTGTTTTGTAAATCCAGTTCCTCTGTTGCCCAAATCTACCTTTGTCCAGAGGCTCACTGTCTACCCCATTCAGAATCTGATGGGTGAAACTACATCAGTGGGGAAGCTATTGTAAGATGTGAATTAATTCAGTTACAGCATACGCTGGCCCCAGTGTGAGACATTAGGGGCAAAACCTTGAGCCAGGCAGACGTGGTCTCTGACCTCAAGGAGCTTACAGTTTGGATTAGAGAGTAATATAGTTCCTTCTGCTTCAGCCACAACAGCTTCTTTACCATCTCCTGAATATGTCAAGCACATTTCTGCCCCAGAGCTTTTGCAATGGCTGCTTCCACACTTGAACATTACCCTCCCAGACACCTTCACGATGTGTTCCCTCCAGTCCTTCAAATCTCTAATCAAATGTTCTCTTGTTGTCATTTGTGGGATCTCCATGTGATGAGCCCCTGGTCAGCTGCAGCAGTTTTCTGGCTAAGTCACCTCTGAGGCTACACCTGTGTCTGCACCATCCTTCCTCCCCCATACTTCACAAATGTCTTCTTGGCCATTGAAACCACCTCCACAATCTTCCTGTCTTCCCTGGAATCTCTTCGGCAAGAAAGGTGATTTCCTTGTGACCCCACCCTGACTAAGTATGTTCCACCCACGATGCATTCCCTGAAATACACCTTCCTTGTAGCTGGCACCAAGTGAATTGTCTGCTGTTTGCCCTTGGTTCCTCCGCATGTCTGTGGGCTGATTTATCAGTATGCTTCCAGAGGTCAAGAACTATCTGTTTATTTATACAAGTATCATTACGAGGTAAATGCATAAATAAGCCAAACGAGAAAACACAGATAAACTTAGCGCTTATCCCAGAGAAGTGACAATGGAGAGTAGTTACTGGTATTAAAGGACAGATTGTTTTCAATGATGCAGTTTTTCTTTGAGAAGTAGTGTGTGAATGTGATATTCAAGGTGAATTCTCTCCCCAGCCACATGTATCCCCATTTGCAGGTGGCCACTGTTGCCTGTTGCATGTGCTTTTTTTTTTTTCCAAAGGTTTTATAACGAGCTTAAGTAGGGGTTTCACTATGGAAGACAAATTACTACAATCTGCTTCATAGTCACATGTGGAAATGACTCTCTTTCCTTCTCTCCTCATCCCAGCCAATGCCTTTTTTCACTTTCCCACTGAGTTACTTCAATCCAAAGGAAAAAATAAAACAATGTAACAAAAAGAGTTTAAATGAATGTACACTACCCACTGTAGACAACTTTATAAAGAATTGCACTTAGCTGAGAGCAGCAGGGTCCTCCTGGCTGCTGAGATGTTAGCCTGAAGCCAATTCCTCTATGATGTAATTTCTTCACTAATGAAAAGGTATATGGAATTATAATATTGGATATAATTACGTATTTTAAAGTGTATTATAGGCTGGGCATGGTAGCTCACATCTGTAATCCCAGCACTTTGGGAGGCCAAGGTGGGTGGATCACCAAAGGTCAGGAGTTCGAGACCAGCCAGGCCAACATGGCAAAAGCCCATCTCTACCAAAAAATACAAAAATTAGCTGGGCGTGGTGGGTGCCTGTAATCCCAGTTACTTGAGAGGCTGAGGCAGGAGAATCGCTTGAACTCGAGAGGCAGAGGTTGCAGTGAGCCGAGATGGGGCCCCTGCACTCCAGCCTGGGCAACAGAGCAAGAGACCCTGTCTCAAAAATAAATAAATAAATAAATAAATAAATAAAGTCTATTATAGAAAAAAATCCATCTACACTAGACACCAGTAAAAATGTATATATATAAAATATATGAATATATGTATACTTATATATAAAGTATACGTATATTTTAAGGTGGTAGGACTATAATTTCTTTTTTGGGGCGGGCGATGGAGTCTCGCTCTGTTGCCCAGGCTGGAGTGCAGTGGTGCAGTCTCAGCTCACTGCAACCTCCACCTCCCGGGTTCAAGCGATTCTCCCACCTCAGCCTCCCGAGTAGCTGGGACTACAGGCACGTGCCACCACACCCAGCTAATTTTTGTATTTTTAGTAGAGGTGGGGTTGGCCAGGCTGGTCTCAAACTCCTGACCTCAGGTGATCTGCCCACCTTGGCCTCCCAAAGTGCTGGGATTACAGGCATGAGCCACCGCGCCCAGCCTAATTTTTATATTTAAATTTTATTTTTTGTATTTTTATAATGAAAAATATAGAATATACCTTACAATTTATAATATTTTGTTTGATTTAATTTATCTGGCTCTCACTCTGCATGTGTATTTAAATATTAATTATACAGCATTGAGAAAAGAAAAGTAATAAACTCTTGGATTCAAATATATTCAGCAAACGAAATCCATTCCCTTCCTGTCTATATGTTTATTTCTTGGGAGCACAGAGCGTACCATACAAAGTGGTGATTCTCTTGCTTACCTGAATACTGGGATCACCTGGAGAACTTTAGAAAAAGACTAATGTTTAAGTCCCAAGAGCAAAGATTTTGATGTAGTTGCTCTGCAGTGTGGCCTGGTTTGGGATTTTTTAAAGCCTCCCAAGTAATTGTAATTTGCATTGAAGGTCGAAAACCTCTGATTTAAAAAAGAAAACAGGAATGAACACCACTGAGAATTCATCAGAATAAAGCATCTAAGAGAGTATCTTTATAGAATACAACCCACCTTGTTTTGCAGTTCAAGAATGAAAAATGCTCCAGAATTTAAAAAACTTATTAAAAATAATAATGACCCCCGCTACTTAATATGTGCCTGGCAATTTTACATCTGTCATCTCTAATCATCATAAGAACACTGAAAGGTAAATAGCATGAGGCCCATCTTTTAAAATTAAATAGTTACATATTTATTTATTTCCCTCCAACTTTTATTTTAGGTTTGGGGGTACCTATGTGCAGATTTGTTACATGGGTGAATTGCATGTTGCTGGGTTTTGCTGTGCAAATTATTTCATCACCCAGATAGTGATCACAGTACCTGATCAGGTAGTTTGTCAGTCCTCACCCTCCTCCCACCCTCCAACTTCAAGTAGGCCCCAGTGCCTATGGTTCCCTTCTTCATGTCCATGCGTACTCAGTGTCTAGCTCCCACTTGTGAATGAGAACATGCAGTATTTGGTTTTCTGTTCCTGCATTAATTTGCTTAGGATAATGGCCTCCAGCTGCAACCACGTTGCTGCAAAGAACATGATCTCATTCTTTTTTATGGCTGTGTAGTACTCCATGGTGTACATGTACCCCATTTTCTTTATCCAGTCCACTGTTGATGGGCATCTAGGTTGATTTCCTGTCTTCGCTATTGTGAACAGTGCTACAATGAACACATGCGTGCATGTATCTTTATGATGAGTGATTTTTTTTTTTTTTTTTGAGACAGTCTCACTCTGTCACCCAGGCTGGAATGCAGGGGCGCGATCTCGGCTCACTGCAACCTCCGCCTCCCAGGTTCACGCCATTCTCCTGCCTCAGCCTCCTGAGTAGCTGGGATTACAGGCACCCGCCATCATGCCCAGCTAATTTTTGTATTTTTAGTAGAGACGGGGTTTCACCATGTTGGTCAGGCTGATCTGGAACTCCTGACCTTGTGAGTGATGAGTGATTTATATTCCTTTGAATATATACCCAGTAATGGGATTGCTGGGTCAAATGGCAGTTCTATTTTAATTCTTTGAGAAATCTCCAAACTGCTTTCCACAGTGGCTGAACTAATTTACATTCCCACCAGCAATATAAGTGCTCTCTTTTCTCTGTAATCTCTGCTATTTTTGGAGTTTTTAATAGTAGCCATTCCGACTGGTGTGAGATGGTATCTCACCATGGTTTTGATTTGCATTTTTCTAATGATCAGTTATGTGGAGCAGTTTTTCATATGCTTGTTGCCCATGCGTATGTCTTCTTGCATGAGGTCCATTTTAAAGATGAGACTTAAAGAAGTTAAGTAATTAGCCCAAGGACACGCAGCTCTACTAGGAGGGGTTGGAGACTTAAACACAGCTCAGATGCCAAAGCCTGTGCTTAGCCACTACCCTACATTGCTTTCATCTAAAAAAAAAGATGTAACTGTCATGCAGAACAATGCATAAGGTATGATTTAACTTTTGTGAAAACAAACAGCCTTCAGTGTACAGGCATCAAAAAAAAGTCTGAATGGATGTTTATCAAACAGCCGACACCCTTCTCGGGGGACGGGCCTACCACTTTTAACTTTAAATACTTACAGTATTTCTGTTATGTGAGGTTTTTTTTACAATGAACATGAATGTTATTTGCAATTTATCATTTATAAAAAGTATACATTGCACTAATTACCAATTATTACTAAATTGGAATATTGGTAAGAAACCAATTATTGGTAATAATAATTGGTAATAATTACCAATTATTACCAATTGGAGATAACCAACACTACTAGTTACCAATACTAGTTACCTCCATTACCAATATGGAGGTAACTATCACTACTAGTGTGGTGGTTAAGGGCAAACATCTAGAGCCAGGCCAAGCAAGCAGCATTCCTATCTCCCTTTGCTGTCACTTCCCTAAACCTTTGAGCCCTTTTCTGTCAGCCAGGGAGAATCATAGTACTCACCTCAGAAATTTTGTGAGGAATAGATATCCTCACAAAAGGGATATTACCTATATTACATTACTTACCATCATTGTAGTAATAATCAATGTATTTCTTTTCACTGAAATATCTTTAAATTTCTTATTTAAACATGGCAGCCATCCTGTGGTAACTCTCATTTTTGGGAAACCAAGGTCTAAATCATCCAATACATGAATGGCTATTAAACACAGCTCAGAAGATTCTTAATTCCAAACCTTTCCTTGCGCCAGCGAGTCCTGCTCCAACTCTCTGGGTTTTCAGGAGGTTCCTGATTTGGACAATGACTATGTCATTTTTTTTTTTTTTTTTTTGGACAGAGTCTCACTCTGTCACCCAGGCTGGAGTGCAGGGGCACCATCTCGGCTTACTGCAACCTCTGCCTCCTGGGTTCAAGCGATTCTCCTGCCTCAGCATCCTGAGTAACTGGGATTATAGGTGCCTGCAACCACGACGACTAGTTTTTGTATTTTTGGTAGAGACGGGCTTTCGCCATGTTGGCCTGGCTGGTCTCGAACTCCTCGCCTCAGGGGTTTGCTGCAGGGGGACCCAGCCCCGGTTTTGATCAAACCTCATTTATAAAACCCTCCTCAGCCACCCTCATCATTTCACCAGAAGTGACCGCAGGAGACCAATAACCCACCTTGTGATTTCTAAACGTGAGGGCAGGCCTGGGTCAAAAGCAGGGACATGCTTTTGTTTTGAGCATGAGACAGAACAAACAAGCTTTGCAGACGGGTTGGCCCTGGACGGTAAGGATGGGGAAGCCACGGAGACACGTGTTAAGTCAGCAGGAGCTGATGTGAGCCAGATGTGATTGTATGGGCAAGACCCAGGGGAAAGTGCCTGGTTTTCAGCGCTCCTTAAAACCCTGCAACTTCTCATGTAAAAGACCCGATATGTAACGGCTACTTTCTGACATGTCCTGAGGAACGCCCGCTTCCTGGAGGAAGTCGGTTGCAAATTAAAGGAGGAAGGAGAAATTGATCTTCCTCCGCAGGAAGCAAGGAGATCCTCGGTCTCCACGGCCCTTTCATTTGAACACGTAGCTGTGGAAACCGGGGTTTAGGTCGAGTTAATTAGGAGCATCTATGTAGGAGAAAGTTCCCAAGCAGGATGCCGAAGTGAAAGGCGCAGCTGGCCGAGCGCACGTAGGGGCGCAGCTGGCCGAGCGCACGTAGGGGCTCAGCTGTCCTGCTGGGCCTCGAGGGCAAGTGGGATACAGCATCCAGATTACAACGTGGTGCCAGTATCCCAGACAGAAAAACAGACACGTTCGAGAATACACGTGCCTTCTCTCACACACGCACACGGGATAGGAACACAAAACACAAGACCCTGCCCTATAGACCAGATACCTTAATGATAAGAAAAAGATACACGTCCTTGTAAGAGTGAGATCAGAGAACACTGAAAAGTTAGCAGCCCTCTTACATCCATTTAGGGCATTTGGGACAAGCATGAAATTGAAGGGCCAGTCCATTTTTTATTTTAATAAAGGGAGAAACATAGTTAAGGGAGAGTGTGTGTAAAGGAAGATGAAATCTTTGTGAGCATGAAGGACGTTATCAGGGATTCTGTGAGCATAGGCGTGTCTGTGAATGAAAGAGCTCATCAAGGAAAGAGGTCAAGGCCTAGGAGCAGGTTCCTGGGATGAGAAAGAATGAAGCAAGAATCAGCAACAGGGGCAATGAGAGAGAGGGTGACACAGGGAAGACGTGAGAGGCGGCAGTTGGCATTTAGAGTGGAGCTCATGTGGACCAGGTGACCTTCAGCTATGTCCTCTCTCTTCTCCCCCTGAACCTAGGGTAGCTTCTTAAATTCTCTCTAAGGATCCGGAATTCTTTTTTTTTCTTTTCTCTTATAATTTCACTTTACATTCAGGGGTACGTGTGCAGATTTGTTACGTGAGTATATTGCATGACGCTGAGTTTAGGTTTCCAATGATCCCATTACCCAAGTAATGAACATAGTACCCAATAGGTAGTTTTTCAACCCTTAATCCCCTCTCTCCCTCCCCTGTTTTGGAATCCCCAGTGTCTCTTCATCTCATCTTTGTGTCTGCGTGTACCCAATGTTTACCTCCCACTTACAAGTGAGAAGATGCGATTTTTGGTTTACTGTTTCTGCATTAGTTCACTTAGAATAATGGCCTCCAGCTCCTTCCATGTTGCTGCAAAGGACGTGATCTTGTTCTTTTTTTTATGGCTTCATGGATGCAGAATTCTGAAGAACTCAGCAAGGTTGAGTAACATGAGTAGCTTGCACAGTCATTAGAGGGGATAGAGATGGAATTCCAACTCAGTTCTGCCTGATGCCAAAGCCCCACCGCCATGTTGTTAACCAGGCGGAGAGGAAGCCTGAGACAGCTTAAGTAAACAGCCTAAGAAAGTTGAGAGCAATGTGCAAGTATTAAGTCAGCCTGTGACTGACCCTGTCAATGACCCTGACATTTTAAGACGGACTGGCTTGTGTTAGGCCATGCGTGTTCTACGTGACACAGTGGCTGGGTAGGATATTTTAATGTTTTGGCATATCGTCTTTCTGGGTGTGGTGCACTATTGTTACACATGCTGCACACCCAGACAACATTGTGTGAGGGTTGCTGCTTACCTGGAAACTCTGGGCACCAGGATTTGAACTGCAATCATGAAGGGGTCCACCCTGCACAGGTATCTTGCTACAATAATAGCTGGAGGCTGTCCTTAACCCAGGACTTTATGAAGATAACAAAAGGAGGTATTGAGAGGGTTTGAACCCATGCTATAAAATAAGACCAATCCAGTTCATTTCCTGTTAACTTCTAATTTTATGCAACAAACTACACATGGTATAGAAAGGCATTTTGGCATAAACCACCAAATTCTTCTCACTAAAGAATGAGAAAAACTCAACGTGGAATGGCTAAGGAAATGTTCTGTGTTCCAGTCTTGGCTGAATTCTTCTTCATCTTGGATCTCCAAGTTCTAGTGATTCTCCTAAGCATATTCCACAATTATCTGGTTCTACCTCTCTAGTAAGGCCTCTGTCTCTACACTGGAACTTGTTCAAATTTCACTTTGAGCATCAAATATTTAGCAATCATATTCCTAAGGAGGTTTGTTTCTCCTTCCCTTGGGGTTAACCAAAATGCTTGTTGTTTGTGATGTCTACTTTTTGCAAAAAGCTTCTCCATATTTTTGAGGCCTATCATATCTGAGAACCCAAAGTTCTGGCTAGTTGTATTTGATTTCTTCCTAATTTGTGTGGTCAGGAGGGAATATGTTCAGCTTCTTTTGACAAGAAGAGTGACCTTTTTAAATGGGACCCCTCTCCCATCAAAAACAGAAATGCAGAACCAGGCGTGGTGGCATGTACCTGTAGTCCCCGACTCCTGGGAGCCTGGGGCTTGAGCCAAGGAGTTTGAGGCCAGCTGCAACATGGTGAGACCCTGTCTTGGAAACAACAACAACAACAAAAGAAATGCTGGTTCACTTCTTGTGTAGCCCTATTACAAATCCTTTGGGTGTAGCAGCTCAGGGTATTACTGTTAACCATTTTATCCTCAGTATTGTGTGGGCTGCACTGAGACACACTGCTATTTCTTAAAAGGGTCTGGGTTCTTAAAAGGGAACCATTTAGGTTTTGATGATAGTGGAATTAAATGTAGCACATTTAATTGAACTAAAATGCAAACATCTTTTATGCGCTGATGGTACGCTGGAGGTTTCACATACATGCTTTCATTTCATCCTCAGAATATCTTTATGAGTGGGTATTCTACGCCCATCTTACAGATGAAGAAACTGAGACTCCAAGAAATTAGGTAAAAAAAAAAAAAAATTAGGTGACTTGTGCAAAGTCAAGGCCACACAGTCACTAGGACTGGATCTTGGATTTTTTTTTAATTGAGGTAGAATCGTCTAACATAAAATGTACCATCTTAACTGTTTTCAAGGGTACAATACAACAGTGTTAACTACATGCATATTGCGCAACAATTGCCAGAACTTTTTCATCTTGCAAAACTGAAACTGTCCCATTAAACCACAACTCCTCCTTCCCTTTTTTTTCCCAGTTCCTGGCAACCACCATTCTACTTTATGTTTCTACGAATTGGATTGCCCTAGGTACCTCATCTAAGTGGAATCATGCAGCATTTGTCTTTCTGTGACTGGCTTACTTCACTTAGCATAACATCCACGAGATCCAACCATGTTATAGCACATGTCAGAATTTCCTGTTTTTTTTAAGGCTGAATTACACTCCATTGTATGGAAAGCCCACATTTTCTTTCCAGATCTAGGATTTTAATCCAAGTTTGTGAGTCTCCAAATCCCAAACTCTTTTCAGGTGAGTAAACTATGCTACTTTGTCAATGCTTTAAAGATAATTTAAATATAATTTAAGGATATATATAAAGATAATTTAAAGATAAAGATAATTTAAAGGCAAATGTCACATTATACATAAAACAAATGTGAGCTAAGATAGTGGTGTCCCAGCTCTGTGTTCTTAACTTTCCAAGCTCAGAGATGGAGGGACGGGGACTGACAAGGTCCTTCGCTGACTTACACATTGCTAAGGGGAGCGCTTGTCTTTCTTGTTGGATAGAGAACAGCTCGGGGCTCCTCCATGCACCTTGCATGGCCTAGAACTGCCTCCCACCAGCCTCCTAGCCCAAGACACATCCCGGCCTTCCTTCTTCTATAAGTCACATACCAAGGGCTCCAGGACATTGCCAACCAAATACAAACAGGCCTGAGACCTCAAACTCCCCACCCTTCCCTCACCCAGCCTTGCCTGTTGCCCAACTTCTCTGTCCTCGTGAGCTTTGCCAGTCCCCATCGCTTCCGCAAGCCTGCAGCCTCGGTAATCCAGCCGCCTCTCTAGTTTTCATCACACACCGTCAGCTGCCAAGGACAGCAGCTTCCTTCTCTGCAGCCTGTCTGACAGCTGAGCGTATCCTTCCCTTCCCCAGAATCCCATCCACATCTCATGACCAGGCCTCTATGGCTTTGCAGTTTGCAACATTGTTCTTTATATCCACCCCCAATCTCCACTACAGGCTGCTGTTGAATGAGCTGCAGCCATTTCTCCTGCTTGACCATGTTACTCCACTCTGCTGGGAACCTTTGGAATCATCTTATCAAATCAAAGTCAGTGCTGTCCTGCTTGGATTTTTCTTCTGGCTGCTAACCCACTGCCTCCCTCTTCACCTACACCCTCCTTGGGCAGCTTGGTTCTGATCAACAGTGCTCACCAGGCCTGGTGCTGTGGCTCACACCCATAATCCTGGCAGCTTGGTTCTGATCAAGAGTGCTCACTAGGCCTGGTGCAGTGGCTCACACCCATAATCCTAACACTTTGGGAGACGGAGCTGGGAACATCACTTGAGCTCAGGAGTTCAAGACCAGCCTGGGCAACATACACGGACCACCTCCCCTACCGCAAACTCTACAAAAAAAATAAAGAAAGAAAGAAAGAAATTAGCCAAGCATGGTGGCATGTACCTGTGGTCCCAGCTACTCAGGAGGCTGAGGTGGAAGGATCGCTTAAATCTGGGAGGTCAAAGCAGCAGGGAGCCATGACAGTGTCACTGCACTCCAGCCTGGCTGACAGAGTATAACTCTGTCTCAAAAAAAAAAAAAAAAAAAAAGATCGTTCAGTGCCTCCCACCCCATTCTACAGTCCCAAATCCACATGCTTTGCTTTGAACTTCCAGCAACCCCTGGACATTCACCAAAACCCACTTCTAGACCTGGGACTCCTTTCTCTTCCACTGCTGGTGTGATTGCAATTTGCAATCCAGATTAATTCTGCCCATTGTCTCATTTGTATCTCTGAGCACTTGGATTTCAATGTAACTAATGTTTCTTTGTAAATATCTCCATAAACTGTATATATATTCATCTTTCTTTTTATGTAAATTCTTTGGAGAATGAACTAGGCCTACCTATTCCCAAATGGGCCCCTCACCCTCATTGCTTATATTATTCCATAAATAAATTATTCTGTAAGCGAATCAGGAGGGAGAGGATTATTTTTTCTTTTTCATAATTTTTTTAAAAGTAGAGAGAAGGTCTCACTATGTTGCCCAGGCTGGTCTTGAACTCCTGGCCTCAAGCGTTCCTTCAGCCTCAGCCTCCCAAAATGCTGGGATTACAAGTGTGAGCCACCTCGCCTGGCCAGGGGGGATTCAGGATAACATAACAGCTGCTTTCTAGCCAAGCTGAGTTGAATGGGGCCAGTAATGGGGAAGAGGAGAATTGAAGGATATGGGGATAGTGTCCAGATGCCGTGAGCCCCTGAGAAAGGTGCAGTGTCTTTGAAGAAAAGGCCTTAATACAGATCCCAGATGAGTCTGGAGGACGTCATGTTGATACCGAAGGGAAGTGCTGGGAAGGGAAGAGCGTGGTCCCTTTAAATGATACGGAAGAGGGGAAGGGAAGTGCTGGGTAGAGGAGGGCATGGTCCCTGGCTAGGGCTCCACCCCCACGGACCTAGGTGAGGACAGGCGTTTCCTGCCCAAGTGTTGCATTTCCCAAGACCACCCTGGCCTGCCACACCCCCATCCTGTGCCTATGAAAACCCCCTGGAGACCCTAGCAGGCAGACACAGACACCTCCTGACATGGAGAGAAGTACCTCAGTGGAGGAACACACAGGTGGTTGGACATGGAGAGGAAAGCATGGACAGGCACCAGCAGGCCACCAACCGGCAGAACGATGGGGAGTTTGGCTGGGGCAGTTGGAGGAGAGCCCAGGCTGCTGAGTGGCCCCACTCCAGGGGAAAACCATCTCCCTTCTGGCTCCCCCATCTGTTGAGAGCTACTTCCACTCAATAAAACCTTGCACGCATTCTCAAACACCAAGGCAGGAACAGTGGGATACAGAAAGCCCTCTGTCGTTGCGATAGGGCAGGGGTCTAATTGAGCTGACTAACACAAGCCGCCTACGGACAGCTAAACTAAAAGAGCACCCTGTAACACACGCCCACTGGGTCTGTAAACATTCATCCCTAGACACTGCTACGGGGTTGGAGCCTCCACAGCCTGCCGGTCTGTATGCTCGCCTAGAGGTTTGAGCAACAGGGCACTGAAGAAGCAAGCCACTCCCCCACTGCACACCTTGTGAGGGGGACAAGGAAACTTTGC
This sequence comes from Pongo abelii, assembly GCF_028885655.2. Lineage (NCBI taxonomy): Eukaryota > Metazoa > Chordata > Mammalia > Primates > Hominidae > Pongo > Pongo abelii. The sequence goes on from NC_071999.2 coordinate 33,554,492, forward strand.
TCATTTCAACGTCTGACATCTACCTTCAGGTTCGGCACCTCAATAGGAGGGAGGACTCACAGCAGAAGGCCTCAGAGCACCGTAATTGGGCCTGCATGTCAGTGTGATTCCAAGGGAGGCTTCTGCAGTGTCCCGGCACCACCTGCCTCTACCTAGGATGCATATAAGTGGCTGAGAGGCCAGCCATGGGGATGTCACTTGCAGGACACTACAACCAGGGGAAGCCTGGCCATCAGCAGGGATTGAGGGCAGCACACTGGGCCTGGGAGGTGAGGTCCAGCTCTTTGAAGACAACAGCAACCACAGAACAGAAACAGCCTTGCCCCCACACTGTCAGCCTTGATCCCACCTGGAAGAAGGAGAAAGGGAGGGGCCTGAATTGACTGGAGGCTGCTCCAAAACAGCAGAATTCAAACTGGAAGGGACTAAGTTGCTTGTATTGGCAGGTTTCTACCTTGGAGAGGCAATGGAGCCTGGGAGCTGGGCTGACTTAGATACCAAGTCTGTGGAATTCCTCCCCTCCTACAAACTATGTACCCAGCAAAGAGCCACAGGCCTGGATGTCTTGTGAATCTGGCCCTTTGGCAGGGGCTTTAGAGGTGACCTAGGTGGAGCCCATCACCTTTAGTGGCAAGGACTCAAGCCCCAAGGAGGAGGGGGGAAGCGGCCACGGAGCCCACTCTGCTGCCCTGCAGCCAGTGCCTCCCATCACCTTCACAGCTGTGAGGCTCTGTTCTCTTCTGAGGCCACTGGAAGGAGAAAGGGGAAAGATTAACCTGATCTAATATGACAGCATACGTTTCAATGAAGAGACTCAGTAATTCCAAATATTATAGTCTCTGTGTATGTTAAGAGGGCTAAGGTGATATGAGATGAGAGAAGGAAGATAATCCATTGTTTATTTTTACATCAAAATCAACGTGGGACCAAGTGGGACAGAGATGTGGAAAGCTTTGCGTCCTTGCTAGGCTTAGGTCCAGGTGACTTGGAGGTGAAGGTGGGACACCCTGGGTCCCCTGCCCTGACAGCTATGAAATAGTGAGTCCTTGCTGAGCATTTCTAGAGGGTTAAAAACTTCAATCATTGGCTGGGCACAGTGGTTCATGCCTGTAATCCCAGCACTTTGGGAGGCCGAGGCGGGTGGATCACCTGAGGTCAGGACTTTGAGACCAGCCTGACTAACATGGTAAAACCCTGTCTCTACTAAAAATACAAAAATTAGTTAGGTGTGGTGGAGTGTGCCTGTAATCCCAGCTACTTGGGAGGTTGGGGCAGGAGAATCGCTTGAACCCGGGAGGTGGAGGTTGCAGTAAGCTGAGATCGCGCCACCACACTTCAGTCTGCATGACAGAGGGAGACTCCGTTTCAAAAAACAAAAACAAAAACAAAAAAACCTTCAGTCATTCTTTACTCTAAAAACATTTGCTTTGCCTTTTGTACAAAGGGTGCTTGCAAAAAGTTGACACCCATTTGCACCCTTATCTAACACCTTCTCACAGTAACAGAGAAGAAGCAATCCCAACTTGTTCTTAACTTGTCTGAGAGTACAGCCCTAGCCAAACTCCTTCGCAGCTCCTGAGCCAAGAATAAAATATTTTCATGTTGAATGTAGGAGTCACGGATCATCATTCTACAGTGGTTAAGAATTCACCTTCCATATGTTAATGCTTCATTTCCCCCATAGAATCAACTATGTTTGGCGCAGAAGCAGAGAAACGCATTTAAATGCTTATGATGAATAATCTCTTAAGCTTATTATGAGTATGTTTATGCCAAGTGATAAGTGAAAGCCAATACCTCTTTATACAGTGTCTGTATAGGTACCCATGATGTTTAAGGAGCACTTACTGAAAAAAAAGCGTCTCAGCAATTATAGCCAAATGTCTCTGTCAATTCCATTGCATATAATAATTTGGGGACCATTATGCTAATCACATCTGCCATAATACTTGGAGTATTGCTGCTCTTAACATTACAAGATGATACTTTTCCAGTTTGTGCATGCGCCCAGTCAAACTATTCCTTGATGGCCTTTTAAGGGTGGAATTGTGGGTGGGAGAGAAGGGAGGGTTGTGGAGACCTGGGGCCTCTGGCTGTGGGGTGATCATGTTCTTGTGCTTATGTACATCCTAAACAGTCAAAAATGTGTCCTGCCACAGATCAGGCCTGGAGCTAGGAAGGGGTATGTGCTCAGTGGTTTTATGTGTGCACGGGGCTGGGGATGAGGGAGTGAAGGTGAAGGCTCATAGCTTTCTGCTCACAATCCTCCAGGCCGTGTGACATCCACGCAGATGAGGGCATTCAGCACCATTTCCTTGCATTGAATATTAAAGAATAGCTAATCATTCCCTAGGATCGTTTTGAAGGTAACAGCAATAATAATGTCCCTGTGAATGTCGTGTTATGCCCTGCACTTCACACACACTTTCTCATTCAGTGCTTCTGCACACCATAGGAAGAGGTATGAAAAGCCCCCTTTTACAGATTAGGAGTGTCTGTGGGCAGTGCATAAAAATGTAAGTGGAGACTTGCCCCTTACATATATGCATGTTTGCTCTCTTTATAACCTGAACATCATGTCTGTTATATGCCAGGAACTCTTCAATGCTTGACGCATGCTAATTTGTTTACTCTTCATCATGGCCCTGAGACTGGTTACTTGCCCAGGACCGTGGCCCTTTAGTGACTGGTGCTTGTCTGTGCCAAACCCTCATTCTATCTCCACCATGCTATGCTGCATCTCTGCAGGTTAGCCATGCCAGGTCACATTCAGCAGCATGTCCCTCTCCTTCATAGCCATAACCACCTGAAAAGTAGGTAATTACTGGTCCACTCCTTCTCCAGCCATGTACTCCACAACAGCAAAGACCAGACCTGCTACTTACTACAGTCTCCAGGACTCAACACAAAACCTGACAGATGGCAGGCCCTCAAAAATGAAAGATTGCACTTTGGGAGGCCGAGGCAGGAGGATCGCTTGAAGCCAGGAGTTCGAAACCAACCTGAGCAACAAAATGAGATCCTGTCTCTACAAAAAAATAGAAATATTAGCCCGGTGTGGTAGCATGAACCTGTAGTCCCAGCTACTCAGGAGGCTGAGGTGGGAGGATAGTTTGAGCCCAGGAGTTCAAGGCTGCAGTGAGCCATGATGGTGCCACTACACTCCAGTCTGGGCTACAGAATGAGACCCTGTCTCTATTAAAAAACAAACAAACTAAATGTTTGAATTCAACGATCTGCTTTAGTCGTCTGTAATATGTGTAGAACTGAGCTGACTAAATGGACAGTTTTATAACTAATCTTAGTTGTTTTAAATTAATACACGCTAAGTATGAGACATTGCAAAGATCTGAAATAATCTAAAACTATAATTTTGTGAAATAGCAATTGAGATGACATCTAGTCAACTGAGAGCAATTGAGATAACATCTATATTCAAGTCCTTGTGTTTTTCTCATTTAATTCATGTAACAGTTCTATGAAGTAGGTATAATCTTGCCAATTTCACCTTTTTCCCTCAACTTCAGATGCAACAGCTTTGGGTTCATCATAATCCTGGGTTCAGGCCACACTATCATTGTTCCAAGCATGGTCCTCTCTCATTCATCTTTTATTCATTTATTCATATTTTAAATAATAAAATGAACCGACTGCCCAACCCAAAAACTAGAACATGAACCATAACCTGCATCCGCACATGGGCTCCTCCCACTCCACTCCCTTCCTCTTCCCAAGTGCAACCACTATACAGAATTGTGTATTTCCTCATTTTTTTCTACTGTATGCCTAAATACTTTATTGTTTTAGTTATTTTGGACTTACTTATTTATCTGTTGACTCGGCATTGTATTCCTTACATCCATCTATTTGTCACATGTAGCTGAAGTTCATTGATTTCCTCTGCTGTGAAATCTTTCCATACCGTCTGTTGATGGGTGTTTTAGTTGCTTTGCATTCTTTGATATTGTGAAAAACTGTTTGTCTATTTTACAGAGGAAGAAACAGAGGCACAGAGAAGTTAAGTAAGTCACGTAAGATCTCACAGCCCATGAGTGGCTGAACCAGGGTTTCAGCCTTGATTTCTCTAGCTCTAAAAACATGACTCTTTCACTACCATACAACCCATATCAGTCCTGCTGTGATGAAAAGATCGTAGAAAGTAAAGAGCACATTTTCCTTCTTCATTTTACTGGTTCATTGTACTGGAAAGTTACCCCACCCACTCTTTGTTTACTAGAGAAGAAAAACTTGTAAGTTGAGTTAATTAGCCTTTCAAAGAAAACTAGTTATCCTCTTGGATGCATTTACTCTCTACTCCTCCCCATTTTAAAAAGTAGCATTGCTGAGTACAATACTTTATCTCCAAAACCATATGTCTAGTTTGGCTTTACACCTAGATTATGTTTAGGTTTTGGTTTTGTGCTTAAATTCTCTTTGCAATAGAACTAGCTGTGTGTGCATGTGTTTCCTTTTTAGTCAAAAGTCCTAAAGAGGAAAATGATGGTACAATAAAGTGATACGTTAGCTTCTACAGCCTGTTATAATGTTCCAAGAGGCAGGAGAACTAAACTCTCCTCTTCAGATTATAAATAGGCTTTATGTGGAAAATAGATCAGTAAAATAAAAGAAGCTCTGATCATACAAAACTGTAGATCATAATTTTACAACAGAAATGATTTCACTTATGTGCAAAGGAATTTTCCAGAGGAAATGCTTAGGTATTCGGAGTTTAGGAAAAAATTGGAAGGAATGCATCATATCTTTGCATTTATACACTTTGTGCTGAAAAAAATAGGTATTTCTGTACTTCAGGGTACTAAACAATGTAAACTTTGGATTTATGTGGATTTTAGATGTAGACCAGATTGAGGTCTGGTTTCTACAAGGTTATGTCCCCTACTCCTGCCTGGCTCCAGAAACTTCACTGTCCCTCTTCCTCCCCCGCGTCGCTTCCCTGTAACAGACCATTCTGGGATAGCCCATTTCTTCCACAGCTATTTCTCATTTCTCTTTCCAGCCTCCTGTGCATGCGGATTTGGAATGTAGATGCTTTTATTGTTTTCTTAAAAATATCAATCAGGCTGGTCCAAGTGCAGTGGTATTTACCAGTTCAGATTTCTATGTTCCTTTTCCACTCCCACTGCTTCACCTTCACCTGACTAGCCTAATTTTTTTTTTTTTTTTTTTTTTTTTTTTTTTGAGATGGAATTTCGTTCTTGTTGCCCAGGCTGGAATGCAGTGGCATGATCTCGGCTCACTGCAACCTCTGCCTCCCGGGTTCAAGCAATTCTTCTGTCTCAGCCTCCCTAGTAGCTGGAATTACAGGTGCATGCCACCATGCCCGGCTAATTTTTGTATTTTTAGTACAGACGGGGTTTCATCATATTGGTCAGGCTGGTCTCAAACTCCTGACCTCAGGTGATCCACCTGCCTCGGCCTCCCAAAGTGCTGGGATTGTAAGTGTGAGCCACTGCGCCCAGCCTAAATTTTTTTAAATAAAGAAATAAAGATAGAAAACAACAAATATTTTAAAACCACCTAACAATTTTAGGACATTTAGGAAACAGGGGAATCTTACATACTCTCACCATCCTCATTCAACTCCCACAATTGTTCATTCTTTCCCACCTTAGCCTCTGTGCAAACACATTGTCTACACAGCAGCAGCAGCAGCAGACAGAGATATATCCACATTCCCTATCCTGCCATTGAAGCTGAGATTTTTCCAGATGCAGATCCTGCGAAAAGGATTCATGAGAGGACTATTGATTTGGGAAGCTCAGGTAGCAGTGTTAGGGTAGTGGAGAAGCAAAACACAGAAGGAAAGGCAACCAATAAAGAGGCACTTAAGGCTGGGCGCGGTGGCTCATGCCTGTAATCCCAGCACTTTGGGAGACTGAGGCGGGCAGATCACCTGAGGTCAGGAGTTTGAGACCAGCCTGGCCAACATGGTGAAACCCTGTCTCTACTAAAAATACAAAAATTAGCTGGGTGTGGTGGCAGGCACCTGTAATCCCAGCTACTTGGGAGGCTGAGGCAGGAGAATTGCTTGAACCCAGGAGACAGATGTTGCAGTGAGCCGACACAGTGCCACTGCACTCCAGCCTGGGCAACAGAGTGAGACTCTGCCTCAAAAATAAAATAAATAAATAAATAAAGAGGCACTTAAGTGATGGAAGCTTACTCACCAAGGAAATTTGAGGACATGGTGCTAAACCTGCACCTCCAAATATCCTACTCTAGGAGTGATGGAGCTGGGGTATCTATGCATTAACTGCCCACAGTGATTGCTTGAGGACTATTCATGGGGAGGAAAGGGGGAGCCAGTGCCTGAGCTGTGTGGGTGTCCACAGCTGGAGGTGGTTAGCTGGAACTTGGCTGGAACACCCTGAGAGCCCTAAGAGACATGGGCGGTCCCAGAGTGTCTGCTATCCTGCTTTATTCACTTAACGTTAATTACAACACAAACACTTCCGTGTTGCTACACAGTCTTTATACTTAGGAGATTAATTTCTGCACAATATTTCATAATGGAATCATAATTTAATTAATTATAATATTGGATATTTAGGTCGTTTCAAAATGGAATGAGCGAGTTGGCAAGAAAAACTCTTTTGATCCAAACTCTAAAAGCAGGAGCTGTATACCGGGGACTGGAAATGTCATATGTTTTTAAAGATATTGGAAGTCGTCCAGTCCTACGAGCCAAACAGAACACCACAGGTGAGTGGGAATCATGCACTCTGAGAATTCAGAGCAAGTGGCCTATGCAACATGTGCTCTGTTATTTAGGATGACACTTTAATTGCTGGTCTGTGATCATGCAATAGCTGTACTTTACTCTTCAGAATTTTTAAGGTCTATAAATTTTGTATATCGAAACTTTGCATCAGGGCCATGATAGCTGAGAAGCACATAGCTAGCTATCCAATCATTTTGTGCCAAGAAGTAATAATGAAGCAAGAGCTGGGGATTTTGCTATGCTTAACCACTAAGCAGCTGTGTCATCTGGAGGAGGCTTCCGTGTGTCTCTGTGCCCCACCTATAAATCAAGGTATGTAGCAGACCAGTCTGCAGCTTCCTCTACAACCATTTCCACACTTCCCCTTCTTCCTTTGCTGACACAAGTTTGGTGCAGATGCCGGGTGCAGAGTCCCTGTTCCCAGGGAATCAGGTCTGAGAAATTCCAGGGGATGCTGGGCTCGAGTCACCTGCTGTCATTCCACTCTTCTGTGCCACGTACTCATGTTCCCAGCCTCCTTCATAGTTAGGCACTGCCAAATTCAAAAATAATAATTCTTATACAACATAACAGTTTCCACGGGCCATTCTTTAAGTACTTTATGTATTAACTCGTATCATTCTCACAACAACCCCAAGAGCTAAATGTATTATTATCATCCTGTTTGACTGAGAAGGAAGCCCTGGAACAGAGGTTCTCAAGGTCACATGGCTAGTAGATGTTGGAACAAGGACTCTTATCCAGGCTCGTCTGGCTCCAAGATCCATGCTCCTGTGTTATAGTTAGACTATGCAGACTTGTCTTCATGTAACCCAAAGCATATCTAAGCATTATCCCTGCATTAGCAAAGGCTGGCCTTGGGAGACGTTGGCTTTTTCACATAGCCTTACTCATGAGCAGCAGGAATGACCTCCTGGCTTTGGATGATCAAAATTAATAGTTTCCCCTTAAGGGCCTTATCGTTCTTTCTAAACATTAGTCAAAATCACACTACTGAAAAGGTATCAGGTAAGAATGGTTTTTTCTTTATTCTTTTTTTTTTTTTTTTGAGACAGAGTTTTGCTCTTGTTGCCCAGGCTGGAGTGCAATGGCACGATCTCGGCTCGCTACAACCTCCACCACCTGGGTTCAAGCGATTATCCTGCCTCAGCCTTGCGAGCAGCTGCGACTACAGGCACCCACCACCTTGCCTGGCTAAATTTTTTGTATTTTTAGTAGAGACGGTGTTTCATCATGTGGGCCAGGCTGGTCTCGAACTCCTGACCTCAGATGATCCACCTACCTTGGCCTCCCAAGTGCTGGGATTATAGGCGTGAGCCGTCGCGCCCGGCCTTCCCTCCTCTTTTAAGGCTAGATTGTATAGTGTTAGATTACGTGCAAATTGCTTTCCCTCCATTTCCACTCTGTGTTGTGCACGCACACATGCATATGCCCCCCATACACCCTGCACCCTCCGCCGGGTGCCCCATATTAAACGGTGCTCAAGGACAGGTTTTCCTTCCACATACTCAGTCCCTAGCTTCTTACTTGAAGAAACATTTCCTCAAACCTCACCCCAACCTGCTCTCAACTCTTCAAGTCACTGACTTTCGTTTCTTTAGCTCTACCTTTGATCCTCATTTTTGGGCCTAACACACACTGTAAACTTCCAGGCTAGAAATACAGGTTCTCTTGACAAAGCATTTTTATTTTCTGTTTTAGTGATCAGCTCACCCCTCTCCCAATTCCACGGGACCTTTAGCTGTCACATACTTTGGCCTCAACTCTCAAAGCAGCGTCCTCAACTGGAGCATCAGAGATTCCAGGCAACGACTCCTTAACTCTGTTATTTTTATTTATGTATTTATTAGAGACTGGGTCATTAGGTTCCTCACACTTGGCCTTGACCTCCTGGCCTCAGGGGATCCTCCCGCCTCAGCCTCCTGAGTAGCTGGATTACAGGCATGAGCCACTACGCCCTTTTTGTTGTTAGGGACACAGTCCTCCCCAACCAGCACCACTCATAGAGTACCAGCCAGCACCACTACCGTAGAGGAAGTAGCTCGTAAACAAACAAGTAAACAAATAAACAAACAATATATATTTCATATATGTGTTTATATATAAATATATGTATATATTTGTATAAATATATATTTGTATAAATATATGTGTGTATATACATACATTTATGTATACATTTATATAAATGTATGTATACATACATTTATATACATTTATATAAATATATACATACATTTATATATAATTTATATAAATATATACATACATTTATATATAATTTATATAAATATATATTTATACAAATATATACATATATTTATATATACATTTATATAACTATATACACATATACATTTATATAACTATATACACATATACATTTATATAACTATATACACATATACATTTATATAACTATATACATATATTTATATACACATTTATATAACTATATACACATACACATTTATATAACTGTATACACATACACATTTATATAACTGTATACACGTATACATTTATATAACTGTATACACGTATACATTTATATAACTGTATACACGTATACAGTTATATAACTGTATACACGTATACAGTTATATAACTGTATACACGTATACATTTATATAACTGTATACACGTATACATTTATATAACTGTATACACGTATACATTTATATAACTGTATACACGTATACATTTATATAAATATATACATATATTTACATATATACATTTATATATAAATACATATTTCATATATATAGTTTCACCTGAGGCCCTAGTAACCCCAGCTATAGTACTCGGAACAAAATCCCTGAGGATTTACTCGAGAAAGCACCCTCAGTTCTCTTTGAGAAATCATACAGGATGACAGTTTCCAGAACACTGCTTATAGGAAAACATTGTCCCAGGTTTCAAATGGGAGAGGGCTGTATTACAGAAACTATAAACTCTTCAGCTCAACCCCTCCTGGACATGACTGTGGACGTTCAGAAAAGAAATCCAAGAAGACTGAAGAGTCAACGTGAATTCACTAAGTGCAAGTCAGGCCAGGCTGACCTTGTTTCCATTTTGGGGTGGGTTGGTAAGTTAGAGAAGCAAACCTTACCCTCAGCTCTCAATAACCTGGTGTGTAACAATTAGTGGAAGAGGAGGAAGGAAGGGTTATAACCAGTCTCCAGAAAATTATACATATATTCAACCTATATTAATCTGTTTCATCCCTTTAAAATGTAAAAGAGAAAGCTCTAAACTGAGCAATTGTTACATTCAAATACTCTTTAGAGGGCTTTGTATAGAAGAAGGATTAGATTTCAGAGGGCAGAGCCAGGATAAATGTGTGCAAATTACAGGGAGGCAGTATTGTACCCCAAATAGGGGAAAAACTGTCTAATGCTTAGGACAATGTTTCTTAAACCTGAGTCATGTACAGACTCCCTAATAGAAAAAATTCTCACAAATTTCCAGGGTTTACAAATTGTTTTTCTGTAACAGTTCTTAATTATGGACAAACATACAACTAGGTATAAAGTTCTTATGCTTACAGTTATACACATTTACAAATTGTTTGTAAACTGAATGTATAAATGTATACATTAAAGACAAGCAAAGCTATAATGTCAACAATATTTAAGTAAACAACCTTCTTTTAATGGGAGAGATGATGTTTTGTTGAAGCAAAATCGTCATTCAGAGCATAAATATGGTATCGATGGCTTTCGCCTTGGGCAGGCGTAGACCACTGTGTGAATTGTGATAACCCAAACCAAACACATTTCTTTTTCTGAACCATAGAGAAATCTTCATTTATGAAGTATGCTATGAGGTTACTTTCCTTCACTAAAATTGACATCATGGTTACCTATTAGGACCAATTCTGTTCTTTTTTAATTCACTCCCAATTAAAATGGATCTACTCTCCTAACACATAAACAAAAATGAGCACTGAAAGATACCTTCTGGTAGCCCTCAGATAAAAAGTGGTTACTACATTCGCCAAAACTCATAGAAAATACAATCAGGGTGAACCCTAACGGGAAGGCTGGACTTTAGTTAATAATGATGTATCAATTTTGGCTCACCAGTTGTGACAAATGTACAACACTAATGTCAGATATTAAAAACAGAAGAAATTGGAAGCCAGACATAGTAGCATGCACCTGTAGTCCTAGCTACTCAGGAGGCTGAGGCAGGAGGATTGCTTAAGCCCAGGAATTTGAGGCTGGAGTGTGAACTGCCACTGCACTCCAGCCTAGGCAACATGTTAAGACCTCATGTCTAAAAAGGAAAAAAAAAGGGGGGGGGGAGAGGAAATTAGGGATGGAGGGCCAGGAGGTATATGAGAATTCTCTGCGCTTTTTGTTCAATTTCTCTGTAAACCTAAAACCTCTCAGGAAAAGAAAAAGTCTACTAATTTTTAAGAAAGTGGTCACCTTAAAGTTCTTATGTATTAGTTCTTTTTAGATTATTGTCCACATGAAAAGACAACTATTTCTAGATCTTGTATGGAACTCTTGTACCTCCAAGAATAATTCTATATATCTCAGGGTCTGTACCGTAGTTTTTAAAAATGCTGAAATTGAGAGTTCAAGAATGGAACGAGGTATTCTAAAAAGTCTTTAGAACTTCTTTACTCAAAGTGTTCCAGAAAATGCCTAGAAGGTCATCTTTTAGAGAAGTTCTTCTAGGGATTTTTGCTTTTGGAGAGAGGTCAGAGCACATAATCTCTAATTCCAAGATTATATAATTCCACTTGGTGTTTTGTTTTTTTTTTAAGATTTAGCTTTGAATTCATTTGCTTTTACTGCTACTTTTCACAGACTGTGCAATGGCCCAATGTCAGAACCATGATGTGATGAAATTTGTAGCTTTCTAAGGTTTTTCTTATTCCCACAATCCTGTTCAAATAGCAACAATTTCATTTAGGCCAAACAAATTGCTAATTTTTGGTCCTGGGAAAGGATAACTAATAAACCTCACATCATTCCAGTGAACCCAGATTGCATTCCTTTCTGATGGCTTATCACATTGCACTCTGGGTTAAATGCCATAGTTATAGCTGCATTTACATATTTGGGTAATCCATTTTCTAAGTGTTCTCTTAAAAAAAAACCTAGAAAACGTTTCTATTTCTTTATTCCCTTTGGAAAATATTTCTTTGCAGGAATCTAAGGCTAGAATTGAATCTGTAAAAGGACTCTTGTAATTCTATACTTTTTAAAACCACTGTTTGAATTTTGTTGAATTCACATATGTACATCTTTGTTTAGTTTTAGCAGACAACACTGCCATGATAGGAGTTGTAACGTCATAGGCATTGAGTAGGTCAAATTTTTTGGCGTTGGGTCTAAAGATTTGATTCCTCCAATTGGGGTGGTATTGCTGAATTGCGGTAGAACTGTTTTCCATTAGAAAGTAAAGAAGCTGGGTCCTCGTCATAAATGTGGGTAGCTGAGGGAGGAGTACAGTCCATGTTTTCTGATTTCCAGCCTGTCTTTCTCTGCTAGACAGCATTCTCCCCCTGTCCCATTACATCAGACCACTCAGGATTCTGACCTGGAACTTCCAGAAAGAATGGCTGGCTTGGAGGCATGGCTCCTTATCACCACCCACTGTCTGCTCCAAGAACTGCATGAGCATTTCAAACCCACCAGGGCAGGTGACTCTCCCAACTGCAGAAAGAGGAAATGTATTAGAATAGAAAGAAAGAAAAAATAAAACGGAAGAACAAATGAACATCTGAGGAATACACCTGAAAAATGAATCACCAAGGGAAACCCGTTTCTATCTTTATTTTGATGTTTCCAAAAGGAAACCCTTATTTATAAAAGATCACAACCAAATTCCAAGTCTGAAATGAGATGACATTTTCAATATAAAAACAAGATCTACTCATTTTTCTCAAATCATATTAAAAACAGTAGTTTGATAGCATTCCTATGGAGACATGTAAATTTATTTATTTTTCCTAATTGTTATCCCAGTGTGTTCCTGTTTGAAATCTATTACAAAATTAGGCTGGGCACGGTGGCTCATGCCTGTAATCTCAACACTTTGGGAGGCTGAGGCAGGAGGCTCGCTTGAGCCCAGGGATTCAAGACCAGCCTGGGCAACATGGCAAAACCCTGTCTTTACAAAAAATACAAAAAAAAAAAAAATGAGCCGGGTGTGGTGGCACATGCCTATATTCCCAGCTACTTGGGAGGCTGAGGCGGGAGGATCACTTGAGCCTAGGAATTCGAGGTTGCAGTAAGCCATGATTGTACCACTGCACTACAGCTTGGACAACAGAGTGAGACCTTTTCTCAAAATAAATAAATAAATAAATTAATTAATTAAGCTATGACAAGGTTAGCATCAACATATTTTTGAAAATAGTAGCAGTCCGAATACAGACAAAACATGCTTCCTTGATGTGTTGAGATTCTGCTTCTTTTTCCACTTTACTGTTAATTCCTTTTTTTTTCATACTTTCACCAGTTTCAGGAAAGGGTGGGTTAGAGTCAGGGGCTTCCTGAAGCTTTTCAGAACAAGAATTCTAATGAAGCAGTGTGTTCAGAGGGGGGTCCCCTGAGAATCATGTTTTGGAACATACCGACCTAATGTGGTATTATCTTTGCTACATTTTGCAGTTTCGTGTGAAACTTATTTTTGGTCTTTAACAAAGCATGTCCATGTTTATCTTAAATGCTGAAAAAGTTTAATAGTTTAAAACAAAACTTTTTAAAATAATTAAATATACAATGAATGCTGAAACATAAAAGTCAGACAGAATGTTACCTTAACAAGAAAGGGCTTCCTAAAGATCAAAAGATTGTTGTTTGTTTTATTTGCTAAAGACAAATAGCAAGTACTTTCACTTTAGGGGATTCAGATTGCTATTGAAGGAGCCTAGGCATTTTTATTGCCCCACCCCCACCTAGATAAAGGCTTCCTCTACCTCATTCATAGAGTGGGAAACTTGCTTATTGATACTAAAAACATTGACTGCTCATTTAGAAAAATGGAATGCTGACATTTGATTAAAGATAGTATAGGATTCAAGCCAATGGCATTTATGAGCATGTCTTTCAATCTTACTTAAAATTAGAGGGGAAATAGACACTACCTTGGGCTTTGCCTTATTCTGTGTATGGGTAGTAAGTAATTAGTGCAGCACTGAGCGGGAATGAATACACTGAATGCCAGTGCTACCAAGTTCCACCCCCTCTCATGTTGAGTGGGATTTGTTTGTTTGTTTTAATTTTTTGTAGAGACAGGGTCTCACTATGTTGATCAGGCTGGTCTCAAACTCCTGGCCTCAAGCAGTCCCCCTGCCTTGGCCTCCCAAAGTGCTGGGATTACAGGCATGAGCCACCACACCCAGGCTTAAGCTGATTTTAATGCTACCTTTAATAAAGAAGAGAAGAAACAGGCTTTTCAAGAATAAAAGCCCTCTTTCCCTCTAAATATTTCCAGATTTGGGTTTTTTTTAAAGTCAGTGATATTAATTAAGTCAATGATGGACTGCTATGTCAGAATAGGACAAGATGAAAATGTACCCTCAGTCCAATCTGCAGTGGCCTATAAGAGATGGGTTTGTATAATGGTGGTCCCTTTCTTTATGGGGCTGTTTGCATAAAGCAAAGCAACTTTGGATGGTGTAATATCTGGTCATTTCCATCTACAGCTATCATATGGGCCCTATATAGTCCTGCAAAGAGAAATAACAGTTCTTGTCCTGTGTTGTCTTGAAATAGCTTCAAAATGTTTGCTGTTTTTTATAAAAACTTCAACAAATATTTATTTTGCACATGGCTAGATCATGATTTCTGGTTTTTGTTTTGTTTTCACCTCACTGTTTGTGGGTTCTCTACCTAGGCAGTATAGTAAAGTTTTTAAGAGCTTGAGCTCTAGAATCAGATAAACTGACTCTCACTTACTTATGTGATCTGAGCAGATTAATGAAGCTTTGTAAGCCTAATTTGCTCATTTGCAATATGGCAAATATTAGTAGTCCTTCACTTGAAAGGTTGTTGTGAGGATTGAACACGTGTAAGGAGCTCAGCACAGGGCCTGGGACTCGGATAGAATCCATCAAATAATAACTTGTTATAATAAACAAGGACATGTGTCCAAGTCCTTAAATCAATTATAAGGAACCTAAAACACTTTCTGCAGCAGTTGAGGGAAATCAAACACCACTTCTCTTTTCAACTCGCTTCCTTTCTGTTATCAGCTCATGGGATTACACGGGCGTTCTCACCAGCATGCATGTTTGTAAGCAGTCTACAGCTCATGTTGTGAGGGCAAAAGACGGAAGAAGGTCATGAAACAGACAGAGTGACCCTAATCCATATAGAAATGACAAAATATGCATGCAGAACCTATCATTCTTTAAGACTCTAATGAAATCCGGCTGAAGGAAATTACAGTGTGTGATAAATGATATTCCATGATTTCAGGAAATCTTACCATAAAACCCAAAAACCTCTCATGGTTGGGTAATGCAAAGATTCTAAAATACCAGATACTCCCCAGATCCCCAGATCATGGCTTTGGATTGTATTGAATCAGCAAATTATTTTGTTTTACTTAATTTACTTTAATGAGAGGCAGTATGGCAGAGTGGTGACATGAGGTAGCTCAATTGTTATTGTTGTTTTAAAAATTGTTTCATAATTTTGCTATCAATAATTGCTTGTGATTGTTGAGTAGCATTCCATAATTACATGCTCATAAGAATGGTGGGAAAGGTAGTGCATGTGTATTTGAGACAATAAAAGATTTTAAAGTATCAGAGGGCTGGAGGCGGTGGCTCATGCCTATAATCCCAGCACTTTGGGAGGCTGAGATGGGCGAATCACTTGAGGTCAGGAGTTTGAAACCAGCCTGGCCAATATGGTGAAACCCTGTCTCTACTAAAAATACAAAAATTAGCTGGTGTGGTGGCACATGCCTGTAGTCCCAGCTACTCAAGAGGCTGAGGCAGAACAATGGCTTGAGCCCAGAGGTGGAGGTTGCAGTGAGCCGAGATCACACCATTGCACTCCAGCCTGGGTGACAGAGCAAGACTCCATTTCAAAAAAAAAAAAAAAGATCACAGTAGGAGACCACTACTTTCTAAGGGAGGAGTCAGAAAACAGGAATAGTGATTTATTTAGACTAATTCCATTATGTCAGGCTTCTAAAAGAATTTAGTTTGAAGAAAGATTTGGTTTTCTATGAGAAAGAGAATGTATGAAAGCTCTAATTTATTATCTATTCAATATGTTTTATATATAGATTTTTATTGAACTGAAAAGATAATTTTAGAAAATCCTTCATTTCCTCCACAGCATGGTTAACATTAATATTTAGACTGAGTTTATGAGTGTTTTCCCAGCATTGATTTCATAGTTCCTTGTCAGTTCTGGATGTAAAGGACAAGCTTTGATCTGAAGCGCGGCTGATTCAGTATGAGGGCAGATTGTGCTACGGAGATGGTTTTATGATACCTCTGTTGGGATGTTCTTTATAGTTACATCCTGACCTGCTGAATTATTAGTAAGTAGACAGTCATAGCTCCAATCCCATAACTTGACCACAAAAATAGAATTCTAGCTTCTTTTAATATGAACATTATCTAGATAGGACTATATCTAGGCCTTTCCTGACAAGTTATATGATTTAGTGCTTTGTTTCTATGAACTAAAGTTAGAAACTCGGAGTGACTCACTTTTCTTTTTTGTACGCATCTAAGTGTACAAGGAAATCAGACTGCTTCTGGTGTTGCTTTCTTTAAAAGAAAAAAAAAAGACATGCTCGTTGTTGAGTATCCTTTTTAGGTCAGCAATTCTTAAGTGCAGGACTTATTGGTATCCGAGCGGAAAGGCCTGAAGCTCTGATTTATCACAACTCCCTGTGAGTGGAGTTCTTCCACGGCTGGAGAAAGGAAAACATTTGTTGTACTAATACTGAATGTGCTTCCTGTGTAAAATAACCTTTAACTCTGTGGAGATCCCCCATTTTAATGACCAGGGACGTAGTGGAAGAAGAAGGAAATCCAAATTCCCCACAGGCAGCCTCTCTCCTCAACAGCAGGACAAGCTGCAGCCCTCCTCACGACAGAAATGCCTACTGAGGTAATGCTCCACTAGGCTCTCTTTCGCCTGTTTGAAGACACGACTCCATGAATTGTCTTCAAATGTGTGTAACATTTTGACCTATGAAGAACATTGGGCGACAGCAGTCAGGTATTGTGAGGGAGCTGGACCAGGGGGAAGAGGGCCGTCCTCCCACACCAGCTTCAGTTATGGGCACTGCTGGGAACCTGGCCAACGGCAGAACCAGCCCTCAAACCCCAAGCCAGACTTCAAGTTTCTAAGTCACCATATCTTTACTGTAGAAACACTGTTAAGCCTGCAGTGACTGCCCTGGCCATGAGAACGCCTCTTTCTTTGCAAAACTTGAAGGGTATTCCCTACACTGGAGGGGAAAACCCAGCAGTGGTCAACACGATTAACAAACCTTTCAAGTCTCTTTGGATTTTTGTTTGTTTTTTGAGACGGGGCCTTGCTCTGTTGTCCAGGCTGGAATGCAGTGGTGCAATCATAGCTCATTGCAACCTCAGCCTCCTGGGCTCAAGCAATCCTATCGCCTCAGCCTCTCAAGTAGCTGGGACTACAGGCATGCACCACTATGCTCAGCTAATTTTTTAATTTTTTGTAGAGAAAAGATCTACGTTGCCCAGGTTGGTCTCAAACTCCTGGACTCAAGCAATCCTCCCACCTTGGCCTCCCAAAGTACTGGAATTACGGGTGTGAGCCACTGGGCCCGGCCTCTTTGGGTTTTTGAGAGCCTCTATAGTAGCCCAGCTCTCTGAGTTCTGTGGAAAGTGCATCCATGAGATGGGGCAAGAGGAGAGTTGGCACATGCTTTCAGAGCTTCCCTAGCACACTGGCACTACAGTGTCTTAGTGAGGGACATGATCATGTTCTATCTCAGCACCTTTACAGTGATCCTGTATTCCCAGCTGCAGTTAGCTGCAGACAGACACAAGAGCTTTCCACAGGCAATCAATGGTACACCTACACCCAAGCTCACTTGCAGATGGCTTCTTTTCAAAAGACATATCTACTTTTAAAAGACAATTGACCTGTTTGAGACAGAGGAGGAAAGTAAAGGGAACTGATTATTTTTGTAGCCATTCTGCCTCCCTCTCTCCTCGCCTTCCTCCCTCTCTCCTCGCCTTCCTCCCTCTCTCCTCGCCTTCCTCCCTCTCTCCTCGTCTTCCTCCCTCTCTCCTCACCTTCCTCCCTCTCTGCACTTACATCTGCAACTCCCTCAAGCCAGATCTCCCAATTCATCTTGATTTTCATGTCTTGCCTCTTCCTAAGAATGAATGATCTGTCTCACCGAGTGCATACAAACCTTAACAATACGAGAATCTTGTATTTCACATGCCTTAGACTGTATCAGTGGGTCATGAAACTCCAGTTAAGTCTGACATGGCTGTGGCATGGTAGAAGGCGCACTACCTGGTACCTTAGCAGGTATTTGAGAAATATTGATTATCAACCTGTTTGATATTTGATGTTTGTTGATAAAAGTGGAACACTGGTTAGGAATCATGAAACTCAGGCTCTGTCAAGATCCTACTGCTGATTTGATGGGCAATTTTTGTTAGTCTCTTAGCCTCTCTGGTTTACGATTTCCTGGCTCCTAAAAAGAATTGTACTTTCTTGATTCTTAAAATGGAGTATTTATACCCATACCTAGAAGAATTCAGGATTGTGTCAGGGATGTATAGCCAGAAGATAAATATCTTCTTAGAGTATCAATTTCATTTGAGGGTAAATAACCTTAAAGTTTTGTTTTCTTTTCTTTTTTGTTTTTTTGATTTTTTTTTTTTTTTTTTTTTTTTGAGACAGAGTTTCACTCTTGTTGCCCAGGCTGGAGTGCAATGGTGTGATCTCGGCTCACCGCAACCTCCGCCTCCCGGGTTTGGGTTCAAGCAGTTCTCCTGCCTCAGCCTCCTGAGTAGCTGGGATTACAGGCACGTGCCACCACACCCAGCTAATTTTTGTATTTTTAGTAGAGACGGGGTTTCACCATGTTGGCCAGGCTGGTCTCGAACTCCTGACCTCGTGATCCTCCCGCCTCGGCCTCCCAAAGTGCTGGGATTACAAGCGTGAGCCACCGTGCCTGGCTGAAGTTTTGTTTTCTGTTGTTGATGAAACCAAACAAGGATCTATTAGGCATTCCTGAAATGTAAAATATGTGTAAATTTTGTGCTAGCAGTCAACAGTTTTGAATCATGCCCAACTACTGCCCCTTCTTCCTCGCCCTCTGTTAATATCCACCTTCTTCTGTTTTGGGGGATTTTTTTCAGTGGAGAACTCTGAAGTGCTGCTCAGTGATAGCTACTTTCCTTTTAGCTCCTTCCTGTTTCTTTCCTATTCTTAAAGCATCTTTTTCTTTGCAGGAACTTCCCCATGACCAAGGCTTTGGTTAATGCCTCTATGCTGATGTCTCATTTATGTATCTCCTCCAGGCACCAAGCCTGTCTTTCAGCAGTCTACTTGAGATTTCCTTTTGAATACCTCAAAGGTGCAAACTCAACATGTCTAAAGTAAGAACTCATATTGACTCCCCCAAACCTGGTACCTTTCCAGTGTTCCATATCTAAGGAAATGCCACTATACCCATTAATGCACAAATTAGAAACTTCAGTCATCCTTGGCCATGTGTGGTGGCTCACACCTGTAATCCCAGCACTTTGAGAGGCCAACGCAAAAGGATTGCTTGAGGCCAGGAGCTCAAGACCAGCCTGAGCCACATAGCAAGACCTCATCTCTACAAAAAAAAAAAAAATTAAAAATTAGCTGGACATGATACCGGCTACTTGGGAAGCTGAGGCAGGAGGATCACTTGAGCCCAGGAGTTCGAAGTTAAAGTGAGCTGTGATTGCACCACTGCATTCCAGCCTAGGCAACAGAACAAGACCCTGTTTCTAAAAAAAAAACCAAGGCCGGGGGCGATGGCTCACGCCTGTAATCCCAGCACTTTGGGAGGCCGAGGCAGGTGGATCACGAGGTCAGGAGATCGAGACCATCCTGGCTAACATGGTGAAACCCCGTCTCTACCAAAAATACAAAAAATTGGCCAGGTGTGGTGGCGGGCGCCTGTAGTCCCAGCTACTTGGGAGGCTGAGGCAGGAGAATGGTGTGAACCCAGGAGGCGGAGCTTCCAATGAGCCGAGATCACACCACTGCACTCCAGCCTGGGAGACAGCGAGACTCTGTCTCAAAAAAAAAAAAAAAAAAAACAGAAAGTAAAAGAGTCATCCTTGACATCATTCTCATATTCCCTATGGCCAATTTACCACCAAGTCTTGTCATTGACTTCTGAGTTGCTCTCAAATCCCCATCCTCAAGCTACCCTCCTCTGTTGTAGCCTCCTCACTGTTCTTCTGGCCCCTCTACCTGCAAGACCCTGCATGTTCGGGACCGTTGCCAACCTCAAACAGCCTTGCTTTTCCAATGCAGCCACATTGGCTTTCTTCTAGTCCCGCATAGTCACCAGGCACCATCATATCACAGGACCTTTGCCTGTATCTATTCTCACTCCCTTCTTCACTCAGTTAACTTCTACTCATCAGACCAGAGAAGCCTTTTCTGACCTCACTGACTCCTCTGTGAGGACCATTTATTTCTCTTCTGTGGCACTTGCAAAGCTGCAGTTTTATTTAGGTTTATTTGATCGTTTGATTAAGGTATGCTCCTCCAAGGCTGAAACTCCACGAGGACGGGAACCGTGTCTGGCAAGCATTGTGCTCCAAGAAGCTAACACAGTAAACACTTTAGTTTGTAAATATTTGGTGAACCAATGAATAAAGTAGTTATCCACTACCAAAAAAAAAAAAAAAAAGGGAACTATTGACAAATGCAACAAAAAATAATGAGTTAGTACACATGAAAGCATTTTGTGAATCTAAACTGCTGTTCAACGCCAGGCACTATGGCTCATGCCTGTAATCCCAGCACTTTCGGAGGCCAAGGTGGGAGGATCACTTGAGGACAGGAGTTCAAGACCAGCCTAGGCAACATGGCGAAACCTGTCTCTACAAAAAATAAAAACTTAGCCAGTTGTGGTGGCATGCGCCTATAGTCCCAACTATTCAAGAGGCTGAGGTGGAAGGATCACTGGAGCTTGGGAAGTCAAGGCTACAGTGAGCTACAATAGAGCAACTGCACTCCAGTCTGGGTGACAGAGTGAGACTCTGTCTCAAAAAAACACAAAAAACAAAAAACATAACAAAAAAAAAAAAAACCCCAGTGTGGTGGCACATGCCTATAGTCCTAAGTCCTAGCTACTCAGGAGGCTGAGGTGGGAGGATCACTTGAGCTTGGGAGGTCGAGGTTACAGTGAGTTACAATTGAGCAACTGTATTCCAGTCGGGGTGACAGTGAGACTCTGTCTCAAAAAAAAAAAAAGCCCAGTGTGGTGGCATGTACCTATAGTCCTAGCTACTCAGGAGGCTGAGGCGGGAGGATAGCTTGAGCCAGGAATTCGAGGTTACAGTGAGCTACGATTGCACCACTGTAGTCTAGCCTGGGTGACAGGGCAAGACTCTGTCTCAAAACAAACAAACAAACAAAATGCTATTCAAGTATTAGGTTCTGTTTGAAATGACTAGTTGGGATGTTATTTTTCAAATATCAAGTATGGACTACTTGAATACAGTGTCCAGATTTATGAAGACAAAATGCAAATGAGCATTTGGAGTCAAGCCCTCCTCCAGAGTCTTTAACAGAACTGCTGACCTTTTAATGGCTGCTATACCCAGGCATTCAGACTAAAGAGGCATTTGTATACATGCACATAAACTCTCCGTATCTGTTAACTACTACAATTAGTTTCCTGCATTTGCATGACTTTTGTCCTAACAAAATAAATACATTTTTCACAGTGTCTCCCTCCAAAAACAAATCTTCCAGAGAATTAATGGCATGGCACTGGGAGTGCCAGCAATAAAAATAACAAAAGGATGACACTGTTTTACTTTTACTTTTAGGATGGAAGACTTTTGCTGACAATATGAGTAACAACATTAAGTTTAAAAAGAAATTCCAAGAAATATGGTTTTCCAAATTTTCAGTTGAAGGGGAAATCTTATAAAGTTGTCTTTAATCAGTGATTAATCTCTTCTTACTGGTCATTAATTTAAACCCATGCTTAAAGACAAAAAACAGATTTCTCCATGTACCTGATACAAAATGATCAGTAGTTATTTGAAAAACATGACTGAACACTTACTCTGTTACAATGTTCTGGCGCATTTTACATGGGAAATAAAGTATTGTGTTTTGATTAACATCACATTTGGATGCAACAGAATACCTGACCAAAGAGTATAAGTTAAACAAAAAAAACATTTAAGTTTCTTCTGTAGCAATCCAGGTGCCTAACTCTAGACTGCTCAGTGAGGTTATCAAGGACATAGGTTCTTCCTCTCTCATTTCTCAGTTTTTGTGTTTGTTACCTTATGATTTCAAGACGGATCTCACAGCTCCAGATCTCATAACTACAATCAAAGATAGTGGTGGTGATGGAGTAGGAGGAACAGGCAAGTGTAAAATGTGAATTTATTTTAGAGTGGCTCCCTTATTTTATCATGGAAGTTTTAGTAATGCTCCCAAAATTCAAGGCAGGATAAATAAAAGGCATTCACATCAAGACATGCTGTAGTAAAATGCAGACAGAGACAATCTTAAAGCAGCCAGAGGGAAAAAAATACAGTTCACCTATAAGGGAACCATAGACTTTTGGCACATTTATCAATGGCAACAGTAATAGCCAGAAGGCAGTGGAATAATATCTTCAAAATGCAGAGAGAAAATAACTGAAAACCTAGATCTCTATACCCAGAAAAACTAGTTTCAAGAAAAACTAGTTTCAAGAAGGTAGGCAAAATAAAAACATTCTCTGGCCGGGTGCAATGGCTCACGCCTGTAATCCCAGCACTCTGGGAGGCCGAAGTGGGCGGATTATGAGGTCAGGAGTTCGAGACCAGCCTGGCCAGCATAGTGAAACCCCATCTCTACTACAAATACAAAAAATTAGCCAGGCATGGTGGCAGGCGCCTGTAATCCCAGCTACTCGGGAGGCTGAGGCAGGAGAATCGCTTGAACCTGGGAGGCAGAGGTTGCAATGAGCTGAGATCACACCATTGCACTCCAGCCCAGGCGACAGTGCAAGACTCCATCTCAAAAACAACAACAACAAAAAACCCAACCATTCTCCTACAAACACAAAGTCAGCATTTACTATCACTCATTAGAACTTCAAAAGGATGTACTTCAGGATGAAGAAAGCCAGTTCCAAAAAGCAGGTCTGAGATCCAAAAAAGATAGTTAGCAAAGAAAATGATAAAGATGTGGGTAAATCCAAATAATCATTTACTATGTTAAGCAACAATAATAATGTCATAATTATGAGGTTAAAAAATAATATAGAACTAAATGCTGGTAAAAATGGCATATAAGTTGGAAGAGGTGATCAGCAATAAGGCATTCAAAGGTATGTGTTTTGGCCAGGTGTGGTTGTTCATGCCTGTAATCCCAGCACTTTGGGAGGCTGAGGCAAGAAGACTGCTCGAGCCCAGGAGTTTGAAACTAGCCTGGACAATATGAGAAACCCCATCTCCATTAAATTAAAAAATAAGAAACAAAAAACCAAAGGTATGTGTTTTGTTCAGGAGGGTAAATCACTGATTAAGACTTTATTAAATTACATACTTTATTAAAGTACACACATGTAGACATGTATATACATATATGTATGGGTGTGTATGTGTGTGTGTATATATATATACACACATACATATACTATAAATTCTAGGACACCCCGTAAAATATAAAAAACAAAGGTATAAGTTCTAAACTAGTAAAAGGAAAAAACAGAATAAGAAAAAACAAAACATGCAATGTAATCCAAAAAAAAGTCAAGAAGGAATATAAAAGAATATAGAAAAGGCAGAACAATAGAATGTATAAAATAAGATGGTAGAAATGGAATCCAAATATATTAAAATAACAATAACGGTAAGTAGACTAAACTTTTCATCAGGCTAGGTAAAAATCTTTCTGCTTTTTACAAGAAACACATGTAAAACAAGTAAATTCATGGAAGAGTTGAAAGTAAAGAGGGAAAAACATTTAATAAATATTAACCAAAAGAAAGTTTGTGTGGTTACATTATTATCAGATGAAGAAAAAATAAAGCAAAAAGTATTACTAGAGACAGAGGTGCATTAACATATTGATGAAGGTCCAATTCATTAGTAAGATGTAAACAATATTAAATTTCCATATTTCTAATATCAAAGCTTCAAAAATATTAAGCAAAAAATGACAGAACAAGAAAATAAAATTGACAAAGACACTATGATGAGGTAGATTTTAATCACATCTTTGTCAGAAATTGACAAGACAAAAAAATCAGAAAACAATGTGGGTGATATGACCATTCCAATAAACAAGCCAGGTCTAATGAACATATATAGAGTCCTGTACCACGTGATGGGAGCTATGCCTTCTGTTCTCAGGAGCAATTATAAAAATTGACAAGGTATTAGCTCACAGAGCAAGTCTTAACTGTATCAAAGAATCATTATCATCTAGACCACATTATCTGACCATAATGCAATTAATAACAAAAACATAATAAAAAACTTTGACTTTTTAAAGTATAATTCGAGATCAGGTGCAGTGGCTCACGCCTGCAATCCCAGCACTTTGGAAGGGCGGGGTGGTGGTAGAGGGGGATCATTTGAGGTCAGGAGTTCGAGACCAGCCTGGCCAACAGGTGAAACCCCTATCTCTACTAAAAATGAAAAAGTTAGCCGGGTGTGGAGGTACACACTTTTATCCCAGCTACTCAGGAGGCTGAGGCACCAGAATCCTCTGAGCATGGGAGGCAGAGGTTGCAGTGAGCAGAGATTGCGCCACTGCTCTCCAGCCTGGTAAGAGTGAGACTCCATCTGAAAAAACAACCAGAAATTATAATTCTAAATAGTTCCTTGGTCAAAAATGAAAGCATAAGGGAAATAAAACCTAAATAGAATAGAATAAAGGACATATCAATTTTAAGAGCATAAATTGATTAAACAAAACACAACATTTAGTAGAAAGGATCAACAAAATAAAAAGTTGGTTCCTTGAAAAAAAAAAACTGACAGATCTTTAGCAAACTGATGAAGTAAGCAAGCAGCTACAAAGAATGGAAAATGAAACATTGCAAACACAACAGCAATTACACAGATACAAATAACATGAACAATAAATAAATTTTAAAATTTAAGGAAAATGGACAAATTCCTGGAAACATATAATTTACAAAACTAACTTAAGAAGAAAATTAAAATCTGAAATTGAAAATATGAGGGCTGATATTTAGCCTGTATGCAACTATACAGTCATACTGTTTGCTTAGGACCAGGGTCTGTTCTGATTAACTGGTGTAACCATTTGAATTGGTTGTTAAATAGTTTATCACCAAGCCTATAATCATTAATGAAATACGGTCAGTAGTTGATTCCCACAAAGAAAACGGGCCAGGCGAGGTGGCTCATGCCTGTAATCCCAACACTTTTGGAGGCCGAGGCAGGCAGATCACCTGCAGTCAGGAGTTGGAGACAACCCTGGCCAACATAGTGAAACCCATCTTTACTAAAAATAGAAAAATTAGTCAGGCATGGTGGCAGGTGCCTGTAATCCCAGTTACTCGAGGCCGAGGCAGGAGAATCCCTTGAACCTGGGAGGCGGAGGTTGCAGTGAGCTGAGATCACACCACTGCACTCCAGCCTGGGCGAAAAGAGCGAGACTCAGAAACAAACCAACAACAATAACAACAACAAAAAACAAAACATCAGGTCCAGGTCCAGGTAGTTTTATAGGCAAGTTTACCGGGATCCAAAGGCAGATAACTCCAATCCTAAAGTCTTTCAGAGAGTATAAAAGAAGGAACATCTCCTAACTCATTTTATGAGACTAATATAACTTCATACAAAAATCACAGAAGAAAAAAATTACAGTCTAACTCCACTTTTGATTATGGATAAAAATCTTAAACAAAATATTAGCAACCATATCCAGATAATGATCAATAGGGTTTATTCCAGGAATGTAAGGTTACTGCACCATTAGACAATTTATTAATGTAATTTACCACATCAACAGATTAAAATAGAAAAATCATATAGTCATTTCAAAAGAGGCAGGAAAAACATTCAATAAATTTTAACAAGCCACTTACAGAGAAAACAAACAAACAAACAAACAACTCTCATCCAAAAAGGGTAGAAAAGAATGCCCTTAGCCTACCTAATAAACGGCATCTGCAAAAATAAATCTCTGGCAAATGTAATTCTCCACAGTAAAAAAAAAAAAAAAAAAAGTTAAAAGCATTCCCTTTAAAAGGATATAAGACAATGAGATAAATTAGCATCATTCCTAATAACTTTGTGTTGGAGTTCTAGCCATTGCAGAATATCAAAAACAATGACAACAATAACAACAAAACACAAAGAAGACTCAGGAAAAAATAAAATTGTCATACTTTATAAATTCAATAATTCTCTACACGGGTAACTCAAAGAGTCTGCTACAAATTATAAGAAAATTAAAAATTTTGCAGGATTGCTAGACATAAAATCAACAGGCAAAAGTCAATTGCATTTCTATTAACACAAGACAGATACAAAACCTAATTTTAAGGGGATACAATAACACAAAATGTAAAATATCTAGAAATAAATCCAACAAAAATATTTTTTAGAGATAGGGTTGTGCTATGTTGCCCAGTCTGGTCTTTAACTTTTGGACTCAAGTGATCCTTCTGCCTCAGCTTCCCAAATAGCTGGGATTACAGACTAAGCCACTACACCTGGTTCAATGTTTCTAAAATCAAATCACTCTAGACCATAGAAAAAGACAGAAAGCTCCACATTTAATTGTATAAAGTCAGCAAAATATTAATCTGAATATCTGATTAAAAAATAGTATAACAAAGGAAAATATAGAATGACCTCACTTAAGACTATAACTGCAAAAATTCTGGAAACAATTTTAAGAAACAATATTTCTGAATAAAAAAATATAAACAAGTAGAGTTAGTCTATGAATACAGGTATGGTTTCAATATTAAGAAACCTGTCAACATAATTCATCATGCCAGCAAATTATTGGGGGAAAAATAGTGATTATATAAATAGATGATTAAAAGGCATTTGAAAAAGTTGAACAGTCATCCCAATTAAAAACTCTCTATAACATCTGACTAGAAGATGTTTCAGTCAGCAGAAGCTAACTTGTCTTACAAAGAGCCCCAAACTTTATTGGCTTGACACAGTAAGTTATTTTTCCTCATGTCATAATCCAGTGTGGGACAACAATGGAGCTCTCCTACCCACAGTCATTCAAAGACCTGGGCTCTTTCCATCAGTAGTTCTTCCATCTTCTAGAAAGATGTCCCAAGTCCTCTGCATCTGACTGGTAGAGAAAGGAAGGCAGTGTGGAGAGTGTGGGAGGCTCAGGGTTAGTACTGGAAACATAATCTCTCTTTTCCACCCACATTCTTCTGATCAAAATTCAGTTAGGTTGGGTCTACATAATCATAAGCAAGACTGGAAAATGTAGTTGATCTCTGTTCTCAGGAGAAAAGGAAAATGTATGGGTGAGCATCTAGCCAGTCTCTGCCATAGAAAGTTACCACCTAAAATATAAAAAACTAATAACATATATGATCCCAAAGAGTGAAACACTAAATATACTTACACTGAAATCAGGAAAAAAACTGGGACAATCACTATCACCATTATTTATTTAACATTATTTTGGAGGTTGTAGCAGGTACAGTAAGATAAGGAAAGAAAATAATATAAATTTGGGAAAGAAGAGATTATCTTTTTTGCTGATAATATGCCAACATATTTAGAAGCTCTAAGATACGCTTTTAAAAAGAACATATCTGTTTAATTGAGTAACATGGCTGGACACAAGATACACAAAGATACATAAATATGTGAATATACATACATGTGTACATTGTTCTCCATATGTTCTCTTCATTTGCTTCTATCTAAATAACTCTTGGGGTTTACACAAGCTCTCAATGTCATCTGTGAAACCTACAGACTACTGCTTATGGCAGAAAAAATGCACTCACCTTGTGAGCTACTCTCTTACATAACCATGTACTCCACTTTTACCAGATGAGTTGTTTGTTTACCAATTTCTAGTTGTGCTTGCTCCTAAACATTTTTATGACAGTTGTACTGTTATTATACACCAAGTAACTTGAACAAATACTACTGAAGCCAATACATAATAATGTGATAAGGATGAATTTTTGTTTTCATGGAAGCTAAGTTGTCTGCTTTAGAAAGACTCAATAAAGACAGGTTGCAAAAAAATGCTGTTGATTTGGGCATAACAATTGTAAAGCATGAGGAGAAAATTTTAAGATTTTGTATTTGCATTTTTCTACAAGTCTTATTAAGTTATTGAACCACATTAGAGAAATCCAAACTGAAAACTGTATATGATGCATTATTGATGTAGTTTATGCAAGAAAGATATCATGGTACTCCAAATCAGTAGACCCATACTTAAGAGAAGGACCTTGTCCCACGTCGCATTATGGATAAATGAATATATATATATACACACACATATGTTTTATGTTAAAATATTTTAAATATGTATTATTACTACAGCATAACCTAGCCTATCCTGATTAAAGCTAGGCTAGGTTATATTACAGTAATAAAAAAGTAAAACCAAAAAAACCCTTAAGTCTCAGTGACTTAAAACCACAGACTCTTTTATCTGGATGACATCCAGAGCCACTGTCTTCTATATGATAACATTCTAGCTACTTTACCCTTTCGGTACTTCTACATCAGCATATACTTCTATTATCACTATGGCAGGGAAGATATGGAGAATCATGCTTCAACTTCTCAATGCTTCTGCGCAGGAATGAAACACACGCATCACTTCTACCCGCATTTTCATTGGCCAGGATTAGTCACATGGCTATATCTAATTTTTTTTTTTTTTTGGAGATAGAGTCTCGCTGTATCCTCTAGGCTGGAGTGCAGTGGTGAGATCTCGGTTCACTGCAACTTCCACCTCCCAGGTTCAAGCGATTCTCATGCCTCAACCTCCCTAGTAGCTGGGATTACAGGCATCTGCCACCATGCCAGGCTAATTTTGTTTTGTATTTTTTAGTAGAGACAGGGTTTTGCCATGTTGGCCAGGCTGGTCTCAAACTCCTGACTTCAGGTGATCCACCTGCCTTGGCCTCCCAAAGTATTGGGATTACAGGCGTGACCCACTGCACCTGGCTGGCTATATTTAAGAGACAAGAAAAAGCGTCATCTTCTTGCATACTTGAAAGTAAGAGAGAAACCAATTATTGTTGAATGGAGATAAACGTCTATTGCATAGGTATCATTTTCTAGGATTTCTCAATCTCGCCAACTTAACAATGAAATATTGTGATACATGGTATTAGTGATCAAAATATTTGCTGCCCTTCAAGTTGAAAGAGTATTGATCCTATCTCACTGGTTATTTCTTAGGTGTCAGGCTTGGCATTGTGACTTGAAGAGCCCTTCCTTGTGGAGAACATATGCATTCCGGATGCTTCAATGTCGGATATGGACACTTCTTGCTTTGGCTTATAAAGTGTGGGGGAAGTGATGTGTGACACTTCCTGGCAGGAGCTTTCAGAACCAGTAGATGCTATACTTTGACTCCTCTCTACTACAAGACTGCAATGTGCCCGACAGCAATGGCTTCATTAGCCTGGGTCCCAGAGTGAGGGTGATGTGAAGCAGAGCTGCAGCCAGCTTGGGATGGGTATGCAGTAAGAGCAGGAAATTTTTTGTTGTTATAAGGCACTGAGATTTTCAGGTTGCTTGTTAATGAAGTGTAATTTAGACAAAGCTGACTAATACACATACCATCCTTACTGCATCTGTAGGAATGGTTACAGCAGTAACCAAAAAGAAGTGAGAATGGAAAAACACAGTCATATGCCACATGATGATGTTTCAGTCAACAACGGACTGCACATATGATGGTGGTCCCTTAAGATTATAATGAAACACCTTATTTTTACTGTTCCTTTTCCATGTTTAGATATATTTAAATAAGCAAACACCACTGTATTACAGTGGCCTACAGGATTCCATACAGTAACATACCATGCAGGTTTGTAACCTATGAGCAATAGGCTAGACCATACAGCCTAGGTGTTAGTAGGCTATCCCACCTAGGTTTGTGTAACGACACTATGACATTTTTCACAACGACAAAATCGCCTAATGCTGCATTTTTCGGAATGTATCCCTATTGTTAAGAGACGTATCACTATATTCTTTCTGCAATAGTGATAAAAGCACAGAATGCTTAAGACTAAATTTGACAAGACAGGTTTAAGACATATGAAGAAAATAAAATATTATTGAAAGACATAAAGTATGTCAATTCTCCAAAAATCCATATATAAATTTCATGTAATTCTAATAATAATTCCAATGGTTTCTTTTTAATTTGATAAAGGCATTTTAAAGTTCGTGCAGAACAGAATTTACCCACAATGATGCTGCCAGGATTAAATGAAGTAAAGTATGTAAAGCACCTAGGACAGGATTTGACATCTATAGTATATGCACTGATATGTGTTGGCTAGTATTACTCAGAATAATAAATAGATCTTTAAAATGGGGAGTGCCAAAATGTATCTTAGTATACATGGGATTTTAATATAGCCATCTAGAGGAAAAAAAACTAGACCCCTATTTAATCCATATCCAAAGTTAAATCTCATATGGATTGAAAACAAAAATGTAAAAAAATTAATATGTTAGAATAAAATTTAAGAGAATGAATTTATACACTACAGGTTAGGAAAACATTCTCAACTGAAATAGCAAACCAGGGAGTTGCAAAGGAAAAGATAATGTTTTAAACATGTGTATTGTTAAAGATACCATAAAGAAAAGAATAATCTTATTATATAGTAGACTTCAAGAAATATCTGGGATATATTAGAAAAAGGTTAATATCTACAGTATGAAATGAGTGACCAAACATTTACAGGAAAAAGAAAAAAAAACTCCACAGAAAAATGAATAAAGAATGTGTGAATAGGCATTTTCAGAAAAGCAAATCTAAACAGTAAACATGAAAAAAATGCATGATCTGA
The DNA here is from genome assembly GCF_028885655.2 of Pongo abelii. NCBI lineage: Eukaryota > Metazoa > Chordata > Mammalia > Primates > Hominidae > Pongo > Pongo abelii. Next base: position 33,585,480 of record NC_071999.2, read on the forward strand.
ATGGTAATCAGAAAGATCCAAACTAAAGTAATCCTGAGTTATCACTTCTCACCCATCAGAACCACAAAAGTTAAATTTCTGTTGACAGAAATGTGAACTTAAACCACTTGGAATCATGTTTACCATTTGGGGAAGACGTTTGAAAGCAACCCTTTAATATAGTGGCCAAGGAGGAAATTATTTGGCATTGCAATGCACCAAATATAACTACACTATTTTGAAAGTTCAGCTTTTCATGAGATGGATTTTGACAAGACTCTGACTTATGCTGCTCGTTGTATCTCCCACAGTGTATGTTCCTCTCGGCTCCAAACTCAGAATTTTGCAACTACTTTTGGTCACTGGACAGCATTTTTTTATTTCACGACCACTCCAACCCTTGAATACAAGGAAGCTCCTAATGGCACTGCCTGGCACACCCTAACCACACAAGTTCTGGCAGCCCTGGTTGAACTCTGGCTAACTCAACCTTTTTGGATCTGTGACTCGTATGGCTGTCTACACCTGATTCTGATTCTTCACCTAGTTTCTCAGCCCCTACTTTCTCCACTTACTCCTACTCCTTCCCCACTCCCCATCCTTCTTGGGAACCTCTCAGCACGTGGATACCTACTGTAGTAAATAAATTAGACCAAGTGCTAATGGTGTCCTGGAGCTAATTTCACCCAGTTCCCACCACCACACCTTTCACACAGAGAAGCATAGTTTGATGAGCACACTTACTCTGGAGATGGGGAGAATCACTTAAAAGCAGGTAAGAGTGGAGGGGGGCGGGCTACTAGCTGAAAGGCAATTATGATGTTCCTAATGAAAGATGACAGCTCCAGAAAGATGGTGAATGGAGTTTATAGTCTAACAAGGAGAAGCACATGTGAAAACAAGAGGTACAACAATGTGTTACTGCTGGTGAGATACAATTACTCATATGTATGCATAAACAATGAGGCATAAAGGGTCTATTTTCCCCAAGTAGGGAAAGTAGGGCAGCGGAGAAGGTCAGTTTTGTAGAGGAAGCGATGCTTGACCTGACATGGTTTGATAGCACATTCCAAAAAGAGAGAACAGGAAAAAATATATAGGGGTATGAAATCAACATTAACAGAGAATTCCAAGTACTTTAATATGACTGGAGTAAAGAATTTAAGAGTGGGGTTGACAGATTACAGAAAGCCTCTTTCACATTCTAAAGAGTCATAAATTAAATCTGTAGGGCGGGCAAAGAGGAGCTATTCAGGGCTTTAAGGAGGAAAGTAATTGATTTGAACTTTAGAAAACAAACAACTTTGGCAGCGGTGTGGAAGACGGTTTGGAATAAGCAAGGATGTCTGCTTGTGGCTCAGGTGTCAGGTAATTAATTCTGTTATCCATGATACTCTACTTCTCAACCAGGCAAGTTCATCAAGGAATTTTAGAAACAATACTTTTCTTTCTTGCTCATGTAAAAACACCTAACTAGAATGATAAACAAACAAGGTCTTCTTTTTTTTCTAAACGCTATTGTATAAACTTAGTTGGACACCCTCATTTAATAAATGGGTTAGGCTGAATAGCTTTTGGCATTAATCCCAGATACTGAAACAGTGAGAAAACAACAAAACATGGGACATAATATCTATCCATAACTCCAATTGTATGGTTAGGGTTATTGGAGAATTTTAAGAGTTATGATTTCCCTGGCAAAGTGTCAAAAAAAATACCTTCAAAAATTATTCCAAACAGCCATTTGGCATCTAATCATGCTGACATAATGAAAAATGTTGAATAAATTGCCTACGTGTAATTTCTCATTCCTGAAGAAGTAAAGGAAGGATGTTTTCTAAGTCTCCACAATGATGGGTTTTATTAAATAATAACATGGTCATAAAAAAGCCAAAAGAAAATTTCCAAGCTCACTTAGAAAATGGAATCAATCTATTTTTTTCTTAAAGATAAATAGATATATTCTGTCACATAGAAGAACGTCTAAGGATATCCACCAATATATTTACATTGGTTATCTCTGGGTGATGCGTTTAAGTGTTCTCCATTTTCTTCTTGTTGCCTTTTGGCATTGTCTGATTTTCTATAGTGAACATGCATTGCTTCTGGAAGAAAAAACAAAAAAGTCAAATACCAACCACACAATCAGAATGTTGTAGGCCATCTTTTTCAGCTCTCTGATTCTGCATCGACTTTCTAATTCTGAATAAGGTTAATGTAAACTGCTTTCAAGGTAACCTTCTGGTGTGTTTTGAGTAGGCTAAATTTCTTTCCTCAAGTCTGTATCTTCAGGGAATAAATTTTTGAATTTTCAAAATACAGATATTCCCACTAATTATTCATGCCAGTGGAGGGGAATACTGACACTGTCCAAAAATATAACGGAATTGAAACCATCATGTATACATGTATATTATATTAGGCTTTGTGAGGCTCTGCACATGATACTTTTGGCAGATATGCATTCTGAATTAAATTTTTATTTGGCTAATATTAAAATTACTCCGTGCTCCCACATGTGGGCTGGCAAATGATGGGAGAAGGCTATAGTAAAAGAAATAGGTGTAGAATTCAAAATTCATTGCATATAATCTATCAGCTGTATGCTGCACAGGCAAATGAATAAAGATTATGGTGAAAATATAAACCAATTTTGAGCACAGACAGACCTAAAACAGGGCTACAAAAGCATGAAAAATGGAATGCTAACTTGTGCCATGTCTGATGCAATGCAGATGTAAAGCAGTAAAATAAAACTCCTGGATTCCAAATAGTCTACTCTAGTACTTATTCTCAAAACTCAGCTTTTCATAATCAGAAGACACTCTTTTAAAAGCAGCTGCATCTGAAATCATAGCCAGTAAAATATTTCAGAACATGAAACACTCATCTCTTAGGGTTAAAGAAAAGGGTCAAATGAACTTGATATTTCTCCATCTCTTAACACATAGGAAGGGGCTTGCAGAGAAGATTTGTAAATATGACTTATCCTAAATTATGCATATTGAACCCTTCCCAACACTGTAAGAATTTAGATCATTTAAAGAAGATTTGGATATATTTTTTATAACTTATAGATTCTTTTCAGGCCCTCGAAAACCTAGTAATTTTCTTATTGTTTAAGATTTGTATAATACTACTACACTTACATGAACTACTCCTCCACCCCTAGCCTTGTAGGGAAGCATATTTTTTTTTTTTTTTTGAGACAGAGTCTTGCTCTGTCGCCCAGGCTGGAGTGCAGTGGCACCATCTCGGCTCACTGCAACCTCCACCTCCTGGATTCAAGTGATTCTCCTGCCTCAGCCTCCTGAGTAGCTGGGATTACAGGCGTGCACCACCATGCCCAGCTAATTTTATATTTTTAGTAGACACAGGGTTCCATCATGTTGGCCAGGCTGGTCTCGAACTCCTGACCTGAGGTGATCCGCCTGCCTCAGCCTCCCAAAGTGCTGGGATTACAGGAGTGAGTCTCTGTGCCTGGGCCTGCCTCCTGTTTCTAACAGCTGCATCTTTGTCCTTGATTCCCTCTCACACCTGTTCTGGGCATCTGAGAGATCATTATCTCAATCAGTCCTTTTTCCTGCTTCTCTTCCCTGCTGTCTTCACTCTTGCCCCTTCACCGACTCTTTCTAACATCTGCCTAACAAACTTTGGTCTGTCCAATCATGCACATGAAACACAAACAAAACCCAACTTTCATTCAAACCAAAATCCTGATTCTATTTTTTGAAATGGCCAACTTTCTGAAAAGAATGATCTATAAAATTTAGCTGCCTCCATTTTCTTCTTATAAATTCTTCATTCCTAACAATCTGGTTTATAGTTAAACTGCTCACCAGAAGATTATGCAAATGACATCCCATTTGCCAAACCCCATTGATCTTCCCATAATCATTAACTGACATCATTGGTCATTCCCTTATCTCAACATCGTATCTTCCTTAGCTCTGAGATATTTTCAGACCTCTCTTCTCTATGCCTCTCTCATGCCTCTTCTAGCTTCTTAAATTCTAAAGAGACACTCACTACATACTAGATTTCAAAATCCTGCTGAGTACCTGCCTAAAGTATGCAAGGCACTATGCTGTGGAGACAAAGCAGCTTTTAAGAGGGGGCTAACCAAGCAGGCTGGGTAATAGGGTTTGGGTGCCCAGGGCCAAGCTTAGGCAAATAACAGAAAAGAGCAAAGTAAGTGTAATTTCAGATCGTTAGAGAGCACTAAAATTTAGGTCAGAAGACCCAAATTCAGCTGACAAGATGAAGTACAAGAATAGTACCCAAACAGGAGACAGGTGAGGTAACAAATGGGGAAAGAGCTAGAAAGAGGGAGGAGGGTTCTTGCCAGACGTGAATGAAGCTGAATTTGTCCTCAGTTTACCTATCTATGTCACCAGACTGACTTAAGAGTAAAGTCAAAGACGACTACAAAAAGTAAAATAAAATAGGGTGCTTGTTCTCATACGATGCCTCAATGTTTTCTGTGAAATGTGCATAATGATAGTATCTACCTCACAGGATTAATTGAAAAAATATATGCAAAGAACTAAACCCTGGCCTGACATGTAACAAATGTTAGCTATCATTACTAATATTCTATCCTCTAAGCTATTTAACATAAAGCTTAAGTAAATATAATTAAATCATTCCAGCATCAAATCTAATTTACTTCTTAAGTGTTTAGCATACTCAAAAGTACCCCGTATTAGTTAATACTGTAACAAACCATTTAAAATAGGATATAAACTTGGGTGTAAGACTCAAAATTAGGGGAATTTTCTCCTTGCTGAGCCACTAAAACAACTCTTCACACTGGTCACCAAAAGCCTATTTTCAGGGCTTTATGATCCCTTTTCAGCTACTTTTGAACTACTTTCTAACCTCTCAATACTTTCTTGCCCTTTTGATTCGAAGATGGCATAGCCTTTAAAGCACGCTCCCCTTCTTCTGGCTGTCTTTTGAATTCTAGTATTTCTTAGGTTCACTCCTACTTTTTCCTTCTTTTCAAAGCCTTTCCAATATGTGACACTACCTTAGCGTATCATTCGTGGCTTAAATGGTATCCTGTTTCCTACTTTCTCCCAATCTTAGTCTGTCCTTCATGCTGCCACCAGAATTTTATTTTTTTAATGCCAAATGTTTGTGAAAAGACCTCCATTATCTCCTGTTGTCTATAAGAAAAAGCCCTAAACCTCAGCATACCATAGAAGGCCCTTCATTTTGGCCCAAACCTGTCCCTCCAACCTCATCTCATTTTGCTTTACCTATTCACCCAGAGCTCCAGCCACAGGGAAATGTTTTCCATTACTCAGATAACAACATGACTTTTCACAAATCTCTTGCCTTTCCACGTTCCTCTTCCGTGAATGCTGTTTTCTCCTGCTCCCAACAACTTTCTGGTTTAGCCCCTTTCTCTATCAAGAATTTATCACACTGCATTTTATTATTTTATTATTATTATTTGAGATGGAGTCTTGCTGTGTCACCCAGGCTGGAGTGCAGTGGCGCGATCTCTGCTGACTGCAACCTCTCGGGTTCAAGCGACTCTCGTGCCTCAGTCTCCTGAATAGCTGGGACTACAGGCATGCACCATGATGTCTGGCTAATTTTTTTTTTTTTTTTTTTTTGTATCTTTAGTAGAGATGGGCTTTTGCCATGTTGGCCAGGCTGGTGTCGAACTCCTGACCTCAAGTGATCTGCCTGCCTCGGGCTCCCAAAGTGCTAGGATTACAGGTGTGAGCCACTGCACCCGGCCCATGCTGCATTTTCAGTATCTGTTTACATGTCTATTTCCCCAGGAAAATATATAAGCATCTTAGGTACAGGGAATTGCCCTTTTCTTCTTTACAGCTCCAGAATCTAGTACCAAGCAAATGTTCAATACATATTCATTGAACTGTGAGCAATCAGCAAATGTTAAAATGATTTTTAAGAAAAGATTCGCAGTTTTACAATTTCTCAGGTGGAATTGATGGAAAGAAAAAAGATGCAAACGAAACACTCCCACTCAAATCTCAGGATTAAACATGGCTATTGTGAAGGACCAGAAGACACCTAAAGGACAGCATGGCAGAACACTTAACATCTGGAACTTCAAAGTTGTATGACCATGGCAGTGGATATACATAACATATATGGCCTTATCATTTTCCTCTCTCAAATCCTTCGATGGCTTTTTAAAGACAAAGCCTCATCCTTAATCTTGCCTACAAAGGCTGCATAAAACACCTGTAGCTAGGTCCCATGATGCATGCCTGTAGTTCCAATTACTCGGGCGGCTGCAGCAGGAGAATCGCTTGAGCCCAGGAGTTCAACGCAGGCCTGGGCAACATAGCTAAACCCTATCATTATTTAAAACAAACAAACACAAACAACAACAAAAACCACTTGCCTCCATCTACTTACAACCTCATCTCACAGTACTCTCCACTTTACTTTCTGAACTTTAGCCAGACTTAGGCCTCCTTTCCAGTTCCGTTTTGCACAAGCAGATATGCACGTAATGTTGTTTTAAATACCCTACTACCCCAAACTAGTTCGCTCTTATCCTTTAGCTGTCAGTCCAAAGATTCCCTAAGGTGTCTCCATCCTGTGGCAGCAGACTATAAGGCCGTTTTATTACATTATATTTGAACAATACAGAATAGTGTAATGAGCATGGATTCTAGACTCATAAATATGTCCTTAGGCATATTTATTTAAGCCCTTCATGTCTCGGTTTCTTCACCTGCAAATTGTAGTCCTAAGGTTATTGAAAAGATTAAAGGAGATAAAGGATGTAAGCACTTAGAACTGTGTTGATAACGCAGTTCAAAGAGCCCAACATATGTCGGTCATGATCACATTTACTTAATTTGCCGTCACTATCATCCCCTCACTCCCCTCTCGCCCCCGGAGTACCACTGCTCCTCTAGCCCAGAGGTCACACCAGCCTGGTCCTTTTTTGTATTCCTAGCCTCAGCACAGGGTTCGGAACATACCAGGCCTTCAATATTATGTTTTTTAAAAATGACAAAAGCCTTGTGTCCCAATTTTGCTTTCTTAGCCGAACGATCTCAAGCAAATCACTCAAATCACCTATGCCTCGTTTACCCTTCTGTGAAATGTAATAGCTACCTCAGAGAGGTTTTGTGTTAAATAAGGCGATGTACCTACAAAAGCACACTGCACATCTTAAAATGCCGTACAAACCGTAGATGTTTATTAATAAACCGGAGTCCGTGTCTTCCCTCCCCTCAGGCACGTCTCGTCCCGACCCCTCCCTCCTCCCAGCCCACACCCTTACTGCGCCCTTGGCCCTCGGTCCCTTGGGATTGCAAGCGTGGGAGCCTCGGCCCCGCGCAGCTCCCTCCGGCGTCCCGCGCCCTCCTTCCTTCCTCGCCCGGACGGACGCACTTCCGGCGGATGTGGGGGGGCAGCCCTCGGAAACGGAAGTGAGCGGCGGGGTCGACTGACGGTAACGGGGCAGAGAAGCTGTTCGCAGAGCTGCGGAAGATGGTGAGTGGGTACCCGGGCGGCCGGAGTTCCACGCGGGCTCGGGACCGTGGCTTGGCAGAAACAGGCAGTCGCCTCCCAACCCGTCCCCGGTGGCGGCGGCAGCGTGGGGCTGAGGCCGGCCTCGGGCGCCATAATCTGTCGAGTCACGGGGTTTGGGTGGGTCGTGGCTGTCGCCGGGGCCCGTCACTGGTCCCACTAGCAGCGCTTCGGCTTCATCCTGCTCCTCTTAGCTCGGTTTGCGCCCTTCCATCCCTTAGACCCCAGCAGGCCCAGACCTCCTCCCCTTACTTGGCGCAGAAGGGAAAATGCAGCCGCGAAAGTGCAACGTTCTGTGGGGTGGCGCTGCCGACCCTTTCCTCGAGGGGTAACCTCTGAGAGCTCAGAACCCTCAGACTCCTCATCTCCCCCAGTCCCCGCCCTTGTAACTGCCTGGTAAACAACCCACAATTATAGGTCGCATTTATGTAACGCAGCTTTGCTGTACAAACTTTTTTGAGAGCTTGTAGTGTGCTAGGTGTTAGAGGGGAAAAAATCAGACAGTTGCTATTCCCCGTTTGTCAGTATTGTTAGTACATCTCCTCCCTCCCTCTCCTCCCCACCACTTTCTCTTTCTTTTTAACTTAGAAGTTGTGGTATTTGAGAAGAATACTGAGTCACCATTGCCACAGACTCTGATATCGGTACTGCTGGTAGGCCATCCATCCAAATCTAGAAAGTTTCTATTGGTAAATACTGCTAATCGTTATTTAAAAAGTTTTTTAGGCACTCTCAAATATAACTAGTAGTTAGGTTTTCGTAGATTTGCCTTTCTCGGCTCCTTCCTTTATTAGAAACAGTAAGTACTAATCCTGATATTTTACAGAAGGAAATTGGGAAAAATGACAATAACAGAATCCAGAAGTCAGAATTCACCTTTTCTTTGTGCGTTGAAACCTTCTGTTGCTTTACAATAAAGCAGTCCAGAAGGAGGAGAATGTTGATATAGGGAAGTAATAGAAGATACATTTGGAAAGCAACAATCACACATCTCTGCTGAAGGTCCCCAACCTCTGGTGGTTCAACAATCTTCTGACTTTATGATGGTGTGAAATCCATACACAGTCAGTTAGAGGCCGTATTTGAGTACCAATACAGCCATTCTGTTTTTCACTTTCAGTACAGTATACAATAAATTACATGAGATACCCAGTACTTTTTAATAAAGTAGGCTTTGTATTAGATGATTTTGGCCAACTGTAGGCTAGTGTAAGTGTTCTGAGCACATTTAAGGTAGGCTAGGCTAAGGCCTGATGTTTAGTAGGTTAGGTGTGTTAAATGTGTTTTTGACTTTTGACATTTTCAATTTAAGATGGATTTATTAGGAAGTAAACCCCATCATAAGTCAAGGAGCATTTGTAGTCCTGGTAGGAGTTCAGCTCCTTGGTGCAGATGAGTAAAACAAGGCCAGAGAGGTTGGTGCTTTGCTGGCAGTCACAAAGTAGGTTAGTGACAGTCCACACTAGAGTCCAGATTCTTTTCCTTGTCCACCATGACTTCTTGTATGTAGGGGAGTTGGAACCTATTATGCAGGTTCTTTAGGTCCAGGCTAAGGAGTCTGAACTTTGTGCTTCAGACATCGATGAACCAACAAAGATTTTCTAGCAGTTTTGTTGGAGGAGGTTTTGTGCTTGAGGAAAACCTTGATATACAGAACTGGAAAATGGGTGAGTCTAAAGGCTGCAAAACCCAGTAGAATGCTATTGAAGTTATCCATGTGTGATAGGCTGGACTAGAGTGGTATAGTGAAGAAACCCTGGAAAGGATAAAACACCTGACTAAATCAAATATAGAAACAAATTAAGAAATCAGTTAAAAAGTTGACTTCTCAGAATATTTTCTTCTAGAATAATATAAAATTTGATACTAAAACTACCTGTAGCTGTTTTACATTTTTCTGCAGAATCACAGGGATATTGGACTTGAGCAACAAGTGATTTAAAGTTAGTGGCTTGGGCCATGCATGCTGGCTGACACCTGTAATTCCAGCACTTTGGGGAGTGCTAAGGCAGGAAGATCGCTTGAGCACAGGAGTTTGAGACTAGCCTGGCCAGCATAGTTGAGACCTTATCTCCACAAAAAATAAAAAAATTAGCCAGGCGTGGTGTTGCATGCCTGTAGTCCCAGCTACTTGAGAGGCTGAAGCAGGAGGATTGCTTGAACCTGGGAAGTCTAGGCTGCAGTTAGCCGTGATTGTTCGACTGCATTCCAGCCTGCATGACAGAGCAAGACCTTATCTGAAAAAGTAAATAAATAAATAAATAAAGTTAGCATCTCGTGCTTTGCCTGTTGTAACACCATGTTTTCTTTGCTTGTTTAATATATTTTCATAAGCTGAAGCCCTGGGAGGTAGACATGTATCTTCAGTATCTAGCAGAGTACCTGATACATAGTAGATGGCTAATAAATATCTGGTGATTGTGCATTTCACAATAGCGTAGGGTAATAATACACCAATACCAAATGCACTGTCTTTTTTGTTTTGTTTTATACTATCCTGATTAGATACACATAGTTTTTATAGGTAGTGCTATCTTCATATAGAAACCAAACACTTTCTGAAATTCCCTTTTTTCCCAGCTTCTCTACTTTTCTTTATCCATCCTGTCTGTTAATCCCATTTCTTTGTTGTTCTTCTTGTCCTCAGGGAATAGTATTCCCGAGGATGCTGTCTTCAACTTTTTTATTCTGTGTTAAACACTCTAACCTAAGGGAGCGGTTTTTCCAGGGGAAACAAATTCAACCATGCCATAACCTTTCAGAGGCTTTCAGTTTTGGAATAAAACCCACATTTCTTTGCACGTAAGACGTTTCACTTTTGTATTTCATCAGCCTTTACTTCTGCCTCACTGGAAACATATTTAGCCAGTTATCTCAAACTACCTGAAGCTTGTTCATTTATATTTTCTTGCCTTTATTCATGTTATTTTTTCCTGGAATGCCTTTCAAACTGACAGCATTCAGAGATCACCTCAGGAATCCTTCCCACTCTTAAAAAATTTGGTATTTTCATTGTACCATGTGTGTCTCTATCATATCATAATGTTTAAGGCTTGCTGTAATTGTCTAGTCTGGACATTTTGATGGGCTTTTATTTTTCTGTCTCCTACTTAAACAATATTTTTGACACAGCTGTTTGGGTGTGTGTTCAAATTTTTTTTCTATTTAATAATGTGTTTCATTTGTGTTGTAGAATGCCAGAGGACTTGGATCTGAGCTAAAGGACAGTATTCCAGTTACTGAACTTTCAGCAAGTGGACCTTTTGAAAGTCATGATCTTCTTCGGAAAGGGTATATGGGGGAGTTATGACTTTGATTTTGTTATGTTTCTGTGAATTTTCACAATATTCTTTAAGTATTTTGATAGGCTATACGTGTGTATTTAGTTGGCAGATGGCAAGTAATATACCTTACATGGGGTGCAGAGGGGAAGAGGCTTAGATATCTTCTGTAGTGGAAGAGGTGTCTCATCAAAGTAGTAGGTTCCCAATGTAGAGCATCCTCCTAGGCAGTGGTGCCCATTAGCATGATTTGGTAGGATTCTTTTTATTTTTTTGCTACTGATAACTTAGCCATTTGCCTTCTTGTCTTAACTATTAGAGTAATTCGCTTTTCTTTGGGAGGCACTAGAACATAGCAGTTGAGAGATTAAACTCTGGATTCAGTCGGCCTGGGTTTGGATCGTGGCTCTGCTATTTACTAGATGTGTGCCTTTGGACAAATCACATAATTAATGTCTCAGTGTCCTTATGGATAAAATAGGCCTAATAGTAGTCTATATCTTCTTTTGAGGAATAAATGAGTTAATACCTGAAAAATATTTTAAATAGTACCTGACATTAGAAGCACTCAGTATGTATTGGCTACCATTTTTTTTTCTTTTCTAGCTTTAGCATGCAGTTACGCCATGTTTGTGATTTCCTTTTTGTTTCTGTATGTTTAGGTCTCAGTTTCTGGTACTAGACCATACTCTGTGCAGGTCACTTTTCTGCTTAATAAAATAAGGATAACACCTTTCCCCCATAAACATTTTGTGTTTTGAATTTTTGAATTTTACATCTAATTTTAAAGTATTTACTCTTATTTTTTTTTTATTTATTTATTTTTTGAGATGGCATTTTCCTCTTGTTGCCCAGGCTGGAGTGCAATGGCGCGATCTCCACTCACCGCAGACTCTGCCTCCCGGGTTCAAGCGATTCTCCTGCCTCAGCCTCCTGAGTAGCTGGGATTACAGGCATGTGCCACCATGCCCGGCTACTTTTGTATTTTTAGTAGAGACGGGGTTTCTCTATGTTGGTCAGGCTAGCCTTGAACTCCTGACCTCAAGTGATCCGTCCACCTTGGCCTCCCAGAGTGCTGGGATTACAGGTGTGAGCCACTGCGTCTGGCCGTAATTTACTCTTATTATAATAGAATGGCATTCTCATGCTGGTGTCTGAGTACAAATATAATCCCTCATTACAGACTTTCAATTTTGTAGTAAAAAAATGCAGCATATAGCCTGTGAAATTGGAGATATAATTTGATATTTATAATCAAGTTGATTGGCTAGGCAGTAACTAAGGTCTGAAGACTTTTTTCCCCCCACATGAAATGTTCCTTCTTCTTCCTGATTGGACTGGGGCAGGACCATTTTCAAAACCCACTTCCTGGATAATGTTTGTTAAAAAGACAATATTCAATAAACAATTGTTGCAGGGTTTCTAAGGTTTTTATTAGCTTTAAAATCCTAGTTTGGATAATAAGGTAGTCATCTTTATATAGCTAGAGTGATGAAGACCAGTGGCCTGTTTCTAGTTGTGCCTTACCTAATATACTTTATACATAGTAGGTGTTCAGTAAATGTTAAACCTATTGTTCAACATGTTTATTAAAGATATATTAAATATTGACTGTGTTAGACCTGAAGGGAATAGGCTTAGATATTTTATATAGTGCAAGAAGTACCTCATCAGAGTAATAGCAATAAACATACATTCATTGAATTTCTTCTAGATGTAGCACCAGATTTTGGCAAGTTTTCCCTAGTGATTGAAGTCTTGACCACCAATGTCTATAATGGATATGTTCTTAAATTATTATATATACTTTTTTTTTTTTCTTTTGGTGTGTGGGTCTATGAATTTTTTGCGCATGTATCAATTCCTATGACTGTCAGCACAATCAAGATACAGAACAGTTTTGTCACCCCAAAAAACTCTCTCATGCCATCCCTTTATAGATATGATTTTGAGCTTTGGATATTGAGTGATATTTAATCTCCTCTAACTGTTGTTTTTTTTTAATGTCCTTTCAGTTTTTCTTGTGTGAAAAATGAACTTTTGCCTAGTCATCCTCTTGAATTATCAGAAAAAAATGTAAGTATATTATTGTGTCCTTATTTTTATCTTCTAATAGATAAATACTTTTACTAATATTGGTTTCATTTTATTAAAACGATTTTGGTACTGAGGATTTGCCCATGAAGAATATGAGGCATTATTTTCAAACCCCTTGTAGGATAGACTTAAAAAATATACTGCTCCTCTAAAGCTCTCTTTCTATGCATCCTTCCCTGCCTTTTTAATGTACGTCTCCAAAGGGTGATCCACTTCTCCATACCTCTCACAGGAATTTTCTCTTTCGATAATGCTGTTTCTTTTATATTTTTTCCTGCCATTTTTGCTGTTGACTTCCAAGTTCATGTCTCTAGTTTTGACCTCTTTCTTAAGTCCTGCATCTCCGAGTTACTGTAGGACACAGCCACTAGGCACAGTAGGTACTTCGATGAATATGACATAATCCCCATCCTTAAATAACTTAAAATTTAATGAGGAAGACAAGCAGTGGGTAGGAGAAGGTTTCGTAAAGTGCTAGAGAAGACCAAGGATGTGACAGCCACCTGTGCTTAGGGCTTTTTTGGAAGGCTTTATAGAAGAGGAGGGATCTTTGAACAGTTTTAGACCAGAAAGTTTACTCCTAAAAAGAGGATAGCATGTATACATGTCCAAAACACAACTTAAAGGATTCTTAAATAAACATTTAGAGGAAGAAGAAAAAGGTTTCTGACTACTTGGGGAAGATGATGCAGTCGTTAGGTAACAGAAAACTGATCTGTATTTTGTTTTTGTTGTTTGTTTCGCTTTCTAATAAGAGGATAGACCTGCCTATAAGAAAGAGTAGAACAAATAATGTAATTATGAAATTGAAGTTCAAATTAGATGAGAAAAAAAAGTTCCTCATCGATTTAAGTGAATTCAGGTTTCAGGTGCAGAAGTTGACAGCCCAGAGTATACTTATAAGTATGTGAGTATGATTATAAAAGCACAGTTGATCATCTTTGAGAACTAATGGGAGAAATGAAAATTGCTTGTAGATGGGTACATATTCCACTTTTGTATAAAGGATCTAACTAAAAAATAAGATTGTCTGTGGTAACATTGATCCCTGAAACCGTTTCTTAAGTGGACTGTTGAGTGAGCTGTGAGCATTTAATAAAGTAAGCAGTGATCATCAGCATCTGAATGAACTCAGCAAATTAATTTTAGTTCATTCTTTTACTAAATTGCCAAATGGGTCAGTCAAGGGATCAAATTATCTGACAAGGGATAAGATTGAGGATTATATGGTGGATTATTAACCAAGTGAAAGTAGTGTAGGGTAAAGTATATGAGGTTGATAACTGTACCCGGATAATAGTGATTAGGGAATAGTCAATTTGGAGGGAATATTTTGATAGGGCTTTTTGGCCTCTGTCTACATCTTAGGTAGTCAGGTGGACACGTAGGAAGGATAAGTATTTTTCAAGGACTTGTGGGCAACCAAAGAAAGAATGTATATTAGGTTTTTGGAAAAAGGGTTGAGAAGGATAGTTCATTCTGGTGAATAATTGAACTATATCATGATGATAAAATAGACCAAAGTCTAGACCAAAATTTAAGGAAAACATTTATAGAGGTGAGTGTGAAGTTCTGCGTTTGGATTCAAAAAATGAATTCTACACCTTTGGGCAGGGTAAAGTGACTTGCTATGTAAAACTTCGCTATTTTAATTGACTGTATACTCACTATAAGCCAGCAGATTACGTTAGTTACTAAAAAGAAAGGTTAATGCAGTCTTGGGCTTTGTTAATAAGATGGGGCTCAAATCAAGGGAGATTATATTATTTTCCTGTGTATTAGTCTGGCTATTAGATTTGGAATATTGGTTTAGTTCTAAGCAATACATATTAAGAGAAACTGACAAATCTGAGTGAGACTGGCTGGAACTGTGAAGAATCTAAAAACTTCAGAGATCTTTTTGAGACTTATATCTACTGCATCTCTTCTTTAATCATTTAGCCAGCTAATGGCAGTCTCACTCTTTATGTGACTCTTACTGTCTATTATAAATCCTTCAGCATGGATTGTGTAGTTGAACTATGTGGGCACCCCACTTTGCTAAGTAAACTTGGGGCATATTGCTTAATATTCTTTAAGCCTTAGTCTTCTCATCTGGAGTTAGTAATAGCCCATCCTTGGCATATTGCTGGCCTCTAGTAGCTCTGCATGATTGGGAGCTTCAGTGGTGATAGTGATGGAAGATGGCCATCATCATTTGTACCAGTGGTTCTCAACTAGGAGAGGATCATCCTCCTGCCCCCTACGAGGGAACAGTTGGCAAAGTCTGAGGACATTTTAGGTTGTCACAAGTGGTGTGGTGGGGGGTGGGGGATATAATATTGGCATCTATGGGGTAGAGGCCAGGGATGCTCCCAAACATCCTACAGTACACAGGACAGCCCGCCACAGTGAAGAATTATCTGGCCCAAGAAATCAGTAGTGCGGAGGGTTGAGATACATACATAATGTCTTCCAAACTGGATTATAATCTCCAAGGTAGACTGTTCAGTTTTGTTGTGTGTTGCCACAGAGCCTAATTTTGCACACGGTTGCTGACTTACATGTTGATTGGTAATTACAGTATTAATATCACATTACAAGATGGCTGTATTCATCAAAATTTACATAAATTGAATTTTTATACATAAAATTACATTTAGTGCTGGATGTGGTGGGGTGTGCTTGTAGTCCCAGCGGCGTGGGAGGCTGAAGCAGAGGATTGCTTGAGCCTGGTAATTCGAGGCTGTAGTGCTCTATGATCGTGCCTGTGAATAGCCACTGCACTCCAGCCACATAGCAAGACCCGTCACTTAAAATAAAATTGTATCGTCATGAGGATAGGCCAATATTTAAAGCAAACCCTTCACTTAGAACTTCAGATCATATACGCATAATAAAATACTGCAGGTTTTCCTTAAGGACCATCTGTCAAAATTTGCTGTGTAAAGCTAAAGTAATTAAAAAGCATTTGGTTAGTCACCTTACTTTCAAACTTCATAGTCATATCCCAAGTAGGTGCTAATCTTTCAATAGATTTTTGATCAAAATGACCTTTTTGATTACTATTAGAAGACAATGTTATCAAGAGAGTAGCGTATAATAAAAAATAATGACAAGAAATGACTTTACCTCATAATCACCTTAGCTCAGACAAATCTTTGTAACAGTCTGTTTGCATATTACATTCACTATCCTTAGGAGCCATTTTTGGAAACTGTTTTAGAATCCATGAGTCAAGTCGATTGATTTTGCCTGAAATACATTAAGTTATGGTCAAAGTTCCCTAAATGTAATATCAGTACTTAGTGAAAGTATGATCCAGGAAAAATTGCTGATTAGTACCCAATACAAATTGAATAAACTTTGGAGAAGATGTTTGTTTTTCCCCTGAGGCAAGTACCAAAAATAAGTGGAGTTTAAACATTATAGTTTAATTAACAGGATGATTTAGTGGTCGGATTATTTCTTTTGCTGAATCCTTTTAAATATATACCTTCATACTTAGAAATTAACTATTTTTGTCAGTGCATGTGACATTTTCTGGATCTCAAATTACACCTTTGCTAGTTTTGCAGTACTTTTAATCAAAAGCGCTAAAATATGATTATGTCTTGTAAATCTGCTTTTGAAATAGGAGACACATTCCTTAATTTATTATTTTTATAAATTTGGAATTTTGGTAGTAATTTTACACTGGTAAAAGTACACCTGCATGCTAAATGAAATATAGACATATGCGGTCTAAAATTTATCAGAAAAAATTAGTAAAAATACTTAGTTTTTATTACAGGTATGGATATTAAAATTCTTCATCTAACTGTTGTGTTATATATATGCCACTGCTAACTGTTTTGAAAGTAGAGTATTGAGTGTAATGTTTAAAACTACATTGTCTTTTGTAGTTCCAGCTCAACCAAGATAAAATGAATTTTTCCACACTGAGAAATATTCAGGGTCTATTTGCTCCACTAAAATTACAGATGGAATTCAAGGCAGTGCAGCAGGTGAGTTGATGGATCTCTGTTGCATATGTGTCGATATCATTCATGAGGACTCTTCTGTTTTCATAACAGCTATTTATACCTTATCTACCTTACAACCTATTCTACTTCCTTCCCCCTTTTTAGGATATGACCTTGATTTCTACTTCATAGAGGGAAAAAAGAAGCCATTAAATGGAAAACTTCAAATTATAGGCTCAGTGTCTGAAAACTTACCTGCATCTGCTTTCATGTTTTTCTGGGTTTTTTGGGTTTTTTTTTAATGTATTCCATTGAATTTGAGATCCCTCTAAGAATATCCAAGTGGAGGTGTCAAGTATACAATTTGTATATAGTTGGATATACCTGTTGCTAAGGAATAAGTACTTGGAAAATGTCCTTCCAATTATGTAAGAACCACCCTCCTACCTGTGCTTTGGATTCTATCCTGTTACATTACTTCAGGAAAATCCCTTTATCAATGATGCCTTCTCAAGCTGATATCTTTAACCTCTCTCTGCTTGCTCTGTCTCAGCAGTAGCATTTGAACCGCTGTTGTCTTTTAAAACAAAAAAAAATTGTTATCAATTTCAAATTCCTTTATAGTAACTTGTCTCTCATTGAGTGTGCTTTTGCTTCTTGAAAAGTTGTCTACATTTGCTTTCTATACTCCTTTCCCTCCTATTTATTTAACCCACTGTTTCTGTCTCCCATGACACCAATGAAACTGCTCCTGAACAATGTGGACATTTTTACCTTCACTTTACTTCATCTCCGTGTAGTATTTGACATTAATAATGGCTTCTTCCTTTTTTCCTTGGCTTTTATTTTTTTACTTTGTATTTATTTTTTTGATATAGGGTCTCATTCTGTCATCCAGGCTGGAGTGCAGTGGTATGATCATAGCTCACTGCATCCTCAAACTCCTGGGCTCAAGCAGTCCTCTTGCCTCAGTCCCCTGCAGTCACATGCTACCTCACCTGGCTAGTTTTAAAAATTATTATTTGTGGAAACGGGCTCTTGCTGTGTTGCCTAGGCTGGTCTTAAACTCCTGGCCTCAAGCTATCATCCCACCTCCTTGGCTTTTAGAACACCACACTTTCCTGATGTCCTCCTTTCTGAATCCTTATTCTCAGGTGTCTCTGTGTAGGTTCCATTTGTTTTGCCTGTTTCCTAAAATGCCAGTTTTGTTAGTGCCCCATCTCTAGTCCTTTCCTCACCCTATTTCCTACTTGTGGCTTTAGTTATCAATTATATGTTGATGATTCCATCTGGGCATGGTGCCTCACACCTCTAATCCCAGCACTTTGGGAGGCCAAGGCGGGTGGATCGCTCAAGCTCAGGTGTTCAAGACCAGCCTGGGCAACATGGCAAAACCCCATCTCTACAAAAAAATAGAACAAATGTGCCAGCCGTTGTGGTGCACACCTATAGTCCCAGCTACTCAGGAGGCTGAGGTGGGAGGATCATTTGAGCCCTGGAGTCAGAGGTTGCAGTGAGCCGAGATCGTGCCACTACACTCCAGCCTAGGTGACAGAATGAGACTCCGTCTCAAAAAATAAAATACGTTGATGACCCCCAAGGTACAATTCTCATGAGCTATAAACCTGTAGGCTTTTCCAATTGGAAGTCCTACAGGCACCTCCAGTTTTACATGGACAAGTACAGAATAACTCATAATCCTCCACATACTCCTTATCCATATGAATAGGTTTCTGCCTAAGGCAGAAACTGGATAATTAGCCTTGGTTATGTCACCTAGCACCCATCCTAACCTCTTCCCCTGCTCCCTCAAATCATTCATTCAGTTTATTACTTGCTCTCCCCACCATTGCTACTATGTTGGTCCTTGCCCCTGCCAGACTTTATCTGGATTACTGCAATACTCATCCCTGCTGCCCCTCCAATCCTTGTTAACATTCTAATCAGAATAATCTTTGTAAAACACAGATTTGATTATGTCATTCCCCTCACTTTACCCTCAGAATAAAAATAAAACCCAACACTTAGTGTGGCTCTGTCCATGAATTGTCTCCTTGCTTCCCACCACACTTCTTATCCTCTTAAACTACTTGCAGTTTCCTAATTCATTAGGTTCTTTCACTGTTAGGCTTTTGCACACATTTCTCCTACTGGTGCAGATTCCTTTCTCTGACCTAGCTAAATTGTCTTTTTCAATAAATTTCTATTGGCCAAGGGGGGTGGCTCATGCCTGTAATCCCAGCACTGGGAGGCCGAGGCAGATGGATCACCTGAGGTCAGGAGTTCGAGACCAGCCTTGCCAACATGGTGAAACCCCGTCTCTACTAAAAATAACAAAAATTAGCTGGGCGTGGTGGCACATGTCTGTAATCCCAGCTATTCGGGAGGCTGAGGCAGGAGAATTGCTTGAACCCAGGAGACAGAGGTTGCAGTGAGCCAAAATCACATCATTGCACTCCAGCCTGGGCAACAAGAGCAAAACTCCATCTCCAAAAATAATAATAATAAGATAAATTCTACTAATGCCATCAATTGTGTTTGGCTAAGTCATTCTGGAAGCTACTCGTTTTCCAAAGAGAAAGCTCTTAAAAAGCATGGTTTTGAGTAACCTAGGGTTGAATCTTGGCTTAGCCATCTACTAGTCTTAAGAACTTGAGTAAGTTGGAGAACTTTCTGAACCTCAGATTTTTTAATTTAATGTGAAATAAGGAGAACAGTAAGAGTAGCATAGGATTATTCTGAAGATTAAATGAAATCACATGTTTGGCACAAAATTGTTAGCTTCCCTTTTTATTTTCCTCTTACTCAGATTTCAACTGCAGATTGCTCAAATTCTGGATTTAAGTTTTTAATACTATTTGATCCAAATATCTTTGCCCAGAATTCTCTCTCTTTTTTTTTTTTCTTATCTCTATACTTTTGCAGTTTTGGGTTGTCAAGATGTGTAACAGCTGCCTGCTCCTCCCTGCTTTTGATGCATTCTTAGGACTGTACTCTGATCTAACTACCAGACCCCTTGCTGTCTGGTTTAATTTACAGGTTCCTATTTTTGTTTCTTCCTCTTCCTCCCACTTCCTTTTTTTTTTTTTTTAGGTTTGACAATCTAGAGAAATTTTTCCACACTGTAAAGATTTTAAATATCTCTATAGAACATTAGTAATTGAAAATAATATATTTAGTCTGGATACATTTTGTTGGGGGTGGGGGGAATGTGAGAAACTGCCTTCTTAGATTCTTAAAATACTACTATCATTTAGTCAAAGACCACCTATTTTGGTAGTCTCTGGCAATATCTAAAATTATCTGCATTAGCTGGGCTTGGTGACATGGACCTGTAATCCTAGTTTTAGTGGGAGGATCACTAGAGCCCAGGAGTTTGAGACCAGCCTAGGCAACCTATTGTGTTGGACTTTCTTCAGGAATTTGATCATCCTACATGTATCAGGAATGAGGCATGATGTTAAGCTCTGGGATTTTGCATTTTATGACATGGTATGTGCTGTAGTTTTCCTGAGCAGAAGCAAAGCCTCAAAATACATGCACACCAGGTAGGATTATTAAATGTTAATGAAAAGTATAATTTCAGTGTCTTTACAACTTAGTTTGTGTATAAAATATGAACTAGTGTTTTTTTCCACTTGTTAAATTGATCTTGTATTTGGTTTTGCAAATTTTCAAACAAAGAATAAAGAACATGAAATTAGACTGTATAGTCTGTCATCTTCCCCTGAGTTTTTTCTAATCTTGTCCCTTCATACTTTTCCCCAAAGGTTCAGCGTCTTCCATTTCTTTCAAGCTCAAATCTTTCACTGGATGTTTTGAGGGGTAATGATGAGACTATTGGATTTGAGGATATTCTTAATGGTAGGTGTCATTCAGTACCTTTTTATGGAGCCCTTGTAATTTAAAAGGCAAACAGCTGCAAAAAGAATAGGCAAAATTCTTGTCCTCATGGAACTTACAGCTGATTGGGTTCACTTGTGTTTATTCATTGCATTAAGATAAAATTTAATGGTAGTAACTGTTCTTTAACTGTTTTTAAAAGTGAAGATTGGCTGGGTGCGGTGGCTCACGCATAATCCCAGCACTTTGCGAGGCCGGGGTGGGCGGATCACCTAAGGTCAGGTGTTTGAGACCAGCCTGGCCAACATGGTGAAACGCTGTCTCTACTAAAAATATAAAAATTAAGAAAAAAAGTGAAAATTATTTTTGAAATTCTAAGAGTATATAGTCATTTCAGTCTAGTAATGGTGGTTATTCAGTTCATGTCCTGAGCTTCAAGTGTAATATGTCAGTCTGATATTTCTAGGGTGACTTAAACAGTGATAATTATTTCAGAATTCACATTGTTGTTGGGATGTGACTGGTGTTGTTTTTGTTTGTTTAGTTTGATTTTGGGGTTTTTATGACTAGCATTTTAAACAACTGTAAGATAAATCTTTCTTTAAAAAGTAGCTCCCCAAAAAAGTAATTTTTGTACTTCTACAGGTGATAAATAGGAAAGAGGAATCTGTCTTTTTTTTTTTTTTTCGAGATGGAGTCTTATGCTGTTACCCGGGCTGGAGTGCAGTGGCGCGATCTTGGCTCACAGCAACCTCCGCCTCCCGAGTTCAAGCAATTATCCTGCCTCAGCCTCCCAAGTAGCTGGGATTACAGGTGCCCATCACCACACCTGGCTAATTTTTGTATTTTTAGTAGAGATGGGGTTTTACCATGTTGGCCAGGCTGGTCTCGAACTCCTGACCTTGTGATCTGCCTGCCTCGGTCTCCCAAAGTGCTGGGATTACAGGTGTGAGCCACTGCACCCGGCCGAATCTGTTATTTTTAATAAAATTCCCTGAATAATTGTAAATGAATTTAAGTAAGAACAATATATGCAGCATCCTCTTATTTTTTCTGGTCCCGAGGAAGATAAACAAATACAATCCTGTCCAATGCTGCCTCTGCTCGTTATGCCCCAGCAGTGCGGGAGAAACAAAAATATCCAACAGGATTAAGTTTTATTAGTTTTGCTTGGCTGCTGATGTCCGGTAAGGAAATGCTGTGGACATAACAGAAGTCTAGTGAGCCTCCTTTGAGAATCTTCCCTGAGGGAGCATTTTGGATGCAGGAAAGGCTGGGATTCTTAAGCTTTTACATTGAACTTAGACCTTATTTAAAACTACTAAGGTGATAGTTCAGGTCTTTAGTTACAAAAGCATTCACTTAAAAATCTGCTTCTGTAATTCTGTTTAAAAAGAGGGAGAGGGACTTAGGAGCATTTATCTAGTCAGTCAAATATTATGTGTCAGGCACTGGGCTAGGCTCTGAGTATACAGCTGTGAACAAAACAAATATCTGTGCTTTCAAATGGAGGAGATAAACACATAAACACAAATATACAATTTGATAATTCTAGGAATAAAAAGGATGTTTTTGGGTTGGGAGGGCACATACCTCTGGGAATACAACACAGAAGTGGATTCCTGAAAGAAACATGAAATCATTGACCTAGAAGTAGAGGGAGAGTATTTCAGACAGAAGAGATCAGTATGTTCAGGGTCTGTAACCTGAGAACAGCTGAAGAACTCTGAAAAGTTTGAGATCTTACTGTACTTTGAAGCTAACTTGTTAGCCTGCCATGAATTCATGGTTGCTGGCAGAAGACAAGAGACTCCTAAAGGACAGTTTCTTACTCATAGCAAGAGTATCAGTAGCCAGAGTATCAGCATTTCTTTTGGTTCCCTTAGCCCCACTTCCTATGGGGCAGCTAAGAAGAGGGTAAGGTGAAGCCTTGTACATTGAGTGTGTTATGTTAAGAGGAGAGGAACTCCATGTTCAGGCCACCTCAGCCTTATAACTGGCAGTAAACCTGCCTGTCCTGTGCTTCTTTGTCTTATGAGGCTGAAACGGCTTTGGAAAGATAGCCTAGAACAAAGGCAGTTTAGTGTCTCTGCTCCCAGCTTGCAGAATGGAGAGACCAATAGAGAACTGTCTCCCAGCATACATAAGAGCACTTTAAGAAGGCCCATATGGCTGGCATGTTTTGAGCAAAGTAGAGAGTAGAATAAGGTTGAGATCAAAAAGCTCAGCAAGGAACAGATGAACCAGGGCCTACAGACCATGAAAAGAAGTTTAGAATTTCTTCAGAATGCAAAAAAAGGCCATTGAGCAGTTTTAAGTAAGGATGTAATGTGATGGAATTATATGTTTAAAAAGGTCACTAGCTGGCCGGGTGTGGTGGCTCACATCCATAATCCCAGCACTCTGGGAGGCAGAGGTAGGAGGATCAGTTTAGCCGAGGAGTTTGAGACCAGCCTGGGTAAGATGAGACCCTGTCTCTACAAATTTTTTTTAAAAAATTAATTGGGCATAGTGGTGTGCAGCTGTAGTCCCAGGTACTCAGGAGGCTGAGGCAGGTGGATCACTTGAGCCCAGGAATTTGAGGCCACAGTGAGCAGGGATCACACCAGTGTACTCCAGCCTGGGCGACAGAGTGAGACCCTATCTCAAAAAATAAAAAATAAGCCACTTGCTATCTTGTGGGCATCTTTTAAAATTCATTCCTTGTGTCTCTCTAAGGTAGCTATTAGGAAAAATCACCTGTTTAGGTAGATGATTTTTTTTTTTTTTTTTTTTTTGGAGACAAGAGTCACCCAAAGCACGATCTTGGCTTACTGCAACCTCCACCTCCTGGGTTCAAGCGATTCTCCTGCCTCAGCCTCCCAGGTAGCTGGGATTACAGGTGCCCACGACCACACCTGCCTAATTTTGTATTTTAGTAGAGTCAGGGTTTCACCATCTTGGCCAAGCTGGTCTCAAACTCCTGATCTCCGGTAGTCCACCCGCCTCAGCCTCCCAAAGTGCTGGGATTACAGGCGTGAGCCATCACGCCCGGCCAGGTAGGTGATTTTTATCACAATGAGACCACTGTATTTGGGGTAGTTGTTTTCTTGTGGGAGCTGTCATTGCATAATATACGGATAACTTAGGGCTTCACCTTAGGGACCTGAATTGAATTAGCTGTTCCTTTCTGCTTCAAATAGTTTACCCTCATTTTTCAGATCCCAACCTAAATATTACTCAGAGAGTCCTCCGTTAACTACTGTTAGTCTATTCTTGCATTGCTATAAAGAAATACCTGAAGCTGGGTAATTTATAAGGAAAATTTATTTTGGCTTATGGTTCCTCAGGCTGTACAGGAAACAGTGCTGGTATCTGCTTCTGGTGAGGGCCTCAGGAAGCTTACAATCGTGGCAGAAGACAAAGGGGAGCCAGTGAATTATATGGCGAGAGGGAGCAAGAGAGTGAGAGGGGGCTGCCACACAGTTTTAAACAACCAGAACTTGGGTGAACTCAGAACAAGAACTCACTTATCCAGGGGGGTGGTGCTAAACCATTCATGAAGTATTCAACTCCATGATGCAGTTACCTCCCTCTAGGGCCCACCTTCAACACTGGGAATCACGTCTTTTTTTTTTTTTTTTTGCTCTGTCACCCAGGCTGGAGTGCAGTGGCGCGATCTCGGCTCACTGCAAGCTCCGCCTCCCGGGTTCATGCCATTCTCCTGCCTCAGCCTCCCGAGTAGCAGGGACTACAGGCGCCCGCCACCACGTCCAGCTAATTTTTTGTATTTTTACTAGAGATGGGGTTTCACCGTGTTGGCCAGGATGGTCTCGATCTCCTGACCTCGTGATGTGCCCACCTCGGCCTCCCAAAGTGCTGGGATTACAGGCGTGAGCCATGGCGCCTGCTCGGAAATCACATTTCAACATGAGATTTGGAGGGGACAAACATCCAAACCATATCAACTACCTAATCTAAAGTAATACCTGCTCTGTCACCCTGCCTTATATTAATTCTTTGCATAACACTTATCTGATATTTTTCTTATTTATTATTTGTCCAACTTAAATATACGTGTCAGGAGAGCTGGAGATTTTTTCTTGTTAACTGTTGTGTTCCCAGTACCTGATAGGGGGGCTTGATCCATAGTTAAGGGTCATGTTGACCACATTCTTATCACCTTTGACCCAAAACACAGTGTTAAGTCTATAATCAGAGTAGTTTGTTAATCTAAATACTGTGTAAAGACTGTGACAGTATTGGAGATGATGACTTTTTTGCCTGCTTATCAGCGAAGTACTTAGGCAAGTTAATTCTGTACATTTTACAAGATTAAGAAGGACGTATAAGGACACTAGTAAAATCAAAAATAGACTTTTTCTTAATGCTGGAAGGGGACTTTCATGTACTCTAATCCCCTAACTGGAAGATGAGTAAATGGAAGCTCACAGAGGCTCAGTCCTCACTCAGTCTCATGGTGAGCTTGTGGTACAACAGATGTAAAACCCGTCTCCACCAGTGCCTTGCTTACATGATATGCTGTCTTTTGGTGCAAGTGATTTATTTAATAAATGCATTTTATTAAAGAAGCTTTAAAAAGCAGGGTGTGGAGGAAAGTTTAGTTACATAAATGAGTATATTCTTTGTGCAAAAATTTGAAATATTACCATTGAAACTCAGATTTGCTGTAGTGACCCTCAATCCCATTTTTCTCGTTCCCTAATTACCGGCTGTTTTAGTTTGGTTTAGTCTGTCCTTCCAGATTGTTCTATGTGTCTTTCTACAAATACTAACATATGTAGTCAAAAAATATTGCCTTTTTTTTTTTTAAGTTGAGCTTTTGAGTGCCTTTTATATACACAGCAATTTATTAATCTCCAGTCTCTTAGGAGGTCCAGTGAGGAAACATCCACATTGGTTTTACTGAACTGTTCCTCTTGGTAGCCATCATTATTATGTGCAGGGTTATTCATTCTTACAAAGTGATTTTATGATTTAGTTCATTAGGTTTTTCTTCTGTTTCTAGTCCTATGTTGAGTAGAGGACAAAGAAAAAGGCTCTGTCTTTAGGAGGCTTGTGCTTGGTATTAATTTTAAAAGTTCTTTTAGGTGTATAATCACAGTTAAAATAAGGCTTTTGTCTGACTCTTCTGTAAACACAAAAGTGACGATTTTTAAAGGTTTTCTTAAGAATTCTTACGTTTGTGTGTATACAACAGGTCAGAAGACAATACAGATAAAACATTTTTGTGAATTAAGAGATTGTTTCCCGTCATGTGGGAAGCCACTAGAAAACTTAAGAACTTTGAAAAAAGAAAACTTTTGTCAATCTGTTTTTTCTTTGTAAATCCACTATTTTGAGATATTATTGACATACAATAGAGTACACCTATTTTTAAGTGTACAGTTCTGTGAGTTTTAATTAACATGGAGCCGGGTCTCCTAAATAGAGGAGTAGAATGTTTTCATTGCCTCACAAAGTTCCCTTGGTCCCTTTTCAGTCAGTCACCCCACCCCAGCCCCAGGCAATCACTGGTTTGTTTTCTATAACTTTAGGTTAGTTTTGACTCTTCTGGATTCTCATGTAAGCAGAATCATTGAATTTATCTCTTTTTTGAGAGTCTTTTAAAATGTTTGTTTTTGTTTGCTTTCAGATCCATCACAAAGCGAAGTCATGGGAGAGCCACACTTGATGGTGGAATATAAACTCGGTTTACTGTAATAGTGTGCTGTTCATGGAAACCGAGGGCTGCGTCTTGTTTATAGTCATCTTTGTACTGTAATTTGATGTACACAACATTAAAAGTACTGACACCTGAGAATTTCTGCTCTAGTAGTATCAGTGATCATTTAAAATTTGGGGGGGTCTTTGGTTTACAGCCACGTGACAATTAAAAGCACTAAAGGGAGGTCATGTTAAAGCTCTTAATTTATATTAAAACAATAGCCTTTGTCTTTAAAAAAGTTTTTGCTCATGAATATTATAAAATGATCTACAGGTTTCAATTCAACCTGTTTCTAGGTTTTTTGTAAATTTAGTTTTGAATAAGCATTATAAGCATTTGAGTCTGTAAACTTTATAGTAGCATCTTTCAGAATAAACATTTTTAATTGATTTCAGTGGCAACTCTCAAATTGAGTACAATATGAGATATATGAGTATCGTCCGTTAACACTCATAAGAATAATATTTACTGTATCAGTGCTATTTTAGGATTATAGTTATTCTTTGATTCTTTCAGGTTAAAAAGTAGAAGTTCCAAGGTTTTGATTTTGGTCTGGTCTTTAAGTGAAAAATTAAAGCAACCAGTAGATGTAGGTTAAACTTTTACTTCATAGACTTAATATGTAATTAATATATTGCCAAGCAACACTGTTAAAGAAAAGTAAAACTCATTTTTTCATGTTTTTAATTTATATATTACAAGATACTATAAGGTATTCTTTATGAAGTTGGTATATAAAAATTTACATTTTTAGAACATTAGTGAATGGGTCATCTTTTACAATTTAAAGTATATTTTGATTTTCAATTTCTTAGGAACATCTTTGATTAGATAAATTACTGATTTGAAACATTTGGCAATGTCTAGAGACTTTTTGGAGTTACAACTTTGGGGGTGGGCTGCTACTGGCATCTAGTGGGTGGAAGCCAGGAATACAGCTAAAGATCCTACAATGCATGGAACATCAGCATCAATTTATGGTCTTGTGACTAGTTGAAGACACTAAAGGGAAATGAATTTAAAACTCACAATTTATATTTGTACAGTAGCATTCTATGTCTTTAAAAAACTTAGACTTAGGAACATTCTAAAACCATCTACATACAGTTTGCACTCTGCAAACAAAATCATTTGGTTCAAAATGTCAGTAGTTGCTAAAGTTGACAAACCTTGAGAAAAGTCAAGTACACTTAAAAAAATTTTTTTTGAGACAAGGTCTCACTGTCGTCCAGGCTGGAGTACAGTGGCGAGATCATGGTTCATTGAAGCTGAGACCTCCCAGGCTCAAGCAATCCTCCCACCTCAGCCTCCCAAGTAGCTGGGAGTACAGGGGTGCATCTCCACACCTGGCTAATTTTTTATTTTTTTATAGAGACGGAGTCTCGCTATATATTGCCCAGACTGGTCTTGAACTCCTGGCCTCTAGTGATCCTCCTGCGTCGGCCTCCCCAAAGTGCTGGGATTACAGGCATGAGCCACTGCACCTGGCCCGGTACACATTTTTAAAATAGATATCTTGCTCTTGACTATTGAGATTAAGTTTAGAATCATCTTTGCTAATACAGTGTTCTCCAGCTCACTTTACACTTAAATAATAAGAAAATGTAGAAATAATAAAGATTCACTAATTGCTTCTACATATATTCTCTTTAATTAAGGAAGTTGGAGATTTCTTCTGTACCTTAAACCTAGGAATAATAGATACCCTTCTTGACCAGTAGAGGGTACTATGTTTAAGAGTGTAGTTTAAATGGAAAATGTGAGGCTTTAATATAGAACTTGGTAATCACAAATAACATTTTCTGATGGTCTTTTTGCCTCCTGTCTCCTCTTTTAACCTTTGTGTTTATACCAGTGGCCCTCACCCCTGGATGCTTATAGGAATCAGCTGGGAATCTTTTGAAGAAATTTTAGTGTATTTTAATCTCATAAATTCCAGTAGGACTAGTCTGAAATGGATCCCAGGAAGTATATTTTTTGAAAGCTCTCCATGTTGAGAACCTTTTATATGCTTTATTCCCTTTCTTTGCTTGCTCTGCTTTTGTGTTAGTGACAATTGCCAATTGCAATTCCCAGGTTGTGACCTGTGCTTCTGACTGACTGGTTGCAAATTGGGGTTCCCACTGTCCTTCTTGGGTTCCATAATTTGCTAGGGCAGCTCATAGAACTCAGGGGAACATTTTACTTACATTTATCCATTTATTATAAAAGATACTGCAAGGGCTACAGATGAACAGCCAGATGGAAGTGATGCATAGGGCAAGGTAAGGGGGAAGGTGCTAGGAGCTTCTATGCCCTCTCTTGGCACACCACCCTCCGGACCCCTCCACGTGTTTACCAACCTGAAAGTTCAGGGGTTTTGATAGAAGCCTCATCTTGTAGGTACGATCAATTATGAACTTATTCTCCAATCCGTCTCCCCTTCCTAGACGATGAGGTTGGTTGAATGGGGCTGTAGATTCCAAGCTTCTAGTCATGATATCACAGCCTTGATTAAAATTTATTAATACTAAAAAGCATACCTAATGGCACAATCTAATTTTATATTAAGCCTTTTAATATATGAGAACAAGGGAGTTGGTGGCTATTACCATCTGAAAGTGTTGGGGATTTGGTGTATAATTGAACACACACACCCCAGGATGGCTCTTTCACTAAACACAACTTTTCACTCTACAGAATGTAAATAACAGGCTTATTAGTTTTTCTTAATTTTGCCCTTTACCGTGGGTGTTATCCCTTTTTCTGGAGGACAGGGAATACAGCTCAGTGCTCTTCTACATTTTGTTATTCCTTTATTTTATTTTTTAGAGATGAGGTCTTGCTATGTTTCCCAGGCTGGAGTGCAGTGGGTATTCACAGGCATGATTACAGCTCACCAAAGCCTTGAACTCCTGGGCTCAAGTGATCCTCCTGCCTTACCTTCCTGAGTAGCTGGGACTACAGGTGTACACCACCATGCCCCCAGCTTGTTATTTCTTTGAATGCAGACATTCAAGAATGAGAAAAACGATCTAAACACAAGTGCTTTTGAAAAATGGAAGAACTATGTGAAATAAAATCTTTCATTGGATTCTACAGTTGGATAAATGTGTTTATTCAAACACATGAAATATAAGTTAAATATAAGTTAAAATCAATTCATCTCTTCAGAAGTGTGGCCAGAGTCAAATTTAACCAAATTTTGACCTGCTATTTCAATAAAACAAAATAAAAAATGCTGTGACACTTCGTTGGACTTACTTTCCTCATGACTTCAAAATTGAAATTCAATTTCCTTCATATACAAGAAATGCTTCATTAAGAACCTATACTTAATATGTTATAGATCTTTAAATATTCCTAAAGAATGAGAATATACTACTAGTCTTTGTTTTTGTTTGTTGTTGTTTTTTGAGACAGAGTTTCACTCTGTCGCCCAAGCTGGAGTGCAGTGGCGTGATCTCAGCTCACTCAACCTCTGCCTCCCAGGTTCAAGCGATTCTCCTGCCTCAGCCTCCCAAGTAGCTGTCTTTGTTTGTCTGTTTTGTTTTGTTTTTTCAGGTTGAAAAAGTGTAATGGACTTTAAAACTTTTTTTTTTTTTTTTTTTTTTTTTTGAGACAGAGTCTCGCTCTGTCACCCAGGCTGGAGTGCAGTGGCGTGATCTCAGCTCACTGCAGCCTCCGCCTCCCGGGTTCAAGCGATTCTCCTGCCTCAGCCTCCTGAGTAGCTGGGATTACAGGCGCATGCCACCATGCCCGGCTAATTTTTGTATTTTTAGTAGAGACGGGGTTTCACCATGTTGGTTAGGCTGGTCTGTAACTCCTAACCTCATGATCCACCCATCTCTGCCTTCCAAAGTGCTGGGATTACAGGTGTGAGCCACCATGCCCAGCCAACTTTAAAAACTTTAAAGATGAAAAAATAAGTTTTGAAAGTTTAGGGTTTGCTTCCAGATTTGGAAGTTACTTCTGGAGCCAGTAGACCTGCTTTGTCAGCTGTACTTTGCTTTTTGCTGCTTTTCAGTGTCTTGGCTTAATGGAGACAGGAAAAAGTTATATTGTTCAGCACTGTGACAAAATAGAGGTCACGGAGGATATGGCTTTGGGTCAGTGGAGGATCAGGTAGAATTCTGCTTTGACTTTTGCCACACTTTTGGAGAGATGAATTGATTTTAACTCAATACTTTTGTATTTTTAAAATTTCAAAGTTAGAGAAAATCTGGAAGAATAATAACAAAAGCACCCATATAAACTTCATCTCTCTAATATATTGTCTTCCTCATGAGTAAATTCAGGAGAAACATTTTTGGCAGGACATCCACAGCGGTGGCGATGTCTGCTTCTTACTACAGCTCATCAGGACTCATACAGTGTCAGGGTGTCCCACTTGCTGGTGATGCCAAGTTTGATCACCTGGTTAATGGGTGATGGCTGTCAGAGATCTTTACTGTAAAAGTACAGTTTTCTTTTTGTAATCAATAAGTAGTCTGTGAAGCAATAATTTGAGACCTTGTGTATATCCTGTTCCCCAAGAACTTTTCACTGAGGTTTTAGTAACCATGGAAAATCTTTGCCCAAATCATTTATAACATGGTCATGGGGGTCAAAAGAGGGCTACAAAATCGTGACATTCTTTTTCTACTTGTTTTGGCTGACAAGTTGTAAAGCAGAGTTTCCCCACATTTCTCTTCCTCTCCTCAAGTGTCCTTAGGCACTCATGGATTCTTCTTAAATGCTTTAGAGTCTATTTCTACACAGTACCCTTTTGATGGCCTAAACCTAACCATTTTATTGAGCAGGACTTCAATTTGAAAATGACTGATGTCAAAATGTTAAATTTAATTTTAGCATTTTTCATTGTTATTTCAGAATATCAAATATAATTTGAGATATTTTTGTTATCATAATCATAGATATTATGGCCAAAGAAATACCATGTTGGCCATAAGGGGAACAACTGCTGACCCTAACACTACCAATGTTCTGCCACATCACAGCATGAGCAAGTCGAGAGTGAGATCGGGGGTGGTTGTTCTTGCTCCATTCTGTGTGGTAGCTTTGAAGTAGGCACTAGGGTATGAAAATTTAAGAGAGGCTGGGCACAGTGGCTCACGCCTGTAATCCCAGCACTTTGAGAGGTCGAGGCAGGCAGATCGGGAGTTCAAGACCAGCCTGACCAACACGGTGAAACTCTGTCTTTACTAAAAATACAAAATTAGCTGGGCGTGGTGGCGCACTGTAATCCCAGCTACTTGTGAGGCCAAGGCTGGAGAATTGTTTGAACCTGGAGCAGGCTAAGAAAGAAACCAGGAAGCAAAACAGCAGAGGGAGGCAGAGGTTGCAGTGAGCCTAGATTGCGCCACTGCACTCCAGCCTGGGCAACAAGAGTGAAACTCCGTCTCAAAAAAAAAAAAAAAAAAAAAAAAATTTAAGAGAAGATAAGATGGAGGAAACTGATAAGGCACAAGGAGTGGTGCACATTTGTTCTTCTTAAACTTTTTACTATGGAAATTTTTAAATATCCAGAAGTAGACAGAAAAATACAACATAATCCCATGTCCCCATCATCTGTCTTCAATAATAATCATGTTTCATCTATATTTTACACTCATCGGTCCCCTCAATATTGCCTTAAAAGAAATTCTAGACATCTCATGTGTAAATATTTCAGTTTATAACACTAGCATAACCATAAAACTATTAACAGTAATTCCAGACAAACACCCATCGTTCAAATTTCTAATGGTCCAATAAGTGCCATATATAAATTGTGCCACTTGTCCAAATATATAGGTTCCACCTCCATCTCATTTTTCTTTGTCTTGCTAGTTGTTGAAAAAACCAAGTCGGTTGCTCTATAGTTTCCCACAGTCTAGATTTCACTGTCTGCCTGTTTGTGATAGAGTCTAACATGTTGTTTTCTTTCCTTAGTATTGCCTATAAAGTGCTAGTTGAATCTACAAGCTTGATAAGGTTCAGGTTCATTATTTTTGAAACAGTCACTTCATAGGTGGTGTGTTCTTCCATACATCTGCCTGCAGATAGTAGCTACCCACTCCAGGTCTCCTGCCCCTGCAGGCTTGGAAGTGCCTGCTCCTGCTGCCTAGCCCCTTGCTGCTCCCGACACCTGCTCCAATTTCTGAGCAAAGTTGAGGCTGAGCCTGGGCACTGTCACAACTCGGCCAGGTGTGCATGCTCAGGGTGGCACTGACATCCCACCCCCCTGCCACCTAGGCCCCCTCCAGACTTAACATGGGAGGGAGGCCAAGGTGGTGCTGAGGGTGGTTTGGCATGGGCCTGCAGGTGGCCCCCCGCACAAACAGCCTGGGCACCATGGATGACATGACTTACGGCAGCAGGAGGCAGACAGGCTCCTGGGCAGAAAGGGGCGTGTCCCCAGCGAAGCCACACCTTCAAGCCAGGGATGGCCTGAAGCGTGGGGGCTGGGCTGTCAGTTCTGTGAGGAGTCGGCAGCCCGAATGGAGTAAGAACTTAATGGTGCTTTTTCTGGGCCGGCCCATGGCTGCCCATGGACCAATCAGCACACACTTTCTCCCTTCTGAAGCCCAGAAAAGCACTGGGTTCAGCCAGACTTGCAGAGATGTAGGGAACACCTGCCTGTGGATAGGAACTACCAACTCTGTATCTCTTGTCTGCTGAGGGCTGCACAGACATCGGGATAACCTGCCTGCAGATAGTAGCTACCCACTCCAGGTCTCCTCTCCATTGAGAGCTGCACTCATCCGGATGACCTGCCCGTGGAAAGGAGCTACCCACTTCGGGTTTCCTGAGAGCTGTACTGTCACTCAATAAAGCACCTCTTTGCCTTGCTCACCCACCAGTTGTCCACGTACCTCATTCTTTCTAGACATGGAACAAGAACTTGGGACCTGCCAAATGGCAGAACTGAAAGATCTCTAACACAAACAGGGCTGAAACACACCCCCCAACCCACTGGCCATGTTGTGAGAAGAAGGAGAGAAGAGCTGTAGCCCTTTGGGGAGCCCAGACCTAAGAGCTCCCCGAGCCAGGGCTGTGATACCCTCTTTGGAACCCTGTGGTTCCTGGCATCTCCAAGCTTCCAGATGCCACCACATTTCTTGGATCCTGCAGTGGAAGCTGCTTGCGGTACGCCTGGTCCAGTCACAGCCTCCCACAGAGCCAGTGCCTGTGCGGGTGCCTGGAGCTGTCTGCCCCGCCACAGCAGCCAGTGTGCCTGCCTGTGCACAGTGGCCAGACCCCGTGCTCGCTCACTCACACACCCCTTGCCACACTGTGCCTGGCTCGCCCTTGGCAGGAATGGGATCTGGGCTGGTGGCACAAGCCAAGCACAGCCTGCCGGGCCCAGTGGGCAGAATGAGCCCAGTGGGCCCAAACAAAACTCCCGCAAAGGCGCCACAGCCACAGAGGCTTCCAACTGGAAAAGCGACACCCTAAGGATCCTGTGACAGTATAATTTGAAGTCCGGTAACTTTATGCCTCCAGATTTGTTCTTTTTGCTTGATATTGTTTTGGCTATGTAGGCTCTTTTTTGGTTCCATATCAATTTTAGGATTGTTTTTTCTAGTTCTGTGAAAAATGATGATGGTATTTTGATGGGAATTGCATTGAATCTGTAGATTGCTTTGGGCAGTATGGTCATTTTCACAATACTGATTTTTCCCATCCATGAGCATATTTCCATTTGTTTGTGTCATCTGTGATTTCTTTCTGCAGTGTTTTGTGGTTTTTCTTGTAGAGATCTTTCACCTCCTTGGTTAAGTAGAGTCCTAGGTTTTTTGTTTGTTTGTTTTTTGCAGCTTTTATAAAAGGGATAGAGTTCTTGATTTGATCCTCAGCATGGTCATTGTTGGTGTATATCAGTGCTACTGATTTGTGTATGTTGATTTTGTAACCTGAGACTTTACTGAATTCATTTATCAGACTTAGGAGCCTTTTGGATGAGTCTTTAGGGTTTTCTAGGTATACAGTCATATCATCAGTGAATAGTGACAGTTTGACTTCCTCTTTTCCAAATTGGATGCCCTTTATTTCTTCCTCTTGCCTAACTGCTCTGGCTAGAACTTCTAGAACTATGTTGAGGAGAAATGGTGACAGTGGGCGTCCTTGTCTTGTTCCAGTTCTCAGGAGGAATATTTTCAACTTTTCCCCAATCGGAATGCTGTTGGCTAGTTGGCTATGGGTTTGCCATATATGGCTTTTATTACTTTGAGGTAAGTCCCTTCTATGCCTATTTTGTTAAGGGTTTTTATCCTAAAGCGATGCTGGATTTTATCAAATGCTTTTTCTGCATCTATTGAGATGATGACATGATTTTTATTTTTAATTCTGTTTATGTGATGTATCACATTTATTGACTTGTGTATGTTAAACCATCCCTGGGATGAAACTCACTTGATTATGATGTATTATCTTTTTTATGTGCTGTTGGATTCAGTTAGCTAGTATTTGTTTGAGGATTTTTGCATCTATGTTCATCAGGGATATTGGTTTGTAGATTTCTTTTTTTTTTTTTTATGTCCTTCCCTGCTATTAGTATTAGGGTGATATTGGTGTCATAGAATGATTTACAAAGGATTCCCTCTTTCTCATCATTTGGAATAGTTTCAGTAGGATTGGTACCAATTTGCATGTCTAGTAGAATTCAGCTATGAATCCATCTGGTCCTGTACCTTTTTTGTTGGCAATTTTTAAATAAGTGATTCCATTTTGCTGCTTGTTATTGGTCTGTTCAGGGCTTCTGTTTCTTTCTGATTTAATCTAAGAGGGTTATATGTTTCCAGGAATTTATCCATTTCCTCTAGATTTTCTAGTTTGTGCACATAAAGGTGTTCATAGTAGCCTTGAATGATCATTTTTTATTTCAGAGGTATCAGTTGTAATATTTCCAGTTTCATTTCTAATTGAGCTTATTTGGACCTC
This sequence comes from Pongo abelii, assembly GCF_028885655.2. Taxonomy (NCBI): domain Eukaryota; kingdom Metazoa; phylum Chordata; class Mammalia; order Primates; family Hominidae; genus Pongo; species Pongo abelii. The sequence goes on from NC_071999.2 coordinate 33,620,768, forward strand.
TCTCTTCTTAATCTCACTAATGATCTATCAATTTTGTGTATCTTTTTAAAGAATCAGCTTTTTTGTTTCATTTATCTTTTGTATTTTTTTTTGTTTCAATTTCATTTAGTTCCGCCTTGACCTTTGTTATTTCTTTTCTTCTGTTGGCTTTGGATTTAGTTTGTTCTTTCCCTAGTTCCTTGAGGTGTGACATTAGATTGTCAGTTTGTGCTCTTTCAGACTTTTTGATGTAGGTGTTTAATGCTATGAGTTTTCCTCTTAGCACTGCTTTTGCTATACCCCAGAGGTTTTGATAACTTGTGTCACTATTATCATTTATTTCAAAGAATGTTTAAATTTTCAACTTGATTTCATTGTTAACCAAAAAATCATTCAAGAGCAGATTATTTAATTTCCATGTATCTATATAGTTTTGGAGTTGATTTCCAGTTTTATTCCACTCTGATCTGAGAAGATACTTGATACAATTTCAATTTTCTTAAATTTATTGAGACTTATTTTGTGGCCTATTATATAATAGGCCTATTATATAATATGGTCTATCTTGGAGGATGTTCCATGTGCCTATGAGAAGAATGTATATTCTATAGTCATTGAGAAGAATGTTCTGTAAATAGCTGTTAAGTCCATTTGTTCTAGGGTATAGTTTAAGTCTGTTATTTCTTTGTTGGCTTTGTCTTGATGATCTCTCTAGTGCTTTCGGTGGAGTATTAAGTCCTCCACTATTATTGTGTTGCTGTCTATCTCATCTCTTAGGTCTAGTAGGAATCGTTTTATAAATCTGGGAGTTCCAGTGTTAGGTACATATAAATCTAGGATTGTAGAGTCTTCCTGTTGGACTGATTCTTTTATCATTATATAATGTCTTTATTTGTCTTTTTTTTTTACTGTGGTTGCTTTAAAGTCTGTTTTGTCTTATATAAGAGTAGCTACTCCTGCTCACTTTTGATTGCCATTTTTGTGGATGTCTTTTTCCACACCTTTACCTTGAGTTTGTGAGTCCTTATCTGTCAGGTGGAGCTCTAGAAGACATCAGATATTTGGTTGGTGTATTTTTTTTTTAATCCATTCTCCGATTTTGTATCTTTTTTTTTCTAATTCTTTTTTTTGAATTATAAGACTTTAAGTTCTAGGGTACATGTGCACAATGTGCAGGTTTGTTACATAGGTATACATGTGCCATGTTGGTCATTTACATTAGGTATTTACATTTACATTAAGTATCAACTCGTCATTTACATTAGGTATTTCTCCTAATGCTATCCCTCCCCCAGCCCTCCCACCCCCCAGCAGGCCCCAATGTATAATGTTCTCCTCCCTGTGTCCACGTGTTCTCATTGTTCAACTCTCACTTATGAGTGAGAATATGCAGTGTTTGGTTTTCTGTTCTTGTGTAACTCTGCTGAAAATGATGGTTTCCAGTTTCATCTATGTCCCTGCAAAGAACATGAACTCATCCTTTTTTATGGCTGCATAATATTCCATGGTGTATATGTGCCACATTTTCTTTATCCAATCTATCATTGATGGGCATTTGGGTTGGTTCGAAGACTTTCCTATTGTGAACAGTGCTGCAGTAAACATGCATGTGCATGTGTCTTTATAGTAGAATGATTTATAATCCTTTGGGTATATACCAAGTAATGGGATTGCTAGGTCAAATGGTATTTCTAGTTCTAGATCCTTGAGGAATCACCACACTATCTTCCACAATGGTTGAACTAATTTACACTTCCAACAGTGTAAAAGTGTTCCTATTACTCCATATCCTCCCCAGCACCTGTTGTTTCCTGACTTTTTAATGATCACCATTCTAACTGGCGTGAGATGCTATCTCATTGTGGTATTGATATGCATTCTCTAATGACCAGTGATAATGAGCATTTTTTCATAAGTTTGTTGGCTGCATAGACATCTTCTTTTGAGAAGTGTCTGTTCATATCCGTCGCCCATTTTTTGATGAGGTTGTTTGTTTTTGTCTTATAAATTTATTTAAACTCTTTGTAGATTCTGGATATTAGCCCTTTGTCAGATGGACAGATTGTAAAAATTTTCTCCCAATCTGTAGGTTGCCTGTTCAATCTGATGATAGTTTCTTTTGCTGTGCAGAAGCTCTTTAGTTTAATTAGATCCCATTTGTCTATTTTGGCTTTTGTTGCCATTGCTTTTGGTGTTTAGTCATGAAGTCTTTGCCCATGCCTATGTCCTGAATGGTATTGCTTAGGTTTTCTTCTAGGGTTTTTATGGTTTTAGGTCTTACATTTAAGTCATTAATTCATCTTGAGTTTATTTTTGTATAAGGTGCAAGGAAGGGATCCAGTTTCAGCTTTCTGCATATGGCTACCCAGTTTTCCCAGCACCATTTATTAAATAGGGAGTCCTTTCCCCATTGCTTGTTTTTGTCAGGTTTGTCAAATATCAGATGGTTGTAGATGTGTGGTGTTATTTCTGTGGCATCTGTTCTGTTCTATTTGTCTATATATCTGTTTTGCTATCAGTACCATGCTGTTTTGGTTGCCGTAGCCTTGTAGTATACTTTGAAGTCAGGTAGCACGATGCCTCCGGCTTTGTTCTTCTTGCTTAGGATTGTCTTGGCTATGTGGGCTTGTTTTTGGTTCCATTTGAAATTTAAAGTTTTTTCCAGTTCTGTGAAGAAGGTCAGTGGTAGCTTGATGGGGATAGCATTGAATCTATAAATTACTTTGGACACTATGGCCATTTTCACAATATTGATTCTTCCTATCCATGAGCATGGAATGTTCTTCCATTTGTTTGTGTCCTCTTTTATTTCATTGAGCAGTGGTTTGTAGTTCTCCTTGAAGAGATCCTTCACATCCCTTGTAAGTTGGATTCCTAGGTATTTTATTCTCTTTGAAGCAATTGTGAATGGGAGTTCACTCATGATTTGACTCTCTGTTTGTCTGTTATTGGTGTATAGGAATGCTTGTGATTTTTGCACATTGATTTTGTATCCCGAGACTTTGCTGAAGTTGCTTATCAGCTTAAGGAGATTCTGGGCTGAGACAATGGGGTTTTCTAAATATACACTCATGTCATCTGCAAACAGAGACAATTTGACTTCCTCTTTTCCTAATTGAATACCCTTTATTTCTTGCTCTTGCCTGATTGCCCTGGCCAGTACTTCCGATACTATGTTGAATAGGAGTGGTGAGAGAGGGCCTCCTTGTCTTGTGCTGGTTTTCAAACGGAATGCTTCCAGTTTTTGCCCATTCAGTATGATATTGACTGTGGGTTTGTCATAAATAGCTCTTATTATTTTGAGATACTTTCCATCAATACCTAGTTTATTGAGAGTTTTTAGCATGAAGGGATGTTGAATTTTGTCAAAGGCCTTTTCTGCATCTATTGAGATAATCATGTGGTTTTGTTGTTGGTTCTGTTCATGTGATGGATTACGTTTATTGATTGGTGTATGTTGAACCAGTGTTGCATCCCAGGGATGAAGCCGACTTGATTGTGGTGAATAAGCTTTTTGATGTGCTGCTGGATTCTGTTTGCCAGTATTTTATTGAGGATTTTTGTATTGATGTTCATCAGGGATATTGGCCTAAAATTTTCTTTTTTTGGTGTGTCTCTGCCAGGTTTTGGTATCAGGATGATGCTGGCCTCATAAAATGAGTTAGGGAGGACTCTCTCTTTTTCTATTGATTGGAATAGTTTCAGGATTAATGATACCAGCTCCTCTTTGTTACTTTGATAGAGTTTGGCTATGAATCCATCTGGTCCTGGACTTTTTTTGGTTGGTAGGCTATTAATTATTGCCTCAATTTCAGAACCTGTTATTGTTCTATTCAGAGTTTCAACTTCTTCCTGGTTTAGTCTTGGGAGGATATATGTGTCCAGAAATTTATCCATTTCTTCTAGATTTTCTAGTTTATTTGCGTAGAGGTGTTTATAGTATTCTCTGATGGTAGTTTGTATTTCTGTGGGATTGGTGGTGATATACCCTTTATTATTTTTTATTGTGTCTATTTGATTCTTCTCTCTTTTCTTCTTTATTAGTCTGGCTGGCGGTCTATCTACTTTGCTGATCTTGTTAAAAAAAACAGCTCCTGGATTCATTGATTTTTTTGAAGGTTTTTTTGTGTCTCTCTCTATCTCCTTCAATTCCACTCTGATGTTAGTTATTGCTTGTCTTCTGCTAGCTTTTGAGTTTGTTTGCTCTTGCTTCTCTAGTTCTTTTAATTGTGATGTTAGGGTGTCGATTTTAGATCTTTCCTGCTTTCTCTTATGGGCATTTAGTGCTAAAAATTTCTCTCTCCACTCTGCTTTAAATGTGTCTCAGAGATTCTGGTAAGTTGTGTCATTGTTCTCATTGGTTTCAAATAACATCTTTATTTCTGCCTTCATTTCGTTATTTACCCAGTAGTCATTCAGGAGCAGGTTGTTCAGTTTCCACGTAGTTGTGCGGTTTTGAGTGAGTTTCTTAATCCTGAGTTCTAATTTGATTGCACTCTGGTCTGAGAGAGAGTTTGTTGTGATTTCTGTTCTTTCACATTTGCTGAGGAGTGTTTTACTTCCAATTATGTGGTCAATTTTAGAATAAGTGCAATGTGGTGCTGAGAAGAATGTATATTCTGTTAATCTGGGGTGGAGAGTTCTGTAGATGTCTATTAGGTCCACTTGGTCCAGAGCTGAGTTCAAGTCCTGGATATCCTTGGTAATCTTCTGTCTCATCAATCTAATATTGACAGTGGAGTGTTAAAATCTCCCACTATTATTGTGTGGGAGTCTAAGTCTCTTTGTAGGTTTCTAAGAACTTGCTTTATGAATCTGGGTGCATATATATTTAGAATAGTTAGCTTTTCCTGTTGCATTGATCACTTTACCATTGTATAATGCCCTTCTTTGTCTCTTTTGATCTTTGTTGGCTTAAAGTCTATTTTATCAGAGGCTAGGATTGCAACCCGTGCTTTTTTTTGCTTTCCATTTGCTTGGTAGATCTTCCTCCATCCCTTTATTTTGAGCCTATGTGTGTCTTTGCATGTGAGATGGGTCTCCTGAATACAGCACACCAATGGGTCTTGACTCTATCCAATTAGACAGTCTGTGTCTTTTAGTTGGGGCATTTAACCCATTTACATTTAAGGTTAATATTTTTATGTGTGAATTTGATCCTATCATTATGATGCTAGCTATTTATTTTGCCTGTTAGTTGATGCAGTTTCTTCATAGCATCAATGGTCTTTACAATTTAGTATGTTTTTGCTGTGGCTGGTACCAGTTGTTCCTTTCCATGTTTAGGGCTTCCCTCAGGAGCTCTTGAAATGCAGGCCTGGTTAATGACAAAATCTCTCAGCATTTGCTTTTCTGTAAAGGCTTTTATTTCTCCTTCACTTATGAAGTTTAGTTTGGCTGGGTATGAAATTCTGGGTTGAAAATTCCTTTCCCTAAGAATGTTGAATATTGGCCCCCACTCTCTGGCTTGGAGGGTATCTTCCAAGAGATCCACTGTTAGTCTGATGGGCTTCACTTTGCAGGAAACCCGGCCTTTGTTTCTAGCTGCCCTTAACATTTTTTCCTTCATTTCAACCTTGGTGAATCTGATCATTTTGTGTATTGGGGTTGCTCTTCTCGAGGAATATCTTTGTTGTGTTCTCTGTATTTCCTGAATTTGAATGTTGGCCTGCCTTGCTAGGTTGGGGAAGTTCTCCTGGATAATATCCTGAAGAGTGTTTTCCAACTTGGTTCCATTCTCCCTGCCACTTTCAGGTACAGCCATCAAACGTAGATTTGATCTTTTCACATAGTCCCATATTTCTCGGAGGCTTTGTTTGTTTCTTTTCACTCTTTTCTCTCTAATCTTGTCTTGTCACTTTATTTCATTAAGTTGATCTTCAATCACTGGTATCCTTTCTTCTGCATGATTGATTCAGCTATTGAAGCTTGTGTATGCTTTACAAAGTTCTCATGCTATGTTTTTGAGCTCCATCAGGTCATTTATGTTCTCTACACTGGTTATTTAGCAATTCATCTAACCTTTTTTCAAGGTTCTCAGCTTCCTTGTGTTGGGTTAGAACATGCTCCTTTAGCTTGGAGGAGTTTGTTATTACCCACCTTCTGAAGCCTCTTTCTGTCAATTCGTCAAACTTATTCTCCATCCAGTTTTTTTCTCTTGCTGGCGAGAAGTTATGATCCTTTGGAGGAGAAGAGGTATTCTGGTTTTTGGAATGTTCAATCTCTCTGCACTGGTTTCTCCCCATCTTTGTGGTTTTTTCTACCTTTGGTCTTTGATGCTGGTGACCTACAGATGGGGTTTTGGTGTGGATGTCCTTTTTGTTGATGTTGATGCTGTTCCTTTCATTTGTTAGTTTTCCTTCTAACAGGTCCCTCAGCTGCAGGTCTGTTGGAGTTTGCTGGAGGTCCACTCCAGACCCTGTTTGCCTGGATATCACCAGTGGAGGCTGCAGAACAGCAAATATTGCTGCCTTATCCTTCCTCTGGAAGCTTCGTCCCAGAGGGGCACCTGCCAGATGCCAGCCAGAGCTCTCCTGTATGAGGTGTCTGTTGGCCCCTACTGGGAGGTGTCTCCCAGTCAGGCTACACGGGTGTCATGGACCCACTTGAGGTGGCAGTCTGTCTGTTATCAGAGCTCAAATGCTGTGCTGGGAGAACCACTGCTCTCTTCAGAGCTGTCAGGCAGGGATGTTTAAGTCTGCTGAGCTGTGCCCATAGCTGCCCCTTCCCCCAGGTGCTCTGTCCCAGGGAGATGGGGTTTTTATCTATAGGTCCCTGACTGGGGCTGCCGTCTTTTGTTCAGAGATGCCCTGCCCACAGAGGTGGAATCTAGAGAGGCAGTTGGCCTTGCTGAGCTGTGGTGGGCTCCTCCCAGTTTGAACTTCTGGTGGCTTTGTTTACACTGTGAGCATAATACGGCTTGCTCAAGCCTCAGCAATGGTGGACACCCCTCCCCACCCCGCCAAGCTCCAGCGTCTCAGGTCCATCTCAGACTTCTGTGCTAGCAGCGAGAATTTCAAGCCAATGGATCTTAGCTTGCTGGGCTCCGTGGGCGTGGGACCCAGAGAGCCAGGCACTGGAGGGAATCTCCTGGTCTGCCGGTTGCGAAGAATGTGGGAAAAGTACAGTATCTGGGCAGAAGTACACTGTTCCTCCCCGTACAGTCTCTCACAGCTTACCTTGGCTAGGAAAAGGAAATCCCCTGACCCCTTGCACTTCCCGGGTAAGGCGAAACCCCACCCTGCTTCGGCTCACCCTCCATGGGCTGTTCCCACTGTCCAACCAGTCCCAGTGAGATGAACCAGGTACCTCACTTGGAAATGCAGAAATCACCCGTCTTCTGTGTTGATCCCACTGGGAGCTGCAGACTGGAGCTGTTCCTATTCAGCCATCTGGCCAGAAATCCCATTTTGTATCTTTTAAGCGGAGCATTTAGGCCATTTACATTCAATGTTAATATTGAGATGTGAGGTACTATTCTATTTATCATATTAGTTGTTACATAGATACTTTGTTTTTTTCATTGTGTTACTGCTTTATAGACCCTATGATGCTTTCAGCAGGTTCCATTTTGGTACATATTAAGTTTTGTTTCAAGATTTAGAACTCCTTTAGCATTCCTTGTAGTGCTGGTTTGGTAGTGGCAAATTTCCTCAGCATTTGCTTGTCAGGAAAAGACTATTTCTCCTTCATTTATGAAGCTTAGTTTTGCTGGATACAGAAGTTAAAAAAAAGAAATTCAGGTGTGTGATGGAATAGATTTTTTTTTTTTTTTGACTCAACACCACTTAATGAAGGAATAGATTTTGAATGTGCTTTTAGAATATTGTATGATGTCCTTATGTAAGATAATTCTAGACTCAAATATTTCAAGGAGCTGGATGTGGCTTAATACTTTGTAAAATTGGATTCAACACAGGCACACACTAAGTGAAATGGAGATGCCAGAAGTCCTTGACATAGAGTAGAGCATCGGTTCTCAAGCTTTTGTGTGCGCCAGAATCATAGGAGGGCTTTTAAAAACACAGATTGCTGAACCCCACTCCTAGAGTTTGTGATTCAGAAAGGTTGAGTTGAAGCCTGAGAATTTGCATTTCTAACAAGTTTGTAGGTTATGGTAATGCTACTAAACTAAAGACCATACTTTGAAAGTCACTAGTATAGAAGAAAGAAATCAAATAACTTTGAGGGAGAAGAATGTTGGAGTGCTTTGCTTATGTAAATCCCCTCTTCATTTGCTACCTGTCTTTCCCAAAAGGGTCAATATAATCTTTTGAACTTTATTGAGGTATAATTTACATAACACAGTATATTCATATATTTTGACAAATGTATATAACGGTATAACCAACATAATCAAAATAAAGAATATGTCCATCATCCCAGAAAGTTCTCTCCTATCACTTTTTAATCCCTGTGTCTCCTGCCCCAAGCCCCAGGCAACCCCTCATCTCGTTTCTGACACTGTAGATTAGTTTGTGGTTTTTTTTTTCCAAGAATTTCATGTACATAGAATCATACAGCATGTAATTGTTTTGTATTTGGTTTCTTTTGCTTTGTATAATGTTTTTAAAACTCTTCATGTTGTTGAATATGTAATTTTTTTAAATTGCTCAGTAGTATTCCATTGTATGGATATTTATATTTTGTTTATTCATCTATTGAAGGTTATTTGGGTCATTTCCAGTTTGGGGCTATTATAGATGAAGCATCTGTAAACATTTATAGACAAGCCTTTGTATGTATGGACATGTGTTTTCATTTGTCTTGGGGCAAATGACATAGGAGAGAGCTGCTGCATCATATGTAAGTGTATGCGCATTCCACTTGCTTAACAGTGTCATCAGCTCTTGGTATCGTCACACTTTTTAAACTTTAGCCACTGTAGCGAATATGTGGTAGTATCTCATTATGGTTTTAATTTGCGTTTCCTTGATGACTGATGGTGTTGAACATTACTGTATTTTTTGTGTGACTTGTCCTTTCAAATACTTTGTCCACTTCCCCACACTCTTTTTAAATTTGTCTCATTGAGTTGTAAAAGTTTTTAACATATTCTGATTATTAAGCATTTGTCAGGTATATGTATTGCAAATATATTCTGGAGTCTTAGCTTGCTTTTTTTTCTCTTTTTTCTTTTCTTACCTTTTGTTTGTTTGTTTTTGAGACAAGTTCTCATTCTGTTGCCCAGGCTGGCACATTCACGGCTCACTGCAGCCTTGACCTCCTGGGTTCAAGTGATCCTCTCACCTCAGCCTCTCATATAGCTAGGACTACAGGTGCACACCACCATGCTCTGCTAATTTTTGTATTTTTTGTAGAGATGGGGTTTCATCATGTTGCCCAGGCTGGTCTTGAACTCCTGGGCTCAAACGATCTGTCTGCATTAGCCTCTCAGCATGCTGGGATGACAGGTGTGAGCCACTGCACCCACTCCTTTTTATTTTCTTAACTGTGTATTTCAAAGCAGAACATTTTAATTTAGATGAAATCCAATTAAGCTATGTGTATGTGTTTTACATCTTTGGGGTCCTGTCTAAAATCTTTGCTTAACCCAAAATTATGAAGATTTTCTTGTTATTTTCTTCTAGAAGTTTTGTATTAACTTTCATATCTTAATGTTGAGTCTTCTAATCCATGAACTCGTATTTCTTTCCATTTATTTAGGTCTTCTTTAATTTCAGCAGTGTTTTATAGTTTTCAGCATACAGGTCTTGCACATATTTTGTTAAGGTTATTCCTAGGTATTTTATGTTTTTTGATGCTTTTATTAAATGGTTTGTATTAACCTTAATTTTTTCAGTTGTTTGTTGCTAGTGTACAGAAATACAATGTTTTATACATATCGACTTTATATTTCACAACCTTGCTAAATTCATTTATTAGTTCTAGTAGTTTCTTTATCTCAATGAAGGTTATTTAGAATTTTCTATGTCATATTATTTGCAGATAAACAGTTTTACTTTTTCCTTCCCAATCTATATCCCTTTTATCTCCTTCTCTTGCCTTATGTCTAGGGCTTCCAGTATGGTGTTGAATAGGAGTTGTGAAACTGGATACACTTGCCTTATTCCCAATCTTAGAGGGAAAGCAGCCAGGCCTTTTACCATAAAGTATCATTAGCAGTAAGCTTTTTAAAAAACAAAATAGATGCCCTTTATCAGTTTGATCCCTAGTTTCTTGAGAATTTTTATCGTAAACGGATGTTGAACTTTGATAAATGTCTTTTCTGCATCCATTGATATGATTGTGTGGGTTTTTTTCCCTTTATTCTGTTAATATAGTGATTAAGTAATTTTTAAATGTTGAGCCAGCCTTGCATTCACAGGACAAACCTCATTTGGTCAGTATATATAATCTTTTTAATATATTGCTTGATTTGTTAATATTTTGTTGTGAATTTTTTATTTACGTTCATGAGGGATATAAATTCATCATTTACTTTTCTTGTAACTTCTTTGGTTTCACATGAAGGTAACGCTGACCTCATAAAATGATTTGGGAAGTGTTCCTTGCTTCTATTTTCTAGAAAAGCTGCAGGTAGTACTAACATGTTTATTCCTTAAATGTTTAGCAATGAAACCATTTGGGCCAGGCCCCATCTTGATCACACACAGCTGTGTCCATTTATTTATGTATGGTCTTTGGTTACTTTGTGCTACAATGGCAAAGTTAAGTAATGTGACAGACTGTATAATCCACAAAGCCTAAACTGTTTACTCTCAGGCCCTTTACAGAAAATGGTTTCTAACCCCTGACCTAGAGTAGTGATTCTCAACTCTAGCCACATATTGGAATCACCTGGAGAATGTTTGGAAAAAAATACTGTCTGGATGTCATACCTAGAAATTCTCATTTAATGTGTTTGAGCTGAGGCTAGGCCATTGGAAGTTTCAAAAGCTCCCCAAGTGATTTGACTCAGCAGGTTGAGAACTACTGAATGAGAATAAGACTTGGTGTTTTGTATTCATTTTACTTCCCACCCCAACACTGATTATTCTAATGTGCATTTAGGGTTGAAAATCAGTCATCTAGGGCAGTAGTTTCCAGGTCTGGATGTGTATCAGTCACCTGGGGAGGTTTTAGAAATACATTCCAAGACCTCACTGCAGAGCTACTGAAGCAGAATCTCTAGTACATGAGGCCAGGGATTTTTATTTTTACTAATTAATTATTTTATTTTTATTTTTAAATTCTTCAGATGGTTCTCATATGCAGGGATGTCTTTAAAAGAATACTGAACCCAGGCCATGCTATTCTATTGTCAAGATTCTTGGGCATTGAATGAGTAATTACAAGATTATGACAGGTGAAGCCAGCTGGACTTTCTGGGTTGGGTGGGGACTTGGAGAACTTTTCTGTCTTAGAAGAGGATTGTAAAATGCACCAATCAGTGCTCTGTGAAAATGCACCATCAGCGCTCTGTAGCTAGCTAGAGGTTTGTAAAATGGACCAATCAGCACACTGTAAAATGGACCAATCAGCACTCTGTAAAATGGACCAATCAGCAGGACATGGGTGGGGACAAATAAGGGAATAAAAGCTGGCCACCCCCAAGCCAGCAACCACAACCCCCTCCGGTCCCTCTGTGTGCTGTGGGATCTTTATTCTTTCGCTCTTCACAATAAATCTTGCTGCTGCTCATTCCTTGGGTCCATGCCATCTTTAAGAGCTGTAACACTCACGGTGAAGGTCTGTGGCTCCGTTCTTGAAGACAGCGAGACCACCAACCCACCAGAAGGAACCAACTCTGGACACAATTATTTAGTGAGTACGGAAGTGGAGAAAAGGGATTTAGATGTATGAGGCCATGCAATGCAGGCTGTGGACAATCCCATTGACTAGTCCTCTGTAATGATGAGAATCTTCATTTCTAGTAGATATGGTAATCTAACCCCCTTTGTACACTGCTGGATAACATGGAATATGTTTTTTCCTCTCTGGTTTCTCTTTATCTGGGCTCCATAAAGACCAGTCCTTCCATTAAATTCTTTCTTCAGATAATTGGGTTACATGATGGGAAATTAGATTTTTTTTTCATTTCTGTTTTGAGTCTATAGTTCCCCATCCCATCAGCTTGCACGGTTCTCTAGTCTCTTCAGCACTACATTTACTAATTGTCTCTTAGGCTAGACACTTTGGAGATGGCTAAGTTCATTTGTGCTACATTTTTGCCCTTGGCCACCTCAATCTAATCTCCTGATATACTTGCTACATCTCAAATAGAGTTTTTGCTCAACTGATAAACCATCTGTTAACCTTTCAACTGTATTACACAGTACCTCTTCAGTTCAGATGAGATGTGTAAAATCATGGAATGTTGAGCTGGAAGAGTGTTTATAGACCATCTTGTCTAAGCTTAAAAAAGATAATAATTATAGGCAGTTAGTTGGGTACAGTTTTTTGTTAATGTGTTTTTGATGGGTACATCATGCTACCCCTGTACAATTCTTGCTTTGGGGTTTATAATCTGTTACTGCAAACCCTAGCTATGAAGTTGCTGGACTTCATTCAGTAGGGTGAAGTCCATTCATGTGTCATACTGATAGGCACTGAATAACCACGGTCAAGCCAAATCTCTGTGAGACTTATCTTCCTCTTCTGTAAAATGAGGAGAATGAATATCTACTTTATAAACTGTAAGATGCTTTTTGTTTTGGTTTGGGAAGAACCTTGGACAGGAAGGAAAACAAAAATGTATCAGTCAATCTGAGAATTAGTTATTACATGGGCCCCAAGCCTAGAAGATATTAGCTAAACATAAAAGGAATGATCTTGGAAATAAGGATTTCTAGTATATTAAATTATGAGAGCTATTCACTAGTCAAGCAATCATTGATTTCCTTAAAGCCCTAAGCAAGACTATAAAATAGAAGATTGTATCTGCTTTCAAGAGATTACAATGAAGTTACTCATTTAGTTGCACTTTAGGGCATTTGTGTTATTATTCATGGTAACTTAGAAAATGGGAGGTATTAAAGGACCTATGAAGATACTGTAAATCAGTTTTAAAAGTGTATAAGCTGGCATATTTTTCAATTTGTTTGCAAGGCTGGCTTAATGATTGGCATGATAACAGTGGTTACTCTCATAAGGCATTAAATATATAGCTCTAAATGATTTTTACAAGTAAAAATAAAATTTTGTAGTCATTTAGTTTAGTTCAACAAATATTTATTGAGGATATAATGAGTAATCAAAGGTTGTCCCAGTACTCAAGGCGATGATTGTCTGGTAGCAGAAACAATTACAAGTCGATGGAAAATGCTGGGACTGAAGTACACACAAAGAGCTATGGAAGCCCTGTAGGGACTGGGGAGTAAGGAGGGATGTCAAGAAGGCTTCTATGCAGAAGAAGCAATGTTTTGGCTGAGGCTTGAAAGTTTCAATGTAATGTGGGAGGAAAAGCAAGTGGAACAGTGTGTGAAAAGACATGGAGGCATGAGAGCACACGGTGTTTTTAGAGACCAAGGTGGACCTCAGGATGAGTGTAAGGCAGTAAGAAATGAGATGGGAAGGGGTCAAATCATGACTGGCTTGCTTGTTTGATCATTTTCCTATGAGTGACAGCGCTGACAGATTCAAATTTAAGGAGTACAAGATATGTATTTTAAAAATGCCCTTATCAGTATTTATAATTGAACAAGGATAAATAACAGCTGGGTAAGAAAGACTAGAGGCAGAATTCTCAGCCAGGGATCATGGGATGTGAATATCCTTTTACTGACACAAGGAACAAATGTTGGCTCCAAACATTAGTTACTTTATACCAGTATTAGCTGTTCATTCAGTTTTTTAACTTCTTTAGAGCCATTTTATTTATAATCTATTTTTTCCCAATTACCCATTACATATAGAAATATTATCATGCCTGTCACTGATGAAACATATTAAGAAAAGTGAAAAATACATATTCTTCAAAGTGTCTCCCTTTTAAGGGTTTTGTATCAACGAAGCACTGATTGTGGAATTCGTGTATAGTCTTCAGAAGTCACAGTATATAAGCTCCGACTATCAATAGCAGCTTAACAGGCTCTATAAAACAAAGCATTACCAAGTATAGGTAAAATTATACATATTTGAAACTTATATCATTATTTTCCTACCAATGAGTGATTCATTGTAATTTTCATTATGCCTTCAAAATTATCCCTGAGAGAGGCCAGAAACCCATTCTGCTGATGAAGAAACTGAGGTAAAGATTTCTCTTTGGTCTCAGTATAAGAGCCTGGAATATGTCAGAGAGATTATTGCTTTTGACCTTATCAAGTTTCTTGATCCCTCCTTACACCCTTAAGTTTTAATGTTTCTCTTCTAAGTCTAAAAGTGAGGCGTATTTGAGATTTGTTCTGTGTATTCCAAGTATATTGCATGATACGCACAAAGTGCTCAAAGTGCGTGGTACCACAAGAAGCTAAAGCCAGGAGCTGTCTGTCTGACTGTTCAGTTTAGAAGAAAAGATAGGTAAAATTGGTTCTCAGTGAAGCACTGATTGTGGAATTCATTTGTAGTCTTCAGAAGTCATGGTATATGATATGTGCATTCATAGATTTTTTTTTTGTTTAAATCACAGTCACCTGTCTGAAGCATCTTCACTGGATTCTTCTTGTATAAGAAGTTCATAGCTTCCCTCATTCCAGCTGGTACACTTGACAACACTATAAAAGGAAACGAGACATTTTAAAGTTGAGATTAAGACAATACCTAAATAAGTAATCTGTTTTCCAACTTTTTTTTCCCAGTTACATAGCTTTTAATAAATTATGCAGATTATTAGGAGGAGTATCCTGGCATTTTGAATCCAGCTGACTCATGCATGGTGTTCTTAAAATAATTTTAAAACTGCATGATTTTTTTTCTCTTCTAGACCCCTAAGATATCCCATCTGTCCCATTGTTAACTCTGTGTAGTCCACATAAACTAGTTATAACTGAAGCTATTACTGAAGTTCCGGTTCAATAGCTATAGCTGAAGCTCAGAAGCTTGGACATTTGGAGGTAAGACAGTATGTAATTTTGATTTTTAAAATATTGAGCAGTGTAGGGTTAAATAAAAAAACTCAGAAGCCCATCTACTTTTATCTTATTATTAAAAGGACAACTGCCTTTTATCTATCTGTTATAACAGAATTTATAAACATATGAAGACTAAAATTAGAATACCTATTATTCTACTCACCATGTATGCAATTCTTTTCTTTAATTTAAATGTTATTTTCCTACTGTTTAAAAAAATCTGTTTTTTTTTTTTGTAAAGATGGGGGTCTCACTATGTTGCCCAGATTAGCCTTGAACTCCTGGCCTCAAGCAGTCCTCCTGCCTCAACCTCCCAAAGTGCTGGGATTACAGGCGTGAGCCACGGTGCCTGCTACAATTCTTATTAGTTAAGTCATTTTTCATGAAATGGCTGTACCATCATTTACTTAAACATTCTCCCACTGTTGGACAGTTTGGTCACTTAAAATATTTTTGCTGTAATTAACGTTTTTATGTATCAATTTTTGACAATATTACTGATTATTTCTTTAGAGTATGTTTCTAAAAGGAATTGCTGGATCAATCACTATGAACTTTGAAAAAAAGAGCTTTTGATACATTCATGAATTGCTTTATGATACAGCTGAATAGCACTATTATCAACAATGTGTAAGATCAGTTGTCTCACGTGCTTACCAGCACAGCATGTATTGGTAATTTTGTTAATTCAATAGGTGAATAGTCTCTTTTAAAAAAAGATAACTAGTATAAATAACTTTTCATAAAATTAGAGGAACTGCAAATACTGTTGTTCTCTGACACAGATCTAGGTTATCAGAATTCAATAGAGACAATAAGTACTGAGCTCCTACTATGAGTAAGACATGAGCCAGCCCTTTAAGGAGTTTGCCATCTTGGCAGGATGCTTAACACCTGTGCTTATAGGTACTTTCCTCCCTAACTCAGAGCCTTACCCCAAAGTGCTCAGGAGAACGCAGAGAAGGCCTGGCTTCTTGTGCCCCCATTGCCTTGATTCCCGTCACCGTGCTATGCTATCAGCCACATGAAATGCACAGAGCTCAGCAGAAACAGATTAATGAGCTCTTCATTAATGTGTCAAATAAATTTGCTTGGACATTTCAGCAATCATTCATTCATCTAGTTGGCTCACATATTTTGTTAAATAGAAAACAAAAAGAAGGCATAAATATTGCTTTTATATTTATGCTTCTGATCTATCCATTATATGTACTATTCATAAATGGAATTTTGTGCTTCTTTAATTTTAATATTTAAATTTAAAAACATTTAAACATTAAAGTTTAAACAAGTCATTAAAACAAGACAAAGTCATTAAACAAGCCAGCTCTGGAAAGAGAACTCAATAGTCAGCACATCCTATCTGCTTTTGTCATTTATACAAGAATCCATGTGAAAGTCAATCTCATTACAGCAATCTTTGACCATCAGGGGATATTGCACTCTGGGAAATCATAGTTTAAAGGTATACATCTCTAATCTTAGATGCTAATTTAATCAATGGTTTAAAGGTGGGGAGTTATAACGAACACAATCTTTCTTTTAGTTCTTCACCCATGTCACTCTCCTTTTCTTCCTAAGTCTCCTAAAATTATTGACAGATGCTTTCACATATTTTTATTTATTTTAATGAGATGGGGGTCTAGCTATGTTGTCCAGGCTGGTCTCAAACACCTGGGCTCAAAATCATCTTCCCATCTCAGTCTCCTGACTAGCTGGGACTTCAGGCATACACCACCATGACCGGCTCTCTTTTTTTTAATTAAAAAAATTTATTTTATTAAAATATGAAACACTTCATGAATTTTCCTGTCATCGTTACACAGGGAGCATGCCAGTCTTCATTGTATCATTCCAATTTTGTATATATGCTGCTGAAGCAAGCACTTCATGTCTAAAAGTTCTTGAGAAAAGCACATTCTGAGGCAAAATTTCAACAGATCTATGTAATTTACTGGTGAGGTTAGGGAATTCACTTAATCCATATACCCTCTGATAAAATGATTAAACATAATGGCATACCATAGACTGATGGCTGGAAGTAGTAACAGACCAGCAGACAGCAGGAAAGTGAAGCCAGGGTACCAAGCAACAGTGGCTGAGTAAATTCCATTAAAAGTAGAAACTGCAGTGACTCCTCCAAGTGTTTCTAAGAAAGCAATACAAGCAAACAGGATACCTGTTTGGGGTAGGGATATAGAGAGAGAAAAAGAAAAGGCAGAATTACAAAACAACAAACACAAACTAATGGAGACAACTGTTACTCATTGAAAACAGTAAACATGAGGGCACTGCTTGGTGAATGAAATGAAAGTTATTCCCTCAAAGTCCCTGAGAAGTCAGCAGCCCATTCGGCAGCTGAGGAAACTAAGGGAAAGGTTCTCCTTGGACCTGATGTGAGAGATGTTGGAAACTCCAAATAGCTGAGTTCCAGTGTCCACAGGGCAAAGCTAAAAAGACAGTGCAGCTGACTCTTTTGATAACTGCATGTCTCTCCTCTCTGCCACAGCCCCAGGCAAAGCCACATCTACCTCTGCTCTTCAGGATGCTGTCTCCCACCCTCCGTCCCCGTGCTAATCTGTGACACCTGAAAGCACAGGATGGCTGCTAACAAGCAATGCTTCCTGCAAGAGCCTTTTGAAAGGTAAAGAAAACCTTCTTATCTGTTCCTCAGACTGGCAAGTGACAGCTGCAGACAAAGAGAGGAGATTCTTATACATTCTGCAACTGGAATTTTATCCCTCTTCAAAGTCACCAAAAAATCCCATCACTACTAGATTCTGCATGTTTGACTCATGAAATGAACCATCTTGTGCTCTAGTGAAGGTTTATGCCACAGTTGAATGTTAAGTGATTCTTTAAAACATATGTTTCCACCTTATTGCTTGCAACTGCCTCTGCCCTAAGGTGCCTTACAAGATGAAGAGTGGGGATTCTGCTATGGTCACACTTGCTATACACCAAAGTTGGTCAAGGGTAGGCCACTCAGCATTGCTCATGAAGTCTGCACGGTCAGTACAAGCTCACAATCAGAGAGAAACAGACAGTATTCTATCTATGTTTAGTTTTGTCTGGAATCCAAGACCATGTCAACTGAAGAGTTAAACTTCCAAAAGACAGGCTGGCCATCTTCATGTGCTTTTCTTCCTCTTTGTCAAATTGCTCATCATCAGATATAAAATTTCATGACCATTTTCAGTCAGATTGACCTGGCTTTCTTGGTCTCAGTTCCTATATATGTAGCTTCTGCTTTCTGCAGATTTTGTCAACAAGCCACTATGCTTGTTCCCTACTTTGCCAAGTTTACTTTTCCATGAAAAACTGCAATGCATTTTCTAATTGACAATACAAATCATGTAAATAATTGTGTTTGCTTGGACTGATAGGAAGGAAATGGCCAAGCTTGAGGGTTCTCTTTCAAAGTTAGATATGGCTTATGTGTATATTCTAATTTTCCCCATGGTCTTCATCTTTTAGACTGTGTATTGATTTTTATCTATTTAAACTTTTTCATTTTATTGTACATATTCTCATATATTGCTTCAAATTATTCATTGAATGATAGGACATACATTCATAAAACATACGTCTATCTCTGCAAAATATCGTGTGCTCACTTACGTGTCTTCTTTTGACTAAAATGAAAGCTTTGTCAATCTGCCTCGCACA
This sequence comes from Pongo abelii, assembly GCF_028885655.2. NCBI lineage: Eukaryota > Metazoa > Chordata > Mammalia > Primates > Hominidae > Pongo > Pongo abelii. The sequence continues at coordinate 33,639,430 of NC_071999.2, forward strand.
TCTGCCTTGCTCACAGCTGTATCCCTAGGGCTCAGCTGTCCTGGTGCATGGCAGACGTTTAATAAATATTTGTCAAATGAATGAATAAAAGCTTAATTCAGGATCCCATTTACCAGTCATCAAGTAGCATGCAGACTTACTGCCTCCATGATTTATGATAATACATTAAGTCAGTTTAATTGGAAGGATGTTCTTCTACTTGTCTAACTACATTATTTTCTTTTATTTCTGATCTCTTGCTGCAGCCAGGAATAGTGCTATGGAAAACAGACTGCACAGTACTAGTTCTATTATGTAAGAGTTTTAATCTGTTCTTGATGGTAAATAGGTCAGACACTGCACCATCTGTTCTGATGGAACCATACTATTATGAAGTAGCTTTAGCTTATTGCCCAACTTCTCTGAGCAGTTCAACTTGTTTAATAGTTGCCAGAGATAAAACAGGATTAAAGGATAAATACAACTGAGTTCATCTTCTAAATTGTTTTTTTTTAATGCAATAGACCTCAAAAATCAAGTCTGTTTTACTGTATCCCAATTTATAATAACAAGGAGTATATGGGTGATGCCCAGGTAAAATAGTCCAAGGCAGCTTCAGCTATGAGTTCACAGTGGTGCAGAGCGCAGAGATTTCAAAATAATTACCAGAATTCCACTTTCTTACCTTTCTTATTTAAGATAATAGAAATAATGAGAGCCACCTGAAAACTTCGGCAGTATTTCCCCACTCCTCTGATTATTTAAAGTGCCTAATATTTTCACAAAATGGCCAATTTAAATAATAATGAAGGATGGGAATACATTTAGTTATAGAAATGTTGACATCATCCAAAAGATTGTTTAGTTTGCAGTTAAGAACAAAGTAAGCATCTTAGAATAATGAAGTCACAATTCAGTTACCGTAATTCAAAATAAGAAATGCCAAAATGTAAACATTTTAAAATATTACTATATTTAACAGTATGATATGACTTTTTTATTTTTATTTTTATTTTTCGTAGAGCTAGAGCCTCCCTCTGTTGCCCACACTGCTTTTGAACTCCTGGCCTCAAGTAATCCTCCCATCTTGGCCTCCCAAAGTGCTGGGATTACAGATGTGAGCCACTGCACCTGGCGGAGATGACTTTTTAAAAGCCTTTATAAGGATATGAACAGACACTTCTCAAAAGAAGACATTTATGCAGCCAACAGACACATGAAAAAATGCTCATCCTCACTGGCCATCAGAGAAATGAAAATCAAAACCACAATGAGATACCATCTCACACCAGTTAGAATGGCGATCATTAAAAAGTCAGGAAACAACAGGTGCTGGAGAGGATGTGGAGAAATAGGAACACTTTTACACTGTTGGTGGGACTGTAAACTAGTTCAACCATTGTGGAAAACAATGTGGTGATTCCTCAAGGATCTAGAACTAGAAATACCATTTGACCCAGCCATCCCATTACTGGGTATATACCCAAAGGATTATAAAACATGCTGCTATAAAGGCACATGCACACATATGTTTATTGCGGCACCGTTCACAATAGCAAAGACTTGGAACCAACCCAAATGTCCAATAATGATAGACTGGATTAAGAAAATGTGGCACATATACACCATGGAATACTATGCAGCCATACAAAAGGAGGAGTTCATGTCCTTTGTAGGGACATGGATGAAGCTGGAAACCATCATTCTCAGCAAACTATCGCAAGAACAAAAAACCAAACACCACATGTTCTCACTCACAGGTGGGAATTGAACAATGAGAACACATGGACACAGGAAGGGGAACATCATATACTGGGACCTGTGGTGGGGTTGGGGGAGGGGGGAGGGAAAGCATTAGGAGATATACCTAATGTGAATGACGAGTTAATGGGTGCGGCACACCAACATGGCGCATGTATACATATGTAATAAACCTGCACGTTGTGCACATGTACCCTAGAACTTAAAGTATAATAAAAAAATTTTTAAAAAGCCTTTATAAACTAAACCAAATATAAACAAAAATAAACTATACATCTTGACAGCTCTATTTTAGCTCTAAGTCAAAGCAGGTAAACTTTTTTCCCCAACAGCTTTATTGGGATATAATTAACATCCCACAAACCTCACCCTTTTAAAGTCTGCAATTCAGTGGTTCTTAGTATGTTACAGATTTGTGCAACCATCACCACTATCTGTGGAACATTTTCATCACCCCGAAAAGAAACTGTGTACCCATAAGTAGTCATTCCCCTTCCCCAGCCCCAGTCAAGCCCTAATCGAATTTCTGTCTGTATGGATTTGCCTATTCTGCACATTTCACGTAAACAGAATCATATTTAAATGACAATATGTGGCCTTTTGTGACTAGCTTCTTAAATTTGGCGTAATCATTTCATAGTTCATCCATGTTATGGCATGTAACAGGACGATATTTCTTTTTATTGCAGAAGAGCAGTTTGCTGGATGGATAAACCACATTTTGTTTATCCACTTGTCAGTTCATGAACATTTGCATAGGTTTCACTTTTTGGCTATTATGAATAATGCTGCCATGAACAAGATTTTATGTGGACATATGCTTTCACTTCTCATGGTATGTAAGTAGGGGAGGGATTGCTGAGTCATAAGGCAACTAACTTTCTGAGGAACTGCCAAACTGCTTTGCACAGCTGCTGCACCATTTTATGTTCCCACTCGCAGTGTGTGAGGGCTCCAATTTCTCCACATCCTCATCAACACTTGCTATGGCCTATTTTATTTTGGCCACCCCAGCCCACTCTGTGGTTTTGCTTTGCATTTCCCTGATGGCTAATGATATCCAGCATTTTCATGTGCTTATTGGTCACTTGTATATCTTCTATTCAAATCCTTTGCCCATTTTTAAATTGAGTTGTCTTTTTGTTGTTGAATTTTAAGGGTTCTTAAATATGCTGGATACGAGTTCCTGCTCAGACAAATATAATTTGCAAATGTCTTCTTCCATTCTGTGGGTTGTCGGTTGTCATTTCACTTTCTTTCTTTTTCTTTTTTCTTTTTTTTCTTTTTTTGTATTTTTAGTAGAGACGGGGTTTCACCATGTTGGTCAGGCTGGTCTCGAACTCCTGACCTCGGGTCATCCACCCGCTTTGGCCTCCCAAAGTGCTGGGATTGCACATATGAGCCACTGCGCCTGGCCTCACTTTCTTGATGTTGTCCTTTGAAACATAAACATTTTTCAAAGGACAAACTTTGAATGAAGTTTTTGGATGAAGTCTAATCTATCAATTTTTCCTTTGTTCTTTTGTTCCTTTGTTCCTTTGTTCTTGTGCTTTTGGTGTCATATCTAAGAAACTATTGCATAATCCAAAGAAGCAGATAGATTTTTACATAGTTTATATAAATTTTTCCATTCGTTACTGGTTTTCAAAGTAATAATCATCACATCATCTATAAACAGACGTGTGAATATATAGCTACATCTTATGAGTGAAAAATAAGAGGCCAGGCGCAGTGGCTCACACCTATAATCCCAGCACTTTGGGAGGCTGAGGCGGGCTGATTACCTGAGGTCAGGAGTTTGAGACCAGCCTGGCCAATATGGTGAAACCCTGTCTCTGCTAAAAACACAAAAATTAGCCAGGCATGGTGGCAGGAGCCTGTAATTCCAGCTACTCGGGAGGCTGAGGCAGGAGAATTGCTTGAACCCAGGAGGCAGAGGTTGCAGTGAGCCGAGATCACACCATTGCACTCCAGCCTGGGCAGCAAGAGCAAAACTCCGTCTCAGAAAAAAAAAAAAAAAAGAGAGAGAAAGTAAAAGAAGAAATATATTTTTAATTTATTGAATTATGTAGCCTTCTCCAGTATTGACTAAACTGGTAAAAATACAATAGCATAATTATGAATTATTCATAAATCAAGTAAGTACATTCACAGCACCGGGCTAAGATATGACATTAAAGAAAGTGCCAATGTCTAATAAGATTCATATGATACAAAAGGGAAGGAGAACAAGCCCATATGCCTGATATCTAACTAGTAACTAGTTCTCACCGGAAATTTAATTTTTGTCTTTGCTGCATCCTGGTTATTCTCTGCCTGCCCCTTCAACTGTTTGACTTTGTGTACCCTGCTCTGTGCTTGGGAGGCTGACCCCACAAATTATATGACTTGGACTTTCTTGCTGGCCCGAGTTCCTGCTGCATTTGGTTAAAAAGATGAAGGGGGAGAAAGGTTATGGTGTTTCTTCTCTGCTTCCTATCTAGGGCATGTCTCTGGCTGCCTCGAAAATGCCCACTCTCTATAATGGCCTTCATGAAAGTCTCTTGATTGAACCAGCTGAGTGGGACCCCGTTTTCTGCCAGGACTCTGAGTCAGGCCCAGCTGTGACATTTGTAGGGGCCAGTGTAAGAACATTATCAGAGGCCTATATATTATATTCTAAGGATTTAAAAGTGGTCAGTTATTTGAAATCTGGCTAACAAACTGTTAACTAAAATATATTATGCCTTTCTACTGTGAAAAATATCCCTTTGTAATGAACGATCTAGAAGACCCGCACACACTTAGGATTCTCAGACGTTTTCAGAATTCCACGTAGGAACAGGGTAGCCCAGGGTGAACTGGCCCTCAGCCCTTGGTGCCCAGCTGGAGCCCACCCCCATTCTGCTCTACCCCTTGCACCACCCTGCTCAGAAAGGGTCATTACAGGGTGTGGAGCAGCCCCACCCTGTGATTCCAAAGTCCAGCCACACCCTCTATAAGGAGTCACCCCTTGGCTCCTTCCTTGGTCTACAGGTGAGCACACTGGGCACAGTCCACCTTCAGGAGAAGGTGGCTGAGGAAGAGGATCATCCAGGCCCTTACTGGACATGAGCCCAGAACTGTCTGGGCTGGGAATTGCAGGGACCCAGTTGGGCAGAGTTCAGTCTAGAAGGAAGGAGACGTGGTGAGCTCCCAGTGGGCATCTCCCACTTGGCCCTGCGAGCTCCTTTCTTCTTAGGGCAGGGCACGGCCCAGAGCTGAGCGAGCTCTCTAAGTACAAGGCCCTAGGCAGGGGCTCCCTTGCAAGAGTGTAAGCCTTTTCCTCACAGAGCTTACCACTTTATTCAAAAGGAGATCAATGCATAAAAAGAGCTGTAGAATATTCTGAAGCATTAAACATTGATTGTACACAGATTTGAGTTTGTAAAGATGGTAGATTCATATTTCTTAAGCAAATTAAACTCACCTTGTTCAGTCGAACGAACCACTTTTGACAACATGGACCGTAGAACAGAGAATGGCACAATAGTGAAAAGGAACGGCACCCTGGCTGTGAGAGAAAGGATTCAAAATCACTGGCTCATTCTGAAAGCTAACGGCCAATTTAAAATAGGAAACACTTTCACTCTGTCTAAATATTTCCTTTTCTACAAGCATCCTAACTCATTGTATCTAAAAATTGAATTAATTAATTGTAGAACTCTGTTTGATGAATTAAAGTAGACTATGGACAGGTCAGTTTAAGGTTACTTTACTCTAGAATTCTTATTCCAGTACAGAGAACAAGAGTTCATGTAATTTTTAGGTCTAGATCTATTTATATAATCTGCCGATTAAGACTGATCTGCTGGCCGGGCACAGTGGCTCACACCTGTAATCCCAGCACTTTGGGAGGCCGAGGAGGGCAGATCACCTGAGTTCGGGAGTTCGAGACCAGCCTGACCAACATGGAGAAAACCTGTCTTTACTAAAAATACAAAATCAGCCAGGCGTGGTGGTGCATGCTTGTAATCCCAGCTACTTGGGAGGCTGAGGCAGGAGAATCACTTGAATCTGGGAGGTGGAGTTTGCAGTGAGCCCAGATCATGCCACTGCACTCCAGCCTGGCGACAGAGTGAGACTCCGTCTCAAAGAAAAAAAAAACCAAAAAACAAAACTGATCTGCTTATTTTCCTAATTATATATTAACCTCTTATTTAGCAAATTGTGACTGCTAATTCATTTTTGTTTGTGCTTTTTTCAGACTTGGCACTCTTAGTGTTAGCATGCCTTTATTATATTGATTTATTTATTGGTAAACTGGTTCTTTATCATCTTGCCTGTTCATCTTTGTGGCAGAATAACTTCATAGACACAAATTACCTTTGGTCTTCAGTTATGACCCTTAATAGTCAGTAGTTTTAATTACATCATAAAATAGTGAAATATGACATTAGCAGACTACTTTACAATTCTCAAAGTGTTTTCACATAGATTAACTTACCTGACCTTGGCAGCTCTTAGGGAGACAGGGAGAAAAACTGACCATTATTGAATGGTAGGGATTGTGCTAAGCGAGTGCTTGACAGCTACCTAATGTTCACTGTAATCCTCTAAATTAGGTAGTACCACGCCCATTTTACAGATGAGAAAATGAGGGCTGAGAGTAGTTCAGTAACTTGCCCAAGATCATCTAGTACTATAGATGGAAGTTAGGCCCAATTCTGTTTGGTCACACTGCTTCCCTGCAAGATAGTAAGGGGTTAACACCTTTATTAGAGAAAAGAGTAAATTGGACCTTTCCCAGAGTCTCATTTTATAGTTCCATAGCCTTTTTCAATGCAGTATCTCATTTGAATCCTGCAAAAACAGTTATGAGGTAGGTAGTTAAGGAAGCAGTCTAATTTGCCAACCAGCAATTCATCAAAAATCAATTTATGAAATGGCCAATTTGCTGAAAGATCAATTTGCAAAACCTGTCTTTAAAAAATTTGTTCTTGAATATATTAAATTGATATAGTTTTTTTCTTATAAGTATTTTTAGTATACTTTATATCATTGTCCTAAATATTTTTATGGAAAGTAGTCTTATTAGCAGCATTTTAAGAAATTTTCACTTTAATGAAAGCTATACTGAAGAACTGATTCATATGAAGAATGTTCCTCAAAACAATTTTGAGGCAAATATACAAATTTGGGAAATTGTGGTTATTCAGTGAATTAGATTTTTAAAGCGAATTTGGCTTTCGGCTTATTGACTCCTGGCAAACTAGCTATTACCCTTTAATTGAACTAGAATGGCTTAAACAGAGGGCTTTATATTAAAGTTTCTCCCCCAGTAGACTAAATTCATTTTATATGAATATCAAATACATAGTTAGTTCTAAAGCTACACTTGGAACTCACCTAAAAACATCATCAGTGTTGTACTGGCAAACGCGGTCATAACCATTCCTGTCATCGTGGTAAAAATCCCAATGAAGGCCATATGAATATCTTCCATACAATAAGAAAAAAGCCATATTCCTAGGAAACTAGTCAAAAAAGAGGCACTACCCAAAGCTGATCCATAACCTATAAAAACTTCATTCCAGCAGAGTGGTGAATCCAATTCATAAAGGATAAAAATTGGGGCAATGCCTATTACCACAAAAAAATAAGTGATTGTTGTAAAAAGTAACAAACAGAGTAAAAATCGTCTCTTACCAGAAGCATTTTTAAAAAGCATGTAAGTTCGGTAAAATAGGTTTTTGAAGCCTTCACTACATGACATAGTAACATTCTGAGATGAACACTCTTTCACTGGATCTCCGAGAAAAAATAAAATATAGATCAAATTAACAGCAAGAGACGCAGCAATAATTAGAAACGACCATCCAAAACCTAGCTCTCTAATAAAATAGCCAGATGACAGTCCTGTTAGTCCAGTAACAAGTCCAAGCAGAAAGTCAATGACAGCTATTCGAATTGTTTTTTGTTTGTGTTCTTTACACTGATCAACTATATAGGCAAAGCAAGCTCCCCAAAATGTGGTATAATTGCCACAAAATGCACCAATGAAGGTAGATGCAATCAAAAGCTGGAATGGAAAGGCAAAATAGCAAAGCAAACAGAGCCAAACGCTGGTTGCAAGAGCACCAACAGAAGACAAAATCATAGGGAATTTTCGTCCATAGTGATCACTAATAGACAAAAGTATGAATGTAGACACTAGACCAGGAATTAATCCACTTATGTCCATCTGCAGATTAAAACGTGACACTTTTTTCTGAACTTCCTGCAAAGAAATTTAAAGAAGACAATGTGTTTACAGTAGTTAACGCAAGTGTATAAAAATATCATGGTGCATATGCTTTTTTCCCTGTGGCCAGTAGGTTATGGGTGGGGAATCTCTGGTGGATGGGCAGGACTAATAGAGCTTACATTTTCATCCAGTTTATAAAGCAATACAGACTGAGTATCCCTTATCTGAAATGCTTGAGACCAGAAGTATTTCAGATTTTGGATTTTTTCAGACTTTGGGATATTTGCATGTATATAATGAGATACCTCGTGGATGGGACTCACATTTAAACACAAAATTCATTTATGTTTCGTATATACCTCATACATATAGCCTGAAGGTAATTTTATACAATATTTTAAACAATTTTATGCATAAAACAGTTGCCATTGACTACTTGTGTGTGGAATTTTACACTTGTGGCAAAATGTGGTGATCAAAAAGTTTCAGATTTTGGTCGGGCATGGTGGCTTATGCCTGTAATCCTCATATTTTGGGAGGCCGAGGCAGGAAGATCACTTGAGGTCAGGAGTTTGAGACCAGCTTGGCCAACATGGTAAAACTGTCTCTACCAAAAAATACAAAAAAAAAAAAAAAAAATAGCCTTTATTTAGGGAGAGCTTGGCTGTTGCCCTTATTTTTTTTTAACCTATGTCTTCACAGATAGATTAGTGAGAAACATATTCCTTTATTTACTAAATAAAAGAATTTAAGATAAAATTGAAAGAGGAGCCTTACACTGTCTACAGATGGTAGCATACCGTGGCTGAGTGTGGTGGCTTACGTTTATAATCCCAGCACTGTGGGAGGCCGAGGTGGGAGCATCACTTGTGCCCAGGAATTTGAGACCAGCCTGGGCAACATAGCGAGACCCTGTCTCTAAAAATAAATTTTAAAAAATTAGGCCAGGCATGGTGGCTCATGCCTGTAATCCTAGCACTTTGGGAGGCCGAGGTGGGTGGATTACTTGAGGTCAGGAGTTCGAGACCAGCCTGGCCAACATGGCAAAACCCTATCTCTACTAAAAATAAAAAAAATTAGCCGGGCGTGGTGGCGTACGCCTGTAGTCTCCGCTACTTGAGAGGCTGAGGCAGAAGAACTGCTTGAACCTGGGAGGCAGAGGTTGCAGTGAGCTGAGATTGTGCCATTGCACTCCAGCCTGGGTGATAGAGTGAGACTCCATCTCAAATAAATAAAAATAAAAAGTAAATAAAGGTGGTAGTATGTCATGACCCGAGGAGTAAGATAAACTCAACTTCCAAGGACCAAAATGACAATGACAGATGACATACACACACAGATTGGAAGATGTGTCAGTCATTACACTAGTTATTTGATGGAAGGAATTTTACATGATCTTAAAACACTTTTTGCTTGCCATTTCTCTGTATTTTCCAAAGTCAATATAAAAAGTGTGTGCCATTTGTATACTGGGAAATGCTAAGCTGATTTAAAAAACAGATTTAAACCTTTTTTAGTCATTGAATGAATCACTGAAGGTGATGGTGGTGCCTCCTGGGAAACAAAAATGTTCCTTTGTCCTAAGGAGCAAACAAAGAGTAGGCCACCACTCCAGCGTGGGTGGCAGGTGAGGGTAGGGGTGGTTTCTGGTTCCCAGAGGTCTAAGAGCACCAACTTTAAGGGAAGGGATCTAGAGTAGTAGGTTCTCTTGAATATTAATCCAATTAAGAAACAATAAATGAAAAAGTCAATTTGAAAATTTGGCAAAAATCTTTGACATGAGACCACTGCTCTGGGCAGTAGGGGGCTCTCAGCAGCTGGGCCAGGCTGGAGGTGGGCCAACACTTGACCCCTGTACGGTTGCAGAAGCCACCAAGTTGGCTGGACCAAGGCGCGTCTTCCCTCACTCCAAGAGGGCAAGAGCAGCAGACTTTCCCAGACATTCTAGTCCTCTCCTCCCTGGTCCCTCCCACTGCAACCAGGGGGCCTGCTCCTACGGGTCAGCCAAAAGAAAGCACAGAATCAAATACAGACATTGATGAGCCTATAAGGAGAGATTTGTTAAAGGATACAAAATTACAGCTAGACAGGAGGAATAAGTTCTGTAGTGTTCTGTAGCACAACAGGGTGACTACAGTTAACAGTAATACATTATATAGTTTCAAATAGCAAGAAGGAGGATATTGAATGTTCCCAACACAAAGAAATGAGAGATGTCTGAGTTGATGGATATGCTAATTAGCCTGATCTGATCACTATACATTGTATGTATCAAAACACCACTGTATACTCCATGAATATGTACAATGATTATTTGTCAATTAAAAAAATAAAATAAGGCCAGGCATGGTGGCTCACGCCTGTAATCCCAACACTTTGAGACGCCCAGGCAGGAGACTCACTTGAGGCCAGGAATTCAAGGCCAGCCTGGGAAACAGCGCAAGACCCTGTCTCTACAAAAAAAAAAAAAAATCAAAAATTAGCTGAGTGTAGTGGCACGTGCCTGTAGTCCCAGCTACTCAGGAGGCTGAGGTGAGAGGATCCCTTGAGCCTACGAGTTCAAAGTTGCAGCGAGCTATTACCACGCCACTCCACTCCAGCGTGGGCAGCAGAATGAGACCCTGTCTCAAAAAGTACCATACACGCATAAATACATAATAAAATAAAATAAAAAACACTTCAGGTGATTCCAATGTCCAGTCAAGATTAAAAAACACTGTGTTAGAGGTTCCAGGATGGGATTCAAGTATGTATGTTAACAAATGTCTCCAGAGCCGAAATCTGAAGAACATCCCTGCTGTAGGACCCCAACTTTGAAACTAAGAGGATTTGTTAAACTCTATTCTGTTTATGTGTGTTTTTCTCAACCTAGAGAGACTCTGGGCTTCTCGGGTTCAGAGCCGTTTTGCTTATCCTTGTCACCACAGGATAAGGTGTGATAAACATTTGTTTAATGCATGAATAAACACTTAAAAAAAGAAACTGTGAGCCGATCGAAGCTTCTGACTCCCAGGAATGACATAGGAGACATTCTTGAAGGGAGATAAGACCGCTGGGTGAGACCCAGGGCCCTTCTTTTTTATGACCTTACTCTACGCCAGAACCTTGATGTCTTCCAGGCTGCTCAGAAATAATCACTTCCAAGAAAACGTTTCCCATGGGAATGAGGAAATGAGTAAGATTAGGGGTTGTGCCAAATTGCCTAGCCTCACCCCAGCAAGGTTCCACCTGACACCTCGGGAAGTGCTAGAACCTTGCCTCTGGGGCGGTTTGCCATTTCCTCCTTCTCAGGCTCTTCTCCCAGTCACAGAGACTCACAGAGCCAGCAGGAGGTGACTCAATTCCTTTTAATTCATTTCATCTTTCACTGGGAAGGCAGCACCACTCCTTTACAATCACAAAATATCCCCGAGAAGAGGAGTTTAGAGTTTACAGGTGTGATTGGTTTTTGTGGCATTGTAGAAAAAAAAAAAGAAAAAAATTTCCAAACCTGGATACTATCTCTTTGCATTTTGAAATGGTAGACTTTTGTCAAAAACTGCCCAAGGGACCAGGAGGATGGTGAAGTGCCTCCTGTTTTACACACACAAAAAACTGGGGAGGTTGCTGGAGAGGGAGGAATAAAGCCTCCTTAATATCTGGCTAAACATCTTCGGTGTCAACGGTGGGTACTTCCCACTCCAGATGTCCCCACACAGCTGCTCCTCAACACATGAGATCCAAGGCTGATTTGATACCACCACCAAATAATAAATGCTCCCCCACCCACCCTATGACAGACACTGGCCCACAATCTTCAGTGATGGGCCACTTTCTAGAGTCCCTGAAAGCTGGGACAGGCAGAAACAGTAAAAGGATTGGGGAAGAAGAGAGCAAGTGAGAGACAGAAACACCATGTTTCTGCCACCCCTGTCCACCAAGTAGCTCATTCCAGCCTGCCCTGCCCCAATTTTCAGATTTTTTTTTTTTTTTTTTTTTTTTAGGACAAAGCAAGGAGACAGCCACAGAGGAGATGACACTGTGGTGAAATTTTCCGAGAGAAAGGAGAAGAGCTAGTGTCACAGAGCAGGAGGGTGTTTTAAGAAGAAGAGGCAGATTTGAAAGGTGTCAGGAAACTTCAAATAAGGTGAGATCCCAGTAAAGGCCATTAGGTTTGGGATTTAGGACTTTGATGGCCGCCCTAGAGAGAGCAATGGATGATGAGTTCAGGGTCCTCTTTGACTCAAAAACCCGATACACATTCCCATTTTATTAAATACTATGGATATTGTAATTTCTTACCTCCTGGAATGCAAAAATTGGGCTGCTTTTGTTTTTTTCACACTCAGAAATATTGCTATCAGATGAAAAAGTGTAGTTGCCAGTTTCTTCCCATATTCTCCGATAAACATATTGCGTTGTCAGTGGACTGGTCAAAGTCATAGCAAATGCACTAAGGAAAATGGCAGGTTCTACAAATAAAATCTTCATATTGCCTGGGTAGGTACCTGTATTCTATAAAAAGTGAAAACGGAGAAAGATCATCTGTCTCATCCTAGAGGCTAGATATTCAAAGATGGGGAAGTTTGAGCAATTTTGTGAAGTAAATGTTTAAACAAGCGAACTAGAGAACAGAAAAGGCAGTAAGCACTTTCTCAGAGAATAACTTTTACTTTGGAGTAGAGTACTCTGTAACAACCTGAGGCTGCCATGCTTTCCATTTTTATGATTAGGACATTGTAGGACTCAAGCCGCCTTTGAGTCTTTGAAATCATAAATTGTCACCCATCTTGGTTAGCCAATGATCACAGTACAGTTCCCACACTGTATATTGCCAGCTGGTTTTTCATAAGTTCAACAATGAGGTTCCTTTTGGGAAGCGACAGTTGCACAATTGTTATTGTTATTTTGCTGCGTATTAACAACGGACAGGGAGGGGGCGTTTTAAAAAGCAGCTCCCAATCGAAAGGGCCTTATTTTTAACTCACCCCACGATTACAGTCTTCCTGCCAGGCTGGGTGCAGGTCGGGCCGTGCCAGGGGCTGTCGCCTCGGATGCCCTGCGCTCGTGCGCGCCCGGGTTCAAGGGCAGCCTCTGGACTGGGGCAACAGAGGACGCGTCGGGGACAGTAACCTCGGACTACGCGGCCGGCGCTGGGGTGGGGAGGGTACTTTCCCGTCGAACGCGACCAAATTACGCTTGTCGGGGAGTCTCAAGCGTATTGTAAAGCAAACCACGGCAAGCGCACTTCCGCGTCCCTAGTGACACCTGCACGGTTCCCCGCGCAGCCCTCGGCTTCCCCGCGGCCCTGCGGACCTCGGCCTCAGCGCGGCGCGGCGGGGCGCGGAGCAGCTGCTCTTTCTGCGCAGTGGACAGTCGGCCGATCGGCGCCTCGGTCGGTCGGTCCGCGGCCCTGCCAGCGCTAGCGGTGACTCGGCCGCAGCCAGCTGAGCATCGCTGTCCGCCGAGGAGGCGGGGTCGGCTCCCGCGGCGCTGTCACTGTTCTACCCGGTTCTCTTGCGATTGGGCCCAGCGGCCGGTGCCCCAGCGGCGATTGGTCCACCCGGACGTCACTCTCCCCTGGAGAGTGGCTAATGGATCGTGCACCCACCCTCGGAGGCCCGGAGTGGATCCCGTGCGACCGAGCAGCCACTCAGCACCGCTGTTGAGTGGTGGGCCGCGCCGCAGGCCAACAGCTCTGGAGTTGCAAAGCATTTCTGAATCCGAATATCCTTTCTCATAGAAACACATAAAACAACTGTTGCAAAAGTAACATATTTGGGCTGTAGCCCCCAGCAGGATCCCGGTCGGCCGGGCAGGTGCCCGCAGAAGAGGGGAATGAGCGCAGGTGGAGGGCATAGGAAAGAGAGTGCTCAATGCAGAGTTAGCGGAGGATTGGAATGTGGTCGCTGGCTCTTCCTGGGGAGGGGAGGGGGGACTTGGGCAAATCGTTAAATTTTCATGAACCTCCATGTCTTTATCTGCCACGTGGGGCTAATAACAGTCTTACAGGGTTGTCTAATTAAACACTCAGCATGTATACACAACATAGTCCCTGGACATAGGAGGAGTTGTCAGTGCTCTCCAACACACCCACCAGGAACACCTTGTAGTAAAAGAATTGAGCTACTACTTCTTGAAGCCAGGAGAAATGCATGCATGAGGAACCGTGGGGGCATCTCAGTAAGAAGGTGTTAGAATTTACTATGGGCTTGTGTTATGTGATTTTGGGAAGAGTTCAAGAAAGCAAGGCCTTACTCTGGATTGGTTGCTGTCAGGAAGTGGCAGTAATTCTATGATTGGGTATCTTAATAAGTCTTATTTAGAAGGAGTCAAGACTAGACAGAGGCTAAAGCCATGAATGATAAAGAAGCAACAGTCACACATATTTGTCATTTTTGTGGTTTAGACAATACCTAAATTTTGTCAGTATTCAGACAAAATTATGACGTGGTCTTGTTTTTGTCTTGATCGTGGTTACAGAATGCCCTTGTCTGACTTTGGTGTTCTGTGAAATTGTTTTCATTCAACAGAACACCATGGTCCAGAAAAGTTCTTAGCAACACCAAGGCCCAGCTGATAGTTCCAGCACCTGGATGTCAGAGCTGCTTTCTCTTCCTCAGCACTCCTTAAATGATAGTTATGTCACTGAATGTAGAGTTAAACGTCTTAGGTTTGAGTCCTAATTGATACTTAGTAGCTGGTAACCTTGGACTTGCCACTTAATCTTACTTCTCAGCTTCTTCAAATAAGCATTTATGAAGCACTTGTTATGAGTTTCAAACAATGGAGCATGGATATTGGAAAGAAGATAAACAAACATGAGTAAGATACAGTTTGCAAGGAAGACATAATATTTTAAGTTGCAGTACTTTGTACTAAGTACTATATTATTCTAAATGGCACTTAGAAGATGTCCTTTTTTTCTTTTTTGAGGTGGAGTCTCGCTCCGTCACCCAGGCCAGAGTGCAGTTGCAGGATCTTGGCTCACTGCAACCTCCGCCTCCCGGGTTCAAGCAATTATCCTGCCTCAGCCTCCTGAGTAGCTGGGGTTACAAGTGTGCGCCACCATGCCCGGCTAATTTTTGTATTTTTAGTAAAGACAGGGTTTCACCATGTTGACCAGGATGATCTTGAACTCCTGACCTCAGGGGACCTGCCTACCTCAGCCTCCCAAAGTGCTGGGATTACAGGCATGTGCCACCGTGCCCTGCTGAAAATGTCCTTTCTTTTGGGGCAAAAATAATTAATGTCCAATATACTTCCATGCTTTGCGTTCCTACTCTTCTACACGAAGAAGAAAGCCAGGTCTTCTTAATGAGTTCTGCTGCCGATCTCTATGGTGACAACAGTCATTTTTTTTTTTTTTTTGTATTTTTTCAAAGAGAATTTTAATGTGAAAAATTAGCAGAGATTCTGCCTTCACAATTAGAGTTTAACATGAGTCTTCCAGTGTTTTAAAAAGAACTGTAATATACATAAAGCAAAATATTTTGGCATCATCTAGTGAAAACAGACGATGTGGTATTTTTTCAGCCATCTCATATAGTTAGGCCCCGAGTTATAATTTGAGATAAGTTGATTCCTAAACAGAATGTGCTTTACAGAATGTGACCAATTATATTACTCCCAAGGACCTTGTTTCAGATTATCTTAAAACCAGAGTTCACTGATCTCACATTTTAAAAAGAAAAAAGTTTGTTAACTGTTTTAGTCAACATAAGTAGTAACAAACATCCCTAATTGGATTCTAGAGAGGAAGCAGGGAAGGCCAGGCGCGGTGGCTCATGCCTGTAATCCCAGCACTTTGGGAGGCCGAGGCAGGTGGATCACAAGGTCAGGAGTTCAAGACCAGCCTAGCCAACATAGTGAAACCCTGTCTCTACTAAAAATACAAAAAATTAACCAGGCATGGTGGCAGGTGCCTGTAATCCCAACTACTCAGGAGGCTGATGTAGAGAACTGCTTGAACCCGGGAGGCGGAGGATGCAGTGAACTGAGATTGCGCCACTGCACTCCAGCCTGGGCGACAGAGCGAGACTCCATCTCAAAAAAAAAAAAAAAAAAAAAAAGAGAGAGAGAGAGAGGAAGCAGGGAACAACTGAGCCAAAACAAAATTATCCCCTAAGGACTTGACTTTGGACTTCCACATAAATGTGACCTCGTAGAACTAGATACATATTTATCAGGTAAATATGTAATTATTTAGTAATTAGATCAAGATACATGAGCAGTCTTCAGCATTAATAATTACATTATTTTTAGGAAGTCTTATCAAATATGGTCCTGGATCTCTTAATTTCCTATATGCAGTGATTTTAGTTAAAATTCCAAAGGATATTTTGTTTTCTATAACATCTCCATTTCTGAGTATCATCATACCAAAACAATTAGTATTCTCTTATTCAAGGCTTTAGATGTTCGATTATTCCCTACCCTTCCATACTCACACACACAATAATTGCCCAGATAAATAATAACCTGAGGTTTCCAAGTATCTCACCGGGATTTTTATTCTTTATACCTTGCAGGACTAGTCCAAGATTTGAATACCCTGAACTTATTTGGCAAGAGCTATGAGTACTCTTAAAATTACTACTTGGAAATTATATCATTTAGAGTCTGCTAATTACCTAGATCCCCCCTGAACAATTGTTTTACTAATGAACTTCCTGAAAGCACATGTATAAGTATCATAACTATTAGAAAATGTTTCAAATGCTATTATATTTGATAGAACCATTCAGTTAACAAAATACTAAATCATAAACTGGCTTTTAGAATTACACACTTGAAAAAACAGTACACTACAAGAGTTGTTTTGCACACTTCATTCTCTTTGAATGCCTTTGTGGCTTACAGTGATGATCACATATATTCATTCCTTGCAACCTTTTTCATTTTGATCTTCGTTTGTAATGGATAACTGGGTTTTCAGGGGTGTGAATCATAGTTGTATAATTCACAGTGGGAAAGTATCCATCAATGAGATCAAATTCATATAAATGAAGCATAGTGGACCAAATTGTCTTAATTTGAACATAGGCAAAATTTTCCCCAATACAACGATGATGCCCAGCTCCAAATGGCACGTAGGCAAACTTTTCCCCTGATGCTGGGTTATCCTGTAAGTAGCTATCAGAATTAAAGTCCAGGCGTTCTACCCATGAGTCTTTAAGTCTTTGATTGACAGTGGGAGAAACACACACCTGATGTCCTGGAGGAATGGTATACCCTGCCACAGTCTGAGGAATTCTGGCCATTCTCATCATGATCATTATAGGAGGTCTAAGTCTTGATGTTTCTTTTATACAGCGATCAAGTAAATTTAGATCCTTGAGCTGGTCATAAGTTAAAGGAAGCAGATTCTCTCCACAGACTGTTTTCTGTTCTAAATAACATTTTTCTTGAAGTGTTTTGTCTCTGGCCAAAAAGAAGCCCATCCAAGCACTAGTAGTTGAGGATGTATGCTGCCCTGCCAAGAGTAATCCAATAAGCATCCCTGCGACTTCATCATCAGTCATAGGATGCCCATCCTTGTATGTAGCATCTAGTAAAGTTTGGAGAATGTCATCAATTTTTTCTTGAGACTGTCTGCGTTTCTGGATTGCCTTGTAGAAAATATCCTTGATTTCCCGATGAGCTCTGTCCCTGCGTCTGAAACTAGGCAAAGGCAGCCAACCTGGTAAGAGCCAGGCTGCATGGCTGAAACCTCCATCCAAATCTGCATACAGCTGTGCTACCTTTTCATTGAGTTGACTTCTGATTTCCTTTCCATGCAAACAATGGCTAGCTGTTAAAATTACGAGCTCAGAAAGAGCTTCAAACACATTTTTTCTCCACTTTCTCCCCAACTCTGAAAGTATTCCTTTGTTTCTTTTTCAATTATAGAAACATGCTGTTTAAAGTGGGCTATGTTAAGGCCACTTTTTAACATTTTCTTCTGCTCCAAGAAAACTGGATTAGGCACATCGCATGCAACTCCCTTCCCAAACACAGGTGTTGTCAGGCGACTGTAGACATCTTCTGCATTCAGTTCTTAATTTTTACTATTAAAAAGCAGCGCAGCAGCATCACTGCCCAGAAGGTAAGTAAATGTCTTGCCTACCATGGTAAAACTAAATACAGGTCCATACTTCTCATATGCATTTTCTAGAAATTCAGTTGGACTTTTCCCAAATGCTATGGCATGCCCAGGGAATGGAACTGGGGAGAAAACGCATGGGGGACTTTTCGCCCCTGCAGGCAGCTGGACCAGGTGGCCGGCAGCGAGACAGAACAGGTAGACCAGGCTGAGGGTGAAGGCGCAGGCGATCAGCAGCATGGACAAGAGGTTGCTGCCTGTCACCTTCTCCATCGCCTGGCCCAGCACCGACCCACCCCGCCTGCAGCAAGCCCAGCAACATCATCCCAGCCACCGCCACCATTTCACTCGGTCAAAGACACTGAAGGCCGAGGTCGCCAACGCTCCTCCTAATCGACAGAGCGAGAGAAGCTGGCGGATGGTGGTCCACAGGCGGCCCCGGCCCCCAGGTCTCCTACTAAACGACAACAGTCATTATGGAAGCCTTTTTTTTTTTTCAAGTAATATTAAGTTCTTGAGTATGTATTGAAGAAGCCTTGCCTGTTAATTGTCACTCTATTGGGCACTGTGGAGTAAAAGCAATTCTAAAACCAACTACATGGAAACCATCAAGACCTGTCACTCCCATTTCTCCACAGCTATTGTTGCTCCTCACAGGTTCCCACTCCAGCCTTCTTCCTTCAAAGACCCTGAGAAAAGAAATCGAAAATAAAAGCAAGTGTGCAAGGAGCAGTGACCATTCACCAGACATAATCTCCCTGGCCGTGTTTCTGAAACGTAGATCAAGAGGTGTATTCTTCGGGAAAGGGGTCTCCAGGATTTTGAAATTTTATGTTTTCATTTAAATGACCTAGAAATTTTAATGTTAGCCTATTATGAATTGTCTTGTAATCAAGTACTGACATTTTATTTGTGTCTATATTTGTATTTCTGCTTATGGTCACATTGGCTCCAAGCAGCTGTACCTAAATGATGTCAGACTAATGAGAAAAGAAGTTGACTAAATATATAAATGATATGCCCAAACTAAGTGAAGACCAAACAATGTCATATCATGCTGTTCAAGAGAAGTTTCCATAGTATTCCAATAAGAGGTATGGATGGGAGACTTAAGTCATCGCCTTATACACAAATAGACATACTGAACTCAGAAGAACACATCCTGTGCTGGGCAGTGCCATGGTCAAATGGCAAAAGCCAAAGTGGAATAGAGTAGCTATGAGATTTTGTTGGTTTCAAGAAGAAAGTGGCTTGTTTACTTCTGATCAAATCAGCAAAGTAAGATGTGATGAAAAGACCTCAATTATACCAATTTCTGCTTAGTAGATGATTGTCAAAATGGCTCTGATAAGAGTAATGTGATGCAACTCTAAGCACAAATTGTTGAAGGGAAATGTGATCTAATCATATGACCTTGGTCAATAAGTTTCCAAAGTAGGCCTCAGTAGGTCTTATCTACTTGAGAATTTTATAACCTGATGTCAGCCTTGTCTTTCTTGACCTCTGTTGCTTTGGATACTGTGAAACAGATTCCTCCTTCTGGAAATGTTTTCTCCCTTTGGGTTCCATAACCTGATTGTCTTCCTGCTACCCTGAGAGCTCCGTCTCGGTTTCCTCTGTGAGCTTGCTTCTCAGATGGTGCTGTGCCTCAGGCCCTATCTCAGCTCTGACCTCTTCCCAGTCAATTTCATATGCACTTATGACTCAGCTACCACAAATATGCTGACCATTTCCAAATCTCTTATCTCAAGCCCACCCTCTTCTCTTGAACTTGACACCCAGAACTTCCTTTTATTTGTATTAAAAACAAAAGCAAAAAAAAAAAAAAACAACCAAAAAACCCAAACCCCATAAAACTGTATACTTTAAATGTACAAAGCAGATCTCATCTTCCTCATACATCTGATACTCTCTTATAAACTTTGTTTCAGTCAGTGACATCACCTGTCCAGTTAACACATACGGAGACTTAGGACTCATCCCTGACTTTTTGGTCATTAAATGCATTGCAAATATTTTACATCATAAATATAACTAGTATTATGTATACCTTTTTCAGGTGTGTGGCTGTAAGGAAAGTATGTCCCTGGTTTAGTAGCATTCAGACTGAACATCTCTTTTTTGGCTTGGCTAAGGTGATGGGCTCTGTCTTGCTATTGGTCTATTGCTGAGTGGCATTTGAAAGTTATTGAAGAGGTGAACAAAATGCAAAGCGATCAAGGAGTTCCCTTGTAAATCAGAACTCCTTACCCTTTCCCTCTAAGGTCTCAAGTTATTACAACACTTCTGACGGCCTGGGATGGTCCTAAGAAGGCTCGGTTGTCAGAAATGTACAATAACAACCCTCAAGGAGGAATCCACCGTGTTGGTGGTGACAGTGGTGGTGGAGTTGGTGGTGATGTCTTATCCTGGGGGAGGGTCAGTGAGGAACAGTCAGGTGACTGCATCACAACCTGTTCTACCACCTTGGACCGTGGGGTTCATCAAGAGAAATGGCTGATTAACTGTAAATGCAACTATCTGTCACTAGAGTTGTAACCAGGAACCCAGTGTCCTATAGTGTGGAGTACCCATTGCCACAACCTTTATGCCTGGGAGCTGAACATCTTGTTTCTGGTACCAGCCTCACCAGAGCAGTGGTTGGAACCTTAGGCAGAGTGACTAGACTTCTCAGTTTCTTTTCTGCATAATGATAGTAAACAGGACTACCTCATTTGGACTAAGTAAGCACCTGGAGGATTTTACTTTTCAAGGAAGGAAGAGCTCCGAGAATGAAGAAGGCACTTCTTACAAGCAGTAGGACGGAAGCTCTAATTTGATTTATCTGTGTAGTGACTTAAATTTGGCTTATTTCCTATAGCAGCAGGTAAAAGCTCCTAGAACAGGGGACGGAAACTGGTGGGTATTCAATAATGTGTGGATTTGAATCTCACTCTTGCTTAATCAGACACACCTCATACTATCTTTGAGAAATTATAAACGACAAGCCGGCCACCAGTCCAAATTGACATTTCCCCTGCAGAAGAGTCAGTCCAACCTTAACGGGCTTGGGAATAGCAGGAAGAAAGGGTTTAAAGCCAGCGAGTAAATTAAATTCCCATGCATGTGACTTCACAATATAGCCTTTGTTTAGAAGGTTAGCCCACCTGTTTCCACCTCCAGCTCCTTACCCTTACCCCAGGCCACTACTGTTTCTCACTTGCATTGCTGCACTGTTTCCTACCTGGGCAATACAACATGATCTTCTTCTGAAACCATCAATGGCTTCCCCATTGAATTCAGAGTAACACTCAACCTCCTCACTATGACCTGAAAGACCCCAAAGGATCTGGCCACATCTCTTCTACACCCTCGGCCCGCCAAACTCCCTCCCACGTCAGGATTGCCACACTGCTCCCTCCCTTCCTTTAGGTATAGCTGAAATGTCACCTTAAAGTATTCTCTGACTGTCACACCCAAAGCAGGAAAGTGCTATTCTCTAGCTCAATAACTTCTTGTTTGATTTTTTTTTAACACTTCACATTCTATATTGTTTTATATTTTTGTATGTTTGCCTTTTTTGGTCATCTGTGCCCTGTACTACAATGAAGCTCCATGCATGCAGGGACCATGGCTGACTCTTGTATGACTGTGTCATATCTTGAATTGGGGCTGGCATGGAGGAAATCTTAATCAAATGGATGAAATGAGGTGGAATTTGTTTAGTACTCCCAAATTATGGAATTATACACCTAATCTACCCTTGGGAACCACAGAGAATAACTGTTTGATGTATTTATTTTTTTAAGAAGATGAGTTTATGACAATAAGCTCTGTCTGGCTGAATCACTTAAAATACATGTGTACCAGAACATTCAGCAAACTATCATGACAAACAATATTGAAATACGATATGTAATAACAGAAATGGAAAAGGTTTTATTTATAAAACCAATCTAAAATGTGTCACTCCCAGACTAATTGTAACTCTATCTGAAATTTCATTCTCAACCAGAAAGAGGGACAAAA
Organism: Pongo abelii; assembly: GCF_028885655.2. Taxonomy (NCBI): domain Eukaryota; kingdom Metazoa; phylum Chordata; class Mammalia; order Primates; family Hominidae; genus Pongo; species Pongo abelii. The sequence continues at coordinate 33,661,446 of NC_071999.2, forward strand.
ATGTCCAACCTCACTAGTAATCAAATAAACACATACCAAGATAACAATTAAGGTATAATCTTTCATGTTCAAAATTAGCAAATAGTTTGTTTTTAAGATAAAATTAGCTTAAATTACAGTAGCTTGTGCCTGTAATCCCAACTACTTGGGAGGCTGAGGCAAGAGGATCACTTGAGGCCAGGAGTTCCAGACTCGTCTGGGAAACATAATGAGACCCCATCTCTCAAACAAAACAAAACAGAACTATATGTGTGTATATATATATACATATATATGTGAACATATATATTCATTTGGCCAGCCTGAAGTAAAATGAACAAAGTGTCATATATTGCCAGTAAAAAGTGAATTGGTAAAACTTTTTTCAGAATCATAATTTAACAATATACACTAAAATCATTATACATTGTCTGCTCAGCAAGTCTTACTGATGAAATAATAGAAATTTTCATAGCAATTTAGCTATTTAGATTTTTATCAGGTTGTTTGTAGTTTGAAAAAATCTAAATATATACCAAGATATAACTATAACTATATATATAAAAACCACGTGTTCTGTGACATGGAAAAAAAAGATATATATATATATAAAAAATAGGGGAACAGTGCATACATATAGTTTTATGTTGAGAAAGGCCATTATATTATTTTCATAGAATATTTAATTACAAGGAAAAATTTTCAGGTCATGATATTGAGTGAAAAAAGGCAACAAAACATATTTGGCATAGCATATCCCAATTTTTAAAAAATAAATACACGTATAAATGCATAGAAAAAAGCCTATTAAGTAATATATCAAATGATACTAACAATTGTCTCTGAGGGGTAGGATTATTAACAATTTTTGTTTGCATATTAAATACCATAGACAGTATGACTTTCTATATTGTCCACATTTTTAGTAATGAATATGTATTAATTTATAACCAGAAAAAGTTTAACTAAAAAGAAATGAGAGGAAAACAATAGAACAATTACATGCAAAGTCATTGCTATTTGTTAAAAAGCTTTAGTTTCCTAAAACTTAGACCTTCTCAAAGGTTGATATTTTCCAAATGGTTCTACAAGCTTTAACATTGAATCAGCAACCACATGGCAAAATGACCTTCCGGGACTGCCATAGGTAGCCCGAGATAAGAGGATGGTGGATGTTAACTACTCACTAGCAGTCAAGAGTTCTTTATCTAGAAAAGAACTAGAAAAGAACTCTACTTTATCTAGTAGAAAAGAACTCTACTTTATCTAGAAAAGTAGAGTCAAGAATGGAGAAATAACTGTTCTGAAGTACAGGGAGGAACTGGCGGGGGAGCTTTTGTACTGCCTGGATCAATCTATTTAAAACCAGACTCAGAAATCAGTGAGACTCACGGCATGTGGAAATCTGCTAGTCCAGCCCTCTCACCCTACCCTAAGAAAACACAAGCCACAGGTGAAATGACTGTGTTATCCTCCACGGAACACATTGCCCTGACCTAGGCCTGTGCCCTAGGATGGGGTCCTCCCTGGAACCCAGGCCCTGCTACCACCCATCTGTCCACCTTTGTTTTCCTAACAGAAAGTGGTTTTTTTTTGTTTGTTTGTTTGTTTTTGAGACGGAGTTTCGCTCTTGTTGCCCAGGCTGGAGTGCAATGGAGCGATCTCAGCTCACCACAACTTCTGCCTCCCAGGTTCAAGCAATTCTCCTGTCTCAGTCTCCCAAATAGCTGGGATTACAGGCATGCGCCACCACACCCGGCTAATTTTGTATTTTTAGTAGAGATGGGGTTTCTCCATGTTGGTCAGGCTGGTCTCAAACTCCCAACCTCCTGTGATCTGCCCACCTCGGCCTCCCAGAGTGCTGGGATTACAGGCGTGACCCGTGGCGCCCAGCCAGAAAGTGGAGTTTTTAAGGAGCAGTTTAAGGAGGCAGTTAAGAAGCTTAAGAAGTTTTGAGAAAGAGGAGCTCAGATTGCTGCTCATTCTGCAGGAAGGTAAACTGCCCTCTCTTATCTTTCCACTCCTGCAGCTGCTCCCATGTTACTCAGTTTTTACCACTGGTGTCCTCGAGGTCACTGCACTGCCCAGGGTTATGAAAACAGGACAGTCACCAGCTCAGGGAGGGAGAACTGCGCCCTTGATTATCTTTAAATGAGGGGAGATGGAATTTGTATGGTCAGCATTCATTCCAATCCTGATCAATTATGGTTCACTTTATTTCATTCTCCCTGCAGCCCTGATGATAGATAGGTTTGCAATATGCAGGAAAGCTGTAGGTAATCAGAGTGGAATCTACAAGTATTTCCTGCCATGGAACTTGTAAGAAAAGGAAAAAAAAAGAAAAAAGGATCTGCAGGTATTCAGAACACAACTAAGCAAAACTCTCCAATTTTTCTTTTCTTTTTAAAAATTATTTTATTTGGCCAGGCGTGGTGGCTCATGCCTGTAATCCCAGCACTTTGGGAGGCCGAGGCAGGTGGATCACGAGGTCAGGAGATCGAGACCATCCTGGCTAACACAGTGAAACCCCGTCTCTACTAAAAATACAAAAAATTAGCCGGGTGTGGTGGCGGGTGCCTGTAGTCCCAGCTACTCAGCAGGCTGAGGCAGGAGAATGGCGTGAACCCGGGAGGCGGAGCTTGCAGTGAGTTGAGATGGCGCCACTGCACTCCAGCCTGGGTGACAGAGCGAGACTCCGTCTCAAAAAAAAAAAAAAAAATTATTTTATTTATTTCATTCGTTTTAAAATAAATAGAGACAAGATCTCACTATGTTGTCCAGGCTGGTTTCAAATTCCTGAGCCCAAGTGATTCTCCTGCCTGGGCCTCCCAAAGTGCTAGGATTATGGGCGTGAACCACCACACCTGGCTTTTTCTTTTTCAAAAAAATTTCCTTCCTCAAATAATCTGCCATCCCACAGTATTCCCTATCTAGTGTTCCACAAGCTGTGGCTATGTCGGATTTTCCTGAAGACTCGAGAGTCAGTTTCCTAGGGCTGCGGTAACAAAGTACCACAAGCTGGGTGACCTACACAGCAGAAATGTATTCCCTCCAGTTCTGGAGGCCAGAAGACGGGAATCAAGTGTCACCAGGGTTGGTTCCTTCTGGAGAGTCTGCGGGAGAATCTATTCCATGGGCTTCTCTTAGCTTCTGGTGGCTGCTGGTGATCCTTGACATCCTCTGGCTTGTAGCATCGCTCCAATCTCTGCCTCCATCATCACAGGCTATTCTCTCTGTGTGTCTGGGTGTCTGTGCCCCTCTTAAAAAGACACCAGTCATATTGGATTGGGGCCCACTCTAATCCAGTATGACCTCATCTTCACTCATTATATCCTGTAATGACACTATTTTGCAAATTTTTCAAATGAGGTCATATTCTAAGATACTGGGAGTTAGGACTTCATCATACTTTTTTGAGGACCGTGATTCAACCATAATACCCTACATCTTCTATATCTGCTTTCTTTCTTATTCGATGGTTTACCAAGGGCAGGGAAGCAGGAGTGTTCTGCCCAGGTACAGACAACAAGGGGCAATTGTCTGTAAAGGATGTATAAACGTAATAAAAATGACTAAAGGATCCTCTGCTTTTTATTATCTACTTGGGCCAGCAGTTCTAAACAACATCTGTGAATAAAATAAGCACCCTCACCAAATCTGTTAGTTCTAAATAATTGCCGTGTGCGGTAGTTTAAAAATATATCTAGAAATTTTTCCATACTCTTCCCTTCCAATTCCACTCTCTTGAATGTGGGCTGGACTTAATATTTTTCTTTGGTAAAAATTTATTATTTTTATTAATTGCTTTAAACTAAAGAAGGAATCAAGCAAACAAGCATAAAATTAAGTATAACAATAAAATTATTTTTAGTAATTACTGAAAATAGTTTTGTTGTTTACAGCTGAGGAGACGTGGAAGAATGATTTGATACGGTTGTCAAATATGCTACGCATTGTGCCACTGCTTTTACAGCGCTGAAACTTGAGACTCAGAAAGAATTCTCTGAGACAGTATAAAATTTCTAGTATCTAAGGAAGACCACCACATTTTCTTCATCATGACTCTTTCTGATGTCAGAGAGTTAGATCATCTAAAGACTGAAATTATATCCCTCCTTTAGCTGATGAAAAATTTCTTGAGTACCAAAGATTTCTTGAGTACCAACTATGCGCTTAGAACACATCTGTGGACAAAACAGACTTCTGCCTTGTGAGGGTACCTTCTAGGGAACGGAGACAGCACACCAAAAGGTTAGAAGTAGCTGAGCAGGTGGCTCACACCTGTAATCCCAGAGACTTGGGAGGCTGAAGTGGGAGGATTGCCTGAGGCCAGGAGTTTGACACCAGCCTGGGCAAAATAATGAGACCCCATCTCTTAAGAAAAAAAAAAAAAGGTTAGGGAAAAAAAAGTCAAAAAGGGACCTAAAGGATGGGCATGCTGGGGTGGGTTGGAGTGGGCAGGCTGTAGGATTATACAGTTGACTAGGGCAGCTCTCGCTGAGGAGAGAAGCTTGAGCAGAGACTTGCCGGAAGCCAGGCAGTTTGCCATCCAGATAGCTAGGAGAGCATTCCAGGAAACAGACCAGTGAAGGTATGGCCTGTGTGGATGTGTACCTAGCATGCTGGAGGAAAGGCAAGGAAACCAATGAGGGCAGGAAGGAGAGGGGAGACACTGCCCAGGAAGAGGGCATAAGCTTGGATGAGGCAGCTCTTTTCCATGGGGGAGTGCCTGTAGGCCAACTCGGCTGAGAGCCCTAAGGTCCACACTCCCAGCAGCTGGGAAATGAGCTTCAGCCCTGAAAAAACACTCAGGGCACCACTCCCAGCATCCCCTACAGAGCTGGATTTATAGGAGTCATTCCATTTGGATAGGGAATTAAAGGAGTGTCCAGGTTTGGAAGAGAAATTATATTTAAGAGGGGAGCAGGAGTGGTGGCTCATGTCTGTGATCCCAGCACTTTGGGAGACCGAGGCGGGCAGATTGTTTGAGGCCAGGAGTTCGAGACCAGCCTGGAGTAACATGGTGAAACCCAATCTCTCTAAAAAAAAAGAAAAAGAAAAAAAATTAGCCAGGCATGGTGCACGTGCTTGTAGTCCCAGTTACTCGCAGGGCTGAGATGGGAGGACCATCTGAGGCCAGGGAGGTCAAGGCTGCAGTGAGCCGAGATTGCGCCACTGCACTTCAGCCTGGGTGTCAGAGTGAAATCCTGTTTCAAAAAAAAGAGAGCGGTCACCCTCCTCCTCATCTATATCCTATAATTTCTTGCACAGCCTATTCGTTATCCTTAACACAACTATTTAATTATTCCACACATTTCCTGGGAGTGGAGGGTACACCCCTGGGAGAGCCATTGTTGGGTGTGGAGTTAAGATGCCCTTGGGGTCCCTGCGCCTAGTTCAGGGCTATGCCGACCATTCTGGGCTCTGCATTTAATGTGCCATCAGTTTCTACTCCCATTGTCATTGCCTTTTCTGTAGCCTCCTTTAATTAAAAAAAAAAAAAAAAAAAGCCAGGCATGGTGGCTCACTCCTGTAATCCCAGCACTATGGGAGGCTGAGGCGGGTGGATCACGAGGTCAGGAGATCGAGACCATCCTGGCTAACATGGTGAAACCCCATCTCTACTAAAAATACGAAAAATTAGCCAGGCGTGGTGGCAGGCGCCTGTAATCCCAGCTACTCAGGAGGCTGAGGCAGGAGAACGGCATGAATCCTGGAGGCGGAGCTTGCAGTGAGCTGAGATGGCGCCACTGCACTCCAGCCTGGGCGATAGAGTGAGACTCCATCTCAAAAAAAAAAAATGCTTTTTTTTTTGAGACAAGGTCTCACGCTGTCACCCAGGCTGGAGCGCAGTAGTGCAAACATGGCTCTCTGCAGCCTTGACCTCCCAGGCTCAAACAACTCTCCCACCTCAGCCTCCCCAGGGACTGGGACTATAGGCACATGCCACCACCATGCCTGGTCAATTTGTATATTTTTTGTAAAGACAGGGGTCTCACCATCTTGCCCAGTCTGGCCTCGAACTCCTGGACTCAAGTAATCCCCTCACCTTGGCCTCCAAAGGTGCTGGGATTATAGGTGTAAGCCACTGCACCCAGCCTGTAACCTCCTTTTATTACTACAGATCAATTCTGCTTTGGAATTCAGTATTCTTGCTCAACCCTGCCTCCACCCACCTCTCCTTCTACTTTTACCTGCTATACATGATCAATCCCATATACCAGACTTGCCAACTGGGAAAGTACAGTTCTCCAGTGAATTAAGCACTGTTTGCCAGGGATTCTAGGTTTGAGGAAAAAGTAAATTTGAACACTTCTAATAACTCATCCAACTCCAAAACGTTATGGTATTAAGTCCTGAAAATGACACTAGGTAATGTAACATACAGTTACGGACTGAATTGTTCCCCAAAATGCACTGGTTTAAGAGCTTACCTCAAATGTGACAGAAATACTTGGAGAAGGGCCTTTAAAGAGGTAACCAAGATTAAATGAGGTCTTTAGAGTGGGTCCTAATTCGAGAGGACTGGATGTCCTCATAAGAAGAGGAAGGCAGGCTGGCATGTTGGCTCACACCTGTAATCCCAGCACTTTGGGAAGCCAAGGCAGGCAGCTCACTTGAGGTCAGGAGTTTGAGAACAGCCTGGCCAACATATACGAAACCCCATCTCTACTAAACATACAAAAATTAGCTAGGTGTAGTAGCCTACGCCTGTAGTCCCAGCTACTTGGGAGGCTGAGGCGCAAGAATCCCTTGAACCCGGGAGGTGGAGGTTTCAGTGAGCCAAGATTGTGCCACTGCACTCCAGCCTGGGTGACAGAGCAAGACTCTGTTTCAAAAACAAAACAAAACAAACAAACAAACAAACAAAAAACAAAAGAAAAAAAAAGAGAAGAGACACCAGGGGCTCATGTGCACAGAGGGAAAGAGGACAGTGAAAAGACAGACATCCCTGCAAGTCAAAGTAGACATTTGCAAGCCTCAGCAGAAATCAAACCTACTGACACCTTGATCTTGAACTTTCAGCCTCCAGGAGTATGAGAAAATAACTCCAAAGGGCCATCATGGTCCCAGAGCTCCCTGGAGGCCCCCTGAGGCCTTGGTTGTTGCTGCTTCTCCTGTGGCCTTGACTCCTCTCAGGCATCCACCCCAGGGCCTCCTCAGTGCACTTCCTGTGCCCGTATCTCCATCTTGGAGTGGGCTTCTGGGCTTCCTAGGAACCAGACCTATGACACGCCCTCCACCTTTCCATATTTCTCTTCCGGGGAAGAACATTTTGGCAGCATATCAAGAAGGTACCTCTTACTATTACAGCTTCTTTGAAGTACAAAACTTAAAAAGTGACTCATACTGGAGGGTATTTGGGTGGAGATAAGGGGGTCTGAATAGACATTTTCATAGGCCCTTTTTATAGGACTTGGCTGTTCTAACTCATTGTCACCTGATAGTTCTTCCTTAAATAGTCAGAGGGCTTAGAGGCTCAAATAAAAGCAAAAATTACATGTCATATGCCCAATTCTGTTGTTCTCAGGCCAAATTTAGCTTCTTTCCCAAGCTTCCAGAAGCCCCAAATAGTTTCACTTTCAACTTGGTTACCTTTCTTGTACAAACTAAGAAAAGATTTGGGGTCATCACAATTTTCATTTCATTGCAGAAATGAAAATGACAATGGACTGAATTTCTTTCTTTTTCTTTTTTCTTAAAGTAGAGACAAGGTCTTGCAATGTTGCCCAGGCTGGTCTCAAACTCCTGGACTTGAGTGATCCTCCTGCCTCAACTTTCAAAAGTGTTGGGATTACAGGCATGAGCCAATGGAGTGAAATTCATTGAGAATTTACTCTTTATCGAGCATCTATTCTCTGCCGGATACTCTACCACGAAATACAAAAAAAAGGTAGACGAAAAATCCTTGCTCTAAAGTGATTGCAAAACAGAGAGGTGAATTATATTAGACAGAAACTTGTCATTGTCACTGGAGACATATGCAGAGGGAGGCCATTGGCCATTTTAGAGAGGACCTGATGATGGCAGCCTTGCTTCTGGAAATCAAAGTGAAGTCCAGGTCTTGTGACCCAGGGGAACCTGAGTCATGGGAATCTCTCATCATTGACATCATATAAGGACCTGTAATCATTTGTTCTGACTCTGCAAGACTTAGCCTTGAGCGAAACGTAGGAGAAGACTGCATCTCCAGCTGCCTTGGAGCGAGGTTTCCCACACAAATCTTAGTGTGGACTGTGGGGCGGAAACCTCTTACAAACTGAAAAAGTCTTTTGAGCTCTTCAGAAACAGATATGGAGTAAACATAAAGACTATGTTTGTGATATTCATACAAAAAGGAGTAACGCAACTCCCAGTTGTTCCATTTGTACCAGCAACTGCTATTATTCACGGAACCTATAGCCTCAAAAAAAGTTAGTATATTTATGTCTGTCTTGTTTCCTCTAGGAGTCCTATGTCCTTAAAAAAAAATCACATTGAGCCAAATATGTAACTTAGCTAATGAGTACAGGAAGCCTTCAAAGATTTAGAAGAAAACCTCCTCAAAACCACATAGAGGAAAAACACCAAGATTTAGCTGCAGAATCCATCTCCTGCCTTCTGTCAGCTCCTAGTGGGACCACAGCTCAGCAGCATACATTGTGTCTCTACTCTTCTCTGGGAGTGTCATCTACAGCGAAATGTCAAAGGAGAATTAAGCATCAGGCAGAGATTTATATGAAGTTTAATACACGACCATATCTTGTACTTGGTATGAATTTTGAGACAGTTTTGAAGCCAAAACTCTGGAGGCTGTCACTGGGCAATGCCAGTTTGCATGAACCTACCGTCACTTTCTCTTGTTTTTGTCAAGAGTTACGGCTTTAGGGTATGGGGATGTTCTAGAAGTCCACTGGGGCTTCTTACTAGCACTAAGTGTGATTTGGGCTGAGTTGGGCTACATGCTTGGAAGTCTACTTAAAACTTAAAGAGGTCCCACAGAGACTATAAATTATCCTTTCACTTTAGGATTCCCTAAAGTAACTACAATTCTGGCATGGGATTTGAAGTATGAACTAGATTTGTCCAGCAAACTCAAGACTGGCTGATTGGTTACGTATTAGCAGGTTCAGAACCCTCCTTGGGCATGCTGCATTGACTTAGATGCCTTTAATCCACTTGCACTGCTTTAGAAGTCAACACAAACCTTCCCTAGTATTCCCTAGGTAGTGTCTAGATCTTTGTAATGTACTCGACATACATCTTTGACAATTTTATACTCTGTTGAAAATAATTTCAAAATACATCCAATTCTTTTTCGTGACTTAATTTGTCTGTATGTCCTTTGTTATTAAAAGTTATTTTCGGCTGGGCAAGGTGGCTCACGCCTGTAATCCGAGCACTTTGGGAGGCTGACGCGGGCGGATCACGAGGTCAGGAGATCGAGACCATCCCAGCTAACACGGTGAAACCCCGTCTCTACTAAAAAAAATACAAAAATTAGCTGGGCATGGTGGCGGTGCCTGTAGTCCCAGCTACTTGGAAGGCTGAGGCAGGAGAATCGCTTGAACCCAGGGGGCGGAGCTTGCAGTGAGCCGAGATGGTGCCACTGCACTCCAGCCTGGGAGACAGAGCAAGATTCCGTCTCAAAAAAAAAAGTTATTTTCTTTCTTTCTTTTCTTTTTTCTTTTTCTTTTCTTTTTTTTTTTTTTTTTTTTTTTTTTTTTTTTTTTTTTTTTTTGAGACAGTTTCGCTCTTGTTGCCAGGCTGGAGTGCAAAGACGCCATCTTGGCTCACTACAACCTCCGCCTCCTGGGTTCAAGCGATTCTCCTGCCTCAGCCTCCCGAGTAGCTAAAATTACAGATGCCTGCCACCACACCTGGCCAATTTTTTGTATTTTTAATAGAAACGGGGTTTCACCATGTTGGCCAGGCTGGTCTCAAACTCCTGATCTCAGGTGATCTACCCGCCTCGGCCTCCCAAAGTGCTGATTACAGACATGAGTCACCGCCTAGCCTATTTTTTTTTCTTTTAAAAAAAAAGTTTATTCATTTGAAAGTCATTCAAGAAGTGATTTTAATTTTTTTTGGAAGGTGGATACTTTTTAACATCTAGGGGAAAGTAGACTTTTCTGCACTTTGTAGTAAATTCTGTGAGAAGGAATGAGTGCAAGCCATTCATTCAATGATGCCTAATGAAAGTAGAGGCTAGGCTAGGCACGGTGGCTCACACCTGCAATCCCAGTACTTTGGGAGGCCAAGGCTGGAGGACCGCTTGAAGCTAGGAGTTCTGAGACCAGCTGGACAACATAACAAGATCTTGTCTCTACAAATTTTCTTTTAAAAAACTAGCCTGGCATGGTGGCATGCACCTGTAATCCCAGCGACTTGGAAAGCTGAGGCGGGAGGACTGCTTGAGCCCAAAAGTTCAAGGTTGCAGTGAGCTGTGATTGTGCCACTGCACTCTACCTTAGGTGAAGGAGCTCATCAATTGACATTCATGTCTCTATACTATAGTTTTCTTTGAAATTTACAATTTCATGTACATACACATATGCTCATCAATTTATATATGTCTCCACATACACAATATTAACACTACATCTTTCGTATATATACATATACATATATTTAATAACTACATCTTTTTTGTTTTTTTGAGATGGAGTCTTGCCCTGTCACCCAGGCTGGAGTGAAATGGCGTGATCTTGGCTCACTGCAACCTCCGCCTCCTGGGTTCAAGCGATTCTCCTGCCTCAGCCTCTTGAGTAGCTGGGATTACAGGTGCGTGCCTCCATGCCAGCTAATTTTTGTATTTTTAGTATAGATGGGGTTTCACCATGTTGGCCAGGCTGGTCTCAAACTCCTGACCTCATGATCCACCCGCCTCGGCCTCCCAAAGTGCTGGGATTACAGGCGTGAGCCACCATGCTCGGCCACAGCTACATCTTTTATATATGCATATTTATCTGGTTCTACATATGTATTTATATAATATCTATTTACATCTATAAAGTCAAATGATGATTGAGAATAATCGTATTTTTGTTTTGTTTTGTTTTGGTTTTTTTGGTAGAGACGGGGTCTCGCTCTGTCACCCATGCTTGTCTTTAATTCCTGGCCTCAAGTGACCCTCCCACCTGGCCTTCTCAAAGTGCTGGGATCTCTGACAGCTATGCCACCTCCTTGCTGGGAATCTGCAAACTGAGTGGAAAGTAAAAGGGAGGAGGGGTGGAGCTGTGGTGGCGGCTGCTTTTCACCAGGGCCAGGGTCCCCTGGGGTCTGGGTTCCAGCTTGGGCATGCAGTGGTGTGCTCAGAGTTTTTAACACCAGGTGTTTTCTACACACAAAATTACTTCCACTACTGGTCATGTAATAATCACTAATAATCATTATTCTCTCAATTTAAAATGAAACATTTTATTTTTAGAGATATTATTTTAGTAAAATATTTCAGGTATAAACTAAAATTGCAATTGCCAAACCAAAAAATCACACTTCATAGGTGGCACTCAGTTTCACTCTTTTACATTTTAAGCACACAAAAAATTCCAGCTGGGTGAGGTGGCTCACACCCATAATGCCAGCACTTTGGGAGGCTGAGGTGGGAGGCTTGAGGCCAGGAATTCAAGGCCAGACTTGACAGCGTAGTGAGATCCTATCTCTACAATTTTTTTTTTTCCTAAAGCCAAGCATAATGGTACATACTTGCACTCCCAGATACTCAGGAGGCTGAGATGGCAGAATCACTTCAGCTCAGGAGGTCAAGGCTGCAGTGAGTTATGATCATGTCATTGCACTCCAGCCGGGGTGACAGAGTGAAACTCTGTTTCAAAAAAAAAAATTCCAACTGTGTTAGGGTTCTCTAGAGGGACAGAACTAACAGAATAGATGTATGTAGAAAGGGGAGTTTATTAAGGAATGTTGACTCACATGATTACAAGGTGAGGTCCCGCAATAGGCCGTCTGCAAGCTAAGGAGCACGAAGTAGTTCAAGTCCCATAGTTGAAGAACTTGGAGTCAAATGTTTGAGGGCAGGAAGCATCCAGCACAGGAGAAAGATATAGGCTAGGAGGCTAAGCCAGTCTAGTCCTTCCACGTTCTTTTGCCTGCTTTTATTCTGGCTGCACTGGCAGCTGATTAGGCTGTGCCCACCCAGACTGAGGGTGGGTCTGCCTTTCCCAGCCCATTGACTCAAGTGTTAATCTCCTTTGGCAACACCTACACATACGCACCCAGGATCAATACTTTGCATTCTTCAATCCAATCAAGTTGACACTCAATATTAACCATCACACAAGTCATCACATAAAATGATAAAATCAAAATATTGCGAGTTCTGCTTCTTCATCTTCAAAATCACTGTGCTCTCCTCATTTATTTCAAATCTGCCTTAGTCTCACTCTATGGCCCAGGCTGGAGTGCAGGGGCACCATTTCGGCTTCCTGCAACCTCCACCTCCTGGGTTCAAGTGATTGCCGTGTCTCAACCTCCCGAGTTGCTGGGATTATGGGCACCCGCCACCATGCCTGGCTAATTTTTGTATTTTTAGTAGAGATGGGGTTTCACCATGTTGGCCAGGCAGGTCTCAAACTCCTGACCTCAAGTGATCCACCTGCCTTGGCCTCCCAAAGTGCTGGGATTACAGGCGTAGGCCACTGCACCCAGCGTTTTAAACAGAGTAGCAGATGGTACCACAGGGTTGGAGCCAGGTAATGGGTCGGAAGCAAACTTGACGGATTCCAAAGTGTTACCAATTTATTCTGAAAACACTTTTCTGTGGATCAGTCCTGGTAAGCCAGAATCACTGAGGATTCTCCAGAGTAACTTCTGTAAGTGTAAGACGATGATTATGAGAGAATAAGTAATTCAAGTGTGTTAATTGGAAACTTGCATATGTACTAGTAAAACTCACCAATAACTGCAGCAATTGTTTAGAACTTACACCACAAAAAGATTTCTCAGGCAGGTGCATTTTGTGTAGAATCGCTAGTACCATTGGTTTTATGATTTTTTTGTATTTGTGTCTACTTGTGACGCATCCCCTGTTGCCTACACATGGCTCCCTCTCCCACTCCTCACTCTCTTCCTCAGGAAGTGGGAATCTGGACTTGGAAGATATGGACATAGTGTTGGTGTATGACCTTGAGAAATTGACCAGTATTGTGGTTGCTGACTTCTTGGTAAAATGGAAATGATGACACTTGTCTGCTGACCTCACATAGCTGTCACAGAGATTCCAGAGCTATGGGCCTGAAATATGATCTACATATGCTAATCTGTACTCAGAGCCCAAGACATTGCAGTTTGCCACAGTAAGAGCCTCTCAGGCTCGTCTTGGGCATTCAGGGTGCACCTGCTGCTTCTGTCTTCCAGGCTGGCTCCTCTCTCTGTCTGCTTACTGAACACAGTGTGGGCATTTCCCCAACTTCTGGCTTTGGCTCTGGGCTCCTCTCACTTCCCCCTTTTCTGCCTCTTTTCCCCCTTTCTCTCCCTGCTGAGCTTACCCACTTATTGCTCTTACTAATTAGCCCAGCAACAGCTCCCAAATCCACCCCTCCCATGGATGCCAGGCTAGCATTTCCAACAGACTGCTGTCTTCTGTCAGTCAGATGAACAAATTCAAAAATGGAACCTTTTATCTCTTCCCCTCCCACTTTACAGCAGCATCCTCCCCTGAATGTCCCACTTTTGTAAACTGAAACCCTGTCTTTCAGGAACCGAAACCTGAAACATCAGAGTCTGCATCACACTCTCTTTTTATTAGTCCTTACACCCAAACAGAAATGAATGACAGCGGGCAGAGGGGACAGTGGTGGAGGAGCCGTGGAGTCAGCTGCCTGGATTCAGATCCTGGCTATACCATGTCTGACCTTGAGAAAGTTTTTTTTAACATCTATGAATCCTAGAGTTTTTGTTTGTTTGTTTGTTTGTTTGTTTGTTTGTTTGTTTTAAATAGGCAGGGTCTCACTCTGTTGCCCAGGCCCAGGCTGGAGTGCAGTGATGTGATCTGGGCTCACTGCAACCTTGGCCTCCCAGGCTCAAGTGATCTTCCCGCCTCAGCCTCCTGAGTAGCTGGGACTACAGGCACATGCCACCATGCTCAGCTAATTTTTGTGTTTTTTTGTAGAGATGGAATTTCACCATGTTGTCCAGGACGGTCTTGAACTCTTGTGCTCAAGCAATCCGCCTGCCTTAGCCTCCCAAAGTGCTGAAATTATAGGCGTGAACCACTGCACCCAGCCTTAAAAGTGAGTTTTAACTAGTATTTTTCCATCTCGTACCTGAAAAACAGTCACAGAGATAATAATTTATTTTTTGTGTAATGTCCTTTCCCTTTAAAGGGTATTGAATAGTTTTTTAAAATTATTTTTTAAAATCGTGGTAAAACACACATAACAAAGTTTATCGTCTTAAACATTTTTTAAGTGGACAGTTCAGTGGCATTGAATACATTCACATTCTTGTGCAACCATCACCAGCCGTCTCCAGAACTCTTTGTATTTCCCCACACTGAAACTCTGTACCCATTGAACAGCCTCCCTATTCTCTCCTCCCCAAAGCCCCTGGCAACCACCATTCTACTTGCTCTATGTGTGAAGCTGACCATTCTAGGTACCTCATATAAGTGGAATCATACAGTATTTATCCTTTTGTGACTGGCTTATTACACTTAGCATAATGTCCTCAAGGGTCATGCATGTTGTAGCATGTGCCAGAATTTCCTTCCTTTTTTTTTTGAAATGGAGTTTCGCTCTTGTCGCCCAGGCTGGAGCGCAGTGGCGCGATCTTGGCTCACTGCAACCTTCACCTCCTGGGTTCAAGTGATTCTCCTGCCTCAGCCTCCCGAGTAGCTGGGATTATAGGCGCGCACCACCACACCTGGCTAATTTTTGTATTTTCAGTAGAGACAGAGTGTCACCACGTCTCTGAATCAGGCTGGTCTCGAACTCCTGACCTCAGATGAGGAGGTTGACCCGCCTTGGCCTCCCAAAGCGCTGGAATTACAGCCATGAGCCACTGCACCCGGCTGAACTTCCCCTCCTTTTTAAGGTTGAATCATGTTCCATTGTATGGATGGACCACATTTTATTTCTCCACTCATCCTGTCAGTGGGCCCTTGGGTTGCTTCCACCTCTCGGCTATTGTGAATAATGCTGCTAGGAACATGAGTGTGCAATTGTCTCTTCGAGTCCCTGTTTTCAAGTCTTTTGGATGTACACCCAGAAGTGGAATTTGTGGATCATATGGTAATTTTATATTTTAACTTTTTGAGGAACTGCCATACTGATTTCCATAGCAGCTGCACTATTTTACATTCACACCAGCAATGTACAAGGGTTCCCCTTTCTCCTCATCTTACACTTATTTTCTGTTTTTAATATAAATTTTTTTAAATATGAGGAATTAACTAGGTTTAGTCAGTGTTTCTCTAAACTTATTCTGAAGATCACTCCTCAGAATCATCTGGAGGGACGGGTGCTTATAAAAATGCAGACTGCTAACCCCACCTCAGACCAAGTAGGACCCCTGAGAGTGGGGTCACAAAGTGTGACTTTGTGTGTGTGTGTGTGTGTGTGTGTGTGTGTGAGATACAGGGTCTCACTCTGTTGCCCAGGCTGGAGTGCAGTGGCGCCATGACTGCTCACTGTAGCCTCCAATTTCTGGATGCAACAATCTTCCTGCCTCAGCCTCCTGGGACTACAGGTGTATGCCACCATGCCCAGCTAATTTTTAAATTTTTTGTAGAGATTGGGTCTCACTATGTAGCCCAGGCTGGTCTTGAATCCCGGCTTCAAGCGATCCTCCTGCCTTGGCTTCCCAAAGTGCTGGGATTACAAGCATGAGCCACTGTACACGGCCTGAAGTATGGCTTTTAAACAAGCTCCTATAGGCACTACCTCCTTCACCCACAGGAAGGCCTCCTGCAGGTGGGGTTCTGGACATTATTAGCTGAGGGGAAGAGGGATAGGAAGGGGAGAGGAACTTCCTGGCCCCCTAAAGCTCTAGCACATAGGAGAACTCAAGCCACAGTCATCAGGATAATCTCATGTGTATTCAAAAGACACAGAAATTAAAGACTGCAATCATCCATATTGTTTTTTCAAGTCTTCAGTCTTTTCAGTCATGATCTACCAAAAAAATCAGATCGAGGTCTGGAAGCATGACATTTTTAGCTGAGGAAATGCTCTTGATCAAAAACCAGATTTTGACTGGCGATACTCAAGTGAAATACCCTATTATCAGCTTCCTACAGATCTCACCAGAGCCATTCTCAGGCATTAGGGAAGCAATCTCCATGAGGGCCACTTCCCTGGCCACAGCGCCTACTGTGAGATGAGTCATGCCTTTTGTCTTGTGCCTGGAATTTGGGGATGTTTATGAAAAGTTGATGTAAATACTAGTCATAATTCCTCTCTTCACAGATTCTTTATTTCAGAAAATGAGTATTTCATCACGTACAAACGTCATATCACTTCCAGCTCCATTGCCACCTGGAAATGTTCTTTCTACTGTTTTACTAGGGATTATTTAAAGGCTGTTGGGAACCCTCCAGAGAACACAGTTTCTGGGATGTCGTCAGTAATATTGAAACACACATTCGCGTCAACTGTACTGTAGAGGAAAAGGGATATTTTTCCTTCCCATTATGGCTGAGGCCCTTATAAGAAAAAAAGACAGATCAATAAGAGAAAAGCATCCAAGTGTGTTTGATATAAGTTTTACATGATGCAAGAGACTTTATAAGGAAACGAAGACCCAAAGAAACTAGTAGACCTGTGTATTTTTTATGTTCATTTTGATGAAGAAGTAGATAGTCGTGGAGAAGTACGACTGAATAAAAAACAAGTATGGTCTGGTGGTAACGCAGTACGAGGGGAACTCGGCAGAGTCTGTTCAGATTCCTCTCTGTGGTCCTGTGTCTTCAGAGATAAGGATGTTCCTTTGCCTGGGTAGAGGGAGGGCACCTCTTGAATAACAGTCTTAGGTCTGCCTTCAGGGGAAGGCCTGAGACGCTTTTGCTGGTGCTATGGCCTGCTTCAGGGGAGAGGAGCAAGAGGAAGGTGAGAAGGACCATCCTGTTGCTGTTGTCTCCAATGCCAAGGTGCCATGTTTTGGGGTAGTATGTTTTGGGGTAGTGTGTCTTTAACCCCATCATTAGCAATTTTATCTTCTGAGGGCCAAGTGGAGATTCTTGAGGTTAAGAAGTAAATGCTAATGAAAAGCAAAGTATCTTTTTTTTTTTTTTTTTGGTAGGTTCTCGCTCTGTGGCCCAGGTTGGAGTGCAGTGGCATGATCACAGCTCGCTACAGCCTCAATCTCCTGGGCTCAGGTGATCCTACCATCTCAGCCTCCTAAGTGTCTGGGAATACAGGCACACGCTGCTATGCCCAGCTAATTTTTAAATTTTTTTGTAGAGATGAGGTCTTGCTATGTTGCCCAGACTGGTCTCCCAACTCCTGGGCTCAAGCAATCCCCCTGCCTCAGGCTCCCAAAGTGCTGGGATTACAGACTGAGCCACCGTGCCTGGCCCCAAAGTATCTTTTTAAATGCAGCCTCCTTGAGTTTGAGTACAACATCTATTTACTTACTTCATTAAAATTCTCAAAGCCGATGAGACATAATTAACACATACATCATGATGACATTTCCCATAGCACAATAAAACTTAACTTTCAAATTAAGCCACTCTGCTATTGAACATTAGCATTTTAAGGTAAAGCACGATGGTTCATACCTTTTAAAAAAATAGAGAATGGGTCACATCAGCTTTCTCCCCCGGTGGCATCTCTCGGCATTCTACCGAAGCCCTCAGACACAGGCATTAGAGTAGCCCAGATGAATGTACTCAAGCAGGACATGGTCCAGACTTCCCAGCTAGTCTCAAACAAAACAGCAGAATAAAAACCACAACATCCCATGGAATTCCTGTAAACAGACACAATGTTAAGCAAATGGCCATCTAACCTATGTGGTACTTGGCCAGTTGTTACAGGAAAGGGGTCCTGATGCAGACCTAAGGGAGGGTTTTTGCATCTCATGCGAGAAAGAATTCAGGGTGAGTCCATAGAGTAAAGTAAAGCAAGTTTATTAGGAAAGTAAAGGAATAAAAGAATGGCTACTCCATAGACAGAGCAGCCCTGAGGACTGCTGGTTGCCCATTTTTATGGTTATTTCTTGAGTATATGCTAATGAAGGGGTGGATTATTCATGCCTCCCCTTTTTAGACCATATAGGGTAACTTCCTGACATTGCCATGGCATCTGCAAACTGTCATGGCGTTGGTGGGAGTGTAGCAGTGAGGATGACCAGAGGTCACTCTCATGGCCATCTTGGTTTTGGTGGGTTTTAGCTGGCTTCTTTTTTGCAAACTGTTTTATCAGCAAGGTCTTTATGACGTGTGTTTTGTACTTACCTCCTATCTCATCCTGTGACTTCGAATGCCTTCACCATCTGGGAATGCAGCCCAGTAGGTTTCAGCCTTTTTACCCGGCTCCTATTCAAGATGGAGCTGCTCTGGTTCACATGCCTCTGACACAATGGTGATGGAGAAAGGAAAGAGAGTTAGAAATAAAATGATCATTTTTATAGAGAAACCCAGTCCCTGCAAACAGCATCCTGTTTTTGGGAAAAGCCCTGGGGGACAATGCCATAAACATTTCCCTCTCATTTCTCTTCCCATATTTCTGGTCCTGCCTGCTGCTTTATTTCACAAAAAGGATTAATTACATTTTGTCAGGAATGAAAGGTCATTTTGTTCTGGTGGCCTGGCATGGAGAATATCAGGGACCGTGGAAATTCAGTGAGTCAAAGATGAAGGCGAAATTGAGTCTGGGAAAAATAAGTGTACTGTTTATGGAAGTAAGCATTTAAAACTGATTTTTTTTAATTGTACTTTTAGGAGCTATGGGGACATACTGAAATAGACTTACCCTTTTTAAGTACAGTTTCATTCATATAAACACATTGTTTTATAAAGGCTTGGAGGCAGATGAATTAATACTTGGGCATTTGGCGCTAATTTTACTGTTTAACAAGAGAGAGAAGGCACGCTGGGAGGAGCCTGGATTCTGCTTTGTTCTGTTCATTAGAGGGCAGTAGCAATGACTTCTTTCACAGAGGATCTAAAACTCTGGAGAACAGGGTCTCTCAGATTTTAATGCGGCTACGTATCACCTGGGGACATTGTCAAATGCAGGTTTTCATTTAGCAGGTCAGGATGGTGCCTCAGATTCTGCATTTCAAACAAGCACTGGGCATCGCTGCTATTGCTTGGTGGAAGGATCACACTTTGCGCTGTGCTGTCTTGGTGTAGCATTACTGAACAAATTGAATTTGCACCTCATTAAAATGACACTTGTGCTAAGAAGCAAACAGGTGCTTTGCATCCTCTTAGAGCTGCAGAGCAGAAAGCCCTGAATGACAGGAAGACCAGGCCTTCTGGGCTGTTAACCTGCTTCGCTCTCTTATCAATTAATTGGAGTCCTTGTTTGGTTTGAGACTTAAAAGTGTACTTTATACTTTCCAGTGAGGTTGCAGAGTGCAAACAAGGCTTGGTATGGATGGTTGATGATTCAACAGCTTCTCAGACACATTAGTGTTCTTTTTTTTTTTTTTTGAGATGGAGTCTCGCTCTGTCACCCACGCTGGAGTGCAGTGGCACGATCTTGGCTCACTGAAACCTCTGCAACCCAGGTTCAAGCAATTATCCTGTCTCAGCCTCTCAAGTAGCTGGGATTACAGGCCACCACGCCCGGCTAATTTTTGTATTTTTAGAAGAGATGGAGTGTCACCATATTGGTCAGGCTGGTCTCGAACTCCTGACCTCAGGTCATCCACCTGTCTCAGCCTCCCAAAGTTCTGGGATTAGAGGCATGAGCCACCGCGCCTGGCCAGTGCTCCCATTTTATAGAGAAACAGAGTCCCTACAGGCAGCATCCTGTTTTTGGGAAAAGCTCTGGGGGACAATGCCATAAACATTTCCCTTTCCTTTTTCTTCCCATATTTCTGGTCCTGCCTGCTGCTTTATTTCACAAGAAGGATTAGTTAAATTTTGTCAGGAATGAAAGGTCATCTTGTGCCAGTGGCTTGGCACAAGAACACCAGGGACTGTGGGCATTCAGTGAGTCAAAGATCAAGGCCAAAGCCATGAAGTCCCATGTAGAGAGGTTGCAACCAAATCTCAAAATCTGCCAGCACTGAGCTTTCATCTTTGCATAAGATCATTTTCTTTATTACTGGATGTTCATAAAGAGTCACAGTGCTGTGGGAAAAATAGTCTCAAATATTTTCTCTTCCTAAAATTCAAATATACCACCGTCTCTGTGACCTCGAGACCCATAGGCATCTGGCAACTTCAGGATCCAGTTGCAAGTTCTTAAACTGGTAACAGCATGGCAGGTTTCTGTTGTCCTTGTCTCTGTAGTCATTGGCAACTCACTGCCAGCTCCATCTGGCCCTTTCCCCACGTGCACATATACCTACTAAAACATTACCAACGTGAAAAGATAAATTGAGGCGCTTTAAAATCTTAAAGGGTGTATTTGTCTTATTCATAAACAGTGAGCTCCCAACTTCAGGCAGTTTGGGGCTCTGGCAAAGGGGTGGGGGTCAGAGGTGGGGGAGAAGTCTTTTACAAGACCAGTTCACTCAGAAGCAAGACAAAAAAAAAAAAATACTTGATTTGTTAAAGTACAGTAATAGCCTCATTTGGATTATTCCAGTGAAAAGTCCCTGGTTAGATGTTGGTTGGTGGTTTCTGATTGGTTAACTCAACCACTGACATTGAGTTGGGTTCTGGATTGCTCACCTACGAACCCAGGGCATGGGAGCAACCCCAACTTAATGGCCTCCTAATTAATTATTATTATTATTATTATTATTATTTTTTTTTTTTTTTTTTTTTGAGACAGAGTTTCACTCTTGTTGCCCAGGCTGGAGTGCAATGGTGCGATCTCAGCTCACTGCAACCTCTGCCTCCCAGGTTCAAGTGATTCTCCTGCCTCAGCCTCCTGAGTAGCTGGGATTACAGGCGTGCACCACCACACCCAACTAATTTTTGTATTTATAGTAGAAACAGAGTTTCACCATGTTGGCCAGGCTGGTCTCGAACTCCTGACCTCAAGTGATCCACCTGCCTTGGCCTTCCAAAATGCTGGGATTATAGGCATGAGCCACCGCTCTCAGCTCTAATTAATTATTTTTAACACCCGTCATTCTTGAGTCCACCTTATGCAGGTCTTTAGTCTGAGATGCACAAAGTTAAAAGGGGCCATTTTTGGTGACCCTATGCTTCCATATTCTAACATCCAATTTCCTTTACTCAATGCTGTTTACTCAATGTCATAGTCATTAGGGCCACACTTAAGTGAATAGTGCAGTCTTCCTTCTTCCTGGGCACATACTGCTCTGGCTTGGATATGGTTTATCCCCACCAAAACTCATCTTGAAATTTGATCCCCAACGTGGTCGTGTTGGAGGTGGGGCCTAATAAGATCTCTCTTGAATAGATTAATGCCCTACCAAAGGAGCAAGTGAGTTTTCTCTCTCCACGGAATGAATTAGTTCCCACCAGAGTAGTGTTTGTTTGTTTGTTTGTTTTTTAATGAGACAGTCTCACTGTGTTGCCCAGCCTGGTTTTTAATTCCTGGGCACAAGTGATCCTCCCACCTCAGCCTTCTGAGTAGCTGGGACTACAGGTGTACCCCCTGTAAGAGTGGGTTGTTCAAAAAAGTCTGGCTTCCTCGGTTTCTCTCTCTTGCTTCCTCTCTTGCCATGTGATGTTTTTGCACATGCCTGCCCCCTTCCACTTTCTGCCATGAGCAGAAGCAGCCTGCAGGCCTCCCCAGATGAAGCTGCACAGTCTTGAACCTTCCAGTCACCAGAACTGTGAGCCAAATAAACCTCTTTTTAAAATAAATTACCCAGCCTCATGGGCTTAGACATAAACTAAGTTTGCATTTTGTTGTCTTTTTAAAAAATAAGCATATCATACCACTTGCTTTGGCTAATGAAATGTGGGTAGAAATTATATGAGACTTCCAGGAGGCAACACGAAGAGCCTGTGAACAATTCCGTTCTCATTCTTCCAGCATCATGGAAGCATTTACCTAAGGGGACCCTCTGTCAGCCCATCAGAGTCCTTGGAGGGTTGCAATGAGAAGAGCACTCCCATCACCCATGAAACCTGTAATTCACACTGCATATGGTCTGTGAGCCTCAAATAAGTGTTGTGTTAAGTCACTGAGGGGTGTGTGTGTGTGTGTGTGTGTGTGTGTGTGTGTGTGTGTGTGTGTCGATGTTACAGCAGCCTAACCTATTTTATTCCAGCAAATCCACTGGCATCCAGCTGGTGGTGTAATCAACCATCTGTGAGTATACTGCCAGGAAACTACCCACTGGCATAGTCTTTATTTTCTATTGTAGTGTGGGGAGTGTTTAGGAGGGAGTGAGTTTTTTCAGGTTAAGGAAACAATGATCATAACCACCATGAGGCATCATTTCCTCATCTTCTCAAACAGCTGGCAGTTCAGTCAAGAGCTGGAATGAATTCTTGTGCATGGTAAGGACTCCATAAATATTTGTTTATTAAAAAAATTGACGTTAACTGTCCACAATGCATTACTGCTCATTCTTCCAACACCTCCCTCAAGGGTATGTAGATACTGGATAGAGACCTAGCCAATCTTCAATGAGAGCTGGTAAAAGACTGACAAGTATAGTTAAGCACACAGTCAGATAACACCCTTCTGTAAAAGGAGGATAAACTCAAGAGCGCAGGGGCGGTGTTTTGTTTGTTGGTTGGTTTTGTGGGAAGAATCAGGCACTCGACAATGTGGTGTTTTATTGTTTCTGTTCCACTCGGTCATTAATCTGGATCCCAGGCTGGTGCAGAAGCTCAGGCATTGTTTGGCTTTTTTCTTGTCACGGCCCTGCCAGTTCTTCCAGTTCTAGACTTTCTGACGAGAATCCTCCCCCACATTTTCTACTCACCACATCTCACTTCTACTGCCATTACCAGGAGCTGGTAATGACAAATCTGGGCTTCACGTGGGCATTTTCTGCCATGCCTTTCTTCAGTCTTTCCTGAACTTGCAATTAATGTGAATAAAGAAAATACTCATTTACTCATTTTCCCTATTGTTTAACATTGTTGACTTATTTGCATAGAGTGCAATTCAGAAATGACACACGGCTGGGTGCAGTTTGGGACCAGCCTGGGCAACATGGCAAAACCCTGTCTCTACAATCAATACAAAAATTATCTGGGCATGGTGGTGTGCAACTGTGGTCTTAGCTACTCAGGAAGCTGAGGTGGGAGAATCGCTTGAGCCAGGGAGGATGAAGCTGCAGTAAGCCAAGATCAATTGTGCCACTGCATTCCAGTCTGGGTGACATAGTGAGACCCTGCCTCCAAACAAAAAAAGGGGGGGGGGGAAGGAAGAAAGGAAACGACATAATGATATATGTAAGACTGAAACTTTTTTGCTGCATGAGATACAGTATTTTGAAATGATTCAGATTTTGGCTTCTGAGCTCAGATTGCCTAGGTCCAAATCTCACTCTGGCACATAGCTGGGTGATCTTGGACAGCTCCCTCAGCCTATTAGTTTCTTCATCTGTAAACTGGGATGCTGATCGTGTATCTTTCATTGGCTATTGCTGTGTGCATTAAATGAGTTAGTACCTGTAAAGTCCTTTGAAATGTGCTTGGGACATTGCAAGTGTTAAAAGCATTGTACCCCACATAGGCCAGAAAGAAGGCATCAGAGCAGAGCCGACGGTACAGGCCATCTTGTCTGACCACATCTGTGGCCTCAGGCAAGGAAATGTCCTCTCTATGCTTCTGTTTCCTCATCTGGCAATGGGGACAATACCAGTACTTCCTTCAGAGGAGTTTTCTGAGGCTAAAATGAAATTGCATGTGTAAAGCTCTTAGCAAATAGTGTTGGCACATACAAAATGCTCCGTTGATACCAGTTATTTTATTATTACGATTTAAAAAATTCTCTGCATTTAAAGAAATCTGCCACCTCATTTCCAAACACCCTATACTTTCCTCTTCTTTTGGAAGTATTCCTCTCATAGTTTGAAATATTTAATTCTTGATGTTGTCCAGTTTTTCTTTGAAGGGCTAGTTTCTTTGATCCAGGGAGATGCAGCATTTATGTTGGCTGTCAACAGGGCAACGCCCAGGAATTATTATTTTTCTAATGACCTAACGTCATTTTCCAGAAATTCTCTAAAAAACAAACTTCTTCGGGGACAAAATAAATTTGAGACTTCCATTAGTTCTTGCAAACACTTCATAACCCATCTCTCAGATGCTAACATTTTCCTGCACATTCTGACCGTGTGCCAGAAATCCTATGGCTCTGACATCTAAAATGAAGATTGTTTGGCTGTTCTCAGTACATTCTATTTGTTCTGAGGTATATTTTGTACTGAAAGTTTAAAGGAATTACCTTGTATCTTATATTTAGACTACCGTAACTTGTTTTTCTCTTCTATATATTTATTCAGGTTTGTTTCCTACTTTATTTTACAATTATCACAAGGGCACTACAAAGTCTCTTTTGTGAAATCGCCAAATGTTTCAGAATTCAACAGACATTATTAACTGTTCTTTCACCCTCCAAGAAACTCCACATTCATCTCAGTTCCCTGTATTGAAAAAGTCTCTGAAAAAAAGTATGTGGACATTTACTTATTATGAGGAAATCAGCATTTCTATTTATCTCTTAACTATTATAACATTTAATCATATTTCTTGGTTCAAGGTAAGTACTAATTGTGCTTCTCTCAAAATATGAGCACTATATTTCATCAGAAATAATGCGAAGCCTAGACAACAGGGCAAGACCCCATCTTTAAAATTTGGTTTTTTTTCTTTTTGAGACGGAGTCTCACTCTGTCGCCCAGGCTGGAGTGCAATAGTGAGATCTCAGCTCACTGCAACCTCTGCCTCCTGGGTTCAAGCAATTCTCCTGCCCCAGCTTCCCGAGTAGCTGGCATTACAGGTGCCCGCCACCACGCCCAGCTAATTTTTTGTATTTTTAGTAGAGACGGGGTTTCACCATGTTGGTCAGGCTGGTCTCGAAATGCTGACCTCAGGTGACCCACCCACCTTGGCCTCCCAAAGTTCTAGGATTACAGGCGTGAGGCACCACACCCAGCCAAAAAAATTTTTTTTTAAGTTAGCTGCGTGTGTTGGTGCACACCTGTAGTTTCCAGCTACTTGGGAGGCTCAGGCCAGAGGATTGCTTGAGTCCAGGAGTTTGAGGCTTCAGTGAGCTACGATGGTGCCACTGCACTCCAGCCCCTGGGCCACAGAGAGAGAGACCCTATCTAAAAAAAGAAAGAAAAAAAAAAAGAGAAAGGAAGGGAGGAAGGAAGGAAGGAAGGAAAGAAAAGAAAGACAAAGACAGAAAGGGAGAGAAAGAAAGAAAGAAAATACTGATGGCCACAGAGAGAGAGATCCTATCTAAAAAAAGAAAGAAGAAAGAAAAAGGAAGAAAGAGAAAAAAAGGAAGAAAGAGAGAAAAAGAAAGAAAGAAAAAGAGAAAGAAAGAAAGAAGGAAAGAGAGGAAGGAAAGTAGGAAAGGAAAGACGAAAGGAAGAAATGCTGAATGTTACAGATATTGACACAGACACTCCTACATTGGAATGCATATTGCCTCTGGGATTTTACAGTTAGGGAAGTGCTGAGTCACTGCCTGGGGTACTCACATGCCTGTAGTTTATAAGCCAGCCACATGCTGGCAGAGTCAGTGTAGAACCAGTGGGCCATGTGGACCTCTTGCCACCCACAAGCAAGGCTGGTGACAGGGCAGAGCTCCTTAGCAGTTACTAGCAATGGCTCACTTGGTTGAAATAATTTTTTGAGGCTTTTGACAAATAATATAAAGATTACTAAGAAAGCCTGGCAGGTTGCAGCAAAAATTATTTGCTTGGGCAAACTTTAGTCAGGCTCTGGAATCTTCTCCTAGGGCCTTCTGTGCACTTCCTTGTAAAATCCAGTTTTAGCAAAGAACCCTGCTAAGTCAGTTAAGCAAGAATCTCCCACCTACAATATCTGATCACCTTCATGTCTGATTGGGTTCTTCTCCCTCCACCAGCCCCCAGGCGATGGCTGGTTTCCTGGCCTGTCTTCAGCAAGAATCCTGTTGTTGGTTTAGCTAAAGTCTCTCTCAGTCCTGAAGTTCCCTCTTAGTGATTTTCCCTCCACCGACCCCCACCTTGCTCCTTGGCTATACATTCCTACTTGCTCATGCTGTATTCAGAGTTGAGACCAATTTCTGTCTCCCACTGCAAAATCTCATTGCTTGGTGGTCCCTATACCTATAGCGATGGTCCTGAAGAAAGTCGGCCACACCATGCTTTAACAAGTATCATTGGGTCATTTTTTTCTGTAACAGTGACTACATCACATGGCCTCTGACACTCGCCGGACTCCTTAGGGAAAACACCAGGGCAGCTGGGTTCACTGGGATTAAGAATAGAAGCAGCGTGCTGGGCATCTAAGGGCAAAGATGAAGCTGGGTATGTAATCTACCCAGGAGCCTCTGTGTAAAATATGAAAGAAGAAAGACATGCCAGGGAAAGGGTGGAGCCGGCTAAAGGCCATGGGAAGTTGGACGTGATGGCGTGGGAGAAAGTAACTTTAAGAAGGATGCATTGAGATACAGCGGCAGCTAGCATATTTTGATAAGCAGTCTGATATTTGGGAAGATAGAGTGTACGTGTTCAGGAAGCCACAATTCTGCATGTCCATTCGAGGTAGACTACCCGGTTCCTCAGGCCCACGGCTCCGAACTGCCCCCGTGGATGGTGCTTCGAGTACGCCTCCACCAGTGGGCAGTGCGGTCCAGGAGGATCAGGCCATGCTAGCCAACGGGAGGTTCCTCCTGTGGAGCCCTGAGCAAAACCGGACGGTTTGAGAAGGGTTTTATTTCTGGGTCTCTGTTCTGCGGTGTTCGGTGCCTTAACTGGATGCCCCCGCATCCCGGAGTCAGCTGGCCATCTTCTGCAGTGATGCTGTTCCCCGGGGGAACAGAGCCCGGCCCTGACGCACAGCCGCAGGAACAAACGCCCTGGCTCCTGCGTGCCATTTCTGCCCGCTGCTGCTGCAGTGGCCTGAGGTCTTCCAGTGGCCGCCTGCACTCCGCCTCTTCTTCCTGCCGCCTCCTCTCCTCAGGCCCTTGCTCCAAAGTCCTCCTCCCCTTCCTTTGCGCTGATAACATCGAGCAGAGCCGGCTCCATTTCTGGGCTTTTTACTGCCTAACTGATCCTCTACACTGTGCTAAGGAGAGGCTATTTATTTTTTCTCAGGAAACCTCAATATCTAGGTGGGAAAGGGCAGGTTTCCTGGAAGAGCACTTCTAGAAAGACCACCGCCTCCTAAGAAACAAAACAAACTTTTAATCTAGGTACTTCCTGTTTCCTCCGTTTAAAGCACTCCCCCATCTGGCCAGAGCCTTGTAAAAGTACATCAAAGACTCAGCTGGCCGGGTTTGGACTCTAGGCTTTTTCCTTTTAACTCTTTGTGGTTTACTTTAATTGGGCTTTTAGTTGTCCTACTAAATGGTTTGTGGCTATTAAAGGAGCAAGGTTATGAAATCCTCGTCAATTCCGCTAAAACTCTTGTACGCATCCAATCTTGACGCATATATTATGTCATGCAGAGGGGAACGCGTGGTGTGTACAGATGTTACTGGGGCAAAAGGCTCACAGTGGATGCTGGGGTCACTTGTAAATGTAAATATTTATATTTATTTATTAAAATTTGCAAAATGCATACCCATTACACTTTACTTGAAAAATTATACTATTTTCTATTTCTCCTTGTAGTTATTCTCCTTGGGAGGCACAAACCATAACGGCACGTAAGAGTCTCAAGACAACCAGGCTGGCCAACATGGCAAAACCCTGACTCTACTAAAAATACAAAAGAAAATTAGCTGGTGTAGGGGCGCAATCCCAGCTACTTGGGAGGCTGAGGCAGGAGATTTGCTTGAACCCGGGAGGCAGAGGTTGCAGTGAGCTGAGATTGCACCACTGCACACCAGCCTGGGCGACCGAGCGAGACTCTGTCTCAAAAAAAAAAAAAAAAAAAAAAAAGAGTCTCAAGATTAGGGAGTCACTTCTTAGATACAAATGTTGCTTTTTTTTTTTTTTTAATTCCATTTTATAAAGTGAATCTGTCTTGGAGGGAACATGTGACGGAACTAGCCATCAGGTAAACCTCATTATAAATTAGTCTATTGGAGATTGGAAAGATCTTGAAAAGGGACATAAGAAAGGTGACCTTTATGCACCTGGGCAGATTCCTGCCTCACAGTGCCTCATTTTCCTGTGGAAAAGTGGGAAGGATGTCTATCTCACAAAGGTTGAAGATCAAAATCCAAAGGAGATGATGAATGGGAAAGTGCTTCGTCAAACTTGGATGCGCTAACCAAAGGTCAAGGCTATTATGGTTTTAACAGCAGCAGAGGAAAGAGGAGGCTGGAGAGAGGGGAATGAGCCTGGGAGTTCCACACCAGCCTGAGCAACATAACATAGAGACCTTGTCTCTACAAAAAAATTAAAAAATTACCTGGGCATGGTGGCGCACACCTGTGGTCTCAGCTTCTTGGGAGGCTGAGGTGGGAGGATTGCTTGAGCTCATGAAATTGAAGCTGCAGTGAACCATGATCACGTCACTGCACTCCAGCCTGGGTGATAGAGTGAGAACATGCTTCAAAAAAAAAAAAAAAAAAAAAAAGAATAACCAAGTTTAACAAGTTCTGTGGGGTCTTCATATAAAGTCTTCATATAAAACTTAAATACATTTATATGCTTTTCTCTTGTTAATCTGTCTTTTGTTACAGGGGCCTCAGCCATGAACCTAGGATGGGTAGAGAAAGATATTTTTCTTCCCCTACACCTGTGTTCCACCTATTCATTCCTCCCTTCCTTCTCTCCTCTACTCTCACTGATTTTTTGGTTACTATTTTAAGAAACATATAACATGAAAAGATACCATCCCAACCATTTAAGTGTACAGTACAGCAGTGTTAACTACATGCATCCTGTTGTGCAACAGACTTCTGAAATGCTTTTATCTTGCAACTCTAAAACCCTACACCCACTAAACAACAATGCTTTTCCCCCTCACACCAGCATCTGGCAACAACCATTCTGTTTTTAATTTCTAAGAGTTTGACTACTTTAGATACACATATAAGGAGAATCATGCAGCATTTGTCTTTTCTTTACTGGTTTATTTCTCTTACCATAACATCCTGACAAGGTTCATCCATGTTGTAGCGTATAATATGATTTCCTTTTTTGAGGCTCAGTAATACTCCCTTGTATGTATGTACAACATTTTCCTTATCTGTTTGTTCATTTATAGACATTCAGGTTACTTCTGTATCTTGGCTATTGTGAATAATGCTGCAATGAATATGAGTGTGAAACTATTTCTTTGAGATCCTGTTTTCAGTTCTTTTGGAGATATACCTAGTAGCGGAATTGTTGGATCATATGGTAATTCTATTTTTAATTTTTTAGGAAACCTTGATATTGTTTTCCCTAGTGACTACACGACTTTACATGCCTACTAACAGTCTACAAGGGCTTGAATTTCTCCAAGTCCTCACCAACATCTGTTACTTTCTGTTTTCCTGATAGTGGCCATTCTAATAGGCATAAGGTAATAACTTAATGTAATTTTGATTTGCATTTCCCTAACAATTAGGATGTTAAGTATATTTTCATGTGCTTGTGGGCCATTTGTAGTTCTTCTTTGGAGAAATGTCTATTCAAGTCTCTTGCTCATTTTACATCAGGTTATTTGCTTTTTGTTGTTATTATTGAACTGTAGGGCTTCTTTATATATTCTGGATATTAATCCTTCATCAGATACATGGTTTGAAAATTTTTTTTCCATTCTGTAAGTTGCCTTTTCATGCTTTCAATTATTCCCTTGCTGTGCAGAAGTATTAAAGTTTGATGTAGTCCCATTTGTTTATTTTTGCTTTTGTTACCTGTGCTTTGGTGTCATGTCTAAGATTCTTGTAAAATCTAACATCATAAAGCTTTTCCTCTATTTTTTGTTGTAGAAATTTTATAGTTTCAGGTGTTATATTTAGGTCTCTAATACATTTTAGGTTAATTTTTGTTTATGTTTTAAAGTAAGGGTCCAACTTCATTTTTTTACATATGGATATCCAGTTTTCCCAGGACCATTTGTTGAAAAGACAGTCTTTTCTCCATTGAGTAACTTCGGCACCCTTGTCAAAGATCATTTGAGCATATATGTGAAGGTTTATTTCTGCATTTTTCTGTTCCTTTGGTCTATATGTCTGTCTTTGTGCCAAAACCATACTGTTTTGATTACTGTAGCTTTGTATTCTGTTTTGAAATTAGGAAGTGTGAGGCTTCCAGCTTTGTTTTTCTTCTTCAAGATTGTTTTGGATATTCAGGATGCTTTGATATTTCATATGAATTTGAGGACTTTTTTTTCCGTTTTTGCAAAAGAGGCCATTGGGATTTTGATAGGGATTGCATTGAATCTGTGGATCAGTTTGGGTAGCATTAACATTTTAATAATATTAATTTTTCCAATCCATGGACACAGGATATCTTTCCGTTTATTTGTGTCTTCTTTAATTTCTTTCAGCAATCTTTCATAGTTTTCAGTGTACAAATCCTTTGTATTTTTAAGTTTATTCATATGTTTTCTTTTTTTTTTCCTTTATTATTATTATTATTATACTTTAGACTCTATGGTACATGTGCGCAACGTGCAAGTAAGTTACATATGTATACATGTGCCATGCTGGTGCGCTGCACCCACCAACTCGTCATCTAGCATTAGGTATATCTCCCAATGCTATCCCTCCCCCCTCCCCCCACCCCACAACAGTCCCCAAAGTGTGATGTTCCCCTTCCTGTGTCCATGTGTTCTCATTGTTCAATTCCCACCTATGAGTGAGAATATGCGGTGTTTGGTTTTTTGTTCTTGCGATAGTTTACTGAGAATGATGATTTCCAGTTTCATCCATGTCCCTACAAAGGACATGAACTCATCATTTTTTATGGCTGCATAGTATTCCATGGTGTATATGTGCCACATTTTCTTAATCCAGTCTATCATTGTTGGACATTTGGGTTGGTTTCAAGTCTTTGCTATTGTGAATAATGCTGCAATAAACATACGTGTGCATGTGTCTTTATAGCAGCATGATTTATAATCCTTTGGGTATATACCCAGTAATGGGATGGCTGGGTCAAATGGAATTTCTAGTTCTAGATCCCTGAGGAATCGCCACACTGACTTCCACAAGGGTTGAACTAGTTTACAGTCCCACCAACAGTGTAAAAGTGTTCCTATTTCTCCACATCCTCTCCAGCACGTGTTGTTTCCTGACTTTTTAATGATTGCCATTCTAACTGGTGTGAGATGGTATCTCATTGTGGTTTTGATTTGCATTTCTCTGATGGCCAGTGATGGTGAGCATTTTTTCATGTGTTTTTTGGCTGCATAAATGTCTTCTTTTGAGAAGTGTCTGTTCATGTCCTTTGCCCACTTTTTGATGGGGTTGTTTGTTTTTTTCTTGTAAATTTGTTGGAGTTCATTGTAGATTCTGGATATTAGCCCTTTGTCAGATGAGTAGGTTGTGAAAATTTTCTCCCATTTTGTAGGTTGCCTGTTCACTCTGATGGTAGTTTCCTTTGCTGTGCAGAAGCTCTTTAGTTTAATTAGATCCCATTTGTCAATTTTGGCTTTTGTTGCCATTGCTTTTGGTGTTTTAGACATGAAGTCCTTGCCCATGCCTATGTCCTGAATGGTAATGCCTAGGTTTTCTTCTAGGGTTTTTATGGTTTTAGGTCTAACATTTAAGTCTTTCATCCATCTTGAATTGATTTTTGTATAAGGTGTAAGGAAGGGATCCAGTTTCAGCTTTCTCCATATGGCTAGCCAGTTTTCCCAGCACCATTTATTAAATAGGGAATCCTTTCCCCATTTCTTGTTTTTGTCAGGTTTGTCAAAGATCAGATAGTTGTAGATATGTGGCATTATTTCTGATGGCTCTGTTCTGTTCCATTCATCTATATCTCTGTTTTGGTACCAGTACCATGCTGTTTTGGTTACTATAGCCTTGTAGTATAGTTTGAAGTCAGGTAGTGTGATGCCTCCAGCTTTGTTCTTTTGGCTTAGGATTGACTTGGCGATGCAGGCTCTTTTTTGGTTCCATATGAACTTTAAAGTAGTTTTTTCCAATTCTGTGAAGAAAGTCATTGGTGACTTGATGGGGATGGCATTGAATCTGTAAATTACCTTGGGCAGTATGGCCATTTTCATGATATTGATTCTTCCTACCCATGAGCATGGAATGTTCTTCCATTTGTTTGTATCCTCTTTTATTTCCTTGAGCAGTGGTTTGTAGTTCTCCTTGAAGAGGTCCTTCACAGCCCTTGTAAGTTGGATTCCTAGGTATTTTATTCTCTTTGAAGCAATTGTGAATGGGAGTTCACTCATGATTTGGCTCTCTGTTTGTCTGTTATTGATGTATAAGAATGCTTGTGATTTTTGTACATTGATTTTGTATCCTGAGACTTTGCTGAAGTTGCTTATCAGCTTAAGGAGATTTTGGGCTGAGACAATGGGGTTTTCTAGATATACTATCATGTCATCTGCAAACAGGGACAATTTGACTTCCTCTTTTCCTAATTGAATACCCTTGATTTCCTTATCCTGCCTAGTTGCCCTGGCCAGAACTTCCAACACTATGTTGAATAGAAGTGGTGAGAGAGGGCATCCCTGTCTTGTGCCAGTTTTCAAAGAGAATGCTTCCAGTTTTTGCCCATTCAGTATGATATTGGCTGTGGGTTTGTCATAGATAGCTCTTATTATTTTGAGATACGTCCCATCAATACCTAATTTATTGAGAGTTTTTAGCATGAAGGGTTGTTGAATTTTGTCAAAGGCCTTTTCTGCATCTATTGAGATAATCATGTGGTTTTTGTCTTTGGTTCTGTTTATATGCTGGATTACATTTATTGATTTGCATATATTGAACCAGCCTTGCATCCCAGGGATGAAGCTCACTTGATCATGGTGGATAAGCTTTTTGATGTGCTGCTGGATTCTGTTTGCCAGAATTTTATTGAGGATTTTTGCATCAATGTTCATCAAGGGTATTGGTCTAAAATTCTCTTTTTTTGTTGTGTCTCTGCCAGGCTTTGGTATCAGGATGATGCTGGCCTCATAAAATGAGTTAGGGAGGATTCCCTCTTTTTCTATTGATTGGAATAGTTTCAGAAGGAATGGTACCAGCTCCTCCTTGTACCTCTGGTAGAATTCGGCTGTGAACCCATCTGGTCCTGGACTCTTTTTGGT
Source organism: Pongo abelii (assembly GCF_028885655.2). Classification (NCBI taxonomy): domain Eukaryota; kingdom Metazoa; phylum Chordata; class Mammalia; order Primates; family Hominidae; genus Pongo; species Pongo abelii. Next base: position 33,694,795 of record NC_071999.2, read on the forward strand.
TGGTAAGCTATTGATTATTGCCACAATTTCAGCTCCTGTTATTGGTCTATTCAGAGATTCAACTTCTTCCTGGTTTAGTCTTGGGAGGGTGTATGTGTTGAGGAATTTACCATTTCTTCTAGATTTTCTAGTTTATTTGCGTAGAGGTGTTTGTAATATTCTCTGATGGTAGTTTGTATTTCTGTGGGATCGGTGGTGATATCCCCTTTATCATTTTTTATTGCACCTATTTGATTCTTCTCTCTTTTTTTCTTTATTAATCTTGCTAGCAGTCTATCAATTTTGTTGATCCTTTCAAAAAACCAGCTCCTGGATTCATTTATTTTTTGAAGGGTTTTTTGTGTCTCTATTTCCTTCAGTTCTGCTCTGATTTTAGTTATTTCTTGCCTTCTGCTAGCTTTTGAATGTGTTTGCTCTTGCTTTTCTAGTTCTTTTAATTGTGATGTTAGGGTGTCAATTTTGGATCTTTCCTGCTTTCTCTTGTGGGCATTTAGTGCTATAAATTTCCCTCTACGCACTGCTTTGAATGCATCCCAGAGGTTCTGGTATGTTGTGTCTTGGTTCTCGTTGGTTTCAAAGAACATCTTTATTTCTGCCTTCATTTCGTTATGTACCCAGTAGTCATTCAGGAGCAGGTTGTTCAGTTTCCACGTAGTTGAGCGGTTTTGAGTGAGATTCTTAATCCTGAGTTCTAGCTTGATTGCACTGTGATCTGAGAGATAGTTTGTTATAATTTCTGTTCTTTTACATTTATTGAGGAGAGCTTTACTTCCAAGTATATGGTCAATTTTGGAATAGGTGTGGTGTGGTGCTGAAAAAAATGTATATTCCGTTGATTTGGGGTGGAGAGTTCTGTAGATGTCTATTAGGTCCGCTTGGTGCAGAGCTGAGTTCAATTCCTGGGTATCCTTGTTGACTTTCTGTCTCTTTGATCTGTCTAATGTTGACAGTGGGGTGTTAAAGTCTCCCACTATTAATGTGTGGGAGTCTAAGTCTCTTTGTAGGTCACTCAGGACTTGCTTTATGAATCTGGGTGCTCCTGTATTGGGTGCATATATATTTAGGATAGTTAGCTCTTCTTGTTGAATTAATCCCTTTACCATTATGTAATGGCCTTCTTTGTCTCTTTTGATCTTTGTTGGTTTAAAGTCTGTTTTATCAGAGACTAGGATTGCAACCCCTGCCTTTTTTTGTTTTCCATTTGCTTGGTAGCTCTTCCTCCATCCTTTTATTTTGAGCCTATGTGTGTCTCTGCACATGAGATGGGTTTCCTGAATACAGCACACTGATGGGTCTTGAGTCTTTATCCAATTTGCCAGTCTGTGTCTTTTAATTGGAGCATTTAGTCCATTTACATTTAAAGTTAATATTGTTATGTGTGAATTTGATCCTGTCATTATGATGTTAGCTGGTTATTTTGCTCGTTAGTTGATGCAGTCTCTTCCTAGTCTCGATGGTCTTTACATTTCGGTATGATTTTGCAGTGGCTGGTACCGGTTGTGCCTTTCCATGTTTAGCGCTTCCTTCAGGAGCTCTTTTAGGGCAGGCCTGGTGGTGACAAAATCTCTCAGCATTTGCTTGTCTGTAAAGTATTTTATTTCTCCTTCACTTATGAAGCTTAGTTTGGCAGGATATGAAATTCTGGGTTGAAAATTCTTTTCTTTAAGAATGTTGAATATTGGCCCCCACTCTCTTCTGGCTTGTAGGGTTTCTGCCGAGAGATCTGCTGTTAGTCTGATGGGCTTCCCTTTGATGGTAACCTGACCTTTCTCTCTGGCTGCCCTTAACATTTTTTCCTTCATTTCAACTTTGGTGAATCTGACAATTATGTGTCTTGGAGTTGCTCTTCTCGAGGAGTATCTTTGTGGCGTTCTCTGTATTTCCTGAATCTTAATGTTGGCCTGCCTTGCTAGATTGGGGAAGTTCTCCTGGATAATATCCTGCAGAGTGTGTTCCAACTTGTTTCCATTCTCCCCGTCACTTTCAGGTACACCAATCAGACGGAGATTTGGTCTTTTCACATAGTCCCACATTTCTTGGAGGCTTTGCTCGTTTCTTTTTATTCTTTTTTCTCTAAATTTCCCTTCTTGCTTGATTTCATTCATTTCATCTTCCAGGGCTGATACCCTTTCTTCCATTTGATCGCGTCGGCTCCTGAGGCTTCTGCATTCTTCACGTAGTTCTCGAGCCTTGGTTTTCAGCTCCATCAGCTCCTTTAAGCACTTCTCTCTATTGGTTATTCTAGTTATACATTCTTCTAAATTTTTTTCAAAGTTTTCAACTTCTTTGCCTTTGGTTTGAATATCCTCCCATAGCTCGGAGTAATTTGATCGTCTGAAGCCTTCTTCTCTCAGCTCGTCAATGTCATTCTCTGTCCAGCTTTGTTCCGTTGCTGGTGAGGAACTGCGTTCCTTTGGAGGAGGAGAGGTACTCTGCTTTTTAGAGTTTCCAGTTTTTCTGCTCTGTTTTTTCCCCATATTTGTGGTTTTATCTACTTTTGGTCTTTGATGATTGTGATGTACAGATGGGTTTTTGGTGTGGATGTCCTTTCTGTTAGTTTTCCTTCTAACAGACAGGACCCTCAGCTGCAGGTCTGTTGGAGTACCTGGCTGGCCGTGTGAGGTGTCAGTCTGCCCCTGCTGGGGGGTGCCTCCCAGTTAGGCTGCTCAGGGGTCAGGGGTCAGGGACCCACTTGAGGAGGCAGTCAGCCCGTTCTCAGATCTCCAGCTGCGTGCTGGGAGAACCACTGCTCTCCTCAAAGCTGTCAGACAGGGACATTTAAGTCTGCAGAGGTTACTGCTGTCTTTTTGTCTGTGCCCTGCCCCCAGAGGTGGAGCCTACAGAGGCAGGCAGGCCTCCTTGAGCTGTGGTGGGCTCCACCCAGTTCAAGCTTCCAGGCTGCTTTGTTTACCTAAGCGAGCCTGGGCAATGGCAGGCGCCCCTCCCCCAGCCTCGCTGCCGACTTGCTGTTTGATCTCAGACTGCTGTGCTAGCAATCAGTGAGACTCCGTGGGCGTAGGACCCTCTGAGCCAGGTGCGGGCTATACTCTCCTGGGGCACCGTTTCCTAAGCCCGTTGGAAAAGCACAGTATTCGGGTGGGAGTGGCCCGATTTTCCAGGTGCCATCTGTCACCCCTGGAAAGGGAACTCCCTGACCCCTTGCACTTCCCGAGTGAGGCAATGCCTCACCCCTGCTTCAGCTGGCGCATGGTGAACTCACCCACTGACCTGCGCCCACTGTCTGGCACTCCCTAGTGAGATGAACACGGTACCTCAGATGGAAATGCAGAAATCACCCGTCTTCTGCATCGCTCGCACTGGGAGCTGTAGACCGGAGCTGTTCCTATTCGGCCATCTTGGCTCCTCCGTATTTTTTTCTTTTTGATGCTATTGTAAATAGGATTGTTTTCTCACTTTCCTTTTTGAATTGATTATTGTTTAGTATAGAGAAACACAATTCCTTTTTGTATCCTGCAACTTTGTTGTATTTTAAAATTACTTCTAATAGTTTTTGGTGGAATCTTTAGGATTTTATACATATTAAATTATATCATCTGCAAACAGAGAGATTTTTACTTCCTTCTTTCCAATTTGGATACATTTTATTTATTTTTCTTGCCAAATTGCTCTGGCTAGGAAATCCAGTGCTACGCTGAATAGAAGTGCTTAGAGTGGGAATCTTGCCTTGTTCCTGATCTTAGAGGCAGTTTTTCACAATTTCTATGGTGTTAGTTGTGGCCTGTTTACATATGGCCTTTATTATGTTGAGATAATTTCCTTCTCTTTCTAGTTTGTTGGGTGTTTTATCATGAAGGGTATTGAATTTTGTAAAATGCTTTTTTTCTGTATAAATTGAGATGATCATGTGTTTTTTTGTCCTTCATTCTTTTAATATGGTGTGTTACATTGATTGATTATCAGATATTGAGCCATCCTTGCATTCTACAAATAAATCTCACTTGGTTATGATGTATAATCTTTTTTTAATATGTTGTTGAATTTGGTTTGATAGTTTTCACTGAGAATTTTTGCATCAATATTCATCAGGGATATTGGTCTGTAGTTTTCTTTTCTTTTCTGAGTCTGAGTTTTGCTCTTGTTGCCCAGGCTGAAGTGCAATGGTGCAATCTCAGCTCATTGCAACCTCCACCTCCCAGGTTCAAGCGATTCTCCTGCCTCAGCCTCCCAAGTAGCTGGGATTATAGGCATGCAACATCATGCCCTGCTAATTTTGTATTTTTAGGAAAGATGGGGTTTCATCATGTTGGCCAGGCTCGTCACAAACTCCTGACCTCAGGTGATCCACCCACCTCAGCCTCCCAAAATGGTGGGATAACAAGTGTGAGCCACCACACCCGGCCAGTTTTATTTTCTTATAGTATCTTTGTCTGATTTTGTTATCAGAGTAGTGGGGTCCTGAAAAAATGAGTTTGGAAGTGTTCCTTCCTCTTCATTTTTTAAAGAAAAGTTTAAGAAGAATTGGTGTTAATTCTTTCTGAAATATTTTGTAGAATTCTCCAGTGAAGCCATCTAGTCCTGGGCCAATGTAATTTTTTGATATTGGATAATACAATATGTCTACATTTAAAAGGTCTCTCTATACTGTTGAACTAAATTTTCCAACTGACCAATGAATGATGTTATAAAATCATGCATGGGCAAAAGAGTCCTTCAAAGTGCAAGATAGACCAATGAATTTTAATGTAACAGAGTATAAAAAGTTCATTCATATAGTTTCTTTTTCTTCTTTTTTAGCTTCTACCTTGCTTGCTTTAATATATAGTTTAGTATCAAAAAAGTTTAATATCCAAAAAGAATACCCAGATTTATCTGAAAAGACTATTACAAATTATTCTTTCACAATCACCTATTTGTGTGCGGCTGGATTTTCTTCATGTACTTTAACCTGAACAACAGATTATAACTGATTGCAAAAACAAGATATTGTAATGTTGAAGAAGGCAACATTACATGCCTGTAATCCCAGCACTTTGGAAGGCTGATATGGGTGGATCACCTGAGGTCAGTTCAAGACCACTCTGGCCAACATAATGAAACCCTATCTCTACTAAAAATACAAAATTAGCTGGGCATGGTGGTGCATGCCTGTAATCCCAGCTACTCAGGAGGCTGAGACAGGAGAATGACTTGATCCGGGAGGTGAAGGTTGCAGTGAGCCGAGATCATGCCATTGTACTCCAGCTAGGGCAACAAGAGTGAAACTCCATCTCAAAAAAAAAAAAAACATAAATAAAGAAAAGTAAGACTTAAAAAACCCTTGCCTAAAAAGTGTTGTCAAATAGAAACTAACAATTTGTTCTCATCTTTCTGTAATGCCACATGGCTCGTGTTTGTGTGTGTGTGTGTGTGTTTGTATGTGTGTGTGTCCATTCATTCTTTTGCCCTTGTTATCTTATTACTAGGCATATAGTCTAAGAAACAGATTCTAAGGAATACTAAAAGACCAAAAGGAAATTCAAACAAATATGTTTATCATAGCACAATTCATAATAGTGAAAAATTGAAGCAACCCAAGTAACCAATGAATAGCAAATGTCAGGCAGACAATAGTACATCAGTATAATAAAACCCAAAGTAACCATGAATATGGAAGTCTACAGATGATATTTAAAAAATAAGCACACACAATAGTTTATAGTATAATCATTGATTCTAATGCTATAAAAATTCATGTTTGAATATAGATCAGAATGAGAAATATTTTAGTTAAGTAGATTTGTTTTTTCCTTAAAGTAGTTATGTGCACATTAACATTTATAAATGACAGACAACCAGTGCGAGAATATTAAATTCTGGATACCAGAAGGGCACACAAACAGGCAAGGTGAACCATTTTAGTGTTGGTGGAGGCCTCTCTATCTCCACTTTGGCCTCCCATTTCCTCAAAGTCTGGTCAGGGGGAGTAGGAGGGCAGCACAGTTGTGGGGGTCAACAGGCAAAGGCACTGACTGGGGTCCATGAAGAGGAGTAGCAGAAGTTGGAGCACCAGCCAGGGATGCTTGGTTGACTTGGCAGTACATCAGACCTCATCTGGTCTCCCTGCTTCTTCTTGGATTGGCAGGGCATAGGGGTTTGCAATCCAACCCAACCAGATTAATCACACAATTATTGAGTGCCTACTCTGTACCAGGTACTGTACTAGGCCTTGGAACCAAAGGTTGACTACGACATGGGCCCTGCCCATAAGCAGCTCTCAATCTAGACGAACATAGCCAGATATCAGGCAATCTCTATGAGCCGTGAGTGCCTAAAATGGGCAGGCACTGATATTTTTAGATACTTGAAGACAAGACATACTGAAAACCCCCACTGATGAATAAGTTTCATAATCTTTAGAATAATTGACTCAAGCTGCTCACAGGTGGCCCTGCATCTGTGTCTCAGTGACTCACTCCATTCCAGAGCACCTCGGATGGAAGCCTTTGAAGAGGCTCAGAAGGGGGAAAAGACCAATGCAAACCAAAACAGCAACAACATAAACCAGGGCAGCTTCATCACAAATTGTATGACCTTTTGGAGGAAGATGAATGAAAATAATTCTGTTTCTGAAGGGAAATGTGATGATTTGTCTTAAAATTGTTGTTCATCCTGCAACAACAAAAAAAATGAAGGTAGGTGCCAATCAAACTATTTCAAGGTCATCTCTGGGAGCCTAAAAATTGATGCACAAGCATGGAAGCACACAGAACAAGGAGAGAGGTCTGGGTTTTAAGCTCTTCTCTACTAACTAGCTGTGTGGCCTGGGGGAGCCACTTGCTCAATTCCCTGTTGTCAAATATTATCTTCCTCACTGGAGAATTGTAAGAATACATAATATGGGATTGTGAACTGTAAAACAGAACAAAAGCGTAGAACGACCATTGCAGTAGCAGAGCCTATTAAGTGTTCTGCAGTGATGATAAAAGCGATGGTCATCTTTCCAATGCTGTTTTTCCTAAAACTCCTTGCATGCTATTACATAAAATAGCTCAAACCAAGCACGAAGCTTTCAGTAAGCTTTTTGGACTCTACCCTAAATTCTAATTAATCCTGAGTCTTGGCACTTGGAGGGATTGATTCCAAGTTTTCTGGGTGAAAAGTAGAACAAACTCATTAGCAAGTGCCAGATATGGTCCTCAGCCCTGTCTGGTGTGGTTTGCTAGAGGGCACTGATGATATTTCTGGTGTGTTTGATGCTATGAAGACAGTTGTCATTAGGAACTCCTGCCCAGGTAACAGAGGCTGACACCTGGAATGCAGATGCAACAGGAAAGAGGAAGGCGGGATGAGGTGGTGTTGGAGGGATGGGCCATGCTAGTGACTCACTCACTCGGACATCCTTAGCAACCTGGGACATCCCAGTGAGGGCAATAGCTGCCTGGGGTCTCCCAGCCCCTCAGTGTTGTAAATAATGCCACAGGTCTCTGACAAGGAGCTGGGAGGGGAGGGTAAGGACTGTCGAAGCAAATTGAGAAGTCAGGAGCTTGTCCCCGTGCCTACTCCTCTGTCCATGCTGGCCTAGACACCCACAGCCTTCCATGGGGCAAAGGTTCTAGAACCAGGAGTGTGGCAGCTTTGAGCTCAAACCTTCTACTGGTGTGTGTGTGTGTGTGTGTTGTGTGTGTGTGTGCACGCACGTGCGTGCATGTGCATGTGTGTGTAGGGGCCTGGTACTCATGGGAATCCAGGGAATCCAGTTAGGAGACTAGGCATTGGCTGAGAGGAGCTCCAGAGTGAGGTCAGCATGCCCAGTCTGCCCAGGGCGGGCAGAGGTTTCAACAGGCTGGGCAGCAGCCTGAGAGCCTGGCAACAAGTCCTGACGGGGAACAAGTCCAGATGCGGCTCCAGGACAGGCCCTGAGACCTGGGCCAGGCTGAGAGGGGAGACAGGAGAGGTCCTCTTTCTATTCAAGATAATTTATAAGTTTCCAAATTCTTGACCGCATCATTCCAGTTGTAATGTGCATGCCCCCAGAAGGTGCTTAAGGTGGTGTTCTTCAACGGACAGCCCCCAGATGCAAGCATCAGAAGCACCCGGATAACCCCAATTAAAATGTCTACTTTGATTTTGAGTGTGTAGGGTGGAGCTCAAGCATGTGCACTTTAAACAGGGACTCCAAATGCTTCTTTTGCATAAAGACTCTCCCTGCAGATAAATATCTTAGATGTCAAGACAGGAAGATGGGGCAGATATTTTTTGACCTAGCTTTTCAGTATTCCTCAAGTTACACTATATTACTTGTTTACTCCATCAAACCTTGAGAGAAAAATATGTTTGATCATGGTAGAGAGTTGCGTAACATTTCTCATTTCCTTTCCCCTTCTCATATTCAGTGCAATTCCTGATTTTCCAGTGAGAATTCCTAGCTTGGAGTCATGGATATCACCTACCCCACCTCCGTCATCTCCCAGCAGGAAACAGAAACTTCATGATCAAGCATGTATTAGTTTTCTACACTGTGTAGCAAATTACCACAAACTTAGAGGCATAATGCTCCCCCCCATTTATCATCTCACCATTTTTATGGCTCAGGAGTCCAGGCACGGCTTAGCTGGGGTTCTGTACCACAGGCTGCAATCAAGGTATTAGCCAGACTGTGTTCTCATCTGGAGCTCAGAATTCTCTTCCAAGCTTTCATGATTGTGGGCAGATCTCACTTCCTTGTGGTTATAGAATGGAGGGTCTCAGCTTCTTACTTGCTTGTGGCTGGAAGCCACCATCAGATTCTAGAGGTGCCTGTAGTTACCAGCCACATGGTACTCTCCATAAACAGTCCACACCATGGCTGTTTGCATCTGAGACCAGCAGGAGAATTTCTCACTATACAGGCAGCTAAGACAAGGTTTTATGTAACATAACCTAATCGAGGGAGTGAAGGCACATCAGCTTGGCCACATTGGTTATGTATTAGTTGGCCAGGGCTGCCATGACAAAGTAACATAGACTGGGAGGCTTACACAATGAACATTTATTTTCTCACACTTCTGGAGGCTAGAAGTCTGAGATCAAGGTGTCAGCAGAGTTAGTTTCTCCTGAGGTTCTCTCCGTGGCTTGCAGTGGGCCATCTTTTCCCTGTGTCATCACATGGTCACCCTCTGTGTGTGTCTGTGTCTGAATCCCTTTTTCTTTTTCTTTTTTCTTTTTCCTTTTTTTTTTTTTTTTTTTTTTTTGAGATGTAGTCTTGCTCTGTCACCTAGACTGGAGTGCAGTGGCATGATATCAGCTCACTGCAACCTCTGACAGCTGGGTTCAAGCAATTCTCCTGCCTCAGCCTCTCGAGTAGCTGGGATTACAGGTGCCCACCACTAAGTCCAGCTAATTTTTGTATTTTTAGTAGAGATGGGGTTTTACCATGTTGGCCAGGCTGGTCTCAAACTCCTGACCTCAAGTGATCCACCGTCCTTAGCTTCCCAAAGTGCTGGGATTACAGGCATGAGCCACTGTGCCCAGCCTGAATCCCTTTTTCTTATAAGGACACCAGTCACATTGGATTAGGGCAAACCCATATGGCTTCATTTAACCTAAATCACCTCTCCAGAGGTCCTATCTCCAAATACAGCCACATTCTGAGGTACTGAGTGTTAGGACTTCAACATATGAAAGTTGGGGGAACCCAATTCATCCCATAACACAGAGTGATGTGGGATATATGAGAAAAGAAAAAGTGTGGTAAATGTGACAGTAAGGAAAATACAAGATGCCTTGGGGAAGTTCCTGGGAGGATGGTCAGATCCAGACTCAGGCCAGGGTCAGATCCAGACTTTAGCCTTCCTGGAGGAGCTGAAATCTAAGCTTGGACGTGAAGCATCAGAAACAGCTAACAGGATAAAGAGGGAAGGGACCAAGTGTCCAGGCAAAAGGAATAACATCCTGTCAGTTAGGAATGATTTTAGATTCAAGTAAGAGTATATTGCATTGATTAAAAGTGACTTGAAGCAGTTGGAGTCTATTTTCATTCATCACATAAGGAGGTGGCATAGGAAACGGCTGGCCTTGGTTCAGCAAACTGATGTCAGGTGGCACCCCTGTGATTCTCTTGGCATGTCCCTTACAGTCACAAGATAGCTATTCCTGCCTGATTATCATTTCTGTGTTTAAGGCACAAAAAATCAGGGAAAGTTATTAGCAATGTCTATCCTTTTAATCAGGAAAGCAAAACCTGTCCTAGAAGCTTCCAGGAGACCATGGCTTAACTTCCATAGGTTAGACAGTATCACAAATGGCTCCCTTAGCTTCAAAGAAGGCTGAGAGCAGGAGTGTTTTGCCATCCCAGCCACTGTTGTGGAAGTGGAAGGGAGAGACGGAAGCTGAGAGTGAATGTATCAGTCCATCAGGGTGGTCATAAGCATCGAAAGGGCTGAGTGTGAAGGAAAAAGCCTTGTTTAGCGGATTGACAGTGGTTAGTAGAGTCAGAGGATGGACTCAAGCGGGAGAAATGGCAAGTGCAGGGATGGGGTCATGAAGGAGAGATTAACAAGTTTGGATTTTTACCTTGAAGACATCAGAGGATGTCCCAGTTATCTACTGCCATGTAATAAACTACCCCAAACTTAGTGGCACCAAACAGTGACCATTTTGTTATGTGCAGATTCTGTGAGTCAGGAATTCTGACAGGCACAGCAGGGATGGCTTGTCCCTGCTATATGGTATGTGGAGACTTAGCTCAAAGACTGAATGCCTGGACATGGCTCAAGTGGCTGGGGACAGGGTCATTGAAGACTTCTTTACTCACCTGTCTGGTGCCTGGGCTGGGATGGCCTGAAGTTGGAATCAACTGGGCTGTGGACTGGAGACCACCATGTGGCCTCTCCATGAGGTTGACTTGGGCTCCTTCCAGTGTGCTGCTGGGTTCTGAGAGCAAGTGTCTGGAGACTGGGCATATCAAGAGACCCAGGCTGAAGCTGCAAGCCTCTTTCCACCCTAGCCTTGGAAGCCACAGAGCACCATTTTGGTTCTGATGCATCCTCTTGGTTATGTGGAAGCCACTCAGAGGCAGCCCAGATCCAAGAGAAGGTGAATTAGCCTCCACCTCTTGAAGGGGGAGAGGCAAGATGACATTGTAGAGGAGCATGTGGATGGGAGAAGTGGCAGCCATCTTTTGAAAAGCCCATATGCCCTCAGGGGTGACTGAAAGGTTTTAGGCAAGGGGAATAAGTTTAGACTATGCTTTTAGAAAAATTATAATGGCTGTAGTTTGAGAACTAGTTGGAATGGTCAAAGACTGTAGGTGGGGAGATGTGGTAGGAGGTTGGCCTCAGTAAATATGGTAGGTGTTGCATCTGGACAGCCTGGAGAGCTATTTTGCAGGTGGAATCACCAGGACTTAGGACTAAGTAAATGAGAGGTTTGAGGGAGAGGAGGAGTCAAGGTTCAGGATTAAGCAGCTGGTAACTGGTGCCTTTAACCAACACAGGCACACAGGAGTAGGGCAGATCTGGGAGAAGACAGAAGGCTCAATTGTGAACATTTGACTTTTGAGTTTCTGTGAGACATCCAAGAATAGTTTTCTAATCATTGGTTATATGGGTTTAGTGTTCAGAAAAAATTTCTGATCTAGAGATATTGATTTGAAAATCATTAATTTAGAGTTGGTAATTGAGATGTTGAGAGAAAATGAGATTTACCATGGATAGAGTGTAGAATGAGAAAAGAAATGAGAGTAAACAGAATTCTGGGGGGCACCAACATTTAAAGTCCAGGGAAAGAAGTCTATAAAGGAGGTTGGTGAGTGGTCAATGAGGTAGAAGAGTGTAGTAGGTTGATAATAGCTTCCAAAGATAGGTCCAAATTCCTAGCATCTTACCTTATTTGAAAATGGGTGTTTGTAGACGTGATTAAGGTAAGGATTTTAAGATGAAGAAACTCTCCTGGATTTATGGATAGACCCTAAATGCCATGACAAATATCCTTATAAAAGAGAGGCAAGAGGGAGATTAGATATGCACAGAGGAGAAGGTGATGTGAAGATAGGGACAGATTAGAGTGATGTAGCCACAAGTCAAAAAATGTCTGGAGCTACCAGAAGCAGGAAGAATCAAAGAACAGGTTGTCCCTAGAGCCTTCAGGGGGGAGATGGTCCTGTTGACACCTCAATTTTAAACCTCCAGAACTGTAAGAGAATAAACTTCTGTTGTTCTAAGCCACTTAGTTTGTGGCAATTTGTTACAGTGCCCCTAGGAAATTAATGAAGATGGAAATCAGGACCGTGTAATATCATGGAAACCAAGGAAGAGAGGATTTTAAGAGGATGAGTGGTAAATTCATTTAACAAATAGTTTTGGGAATAGTGTACGTAGCAGACCCTGTCCAAGATGCTGAAGATGCTGTCCTTATGAAGCTTACATTTATTATTATTATTATTTTAAAATGAAAACAAGTATATTAAGAAATTAAAGGAATAAAAGAATGGCTACTCCACAGGAAGAGCAGCCTCGGGGGCTGCTGGTTGGCTATTTTTATGGTTATTTCTTGATTAAATGCTAAACAAGGAGTGGATTATTCATGAGTGTTCTCGGAAAAGGGTGGGCAATTCCTGGAACTAAGGGTTCCCCCAACCCTTTAGACCATATTGGGTAACTTATGGCATTTGTAAATTGTTATGGCACTGGTGGGAGTGTCTTTTAGCATGCTAATGCATTATAATTAGCGTATAATGAGCAGTGAGGACGACCAGAGGTCTTTCATTACCATCTTGGTTTTGGTGGGTTTTGGCCGGCTTCTTTACCACAGTCTGTTTTATCAGCAAGGCCTTTGTGAGCTTATCTTGTGCCAGCCTATCTCATCCTGTGACTTAGAATGCCTAACCTCCTGGGAATGCAGCTCAGTAGGTCTCAGCCTCATTTTACCCAGCCGCTATTCAAAATGGCATCATTCTGGTTCAAACACCTCTGACATATTTCCCCCTTCCCTTTTACAAGGGAACCCTTAATCCTAAGGGTTGCAGAGAGACAAAGATCCATCTTCTGTAACTTCTTCAGGCTAAATAGGGGTGATGATATTCCTGCCTAACTGTTAGGGTCTCTTGTATTCAGGGTAGAGAGGAGCTCAGTCAGAAAGCATGGGTATGTCGAGGACAGCTCATAACTCTTGAGTTCTAACAAAAGGTGATATCTGGAAGATTAATAATTGTTCAATTTAAGAGAACATTGAGTAAGCTTATCCTGCATTCCTACACATAGAGTACAGCAGCAATATATTTTACAAGAGTAAAGCAAAATAAGTAAAACTATCCCAAATAAACTAAATAAGAAGGCTTTCCACGAACTGGGTAACTGTTGGAACCAAGCTGATATGGCGTTGATAGCTGATTCCAATATGTGTCCAGAATTAGAACACTAATCCAAATTGTTACATTACCAATCCCTCTGACTTATTCTGAGCTGCAGTCAGAGATCACTGATTGGTTCACAGGAATAAGCAGGGTCAGTCTAAATTGCAGGAAAAAACTGAAAAACAACTAATTGGACTATAATCTAATAACAAGTATACCATAGTTTTTGAAATGTATTTTTCCTCTCTTCAGTCTTCCATTTTTACTAAAGACAAATCATGGTAAGGTCAGTTTGCTTTATTATTCTTGGCCTGATTATTTGCATAAAGTGCAGCAAAAGTAAGTATTTTTCACATAAGCTTTTAAAATGGGCTTTGATGAAACTTTGTTCCATAGATGAATCACAAATAAAGACTTTTTTTTGAGAGGTGCAATCTTGCCTCACTGCAACCTCTGCCTCCCAGGTTCAAGCGATTCTTCTGCCTCAGCTTCCCGTAGCTGGGATTACAGGCACCCACCACCACGCCTGGCTACTTTTTTGTATTTTTAGTAGAGATGTGGTTTTGCCATGTTGGGCAGGCTGGTCTCAAGCTCCTTACCTCAGGTGATCTGCCCGCCTCAGCCTCCCAAAGTGCTGGGATTACAGGTATGAGCCACTGTGCCTGGCCAAAGACTCTTTTTTTTTTTAAAGCCAAGCCCACCATGGGTTTGTACCATAAGTTCCTCTGCCCTTGAGGTCCCAAGATAACTGGGACTTTCAGAAAGTGACATTCTTTAATTATTACAGTTCAGAAAGCCTGTACAGAGACTGTGCAGACAGGTATGAGGCCAGGTTTCCCAAGGGGCTTTTATTGGTTCTATAAGTCAAATTTGATTCCTTAAAGGAAAGTATACCATTACAGGCAAAGCCTTGCTAAAATAACCAGTTTCTCAATTGTGTCCTATTGCAAAAGAAAACAGATTCTTACTGCATTTATGTAATTAACTATATTGCCATACGTTAAGAATACTCACAGTTTTTAAATTCTGAAGAAATCAGGTAGAGAGAAACAAATATGCTCCAAATTTTGTTCACTCAATTGTTAAAAGCTGTCAGTAGCTCAAAAGAAAAGTTTCCTTGACTCTGAAAAACAAAATGAAGGATCAGCAATGTTTAAAGCAAAAAGTCAAAAAGATTACTTCAGTCTTCCATTAGTTCAGTCCATACAGTTAACTCCTGTTCTGCTTGACATTCATAAGTATTCCAGTTCTCCATGAGAGTCCTCAAAATTTTTTCTCCATTCTAATGTCACAATCTCCAAAGTTATCAGAAACCTGCATTCAAGAACGCCTGTTAAAGTCCTATAGCTGACTTTAAACCACCTTTTAAAGAGGATTAAAACAAGACAACAATTGTGGATGACACAACATCTTAGTTAGAATAGCCAATATTAAAGCCATAAATGGCAAGGAAATTTTGGTTACTTCTGTGGCATACAACAATTTTACATAACAATCATAAACATTAATAACATACACTAAGTCATATCAGAATTATAGGAATTTCCCATAATTTTTGAACACATACCAATAACATATGTATACAAATAAACCCCAAAGAAAGCCTAACACCATTTCATGTTTGACAATGTTTCCTGTATGATTTTATGCCAAATAAGCGAAATATGTCATTTTTGTACTTTAGGGGACTTAATACCTAAAAGATTAATTAGGTCAGAAAAGACAAAATTTATTTTTTTTAACTTTTTATTTTATTTTACTTTAAGTTCTGGGATACATGTGCAGAACGTGCAGGTTTGTTACATAGGTATGCATGTGCCATGGTGGTTTGCTGCACCTATCAACTCATCATCTAGGTTTTAAGACTGGCATGCAGTAGGTATTTGTCCTAATGCTCTCCCTCCCCTTGCCCCCCAGCCCCTGACAGGCCCCATTGTGTGATATTCCCCTCCCTGTGTCCATGTGTTCTCACTGTTCAACTCCCACTTATGAGTGAGAACATGCAGTATTTGGTTTTCTGTTCCTGTGTTAGTTTGCTGAGGATGATGGTTTCCAGCTTCATTTATGTCCCTGCAAAGGACACGAACTCATCCTTTTTTATGACTGCATAGTATTTCATGGTGTATATGTGCCACATTTTCTTTATCCAGTCTATCATTGATGGGAATTTGTGTTGGTTCCAAGTCTTTGCTATTGTAAATAATGCTGCAATAAACATACATGTGCATATGTCTATAGTAGAATGATTTATAATCTTTTGGGTATATACCCAGTAATGGGATTGCTGGGTCAAATGGTATTTCTGGTTCTAGATCCTTGAGGAATGACCATACTGTCTTCCACAATGGTTGAACTAATTTACACTCCCACCAACAGTGTAAAAGCATTCCTATTTCTCCACATCCTCTCCAGCATCTGTTGTTCCCTGATTTTTTAATGATCACCATTCTAACTGGCGTGAGATGGTATCTCATTGTGGTTTTGATTTGCATTTCTTTAATGACCAGTGATGATGAGCATTTTTTCATATGTTTGTTGGCTGCACAAATTTTTTTTTTTTTGAGAAGCATCTGTTCATATCCTTCACCCTCTTTCTGATGGGGTTGTTTTTTTCTTGTAAATTTGTTTAAGTTTCTTGTAGATTCTGGATATTAGCCCTTTGTCAGATGGATAGACTGCAAAAATTTTCTTCCATTCTGTAGGTTGCCTTTTCACTCTGATGATAGTTCCTTTTGCTGAGCAGAAGCTCTTTAGTTTAATTAGATCTCATTTGTCAATTTTGGCTTTTGTTGCAATTGCTTTTGGTGTTTTTAGTCATGAAGTCTTTGACCATGCCTATGTCCTGAATGGTACTGCCTAGGTTTTCTTCTAGGGTTTTTATAGTTTTAGGTTTTACATTTCAGTCTTTACACCATCTTGAGTTAGTGTTTGTATAACGTGTAAGGAAGGGGTCCAGTTTCTGTTTTCTGCATATGGCTAGCCTGTTTTCCCAGCACCATTTATTAAATAGGGAATCCTTTGCCCACTTCTTGTTTTTGTCAGACTTGTTGAAGATCAGATGGTTGTAGATGTGTGGTGTTATTTCTGAGGCCTCTGTTCTGTTCAATTGGTCTGTATATCTGCTTTGGTACCGGTACTATGTTGTTTTGGTTACTGTAGCCTTGTAGTAGAGTTTGAAGTCAGGTAGTGTGATGCCTCCAGCTTTGTTCTTTTTGCTTAGGATTGTCTTGGCTATACGGGCTTGTTTTTGGTTCCATATGAAATTTAAAGTAGTTTTTTTATAGTTCTGCAAAGAGAGCCAGTGGTAGCTTGATGGGGATAGCATTGAATCTATAAATTATTTTGGACAGTATGGCCATTTTCATGATATTGATTCTCCCTATCCATGAGCATGGAATTTTTTTCCATTTGTTTGTGTCCTCTCTTATTTC
Source organism: Pongo abelii (assembly GCF_028885655.2). Taxonomy (NCBI): domain Eukaryota; kingdom Metazoa; phylum Chordata; class Mammalia; order Primates; family Hominidae; genus Pongo; species Pongo abelii. The sequence continues at coordinate 33,711,496 of NC_071999.2, forward strand.
TTTGAGCAGTGGTTTGTAGTTCTCCTTGAAGAAGTCTGTCACAGCTCTTGTAAGTTGTTTATCAGCTTAAGGAGTTTTTGGGCTGAGATGATGGGGTTTTCTAATATACATATTGTCTGCAAACAGAGACAATTTGACTTCCTCTATTCGTATTTGAATACCTTTTATTTCTTTCTCTTTCCTGATTGCCCTGGCCAGAACTTCCAATACTGTGTTGAATAGGAGTAGCAAAAGAGGGCATCCTTGTCTTGTGCCAGTTTTCTAAGGGAATGCTTCCAGCTTTTTCCCATTCAGTGTGATATTGGCTATGGGTTTGTCATAAATAGCTCTTATTATTTTGAGACATGTTCCATCAATACCTAGTTTATTGAGAGTTTTTAGCATGAAGGGGTGTTGAATTTTATCAAAGGCCTTTTCTGCATCTATTGAGATAATCATATGGTTTGGTCATCAGTTCTGTTTATGTGATGGATTACGTTTATTGATTTGCATATGTTGAACCAGACTTTCATCCCAGGGATGAAGCCAACTTGATCATGGTGGATATGCTTTTCGATGTGCTGGTGGATTTGGTTTGCCAGGATTTTATTGAGGATTTTTGCATCGGTGTTCACCAGGAATATTGTCCAGAAATTTTCTTTTTTTGTTGTGTCTCTATTAGGTTTCGGAATCAGGATGATGCTGGCCTCCTAAAATGAGTTAGGGAGGAGTCCCTCTTTTTCTATTGTTTGGAATAGTTTCAGAAGGAATGGTACCAGCTCCTCTTTGTACCTCTGGTAGAGTTCAACTGTGAATCCATCTGGTCTTGGGTTTTGTTTTGTTTTTTTTGGTTGGTAGGCTATTAATTACTGCCTCAATTTCAGAACTTGTTATTAGTCTATTCAGGGATTTGAATTCTTCCTGTTTTAGTCTTGGGAGGGTGTATGTATCCAGGAATTTATCCCTTCTAGATTTTCTGGTTTATTTGCATAGAGGTGTTTATAGTATTCTCTGATGGTAGTTTGTATTTCTGTGGGATCAGTGGTGATATCCTCCTTATCAGTTTTTATTGTGTATATTTGATGAGCTCTCTTTTCTCTTTCATTAGTCTGGCTAGTAGTCTCTCTATTTTGTTAATCTTTTCAAAAAACCTGCTCCCAGATTCATTGATTTTTTGAAGCGTTTTTATGTCTCTATCTCCTTCAGTTTTGCTCTGATCTTAGGTATTGTTTGTCTGCTAGCTTTTGAATTTGTTTGCTCTTGCTTCTCTAGTTTGTTTAATTTTGATGTTAGGGTATCTATTTTAGATCTTTTCCACTTTCTGATGTGGGCATTTAGTGCTATAAATTTTCCTCAAAACACGGCTTTAGCTGTGTCCCAGAGATTCTGGTACGTTGTGTCTTTGTTCTCATTGGTTTCAAAGAACTTATTTATTTCTGCCTTAATTTCATTATTTACCAAGTAGTCATTCAGGAGCAGGTTGTTCAGTTTCCATGCAGTTGTGAAGTTTTGAGTCAGTTTCTTAATCCTGAGTTCTAATTTGATTGCACTGTGGTCTGAGGCTGTTTTTTTATGATTTCTGTTCTTTTGCATTTGCTGAGGAGTGTTTTAGTTCCAATTATGTGGTCGATTTTAGAATAAGAGTGATGTGGTGCTGAGAAGAATGTATATTCTGTTGACTTGGGGTGGAGAGTTCTGTAGATGTCTATTAGGTCCACTTCATCCAGAGCTGAGTTCAAGTTCTGATTATCCTTGTTAATTTTCTGTCTCATTGATCTGTTTAATTTTGACAGTGGGGTGTTAAAGTTCCTCACTATTATTGTGTAGGAGTCTTAAGTCTCTTTGTAGGTCTCTAAGCACTTGGGTGCTCCTGTGTTGGGTGCATATATGTTTAGGATAGTTAGCCCTTCTTGTTGCATTGATCGCTTTACAATTATACAATGTACTTCTTTGTCTTTTTGATCTTTGTTGGTTTAAAGTCTGTTTTATCAGAGACTAAGATTGCAACCCCTCCTTTTTTTTCTTTTTTTTTGAGATGGAGTCTTGCTCTGTCACCTAGGCTGGAGCGCAGTGTTGCGATCTTGGCTCACTGCAACCTCTGCCTCCCAGTTCAAGCAATTCTCCTGCCTCAGCCTCCTGAGTAGCTGGGACTACAGGTGTGTGCCACCACGCCTGGCTAATTTTTTGTATTTTTAGTAGAGACAGGGTTTCACTGTGTTAGCCAGGATGGTCTTGATCTCCTGACCTTGTGATCTGCCCACCTCAGCCTTCCTAAGTGCTGGGATTACAGGTGTGAGCCACCGTGCCCAGCCCAATCCCTGCTTTTTTTTTTTTTTTGCTTTCCATTTGCTTGGTAAATATTCCTCCATCCCTTTTTTTTGAGCCTATGTGTGTCTTTGCACATAAGATGGGTCTCCTGAATACAGCACACCCATGGGTCTTGACTTTTTATCCAATTTGCCAGTATGTGTCTTTTAATTGGGGCATTTAGCCCATTTGCATCTAAGGTTAATATAGTTATGTGTGAATTTGATCTTGTCATTATGACACTAGCTGGTTATTTTCCCTGTTAGTTGATGAAGTTTCTTCATGGTGTCGATGGTCTTTACAATTCGGTATATTTTTGCAGTGGCTGGTACCAGTTTTTCCTTTCCATATTTAGTGCTTCCTTTGGGAGCTCTTATAAGGCAGGCCTGGTGGTGACAAAGTCTCTCTGCATTTGCTTGTCTGTAAAGGATTTTATTTCTCTTTTGCTTATGAAGCTTAGTTTGGCTGGATATGAAATTCTGGGTGAAAATTCTTTTCTTTAAGAATGTTGAGGCTGGGCACAATGGCTCACACCTGTAATCCTAGCACTTTGTGAGGTTGAGGTGGGCAGATCCCGAAGTCAAGAGATTGAGACTATCCTGGCCAGCATGGTGAAACCCCATCCCTACTAAAAATACAAAAATTAGCTGGGCATGGTGGCACACACCTGTAGTCCCAGCTATGTGGGAGGCTGAGGCAGGAAAATCACTTGAACCCGGGAGGCGGAGGTTGCAGTGAGCCAAGATCACACCACTGCACTCCAGCCTTGGTGACAGAGTGAGACTCTGTCTCAAAAAAAAAAAAAAATGTTGAATATTGGCCCCCACTCTCTTCTGGCTTGTAGGGTTTCTGAAGAGAGGTCTGCTGTTAGGCTGATGGCTTCCCTTTGTGCATAACCTGACCTTTCTTTCTGGCTGCCCTTAACATTTTTCCCTTCATTTCAACCTTGGTGAATATGATGATTATGTGTCTTGGAGTTGCTCTTCTCGAGGAGTATCTTAGTGGTGTTCCCTGTATTTCCTGAAGTTGAATGTTGGCATGTCTTGCTAAGTTGGGGAAGTTCTCCTGGATAATATCCTGAAGAGTGTTTTCCAGCTTGGTTCCACTTTTAGGTACACCAGTCAAATGTAGTTTTGGTCTTTTCACATAGTCTCACATTTCCTGGAGGGTTTGTTCATTCCTTTTCCATTTTTTTTCTCTAATCTTGTCTTCATGTTTTATTTCATTAAGTTGATCTTCAATCTGTGATATTCTTTTTACACTTGATCAATTTGGCTATTAATACATGTGTATTTGTTCTCGTGCTGTGTTTTTCAGGTCCATCAGGTCATTTATGTTTTTTTTTTTTTTTTAAACTGGTTATTTTAAACGGGTTATACTAGTTAGCAATTCATCTAACCTTTTTTCAAGGTTCTTAGCTTCCTTGCATTGGGTCAGAACATGCTTCTTTAGCTTGGAGGAGTTTGTTATTACCCACCTTCTGAAGCCTACTTCTGTCAATTCATCAAAATCGTTCTCCATCCAGTTTTGTTCCCTTGCTGGCAAGGAGTTTTGATCCTTTGGAGGAGAAGAGGCATTCTGGTTTTTGAAATTTTCAGCCTTGTTGCACTGGTTTCTCCTCATTTTTGTGGATTTATCTACCTTTGATCTTTGATGTTGGTGACCTTCAGATGGGGTTTTGTGTGGACGTCCTTTTCGTTGATGTTGATGCTATTCCTTTCTGTTTGTTAGTTTTCCTTCTAACAGTCAGGCCCCTCTGCTGCAGGTCTGCTGGAGTTTACTCTAGACCCCGTTTGCCTGGGTATCACCAGCAGAGGCTGCAGAACAGCAAAGATTGCTGCCTGTTCCTTCCTCTGGAAGCTTCGTCCCAGAGGGGCACCCCTGAGATGCCAGCCTAAGCTCTCCTGTATGAGGTGTCTGTCGGCCCCTGCTGGGAGGTATCTCCCAGTCAGGAGACACGGGGGTCAGGGACCCACTTGAGGAACAGTCTGTCCCTTAGCAGAGCTCGAGTGCTGTGCTGGGAGATCTGCTGCTCTCTTCAGAGCTGGCAGACAGGAACGTTTAATTCTGCAGAAGCTACACCCATAGCTGCCCCTTCCCTGAGGTGCTCTGTCCCAGGAAGATGGGAGTTTTGTCTATAAGCCCCTGACTGAGGCTGCTGCCTTTCTTTCAGAGATGCCCTGGCCAAAGAGGAGGAATATAGAGAGGCAGTCTGGCTATAGCAGCTTTGCTGAGCTGCGGTGGGCTCCATCCAGTTGGTACTTCCTGGCAGCTTTGTTTACATTGTGAAGGGAAAACCGCCTACTCAAGCCTCAGTAATGGCCGACACCTCTCTCCCCACCAAGCTTGAGCATCCCAGGTCAACTTCAGAGTGCTGTGCTGGCAGTGAGAATTTCCAGCCAGTGGATCTTAGCTTGCTGGGCTCTGTGGGGGTGGGATCCGCTGAGCTAGACCACTTGGCTCCCTGGCTTCAGCCCCTTTTCCAGGGGAGTGAACAGTTCTGTTTCACTGGTGTTCTTGGCGCCACTGGGGTATGAAAAAAAACCTTCTCCAGCTAGCTCAGTGTCTGCTAAAACGGCCGCCCAGTTTTGTCCTTGAAACCCAGGGCCCTGGTGGTGTAGGCTCCTGAGGTAATCTGGTCTGTGGGTTGGGAAAAGTGTAGTATCTGGGCCGGAATGCATTGTCCCCCATGGCACAGTCCCTCAGGGCTTCCCTTGGCTATGGGAGGGTGTTCCCTGACCCCTACTCTTCCCGAGTGAGGTGATGCCCTACCCTGCTTCATCTCGCCCTCCATAGTGTGCACTCACTACCTAACCAGTCCCAATGAGATGAGCGGGTACCTCAGTTGGAAATGCAGAAATCACCTGCCTTCTGTGTTGATATCACTGGGAGCTCAGACTGGAGCTGTTCCTATTCAGCCATCTTGCCAGCCACTCTACCTTTTCTTTCTTAATTCTTTTGTGAGCTAAATGATAGGCAATTTCCCCCACAGTCTAGGGCTTGTTTCACATTCTTCTAACAGTACATTTTGAAGAGGTTATGTTCTTAATTTTAACCATGTCCAATTCATATTTTTTCTTTTATAGACTCTGTTTTCTAAAAAATATTTGCATAACCCAAAGTCACAGAAAGTTTTCCTTTCTTTTTTTCTAAAAGACATAAATTTCTAGGTTTTACATTTAAGTTTATGATCTCCTTGTGTTAGTTTTTGTATATAGTGTGAGGTGTGCCTTGAATTTTTCTCTTTTCTTGCTTAAGGATATGCAACTCATTTCTATTTTTTTTTAAATAATAAAGACACTATTATTTAAAAGAAGAACAAATATTTATGCAAACTATGAAAGTGGAGGATATGCCTGCCAGAGAGAAAGCAGAAGTTCCCAGGGAGAAAGCAGAAGTGGGCGGGCAGGGGAAAGGTTAAGGGTTTTGAGAGCAACACAGTCTCTTCAGCGTGGGCTCCGCAGGCTAAGGAGAGGCGGGGCTGGAGCTGGCAGAGCAGTCAGCTGAGGCAGTGGGAAGTGCCCTGGTGGGGTCGGTGGCTCCTGTGGGGGTAAAACAAGGGTCAATAGGATGAAGCAGTCTGGAGGCTCAGGAGAAAGTGGCAGGTCCCTGACTCTGAGCCCGGCTGCAGGCTGGGTGTGCTCAGAGGTTCGTGGTCTCCCCTGGGCGGCTCCTTGGTGTGTAGGAAGGCCCAAGACACCGAGACATTGCTGCACCTACTCCTAGAGCTCCCGCGGTGGCTCTGCGACTGGGCTGTGGCCGGGGTACTTCCTGCAGTAGGGCAGGCCGCAGGCTGAGGGAAGGCTGCTTCTCCTGGAAGACACTGCTGCTGGAGAGTGGAGGCTTCTTCTGAGCGGCCCAGGCCTGAGCACAAAGGCGGGGACCTCTCCATGTCTCCTGATGGGCTTGAAGGCAGATAGCCTTGGTGACGGTCTCTGCTTGGTGTCTGAGACCTCAAACCAGAGTGGCTCGTCGAATTTCCTTTTTCCCTTGTCGCACTGGCTGAGGGCCTTCAGCACTGTCTCCCTGGCACAGGGATCTGGGGCCTCGGCGGGAGGTGACGCTTGTACAGGCTCCCCTCTGTGCTCCGGCGGGGAGATTTTCACAGTCACCAGGCTGCAGATGGGCCGGGGGTGCCGGGCCTTCCAAAGCCGCCTCTTCGTGTAGGCCAGATGAGCCTCAGAAAAGTCTGGCCCAGTGAGGCTTAGGAGCGGTGGCCTGTTGGGAAAGCGCCTCCAGGCCTCTGGGACCATCTCTCTCCGGATGCGGGCATAGTCCCAATCGGGAGGAGCGGTGGGGAGGGGCCGGGTGTGGACCTGGCGCTTCCCATGGATGTAGACGACTTTGCAGCAGTCCTGGACCTGGGAGCGGAGGACCGGCCTGGACGGCAGGGACCTGTGCTTCTGGGCTCCGGGCAGCACCCTGGCCCGGGGCCAGCCCAGGAACCAGCTCAGGTAGTTGCCCATGACAGCAGTGCAATGGTCGGGGCCTTCCGTTAGAAATTCGGCTTCCAGAAGTTTCCGAAGTCTGCCGCCGGGGCCAAGTGTGCTGAGCTTGGTGACCGTTGGCCTCAGGACGCTAGAAAGCGCGCAAAACATCGCGCGCTGGGCACCCTCTGGCCATAGGGTCCCGCACGGGCCAGGACGGCACCTCGCGGAATCGGGGACGTCACAGGGCGCAGCTGCAGCGCGGGAGGGCAGCACCCAGACGATCTGGGGGACCAGGAAAGCTCAGGCCTCCGTCCTTCCCACTGATGGTCCCAGTCAGTTGGCTCTGGGCAGAGGGGCCTAGCAGCTGCCTCTACTTTTTGCCTGACCTTTAAAGGTGGAAGATAGAATTTCTGCCAGGTCCTGAAAGCTGCAGATGCCTGTTGACAGAAGGGTGCCCTCTTTGATCGGTGTAAAAATGAACACAATACACTTGGATACTCTTTCAAGGAAAAACAAATCATTTACTCATATCAGTAAAGGTGATGTGTGTTTCATTCTTCTAGGATGGATGTTAATGTCACTTTTTGCAATTTTGCTCTTAAGAAAATGGAGAGTCATCAGGTTTTGTTTTAGGACTGGCAATGTTGATTTTATATGGATTTCCTATAATATCCAGCCTTCGTATATCCACGAATAGATTGTCTATCTCTGAACATTAATGTCATTTCTCTCCTTTTGCTTAATTTATTTTTAAGAATTATTTCAGTAGTCTTTTGGGGAAAAGGTGATGTTTGGTTACACATATAAGTTATTTAGTTGTGATTTCTGAGGTTTTGGTGCACCCTTTAACCAAGCAGTGTACACTGCACCCAATGTGTAGTCTTTCATCCCTCACTCACCTCCCACCCATTCCCCCAGGTCCCCAAAGTGCATTGAATCATTCTTATGCCTTTGCATCCTCATGGCTTAGCTCCCACTTATGAGTGAGAACATACGATGTTTAGTTTTCCATTTCTGAGTTACTTCACTTAGAATAACCGTCTCCAACTTCAACCAGGTTGCTGCGAATGACATTATTTCACTCATTTTTAAGGCCAATTAGTATTCCATAGTAAGTTTGTACCAAATTTTCTTTATCTACTCGTAAATTGATGGGCATTTGGGCTGATGCCATAGTTTTGCAATTACTATTTCTGCTGCTATAAACATGTGTGTGCAAGTATCTTTTTCGTATAATGACTTTTTTTCCTCTGGGTGGATACCCAGTAATGGTATTGCTGGATCAAATGGTAGTTCTACTTTTAGTTCTTTAAGGAGTCTCCACACTGTTTTCCATAGTGGTTTGTACTAGTTTACATTCCCACCAGCAGTATACCAGTGTTTCCTTTTCACCACACCCACACCAACATCTATTTTTTTTTATTATGGCCATTCTTGCAGGAGTAATGTGGTATTGCATTATGGTTTTTATTTGCATCTCCCTGATGATTAGTGATGATGAGCATTTTTTCTTATGTTTGTTGGCTATTTGTATATTTGAGAATTACAAATTGTCTATTTATGTCTTTAGCCCACTTTTTGAATGGGATTATTTGTTTTTTTTCTTGCTAATTTGTTTGAGTTCCTCATAGATTCTGGATATTATTCCTTTGTCAGATGGATAGTTTGTGAAGCTTTTCTCCCACTCTGTGGGTTGTCTGTTTATCTGCTGATTATTGCTTTTACTGTGCAGAAGCTTTTAGTTTAATTAAATCCTAGCTATTTATCTCTGGTTTTATTGCATTTGCTTTTGGGTTCGTGGTCATAAAATCCTTGCCTAAGCCAGTGTCTAGAAGGGTTTTTCTGATGTTATCTTCTAGAGTTTTTGTGGTTTCAGGTCTTAGATTTAAGTCTTTGATCCATCTTGAGTTGATTTTTATATAAGGTGAGAGATGAGGATCCTGTTTCATTCTTCTGCATGTGGCTTGCCAATTATCCCAGCACCATTTGTTGAATAGGGTGTCCTTTCTCCACTTTATGTTTTTGTTTGCGTTGTTGAAGATCAGTTTGCTGTAGGTATATGGCTTTATTTCTGGGTTCTCTATTCTGTTTCATCGGTCTAGGAGCCTATTTTCATACAAGCACCATGCTGTTTTGGTGACTATAGCCTTATAATATAGTTTGAAGTCAGGTAATGTGATGCCTCCAGATGTGTTCTTTTGCTTAGGCTTGCTTTGGCTATGAGAACTCTTTTTTGGTTCTATATGAATTTTAGAATTGTTTTTTCTAGTTCTGTGAAGAATGATGTTGGTATTTTGATGGGAATTGCATTGAATTTGTAGATTGCTTTTAGCAGTGTGGTCATTTTTGCAATATTGATTCTACCCATCCATGATCATGGCATGTGTTTCCATTTGTTTGTGTCATCTGTGATTTTTTTGGGCAATATTTTGCAGTTTTCTTTGTAGGGGTCTTTCACTTCCTTGGTTAGGTGTAATATACTCCTAAGTGTTCTTTGTTTGTTTTGCAGCTATTGTAAAAGAGCTTGAGTTCCTGATTTGATTCTCAGCTTGGTTGCTGTTGGTGTATAGTAGTGCTACTGATTTGTGTATATTGAGTTTGTATCCTGAATTCATTTGGCAGTTTGCTGAATTCATTTATCAGTTCTAGGAGCTTTTAGGATGAGGCTTTAAGGTTTTCTAGGTATTCCATTATATCATTGGTGAACAGCGACAGTTTGACTTCCTCTTTACTGATTTGGATGACCTTTATTTCTTTCTCTTGTCTAATTGCTCTGGCTAGGACTTCCAGTACTACGTTGAATAGAAGTGGTGAAAGTGGGCATCTTTGACTTGTTCCAGTTCTCAGAGGGAATGCTTTCAGCTTTTCCCCATTCAGTATAATGTTGGCTGTGGGACTGTCATAGATGGCTTTTATTATCTTAAAGTATGTCCTTTGTATGCTGATTTTGCTGAGGGATGCTGGATTTTGTCAAATGCTTTTTCTGTGTCTATTGAGATGATCATGTTATTTTTGTTTTTAATCCTGTTTATGTGGTGTATCACATTTATTGATTTGCATATGACTTGCATCCCTAGTATGAAACCTACTTGACCATGGTAGATTATCTTTTTTGTATGCTGTTAGATTCCATTAGTTAGTAGTTTGTTGAGGATTTTTGCAACCATGTTCATCAAGGATATTGGTCTGTAATTTTCTTTTTCTGTGATGCGCCTTTCTGGTTTTGGTATTAGGGTGATACTGGCTTCATAGAATGATGTAGGGAGGATTGCCTCTTTCTCTATTTTTTTGAAATAGTGTCAATAGATTGGTACAATTCTTCTTTGAATGTCTCACAGAATTCAACTGTGAACTCGTCTGGTCCTGGACTTTTTCTTGTTGGCATTTTCTTTTTTAATTACCATTTCAATCTTGCTGCTTAATACTGGTCTATTCAGAGTTTTAATTTCTTCCTGGTTTAATCTAGAAAGGTTGTATATTTCCAGGAATTTATCCATCTCCTCTAGGTTTTCTTTCCATGTTTAGTGCTTCCTTCAGGAGCTCTTGTAAGGCAGGCCTGGTGGTGATAAAATCTCTTAGCATTTGCTTGTCTGTAAAGGATTTTATTTCTCCTTCGCTTATGAAGCTTAATTTGGCTGGATATGAAATTCTGGGTTGAAAATTCTTTCCTTTAAGAATGTTGGATATTGGTCCTCACTCTCTTCTGGCTTGTAGGGTTTTTGCAGACAGATCTGCTGTTAGTCTGATGGGCTTCCCTTTGTGGGTAACCTGACCTTTCTCTCTGGCTGCCCTTAATATTTTTTCCTTCATTTCAACCTTGGTGAATCTGATGATTATATGTCTTGGGGTTGCTCTTCTTGAGGAATATCTTTGTGGTGTTCTCTGTATTCCCTGTATTTGAATCTTGGCCTGTCTTGCTAGGTTGGGGAAGTTCTCCTGGATAATATCCTGAAGAGTGTTTTCCAGCTTGGTTCCATTCTCCCTGTCACTTTCAGGTACACCAATCAAACATAAATTTGATCTTTTTACATAGTCCCATTATTTCTTGGAGGCTTTGTTCGTTCCTTTGCAATTTTTTCTCTAATCTTGTCTTCATGCTTTATTTCATCAAGCTGATCTTCAATCCAATATCCTTTTTTCCACTTGATTCGGCTGTTGATATTTGTGTATGCTTCACGAAGTTCTCATGTTCTGTTCTGCAGCTCCATCAGGTCATTTATGTTCTTCTCTAAACTGGTTATTTTGGTTCATCTAATCTTTTTTCAAGATTCTTAGCTTCCTTGCGTTGGGTCCGAACATGCTCCTTTAGCTCAGATGAGTTTGTTATTACCCACTTTCTGAAGCCTACTTCCATCAATTCATCAAATTCATTCTCTGTCCAGTTTTGTGCCCTTGCTGGAGAGGAGTTGCAATCATTTGGAGGAGAAGAGGCATTCTGGTTTTTGAAATTTTCAGCATTTTTGCACTGTTTTTTCCTCATCTTCGTGGATTTATCTACCTTTGGTCTTTGAGGCTGATGACCTTTGGATGGGTTTTCTGTGTGTGGAGGTCCTTTTTGTTGATGTTGATGTTATTGCTTTCTGTTTGTTAGTTTTCCTTCTAACAGTCAGACCCCTCTGCTGCAGGTCTGCTGGAGTTTGCTAGAGGTCCACTCCAGAACCTATTTGCCTGGGTATCACCAGCGGAGGCTGCAGAACAGCAAAGATTGCTGCCTGCTTCTTCCCCTGGAAGCTTTGTCCCAGAAGCACCTGCCAGATGCGAGCCTGAGCTCTCCTGTATGAGGTGTCTGTTGACCCGTGTTGGGAGGTCTCTCCCAGTCAGGAGGCACAGGGGTCAGGGACCCACTTAAGGAGGCAGTCTGTCCCTTAGCAGAGCTCGAGCGCTGTGCTGGGAGAACCCTCTTTGTCAGAATCCACTGCTCTCTTCAGAGCCAGCAGGCAGAAATGTTTAAGTCCGGTGAAGTTGCGCCCACAGCCACCCCTTCCCCCAGGTACTCTGTCCCAGGGAGAAGGGAGTTTTATCTATAAGCCCCTGACTGGGGCTGCTGCCTTTCCTTCAGAGATGCCCTTCCCAGTGAAGAGGAATCTAGAGAGGCAGTCTGGCCACAGCTGCTTTGCTGTGCTGTGTTGAGTTCCACCCAGTCCTTAACACTGTGAAGGGAAAACCACCTACTCAAGTCTCAGTAATTGTGGACGCCCCTCTCCCCACCATGCTCAGTTGTCTCAGGTTGACTTCAGACTACTTTTCTGGCAGCAAGAATTTCAAGCCAGTGGTTCTTAGCTTGCTGGGCTCTGTGGGAGTGGGGCCTGCCAAACGAGACCAGTTGGCTCCCTGGCTTCAGCCCCCTTTCCAGGGGAGTGAATGGTTCTGTCTTGCTGGGGTTCCAGGCACCACTGGGGTACGAAAAAGAAAACTCCTGCAGCTAGCTCGGTGTCTGCCTGAACAGCTGCCCAGTTTTGTGCTTGAAACTCAGGGCCCTGGTGGTATAGGCACACAAGGGAATCTCCTGGTTTGCAGATTGCAAAAACCATGGGAGAAGCATAGTATCTGGCTGGATAGCACAGTCCCTCACAACTTCCCCTGGCTGGGAAAGGGAGGCCCCCATTCTTGCACTTTCTGGGTGAGGCAATGCCCCACCCTGCTTCTGCTCGCCCTCTGTGGGCTGCACCCACTGCCTAACCAGTCCCAATGAGATGAACTGGGTACCTCAGTTGGAAATGCAGAAATCACCCGCCTTCTGTGTTGGTCTTGCTGGGAGCTGCAGACCAGAGCTGTTCCTATTCGGCCATCTTGCCAGATCCCCCAAAGACATAATTTATAATTTGATTTTGGAAAGTTTGTCAAATCTCAAATGTTTAAATGCTTTATATTTTAAAGTAGAATTTCAGGTTACCATAAGTCATTCATTTAGCCAAAACGATAACTTAAAATTTTTTCAAAGGCAAAAAATTTTAGTCATTAATAAAGGGAAGACAGCTTTCAAGTTTTATGTCTCTTTTCTTTCCCTTCTTTTTTCTACAGTTTATTCAAAAGGCAAACAAAAATCTTTCTTTTTGTTTTATATTACATGAAAATCTTGTTCAAGAGAGAAAGCCAAATCTCATCCTTGCATTAGTGTGCTATTGATTTCAAAACCAGTTCTTAATAAAACCTTATAGACAAATCTATCCAATCTTAATCCGTTTGACCATAAGGTAAGACCATAAACCTTTTGTACCCCTTTACAAATTTTTGTGAAAGAGAAGATCAGTTCTCTATGAAAAACCCATTGTGCTTTTATTCCAATGTTCAATTTATGGAAAAGCTGAATAATACCCCTTTAACTTTAGCCTGTATGTTCACACACAGAATTTCTTTTACAAGATTAATTTTTCACAAACCTTCCACAATGTGCTCAAACCTTCAGCTTTATCTTATCTAACTTAAAACAATTCTTTAACCCTTTAATCTAGGCAAAAGAAAAAAAATCCACATTCCCATGGCGTGTTATAATCTTTTACCAAAAACACATTTCACTTCCCTTATACACTCTGCATGTAAAACTGTTCTTATTTCCCAAAGATTACTTAAGTCACATGAACTAAAAGGCATTACACTTATTACTTTTCTAACAAAATATTTGATTTAAGCACTTATTATTTTTAAACCAATTAATCAAAGCTCTTTCATACTACACACACAACACACATAAATACACAGACAGCAGATCCAGTGCTTGTAAGATTTTTCATTTGCCAGTTTCTTAATTGGATTACTGGCTTCAGGGTGCAACCCTTGGAGGAACAGGGCCAGGAAAGCATGCAGTTTCTATGGTCTAATTAGCAGGCACAACTGGAATGTGAAAACAGATCCCCAAAATTAAGGGTTCCATTTTAATACTGAATCCTGGATCCCTCAAAGAGAAATGCTACAGAACAACAATGCCATGAATTGACCGTGCATTTCATTGCAAAGCAACCCAAAGCCAATCAGCCCGTTCTGTGATTAGCCCATCCCCCATGGGAGTCTTATCTCTCAGTGGGGGGTGGGAGGGTGGAGACATCTCCATACCTTCCAGGTGACCAAGAGCATGCTTCTCTGATCCAAACATGCAAAGAGCCGAGTATCCCCCCATAACTGCCATTAGCTATCCCCAAAACTATATTTCCTACATAGTTATTAGACACCAAAGCTCTCTCATAATGTGATGTAATTTCTGATACCCCCAAAAGTCAAAACCATCAGTTAATGCAGTGCAGAACAGAACAGAACCTTAGATTTTGAGAGGGCTCGATCCACTTTTAATTAAGTTGACTTTTAACCATTGCGCTCTTTAAAGAAAAAAAAAATTTTTTAGATCTCTTATTACCCAATTTTAACCATGCCAAACTGCCAATATTTCTGATTTTTAAAATTTACCAAAGGTTAACTCCCAGGTGAAACCAATAAATCTGAACGAAGGTTATGACTTAACCACGAGTGCACCAGGTCAAGCTCCCAAGGACATAAAATAAGAAGAGAGGGAAACTTCATCTAGTTTTTTTCGTTTGTTTCAGGGACCTCCTACTAGGAGTTTCACCATGTGGTCTCTGGGCAAGACAGTCGCCCTGAGTAACAGAAAAGATAGGAAAGGGAAAGGAGAGAAAGAGAGAGAAAGCATTACCTGTGGTGAGGTGGGGAAGGCGAGCAGCTCAGGGAGGCCAGAGAAAGACCCACCCATTGCGGCGACACTGAAAAGTTCAGGTGGCCGCTTGTCGGTCGTGAAGGGATCTTCTCCAGCAGTCCCATCAGCTCTCAAGTTTCCCCGTTTGGGGAGAAAAAAGCTCCCCATGTCCCATGATCTTGTACATGCCTAATCCTGTCACCCATAGCTGTCAGCATTTTTAGTAGAGGTGAGGTTTTGCCATTGTTGCCCAGGCTGGTCTTGAACTTCTGGGCTCAAGTGATCCTCCTGCCTTGGCCTCCCAAAGTGCTGGGATTACAGGCATGAACCACCATGCCCAGCCTTATCATGTATCTTATCCTATTTCCCTCTCTGCAGGTGAGCATCTTTTGTTATCTGGTGGAAATCTTGCCAGCTGTATGGCCTTCAGCAAGTTGCTTAACCCTCTAAGCCTCACTTTTCTAATTGGTTAAATAGAAGACCAAAGTAGTACCTATCCCAGGGGACTGTACAATCACATAAGAAAATGTGTGCAAATCACTTAGCAGAGCCCATGCCTGATATGCAGTAGATGGTCACTTCCCATCAGCTATTATTAATGAGCATCTCTGTTGGGACTTGTGATGTAAGAGACAACTGGCACTTCTTCTGTAATACAAGTCTTTACTCAAGATCATCTCTACAGTTTGCTGAGGCCTCCATAGCCCCAATAATTAACATTTTGTATATCTCATATGAGGGGGAAGGGGAAGAGTCTGTGCGCATCTTATTGTACTTATGTCTTCAATATTCACCCAGTTATCTTTTGTCAGCAAACACTGGTCATGAGCATCCTATCAGCACAGCTCTTCTCCTCCTTACTGTTTATCTTCACTCCTTTTAATGGAGATTAGTTTTAGGTCCACATTAAATCCACCCTGGATTTGATAGCAGGTACAGAAATGCAAAGTCATATTTATATGGATCATTTCCACTCAGTTACTTTTGTCTCTGGCTTGCTGGACTGGGAGGTGAATGGTGTGGGAGGCATTACTGTGACCACAGCAGCTATATCCCCTCCCCAGAGATTTACTTGCTCTGAGGAAGAATGAGCTGAACCATCAACTCTTTCACAAGGGCCTCTCTACCCATGGCCCACCTGCTCAATTTTGAGGCTAATTTGGCAGGAAATATTACTTGCACTTAGTTAATGAGGATCAGATCTTAAATACCTCTGTAAGACTTTCCCCACTTTTCTGACTTTGTGTTTTTAAATGAATAGATTAAGAAATCTTATTTATTTAATTTGTTATCCCTAGGTACTTGGCATTGACAACTGGATTATTATTACTATTATTAAAATTTTTTTCATAGAGTCAGGGTCTTGACTTGTTGCCCAGGCTGGTCTTGAACTCCTGGGCTCAGGCAATCCCCCTCCTCAGCCTCTGAAAGTGTTGGGATTGTAGGCATGAGCCACTGGGCCCAGATGACAACAGTATTATTTAGGGAATTGGGTGTCAGTCATTCATTCAACATATATTTCTTGAGAACTGCCCATGTTACAGACACAGCTCTTGATTCTGGAGTTCCAGCAACAAACAGGGCAGACAAGATCCCTTTCCTGATAGAAGAGGGTGAGAGGCAGAAAACAGACAAGAAAACAAATAAACCAGAAAATATCAGGCCAGTTGTAGCAGGTATAGATTTTGCTTAATAACAACAGAAACTGACTTTTACAAAAGGCAAAAGAAGGATTTTACTGGGAAGATACAGAGTTGTTCACAGAATCAAAGAAAAGGCTGAAGAACCAAGATTTGGAAGTTCCAAAACCAGAATAACTTTGTACATCCAGGAAACTAGAAGTGACTGACTTTCTTTTTAGGACCACACTGGAATCAATGAGCTCCTACTAGTACTTCCTCCTGGGTCAGGATGCCAGAAAGAGAAAGACTGAACAGTTGGTTGGTCTGGCTTCAGTCACTTGACCGACTCTTGGCCAGGGTAAGACATACCATGTGCACGAACAGTTACTCCATCTCTATCTCCAGTGGAGAGAGTGGTAATTCTCCAAAGCAAAATTGTTTCACAGTTGCAGAAGAAGAAATGGATACTGAGCAGTCAAAAACGACAGATGTCCCCTGATTTTAAGGCAGTTTACATAGAAGAGGCTTAGGGGTTTTAGTTTTTGCAGGTGTTCCAAAAATGGGTGTGATTTGGTTTGCATTAATTAAATCCACCTGGGTTTCAAGCACATAAAAGGTGGTCAACCCTTAGTTCCCTAAAGTGGTGAGAATAGGATTGAGAATTTAAGTTTAGTAATTTTGAGAAGGACATTGGTAAATTAAAATATATCAAGGGTAATCAGGTAATCAGAAGGATCTGGAAAACTTCATCTATGAAGAGTAAAGAAACTGCTTTAAATACTTTGGAGCCTCTGAAAGAAATATTAGCTGTCTCACTATTGTCATGTATTCTAAATAAGTTAAATAGTAAGTGTCATTCCCTCTTTAAATTTAATTTATTATAGAATTTTATTATGCCAAAGACTTCATTGTAGAAATAACTTTAAAATAGGTATTTCAAACTCTGAAAATTTGTTATTTCTGCATTTTTGTTTATTCTTCTGTAAAATGAATTTGAACCAGATTGCCTTTGGAGTCTTTCCTAGTTTCAAAATTCTGTGTTCTACAAATCCTATCATTTTTACCAATCTGTTATAAAGCAACTATGTTGTAAATAATAATATTATTAACATGGTACTTTTTCTTGCTGAAATGTATACTATAATATTTTTGTTTTTTCTAAGAGTGTTAAATTACTCTTCTTAATCTCCTTTTAAGTCAATAAAATTCAGCTGGAATTTCTTCCATTTTAGAGATTAGGAAATGAGAAACAGTGGTTCATGACAAGGAGCGGATACATTTCATTTTGTCTAGTGACCCTGAAGTGTATTATTCTTGTCCCTTTTGTAATCATTATACATCTACTATTAGATAATCATGTATCCAAAAGTTATCTGTGGTGTAAAGTCTACTTGGTTACTTAGTTGTGGCAAGCTTTTAAAAATAGTTAAAATAAAACTTCAGCATAGGAACTTGATGATAAAATCTAAGATCTTCATTTCAAGAGGAAGAAACAATTAGAATTTGCAATTTAATTAGGAAAACACAATTAAAGGGATGCAGTGTCTATTCTCCTGCTGAATATTAGAGTTCAACCCAAAGGCAACCCTTACGTGAAAGGTAGTTGTGGCTAATTAGCTGCAGTAATGGGCTGGAACAAGTGGCTTGTTCACGGAGAGACAATGAACTCCTCAGCGGCCAGAGATCAACGATCATTTAGGAAGCAAATGCTTAGAATCACATGGCTTAGAATATGCTTGTCTGTTGCAATGTTTCACAATACATAGTACACTCCCTATGTTTTGTGTCCATATTCAATATGCAACTGCTAAGAAACATTATATGCTTGGCCTTATTAATAAAGAATCATTGATATGCTAACCCTGAACTGAAACCAAAGCAAAGCTGACTGATCTCTGGAAACAAGCTGAGTAAACTCCCAAGGTCCTGGGCCACTAAGTAGAGTTGCTAGAGACAGTAGGTCTCCTCTGCTGCCTCCTGACCTTGAATATAAAACTACAAGCTCAGGTTGCAGATCACATGTTCAGAAAAGAATGATCTCGGAAAACAGGGCAGGATAAAACTCAAAAGAGTCTTGGGTCTTTTAGTTTTGGCTCTGCCACTATGAGCTGTGTGACATTCTCTAAGATCTTTACTTCTCTGGGCTTTCTGTATTTTACCTGTAAAGGGCATGATTAAGTCACTCTCTAAGGGTGTTATAAAAATATCACAGATTAGGAGATGGGAAAATATAAAGATACTATGTGAAGCTGGCATTCTTTTTTAGGGCAAATCTGCAAACGAGTAAAGAGTTCTTTCCTATCCCAGCCACTCAGTGACTTACTTACTGAAGTCCTGCTTGGTAGCAAGCCCTGCCCTGGTTCTTCCTTGGTCTCATTAGTAGGCACCTTGCCATCAGCCAGTAGGTTATCAAGGCATTTATTCTCACTTCAACATTTGAGTGTTTACACATGCTAGCAGTTGTTCTAGGAGCTGCAGATAGTCATGAACAAAAAAACTCCCCCACAAATCCTGCTCCCATGGACATTCTATTATTATTAGTAGTAGTAGTAGTATTTTTGTAGAGACAAGATCTTGCTATGTTGACCAGGCTGATCTGGAACTCCTGGCCTCAAGCGATCCTCTTGCCTTGGTCTCCCAAAATGCTGCGATTACAGGCATGAGCCAAGGTGCCTGGCCAGACTGTCCAGTCAGAGCAGATAGACCAAAAGCAATCAAATAAATACATAAGACACCTAGAACTGATGATATGCGATATGAGGAAAAATAAAGCTGGTTAAAGGGTGAGATGTGCCTGGAGGGGGTTGCTGTTTTAGCTGGAGAAAGCCTCCCTGATCTGAATGAAGGGAAGAAGGGGTCCTCATAGTCTCTGGGACGGAGCAGTCCAGGGAAGCACACAGTTAAGAGCCCTATGGGAGAGCAAGCTTGGGTGTTCCAGGAACGTGGTGGAGATCAATGTAGCCAGAGCCAGCAGGCAGAGAGGAGATTCTGTTCCTGATGATAGTGGGCATCCCTGGGTGTAACAACCCCTTTTCTTCCAGGAACTAGAAAGCAGGCAGGTGACAGAGGTGACAGCACAGTCTGGGCTTAGGTGTACCAGCTGGTTGGCGTTGGTTAGGCTCAGAGAGTAACCAACACTCTGGACAGGTGTCTGGTGATGCACGCCAGCAGGGCCCCACGCTCTTAGGGGGCCACCCCCCACTTGGGCTTCAAGGCTCCATGGACACTATCTTGAAATTCTCAACACATTTATCCTTCCTTTTGTTCTGTAAGTGAAGTCCGGGACAACGGGGTTTGTTCCCCTGGGCCTGGAGGCTCGGCTCGTGTGCGGTCCTGCCTCCTGCCTCCTCCCCACCTCCCGGCCTTGGGTCTGGGTCACCTGTTCCTGCTCCTGCTCAGAACTGCTGCTGCCCTTCATTCTGAGAGGCCCGACACGGTGCCCCTGCCGCCCTCCACCAGACGGGCAGGGCAGGGTGGGGGCAGGGCCAGGCATGACCCTCTGCACACCTAACCACACGGCGGGCTCCTGGTGCCCTAAGGGTCTGCACCCAGCCTGCCAGCATCTCTGTGCCTGAGGGAGTGTAACATTAAATAGCAAACAAAACACCTGGACAGGTCAAGCGAGAGAGACTGCAGAAGAAACGCTTTTTTTCTCTTTTTTAACAAGGGACTCGCATTTCCATTTTATGCTTGCCCCGGGTGATCTTCTTGACCAGGAATGGTGTCACCCACTCCTTGGCCGCCGCTATCTCTCCGTGGACCTCCGGTGAAGTTGGCTTTTTTTTTTTTTTTTTTTTGAGACGGAGTATCCCTCTGTCGCCCAGGCTAGAGCGCAGTGGCGCGATCTCGGCTCACTGCAAGCTCCGCCTCCCGGATTCACGCCATTCTCCTGCCTCAGCCTCGCGGGTAGCTGGGAAGTTGGCTTTTAAAGCGGGTGAACACTCTTGCACTTTCCCGTGGGGGCTGTTGCCCTCTGCTGGGCGAACCAGGCATTAGCTCTACCTCAAAATCTGTGAAGAAAATGCTCCCAATTCCAGTTTCAAAACCCAGTTTGAGACAATGGTTTGATTATCAATTTTCTCCATCTGCACTTTTGAAGGCTGCTGCAGATTTGAATAGCCAGTTCTAAAGTGAATTACCTTGTAGGCAGGTGACTTTTGCTTAAAACCAAGCAGTCACAAACTTTAGTATCCAGATCTACCATGTAAAGTACAGCAGAAACACAACATGTTGAGCAGTTGGTTCCACTGTTTAATTGTGCCATCATATAACCGTGCTTACTGTGTATGAAGCATTCTTTATAATCCTTAAAAGTTATTGGAATGGGCCTACACCTTAATGGTACTTTTGTTCAGGGCTTAAATAATGTAATCAGGCCGGGCGCGGTGGCTCACGCCTGTAATCCCAGCACTTTGGGAGGCCAAGGCGGGTGGATCACGAGGTCTGGAAATCGAGACCATCCTGGCTAACACGGTGAAACACCGTCTCTACTACAAATACAAAAAAATTAGCCGGGTGTGGTGGCGCGCACCTGTAGTCGTAGCTATTCGGGAGGCTGAGGCAGGTGAATGGCGTGAACCCGGGAGGTGGAGCTTGCAGTGAGCGCCACTGCACTCCAGCCTGGTCGACAGAGTGAGACTCTCTCAAAAAAAAAAGTAATCACTCCCATTTCCAAGTTCTGAACATCTGGTGACTTTTAATTTTATTGGACATAGGGAGCATTACCTGAGAAATAGTACTTTAATGATTTTAAGGCATAAAGAATTTTATATTTAACCATTAAATCACGGACTCTATGATAACCTTTCTTTCTGACAATGATGGTACCAAAACCATAGGAAAATACTCTATTAAACCTGGTGGCCTTTTGCTGTCTTTTCCCTATTTCACTCTGTGTGTGTGTGTGTGTGTGTGTGTGTGTGTGTGTGTTTGTGTGTGTTTGTGTGTGTGTGTGTGAGAGAGAGAGAGAGAGACAGAG
This sequence comes from Pongo abelii, assembly GCF_028885655.2. Taxonomy (NCBI): domain Eukaryota; kingdom Metazoa; phylum Chordata; class Mammalia; order Primates; family Hominidae; genus Pongo; species Pongo abelii. Next base: position 33,732,454 of record NC_071999.2, read on the forward strand.
AGAAATTGTAAAGCATAAGTAAAAACTGAAAGATGGCCAGGCAGTGGCTCATGCCTGTGATCCCAGCATTTTGGGAGGCTGAGGTAGGTGGATCACTTGAATCTCTGGAATTTGAGACCAGCCTGGGCAACATGGTGAAACTCCATCTCTACAAAAAAATACAAAAATTAGCTGGGCATGGTAGTGTGTGCCTGTAGTCCCAGCTACTCAGGAGGGTGAGTGGGAGGATCACCTGAGCCCACTGAGATTAAGGCTGCAGTGAGCTGTGATTGTGCCACTGCACTGCAGCCTGGGCAACAGAGGGAGACCCTGCCTAAAAAAAATGGATGAAAGATGAGCTTCCTCTGTGTATAAGCACAGGAGTGTGATTTACACAACAGAAGTCCCTGTCTAGACTCTACTGTGTGCTAAGCACAGTGGCATGTGCTTCATACATTTTGTCTCATTTAGCAACATTGCAAGGCAGGTATTATATTTCCAGTAGAAAACTAACGATCAGTGAATTTAAATAATGTGCCCTAGGTTGTTAAGCTAGAAACTGATATTTTGCCCTCAATGCCAGATCCACCTGACTCCAAAAACCTGTTTTTCCACTGTGCAGTGTGGTTGCCTAATGAATGATTCTAACCCTGGTTAGTTTTGTAGAGAACTAAACCCCTAAGCAGGTGTTGAGGAAAAGAGCTGGACTTGGACTCCATGTTTCCTACCCTAATCCAATTTATTATATTGCTAAAATAACTTAGCTTTAGGAACTGGGGATGATCCTTTAAAATTCCCCCTTCCTTATCTCCTATGTGGTGTTTGGGTCCTCCAAAAATTATCTAGATTGAGAGATATAAAAGAATGACCATTTTGGCTAGGAGTGGTGACTCATGCCTGTAATCCCAGCACTTTGGGAGGCCAAGGCAGGCAGATTGCTTGAGCCCAGGAGTTCAAGAGCAGCCTGGGCAACAGGGCGAAACCCTGTCTCTACTAAAAATACAAAAGTCAGCCGAGCGTGGGGGTGGGTGCCTGTAATCCCAGCTGCTCGGGAGGCTAAGGAAGGAGAATCACTTGAACCTGGGAGGTGGAGGTTGCAGTGAGCCAAGATCACACCACTGCACTTCAGCCTGGGCTACAGAGCAAGACTCTCTCTCAGAAAAAAAAAAAAAAGAATGACCATGTCAACAATAGTTGAAGTGGATTATATATTGATCTTGGTCTAACTGTTCTGGAGAACAGAAGCTAAGCAAATAGGCCGCCTACTTTAACATCAACCAGTGTAACCATCCAATGAGTTGATCAATCAGCCAATGTTTATTGAGCATCTCCTATGTGATAAGGACCAAGATAAGTACTAGAAAACTGGAAATAAATAAGGAATGAGGTCAGCCAAAGGGGACGAACAAACATGTAAACAAAAGTACATTGCAATGCAAGTTCTACACACACACAGCTATGGGACTACAGAAGGAAGAGCAACAGATTCCACCTGGGAGAATGGGGGAAGGCTTCACTGAAGGACACTCACCCATGCCAGCATACCTTCAATATGGAGAAGCCATTTGCATGACATGCTTCTAGTTCTTTTAACAATGAAGTGTATAGTCTTCCATTCCAGATTGTACAGGCAAGAGATTTCATAAGACAGTCTAGAAACTGGAAATAGTAAATTTTTTTGAAAGCAGCTTCATTATTTTGGCTAATAAGTAAGAGAGATGTGAATTACTATGAGGTTCTAGTAAATTTAGATTCTCTAGAGAAATTGGGCAGCAAATGAAAGCTTAATTTCAACTTGGTTAAACACATGTAACTGGAATAGTTGCACTTTGGGAGGCCAAGGTGGGCAGATCACAAGGTCAGGAGATTGAGACCATCCTGGCTAACAGGGTGAAACCCCGTCTCTACTAAAAATATTAAAAAATTAGCCCGGCGTGGTGGCAGGCGCCTGTAGTCCCAGCTACTCGGGAGGCTGAGGCAGGAGAATGGCATGAACCCGGGAGGCGGAGGTTGCAGTGAGCCGAGACTGAGCCACTGCACTCCAGCCTCGGCGACAGAGCGAGACTCCGTCGCAAAAAAAAAAAAAAAAAATTGGCATGCTAATTTGATTAAAAACTTAAGCCAGGTGCAGCGGCTCGTGCCTGTAATCCCAGCACTTTGGGAAGCTGAGGCAGGAGGATCGCTTGACCCCAGGAGTTCAAGACCAGCCTGGGCAACAAAGTGAGACACTGTCTCTACAAAATAATAATAATAATAATAATAATAATAATAAATTAGCTGGGCATGAAGTCTGCTGGTTACACTGGAGGCTGAAGTGGGAGGATCACTTGAGCTCAGGAGTTCAAGGCTACAGTGAGCTGTGATTATTCCACTGCACTCCAGCCTGGGTAACAGCGCAAGACCCTGTCTAAAGAAAAACAAAAAACAAAAAACAAAAAAAAACAAAGGAAAAAAAATGAAAACAAACATGTCAGTTAAAACGGCAACTACTTGTATAATCTTAATGAGTTTTCAATTTAAACATTTTCCAATTAGAAATAGGATTAATTTTAGGGCTTTCATATGTATTATATTTTGAAGACTTCTTAAAAAATGACATAGGCTGGGCACGGTGGCTCATGCCTGTAATCCCAGCACTTTGGGAGGCAGAGGCAAGTGGATCATGAGGTCAGGAGTTCAAGACCAGCCTGACCAACAAGGTGAAGCCGTGTCTCTACTAAAAATACAAAAATTAGCCGGGCATGGTGGCATGCACCTGTAATCCCAGCTACTCAGGAGGCTAAGGCAGGAGAATCGCTTGAACCTGGGAGGCGGAGGTTGCAGTGAGCCAATATCGCACCACTGGACTCCAGCTTGGGTGACAGAGTGAGACTCTATCTCAAAAAAAAAAAAAATCACATAAAGAAAATTAAAGTCAAGCCACACTCAGGAGAACATATTTTAATACGTATCACTAACAAAGGATTAGTATAGTGCATACGCAATGATCTATAAATCTGTAATATATGATCACACAATTGAAAAATAGGCAAAAGAAATGAACTGGTATTTCACAAAACAGAAAATATGTATGGTATATAACTATAAGAAGAGATGCTGTGTCTCACTAGTAATCAAGGAAATACCAAGTAGAACCACAGTTAGATATTTTATACCCACTAGATTGTCAAAATTTAACAACTCTTACCATATAAAGTTTTGAAAAGGATGAGAACAAATGGGAAATCTATATTGCTGGAGAGACGGGACATTGTACAGCCACATTAGAAAAACGTTTAGCATTATTTTGAATACTTTTTGATACACAAAGCGACTTTTATGAGATGTTCATATGGATTCATATTAACCAAAACTAGAAACAACCCATCAGGGAAATTATGGATTATTGTATAGCAGAGAAAATGAGTTGACATCAATTGTGTGCTACAACATAGATGACTCTTAGAAACATATTGAGTAAAAATTGCAAGTTGCAGAACCTTATTAAGGATGATACCATTTTTATAATAAAAAAGCTAAAAAGAAACCTCACAAGATATTATTCAGTTATCCATACATATGGATACAATTATTTTAAAAGACAGAAAGAATCGACCTAAAATTCAGGATGAAGGTTATGTTGGGGGGTGGCATGAGGAGGAGGAGGTGAAGGGAATGGGATAGAGGAGGAGCCCATTAAGGGAGGCAGGCCTTGGCTTGGGTCATGAGTTCATGTGTTATTTTGTTTTATAACTTACATATATGTTACATAAATTTCTCTGTGTTTTTCAATGTTGTATTAAAAATATGATGAATGATAAGAAATTTGATATGATTTTTATTCATCAGATTTGCAAGACTTTTAAAAGGAGATTAAAATAAAGGTGAAACAATAGCCTTTCTTGTACATTGATGTTAGGAGTACAAATTGGTGCAGTCTTTTTAGTTGAATCTCTCTCTTTACACACAACACACACATGGTGTGTATGTGTATATGTGCATGATATGCACATACATATATGTACGTATATACAATCTATTATATGTAGCCATAAGCATGTTAACTTCTGTATCCCAATAATTCAATTTTGAAGAAATAAAGGCTTTAAAAAACCTGTAGTTAAAAAGATATACAATTAGTGAGTTCATTTTCACGTCAGGGACTTGTCACTTTCCTTCCCTCTGCCTGGAAGACAGTGCCGGAGACTCACAGCCAAAGTACATACTCAATCCTTCCAAGTTTTTATCATAGAATCTTATTTATTTTTTCCATGGTCCTTGCACAATCTGAAATTGCCTAGGATGTGAATTTCCTAAGTACAGAGACTATGTGTGATGTGTTTACTGCTGTCACACTGTGCTGGCACAAAGTAGATGATCAGTGAACACCTGTTGAGAAATGAATGCCTAGGAAAAAAAAAAGAAAAGGACTTTCTTGGGCCAAACTGGCCAAAATATGGAAGGCTCAAAGGAATATAAGTAATGTGTGTACCAGCATTCTGCAATTTTACAATCATATTCAGATTTTGGGGGTTAATATTTACTGCTTGCCAGAGAAATGCCTTTTTGAGATCATAGGTAAAATGCTAGTGGATTGTCATTCTGCTAAGAAAGCCTCTTGCAAGGTCTTCTGTGATGAGGTCTTTAGATACTTTAACGTAAATAACAGGTAGGGAAACATTAGAAAAACTAATTTGAATAGATCAGGTTTCCTGAAAAGGATTCTTTGTGTGCTCTATAGCAAATTCTGTGGTAAAATCCATGTGTACACTTTCCAATAGGCTTTGCCATAATAACTAAAGTTTAATCCACCATAAGTACATAAAACAAGCAAAGGGAAGCAAATAACATGTCTTTTAAAATACAGAATTTTAGTTATAGCCCTAAATTAATGTCATATTCCCAAGGGACTCATAATGCATTTGAATTTCAAATAGCACAAAGAGGGTTGCAGGCATTTTATTTTACTAATGTTTTCGCCATGGCAAACATAATTGCCTGGGGGAATTTACCACAGGTCTAGGGACAGAATTTATGATTTTGTTTCATTTTCCATAATTTTTGCCACTAGAAAACAAAAAGCAGAGCAATCTCAAATCTGAGTAAAAACAGACTTTCAAGGCAAACTTACAAAAGGATTGTGCATTATTGAGACAAAAACAACCAACATAGTTTATGCCTTTTTTTTTCTTTAGGGTGTTAGCTATAGTACTCTAAATTGCAACCAAATTTTAGAAGAACAAAAAGAAGTCCTTCAGCTCTTGAATATTAAAGCCAAATGTAAATCATAGGCCATTTTCAAGAACAGTAACCAACTATGTAATCTACACTGGAGGAGGCGGTGTTGATGGTATTTAGTAACTGCAGGCAATGCGCCATGAACCCTGCTAAGGGAGGAAAGACAGTTAAGGCTGGCTCTAAGCAACACAGCCAGAAGATAGAGTGGTCTGCCTTTGGGCCTTTGGTTGTTCTGTTCCATTTTCCCTGCTCAGGATGAAAGGATTACCATTGTCCCTGGAACCAGGTTTGTGGTGGCAAAGCAGTAGCAGAAGGATAAGGAGAAACTGGGCGGTCCTGAGCCTCTGTATGTGGAGCAGGACTTATGGGGCACACGTACCCAGGAACTGGGCAGTGTGTTTGAAATGGGGAGGTATGGCTCCCTGTCACTGGATGGAGATGCCTGCACACACACCCCCAGCCTTACACAGATCCAGGACAAAACACCTAGGAAGACAAGGATCCCATTGATCCTTGATGCCGTGGGTGCTCTTGTGAAAATCACCCCTTTGCCTTCTATATTATTTCAATCCCTGGTTATATTTCTAAAAATTGTGGTAAAATACACATAACATAAAAGTTACCACCTTAAGAATTTTTAAACAGTGTTAAGTACATTTACCTTGTTGTGCAACAATCACCACCATCCACCTCCAGAACTCTTTCCATTTTGTGAAACTAAAACTTTGTACCCATTAAACATCAACTCCACATTCCCCTTGCCCCCAGCCCCTGGCAACCACCATCCGACTTCTTGTCTCCATGAATTTGACTAGTCTAAGTACCTCATATGAGTGGAATTGTACAGTATTTGTCTTTTTGTGACTGGCTTATTTCATTTAGCATAATGTCCTCAAGGTTCATCCACGTTGTGGCATGTATCAAGATTTTCTTTCTTTTTTGGCTGAATAATATTCCATTGTAGGGATAGATCACATTTGGTTTATCCATTCACCCATCGGCAGACACTTTGTTGCTTCTCCCTTTTGGCTGGTGTAAATAATGCTGCTATGAACATGGGTGTGCATATATCTGTTTGAGTCCCTGCTTTCCATTCTTTTGGGAATATACCCAGAAGCTAAATTGCTGGAGCATATGGTAGTTCTGTCTTTAGTTTTTTGGGGAGCCTCCACACTGTTTTCTTCAGTGGCTGTACCATCTCATATTCACATCACAGTGCACAAGGGTTCCATTTACCTTGCTTCTGGTCACATTTTATATGACTGGAACACGTCTGCTTCATTTTAAAGAATACCATCACATCTGGTTACTTTTTTCTCTCCCCTCGAAAACATCCATCTCATGTCAATTTTTTTCTTATCAAAAGCCCAAGTCTCAGTGTGGGTTTTGTTCTGGGAGTGCAGAGGACAGCCAGGTCACCAAGAATATGCCTTAATGTTTATAATTATCATAAATTATATATGTATGGCATTTTGCAGTTTATAAAACACACTTGTATTTATTACATCTTTGATTCCTGTCCTACAAGGGAGGTAACACACTTTTTCTTATTCCCCTTCCTTTCTGATGGAGAAACTGTGCCTCACAGAAGCTAAGTAACCGGCTCAGGTTATATAGCCAATGTCAGACCAGAAAAATTATCTTCTGGCTTTGACATATTTGGTGCTTTTCCCATCCCACCGTGAGACTTCTCAAGCCAACTCCATAGACACATGCACAGAGACTAGTGTGGTTATTCTCCTTCCAGATTTAGAGAGACTGCATATTCTACGAAAAAAAAAAACAAACTCCTGACTTAAATATTTTAAAATACTATAAAATATCCAATGAATAGCTGTGATGGACCCTGCTTGTGAGATCTCTGCAAATTCCCTTGGTCCCACTGTTTGTTCCAGCTACTGTTGCAGCAACCAATTTCAAGAGGCTTAGACTAGCCTCATGCCAGTGTAACCAGGCAGTACCCTCACCTTGATTCTGCCCTGTGGATCTCTTGCTTTCCTCCCTGAAGAATCTCTGGCATCATGGCATGGGGTACCTGTAGACACTTCTCATCTCTCACACATGCACACCCTAGCGGAGTGGGTGAGTTAAAACTCCTGCACAGCCCTTGACCAATAGAAAATGGAAGCCAGTGGCTAAAAGAGTGTCTCCCTTTCATCTCCCAGGAGGATATTTCTGAGACGCATTTTTTTAATCTTCCCCAATTTAAATCTTTTAATTTAAAAGTAAACTTTACTATCGAAAATGCAAACTTGAGAAGGGCAGAAAGGTCACACACAACGCTGCCACTTCACACCTGGAGGGTTGCACGGCGGCTGGGCAGAGGCGCTCCTCACTTCCCAGGCGGTGCGGCCGCCAGAGGGCGCTCCTTATGTTCCAGACGGTGCGGCCACCAGGCAGAGGCACTCTGAGATGCGTTTTATAACATGTTCTTTCAAAGGACCTGGAAAGATCCGATGCCATTCACCCTTCTGAGTGGCCAACTCAATAAAGCATCCAATATTTTACATGACCTCCTTCCATGTTTTACAACTGCCTTCTATATAGCTGCTTTTTGGGATCATTTACCCAGTAATCTACTTGAACACGAACTTCCTCTTACACCCCCTCGTTCTCTGCTTTTAGGGCAACCTGTGCTAAGACAGTTCTAGAAGTAGCTCTGGAAAACAGCCCCTCAGGATGGGATTTTGGCTGGATCACTTTGCAGTCAGACAGCAATAAGGACTCCATTGCTAGCATACATTGAGAGTGATAATCCTGGTACACAGTAGCACCAAAATTAATAAGATTCTCTCATCTGATGGATTAGACTGAGGCAAAAGTGGAAATGAAAGCATTGAGATTTGAAGTATGTTTAAAATGTAACAGTTTTGGGAAATAATTATAAGGATTGTGGCAGAGCTTCCCAGGAGACTGATGGCACAGCCTCAACTGGTCTCCCGTGTCAGAATCAGGGCTCTGATACAAGACAAGAAGGTCCTGAGGTCTTGGATAGGGATGTTAGGGCTGACAAGCCTGAGTATTTTGAATCCCTAGATTTCCTTGAACATCTGGGCTGGTAGAAGCAGGTCATTCCCTCTTGCTAGAGGAGAGAAAATTCCACTTGCTTGATTTCCTGTGAAAATATCACCTAAGGCATATGCCCCATGATGTGGTGGTGTGCTCTTCAAGATCTGCCCACATGGTCCCACCATTGCCTCCATGCTGGTACCCAATGTCGGCTTTCAGCTTGGCCTGAGCAGAAAATACAGACCCTCCTCCAGGAATAAGAAGCTTATACATACACTCACAAACCTGCATGCCCACACACGTATATGCATATATTTTGTGGCAAAACCTTCTCAGGTACGTACGTGTGCTAACCTATTGGCTAATGTGGTGCTGTGTGGTCAATAGCTAAAATATATTGGTCCAAGAACCACGGAACAGAAGAAGGAGTAGGTCCTCTCATCAATACTCCCAGTGACCCACTCATAATTTGTGCTTCCTCTGAAACCTTGGACTTTGCTGGATTAGAGGCTCTGATCACTGCAATAGTTCCAAAGAACTTGAAGGTACAACTACCATCTGGTCACTTTGAGCTTCCCATGCCAATAGACCAGCAGGCAAAGAAAGTAGTTATTATTCTGGCAGGAGATGTTGATCCTGGTTATCGTGAGGAGCTACAATTGTTGCTGCACAAGGTGGACAGGAGTATGCCAGAATGCAGGGGAGTGCTTCCATGACCAGCAACAGCAATGAATGGGCAATTGAAGAGGTCATGGCTAAACAAACAGAGACAAGGCCACTAAGGGGCCAAACCTCACCTGACAAGTAACCTAGCCTGGCCAAAGTCTTGGCAGAGGTAAAGAAAATCTGGAATGGAAAATAGAGGAGGAAAATATTCATTATCAGTTACCTTCTAGGCACCAGGCACAACAGAAGAGGCTGTAGCTTGGTCCTCTAACCCACTGGTATTAAGTCTTTTTAGAGATTACTGCTGGCTGCCACTGAGAATGGAACTATTTTGTGGATTGAGTTTAGTAGGAAGCACAAGAGATATGAGCGGTGCAAGGAGATGTATCTGTGATGCATTTTATAAGAGCCCAGCAAGATCAAGCATAAGTCATCTGGAGCAGCGGCTAACTCGACAATGAATTTTAATATTGTTTTTCCCTCCTTCACTCATGTCTTTTTGCTGTTCCCTGGGATCATTTCCCAAATAAATTACCTGCACATAAGATTTTGTCTCATGGTCTGCATTTAGGAGAACTCAGGCCATAATGACACATTTAAATGCATAGCTAAATTCACAAGAAAGTAAGCCAGGCACTAAAAGAAAAAGAGAAAGATGATGCCAGAGTGGTAAGTGGGTACAGTACTCAATAAATAGATGACCTATAAACTAGGGTTTTGATGTTATGTGGGTAGAAGATTAGATCTTTGGTTTCTACAAGGGGAGATGTTGGAGCTAAAATCTCTGCATGAAGCCTTTAAGGGCTGCATCATCAGTAAAAGTATGGATTATAAAAAGACCCATCCATCAGTAAAAGGAGTCCAGGAAAAAAAATATGATCTCTAAATAAACAATTGCAAATATATTAGGAAATATCCCACAGTGTTAGAGTCAGCAGAAAAAGTGTTACAAATTGATATGGTGTAGATCTGTGTCCCATCAAATCTCATGTCGAATCCCCAATGTTGGAAGTGGGGCTGGGTGGGAGGTGATTGGATCACGGGGGTGGATCCTTCAAGAATGGTTTAGCACCATTCCTTTGGTGCTATTCTCATGATAGTGAGTGGGTTCTCACAAGATCTGGTTATTTAAAAGTGCGTAGCACCTCCCCACTCTCTTTCTTGCTATTGCTCTGTCCACGTGAGATGCTTTTCTCCCCCTTTGTCTTCTGCCCTGCTTCTTGAAGCTTCCCCAGAAGCAGCAGCTGCTATGGTTCCTGTACAGCCTGCAGAACCATGAGCCAATGAAACCTCTTTTCTCATAAATTACCCAGTCTCAGGTATTTCTTTATAGCAATGCAAGAGTGGACTAACACAGAAAATTGGAATCAAAGAGTAGGGCATTGCTATAAAGACACCTGAACATGTGGAAGTGACTTTGGAACTGGGTAACAGGCAGAGGTTGGAAGAGTTTGGAGGGCTCAGAAGAGAACAAGAAGATGAAGGAAAGTTTGGAACTTCCTAGAGACTGGCTAAATGGTAGTGATCAAAATGCTGATAGAAATATGGACAGAGAAGGCCAGGCTGAGGAGGTGTCACATAAAAATGAGGAACTTATTGGGAACCAGAGCAAAGGTCAGTTGTGTTATGTCTTAGCCACGAACTTGGCTGCATTGTGCCCCTGCCATAGGGATCTGTGAAACCTTGACCTGGAGAGTGATGATTTAGCCTTCTGGTGGAAGAAATTTCACCAGTATTCAAAGCAAAGTATTCAAGATTTGTCCTGGCTGTTTCTAACAGCCTATGCTCATATGCATGAGCAAATAAATGGTCTAAAGTTGGAACTTATATTTAAAGGGGAAGCAGAGCATAAAAGTTTGGAAAGTTTGCAGCCTGACCATGTAGAGAAAAGAAAAGCCCATTTTCAGGGGATGAATCCAAGCAGTCTGTGGAGCAAGCACTTGCTAGAGAAATTTGCGAGACTAAAAAGGCAAGTGCCAATAGCCAAGACAAAGGGGAAAAGGCCTCAAAGTCATTTCAGAGACCTTGTGGCAGCCTCTCCCATCACAGGCCCAAAGGCCTGGGACAAGAGAATGGTTTAGTGTGCCAGGCCCAGGGACCTGCTACCCCGTGCAGCCTGCTACTATGTGCAGCCTCAGGACACTGCTCCCTATATCCCAGACACTCTAGCTCTAACTCCAGTTGTGGCTCAGAGGGGCCCAAGTGAAGCTTGGGCCATTGCTTCAGAGGGTGCAAGCCATAAGCCTTGGTGACTTCCATGTGGTGTTAAGTCTGTGGGTGCACAGAATGCAAGAGTGGAAGTTTGGAGCTTCTGCCTAGATTTAAGAGAATGTACGGAAATGCCTGGATGTCCAGAGAGAAGCCTAATGCAGGGGTGGAGCCCTCATGGAGAACCTCTATTAGGGCAGTGGGAAGGGGAAATGTGGGGTAGGAGCCCCACAGAGAGTCCCCACTGGGACACTGCCTAGTGGAGCTGTGAGAAGAGGACCACCATCCACTAGAACCTAGCATAGTTGACCCATCAAGTGCTTCCACCCTGCGGCTGGAAAAGCCACAGGTGCTCAATGCCAGCCCATGAGAGCAGCCATGGGGGTTGAACCCTGCAAAGACACAAGGGCAGAGCTGCCCAAGGCCTTGGGAGCCCACCTCTCATACCAGTGTGCACTGGGTGTGAAACATGGAGTCAAGGAGATTATTTTGGAGCTTTAAGATTTAGTGACTGTCCTGCTGGGTTTCAGACTTGCATGGGGCCTATAGCCCCTTTCTTTTGTCAGAGTTCTCCCTTTTGGAATGGGAATATTTACTCAACCCTTGTACCCTCATTGCATCTTGGAAGTAACTAATTTGTTTTTGACTTCACAGGCTCATAGGTGGAAGGGACTTGTCTCGTCTCAAATGAGACTTTGGACTTTTGAGTTAATGCTGGAATGACTTAAGACTTTGAAGGACTGTTGAGAAGGGATGATTGTATTTTGCAATGTGAGAAAGACATGAGATTTGGGGAGACTGGGTTTGGATCTGTGTCCTCACCCAAATCTCAAGTGAAATTGTAATCCCCAGTGTTGGAGGTGCGGCCTGGTGGGAGGTGGTTGGATCATGGGAGTGGATTTTTCATGTATGGCTCAGCACCATCCTGTTGGTGTTGTTCTCATGATAGTGAGTGAGTTCTCACAAGATCTGGTTGTTTAAAAGTGTGTAGCACCTCCCCCCATACCTCTCTTGCTTCTGCTCCCACCATGTGAGATGCCTGCTCCCCTTTGCTTTCCACCATGATTGGAAGCTTCCTGAGGCCTCCCCAGAAGCAGAAGCCACCGCATTTCCTGTACAGCCTGCAGAACCACGACCCAGTTAAACCTCTTTTCTCATATACTACCCAGTCTCTGGTATTTCTTTATAGCAGTGTGAGAACAGACTAATATGTACATTGAATATGCTCTTCCAAAATTTGTACGTTGACATATAACATCCAATGTGATGGCATTTGGAAATGAGGCCTTTGGGAGGTAATAAGTTCATGAAAGTGTACCTTTCATAAATGAGATTTGTGCCCTTATAGGAAGAGACATGAGAACTAGATCACTATCTTTTTACCATTTGAGGATATAAGAAAAGGCTTTAGCCACCTGCAAAGCTGAAGAGAACCCTCACCAGAACCTGACCATGCTGGCACCCTGATCTCAGGTTTATAGCTTCCAGAGCTGTGAGAAATATATTTCTGTTGTTTATAAGCCATTGAGTTTATGATATTTTATTATGTCAGCCTGAGCTGATTAAAACAAAAGTCAGGCCAGGTGCGGTGGCTCACACCTGTAATCCCAGCACTTTGGGAGTCTGAGGCGGGCAGATCACGAGGTCAAGAGATCGAGATCATCCTGGCTAACATGGTGAAACCCCATCTCTACTAAACAAAATACAAAAAAATTATCCAGGCATGGTGTCAGGTGCCTGTAGTCCTAGCTACTTGGGAGGCTGAGGCAGGAGAATGGCGTGAACCTGGAAGGCAGAGCTTGCAGTGAGCCGAGATAGCGCCACTGCACTCCAGCCTGGGTGACAGAGCGAGACTCCGTCTCAAAACAAAAACAAAAACAAAAACAAACAAACAAAAAACAAAAAGCAAATAATATTATTAGACCCTTGAGGACTTCAGGTATTAGATAATCAAATGTAAAAATTAAAAAAAAATCCCAACACGTTCGCTAAAATTAAACACCAGTTTCAAAATATGAGAAAAAAAGAGACTATAAAATGGACAGGCATATTTGAAAAAGAACTGACTGAAATGAAAAAAGAAACTATAAGAAATGAAAAAGAACTAAAAAGAATGTCAAGAAAAGTTTAAAATGGGGTAAACTGATGATTAGGCATTACAGATTTAAAAATTAGTGCAATGGGCTGGGCACAGTGGCTTACACCTGTAATCCAAGGACTTTGGGAGGCTGAGGTGGGTAGATCAGCCTTGAGGTCAGGAGTTTGAGACCAACCTGACCAACATGGCGAAATCCCTTCTCTACTAAAAATCCAAAAATTAGCTGGGTGTGGTGGTGCAGGCCTGTAATCCCACCTACTTGGGAGGCTGAAGTGGGAGGATTGGTTGAACCTGGGAGGCAGAGGTTGCAGTGAGCCGAGATGGAGTCACTGCACTCCAGCCTGGGTGACAGAGGGAGATTCTGTCTCAAGAAAAAAAAATTAGTGAAATGCAATAAAGATGTGAAGAAGTTATCCAGAATGCAGAGAGAAAAAGAGTGAGAGAATGAGAGACTAAGACAGTAGGAGACAGAAGGGAACAGAGAGAAAAAAAGGAAAATAAGAAAAATTGATTAAGGGACATGGAATAGAATAAGAAAGTATAACATGCATTTAATTGGAATTGCAAAAACATACAATGGGGAAAATCAATATTAGAAGATAGTATTAGAGCGTTTTCCAAAATTGATAAAAGACAAGAATTCTTAGATGTGGGAAGCACAATAAACCATGAGCAAAAGAAAGAAAAATAAATCCACACATAGACACAAAGAAGCAAACTTTGAAATAACCAAGACAATGGGAAAATCTTATAAGCAAACAAAGAAGAGATAGATCACTTCCAATGGCATAATTGGATTGGTAGCTGATTTCCCAGCAGCATCACCTGAAGTCTGAAGACAACGGGAAAACATTTTCTAAAAGCTGAAAGAAAAGTAATGGTTAACCTAGAATTGTAAACGTGGAAAACGATCATGCAAAAATGAAAATGAAATAAAGACATTTTCAGAAATACAAACTGGAGAGTATTTCTAACCAATAAACATTCACAAAGGAATTTTTGATGATGTACTTCCAAAAAGAGGGAAACTGATCCCAGAAGGAAGATCCACGATTTAAGAAGGAATGATGAGAAAACACTCACTATAAAATAGTAACAGTGCCTAATTCTCAAGGTAAAAGAACCCCACTAAAATATTTCCTGATATAATGTAGAATAGGTGGAGAATCATTGGTGTATAAGTGCTCAAAAGTTTTTTTTTTGGGAGACATAAGACAGAAAAAAATTAGAATTTGGCTGGGCTCAGTGGCTCATACCTGTAATCCCAGCACTTTGGGAGACCAAGGCAGGTGGATCACCCAAGGGCGGGAGTTTGAGACCAGCCTGACCAACATGGAGAAACCCTGTCTACTAAAAATACAAAATTAGCCAGGTGCGGTGGTGCATGCCTGTAATCCCAGCTACTCAGGAGGCTGAGGCAGGAGAATTGCTTGAACCCGTGAGGTGGAGGTTGCGGTGAGCTGAGATTGCACCATTGCGCTCCAGCCCTGGGCAACAAGAGCAAAACTCCATCTCAAAAAAAAAAAGAAAATTAGAATTTCCAGTTATACATGTTACAAGTTTAAATATAACTACTGGGAGAAAAAAAAATAGTGTATAATTTTTACAACAGAAAATAAAAAACAATGGAAAGTTTCCCTTAGTCAATCCAAGGAAGGTAGAAAAGAAGAAAAAATGCATTGAAAAGCAGGACCAATAGAAAGCACAAAATTGTACGGCAGAAATAGGTTCTATTATATAAATAGTTGAAATGTTTTAAATGGGGCAGATTTACAAATTAAAAGATAAATGTCATCAGACTGAATAAAAATAACCAGATATTGCAAGCTTACAAGGAACATACCTAAGAAAGCACAGAAAGGTAAAATGATGGAAAAAGATATATGCCTCTTATTTACCAAAAGGAAGCTTCTGTAGCAATGCTTATAGGAGAAGAAAATACATTTTAAGGTAAATAGTTTTAAGGAAAGAGTCACTTCATAATTATAAAATATATTTTACCAAGAATATATAGCATTTCAAAACTTATTTGCCTCTAGTAACATAGCTTCAATACATATACAAAGCAGCAACTCACAGGATTGCAAAGAGAAATTAACAAATTCAGCATCACAGTGGGGGATTGTAATACTCTCAGTAATTGATAACTCATGAAGACAAACTCTTAGAAAAGATAGACTACTTGGATGGAAAAAATTAAAAAGCTCAATCTAAAAAGTCCAATGTAGAGCCCTACACCTAAATTAGAAGATACACATTCTTCTCAAGAACGTGGAGTATTTTTCAGTAGGCCACAAAGCAAGTGTATATCTATTTCAAAGAATCTGTATCAGACCATGTTTTCTGGCCACAATTAAATTAAATTAAAAATCAATAGCAAAAATATATCTAAAAAAGCCTCATGCATTTAGAAATTAACACACTTCTAAAATAATTCATGCGTCAAAGAAGAAATCATAATGGAAATTAAGAACTTTATAATTTAATGATATTGAAAGTATTGTAGCTAAAAATGTGTGGGAAATATATATGTGCAAAAAAAGACGGGAAATATATATGTGCAAAAAAAGATTGAAAAATCATGAGCTAAGTTTTCAACTTGGAAGTGAGAAAAAGAATAGAATAAGCCCAAAGAACATAGAATAAAGGAAAAAATAATAACCAGAGCAGAAATTAGTAAACTTGTAAAGAAAATACAGTAGGGTCAACAAAGTCAAAAGCTGGTTCTTTAAAAAGACAAAAAGGAGACAAACTTCAGGCTTAATGAATTAAGAAAACAAATATTAAGAAAAAAGTCACATCTAAACAATATTAGAAAAAAATGGCTATAACTATAGAAGTAGCAGGTATTTAAAACGAGTAAGAAAATACTATGAAGAGAGCACTGCAATGATGAGATATATATATATATATATATATAAACAACTTCATGCTAGTTGTGAAGGATACAGAACTGTCCCTTCAAGGAAGGACTCGCCTCAGTTCTTGGCAATGCTGTGAGCAGATTGTCTTGGGCCATCTGCTCCTTGTGTTTGCCTCACCTGCAGAGAGCCCCCTCGCCCAAGAATACACCTTCCCTAGAAAGTCCATAGCCAACGGTAGGGACATAGAGACCTTAACCATTCAGCCCACCCTGTGACAACTCTGAATGGGTCAGTCCTACATGTAGCAGTGTGCATGTAAATGTTTAATAACTGGCTCCTTTAAGGAAAACATCCTGATTTGTAGTGTTTGCTAATTTCTGTGGTGAAAATACATCCTCCATAGATGATTTCAAGCTACCAAAGTAATATCACTAAACGTGAAGTTGGGAATAGATGCAAAATAGTACACTACCACATAGTATTTCCATCATACAGCTATGCCAGTGGTAAACAAACTCAACACCGGCCAGGGGGAGGTGGCTCACACCTGTAATCCCAGTACCTTGGGAGGCACAGGTGGGAGGATCACTTGATACCAGGAGTTCGGGAGCAGACTGAGCAATATAGCAAGACCCAGTCTCAATTAAAAAAACAAAAACGAAAAAACCTCAACAGTGTACTTTACTGTTCATGCAGTAATTAGGGAAGAATGAGTTTTGAGTATTCACTTTGTTTTCAATAAATGTAATTGTAGGTTTATATAATTTAATCTTTAATAATGGCTGTTTTAACAACTGATTCACAAAAATTTAACAAGTGATGCTCAGGAGCTGGTAGGAGCAGGCTCAGCACACCATTCTGTATGTGCTCCAGGGCTTCCTGTAGTTAGGACAGCGGCTTTGTTGGACTTGAACCATGGTTCAAACTCTTCCTCTGTCCAATCCTGGCTCCCATCCCTTCCCACAGGCCCTGACCCCTAATACCTAGCTTGCTCTTTGGTAAGTCAGTCGGCTACCCAAGTGTTATTCATGACTTGCAAACGCCACTCTATTCTTTCTTCCTCAGGCTTTTCCCACTGGCATTTCATCGTTTTGGAATTTCACAAGGCAGATGCCTCTATTCTACCCACATGTTCCTCAGTCCGGTAAGGCCTTGGGAAAAGGCTCCAGCAGACACCTGTGCTGCCCTGCACATCTCTTTGGCTCCCTCTCAGCCATAGTTCTGATGGGTGCTCCCTGTGAGTTGACAATGTCTTATCTCAAGGATGTGGCTATGGGTCACTCTGATTCTCTGCCTAGAGCCTTTTCTAAAGCACTAGGCGCCTTTGGGAGTTAAAGCTCCACAGGCAATTCCAATCAATGGAGAACAGGAGCCCAGAGGGTAAATGCTCGGCCCTGTGTCTTTGAAATGACCATCGTAAGCTCCTCAGAGATCCAAGTGGTATTATGTCCTTGTGTGCCTGTTACATATAACAGTGGCCTTGAGAATATACTTTTAAGTTGCCTTTTATACTTCTCTGTCTTAACATCTCAATTTCATCATTCCTGCTTCCTGAGATCACCTTCAAAAATAAACTATCTGGCTGGGCGTGGTGGCTCACACCTGTAATCCCAGCAGGATTGAGAGGCTGAGGTGTGTGGATCACGAGGTGAGGAGTTCGAGACCATTCTGGCCAACGTGGTGAAACCCCATCTCTACTAAAAATACAAACATTAGCCATGCGTGGTGGCAGGTGCCTGTAATCCCAGCTACTCAGGAGGCTGAGGAAGGAGAATCACTTGAACCTGGGAGGTGGAGTTTGCAGTGAGCCGAGATTGTGCCACTGCACTTCAGTCTGGGCAACAGAGCAAGACTCCACCTCAAAAAACAAACAAACAAACAAAAAACAATAAAAATTAACTATCTGTATCCAAGTCATTCTACCAGTCTCTGCTTTGGGAAGGAATCTACACTATGATGCTTGATACACTATGATACTTGCTGATCATATATATATATATATTTAATTCAAGAGAACATTCTACTCTTCCTTTCACAGCTTTTTTTAAAAAAAATTTAATTTGGCTGGGCGCGGTGGTTCATGCCTGTAATCCCAGTACTTTGGGAAGCTGAGGCGGGCAGATCACTTGAGGTCAGGAGTTCGAGAACAGCCTTGCCAACATGGTGAAAACCCATCTCAACTAAAAATACAAAAATTAGCCCAGGTATGGTGGCATGCACCTGTAATCCCAGCTACTCGGGAGGCAGAGGCAGGATAATAACTTGAACCTGGGAGGTGGAGGTTGTGGCGAGCTGAGATTGTGCCACTGCACTCCAGCCTGGGCGACAGAGTGAAACACCATCTCAAAAAAATTAATTTTATTTTAGATTCAGGGGGTATATGTGCTTGTTTGTTACATGAGCATACTGGAGATTGGGCTTCTAGTGTACCCATTACCTAAACAGTGAACACTGTACCCCATAGGTAATTTTTCAGCTCTCGCCCCCTGCCCACCCTCCCCTCTTTTGGTGACCCCAGTGTCTATTATTTCCATCTTTTTGTCCATGTGTACTCATTGTTTAGCCCCCACTTATGAGTGAGAATGCATGGTACTTGGTTTTCTGTTTCTGAATTACTTCACTTAGGATAATGGCCTCCAGCTCTATCCCATGTCACTGCAAAAGACATGATTTCATTCTTTTTGATGGCTGCATAATATTCCATGATGCATTAATATATGGGCCACATCTTCTTTATCCAGTCAACTGTTGATTGACACTCAGGTTGGCTCCATGATTTTGCCATTATTCTTTTCACAGTTTCTAAATACAGCATAACCAACTGTTAAAATAAGACTTATCTTGGAATGCTGCTAGGTGGGCCAATAGATAACAATGCCAGTTTGGGACCTCTGAAAAGCAGATGTCAAGATAGGATTAGATGTGCCAAAATATTTTAAAGAAAACACCTGTGCAGGATAGTGCAGGAGGGAGAAGGAGCGTGGCATGCAGGTGAGGAGTGCCTTCTGACTGCAATACAGGTCTGACACTTGTGAATGGAGAGAGGGAAGGGAAGAAGATTGGGTAGGAAGAGCTCCAGACTGCAGCACATTCTGAGAAAGCCCTGGTAGGGTGGTAGGAATTCCAGAGCAAAGACTGCCCACTAGAGGCAGAAAGGGCATAGCTCTAGTGCTCTCACCATGTTCAGTTGTGAGCTGGAAACAGCTGGGGAATGTGTGACCTTGGTATGAGCTCTGTGGTGGATCCAAATGTGTGACAGCTGAAGGCTGTCAGTTGCTCAAGCTTCTAAGATCTCAGGGGATCACCTCCCTCCATGCCACCACACAGACAGGTATCCCCACACATAAATCCACATAAATGGAGGTATTGCACCATCTTTGTAGGATTTGCTAAGTTAGGGTTCTGCCACCTTCAGACCAAATTGAAGGAAAGGAGCGAGCAATCAAGGGAGAAGGTTGGTGATGAGAACGACATGGTGCTGACAGGGAGAAGGAGGACCCACCCACTTCATGCAAAGAAAGGCATGCTTCCAAAGAACTACTTGGAGAGCCTGGCATGTGTCATCTGGAGTGTGGGGACATGCATGAACCCA
Source organism: Pongo abelii (assembly GCF_028885655.2). Lineage (NCBI taxonomy): Eukaryota > Metazoa > Chordata > Mammalia > Primates > Hominidae > Pongo > Pongo abelii. Next base: position 33,752,087 of record NC_071999.2, read on the forward strand.
GAGATGGCTGAGAAGCTTCAAGGAAAGAGGCTGGTCAGAGCTGCCTGTGACCAGAGAAGAAGAAAAAAGTACTGCAGTGACAGTGGCCTGCACTTCTATAGCGTGATGGGCCAAATGCCAGTTGGTGTCCATGGGTCAGCACGCACGTGGTGGAAGGTAGCTGGGACTGACTGCCAGGGCATGGTGCCCTGCAGAGGGCCTGAGTGAGGTTGACCACCAGTGAAGCTGAGGCTGAAGTTGCACGGTCAGAACCCCACCCTGCCCAACTTGAGAAACCAGTGGTTTTTTTTTTTTTTTTTTTGAAACGGAGTCTCGCTCTGTCGCCAGGCTGGAGTGCAGTGGAGCGATCTCCGTGAACTGCAACCTCCACCTCCCGGGTTCAAGCGATTCTCCTGCCTCAGCCTCCCGAGTAGCTGGGCCTAGAGGCATGTGGCACCATGTCCAGCTAAATTTTTTGTATTTTTCGTAGAGACGGGGTTTCACCACGTTGGCCAGGATGGTCTCGATCTCTTGACCTCGTGATTCATCCGCTTCGGCCTCCCAAAGTGCTGGGATTATAGGCATGAGCCACCGCATCCGGCTTCTTTTTTTGACAGAGGCTTGCTCTGTCGCCCAGTTCGAATGCAGTGGCATGATCTCGGCTCATTGCAACTTCCGCCTCCCAGGTTCAAGCGATTCTCCTGAGGAGCTGGAATTGCAGGTGCAGGCCACCACACCCAGCTAATTTTTGTATTTTAGTAGAGACAGGGTTTCACCATGTTGGCCAGGCTGGTCTTGAACTCCTGACCTCAAGTAATCCACCCGCCTCAGCCTCCCAAAGTGCTGGGATTACAGGCGTGAGCCTCCGTGCCCGGCGGTGGAACCAGTCTTCACAGAGCTAGCTGGGGAGAACACAGAAGCAGGAAGCGAAGGTCGTTTTCCTCCTTGCAGGCTTCTGAGCTTGGGTCAGGTTGGGGTCTGGTGGGTGGTGGGAGGCGAGTGGGGAAGGCTTGAATGGATTGCGATTAAAGTTTTGATTTGGATTGGGCTGGACTTTTTAATATCAGCAAATCTGACTGTTTATGAACACCTGAAAGTGACAGGAAAAGCTATGAAATTTGCCCTAGATTCTTCCAGGGGAGAAGGGAGAGCTTCTGGAATAATTTTTAAAGACAGTGGTCTGAAAAAAAAAAAAGTGCCATTTCATGATTTCCCTTCACCAAGTAGTCCAGTTGGTTAAAAAAAAAATTAACTGGCATAAAGTATTGCTTAACACAGTGGTTTGGAACGACATCCCCTAAAAACAAAAAACGCCAACCTAAATAGTGCAAAGACCAGCAACATCTTTTCATCTTTATAATGGTAAATCTTTATTCCATTGCTGTTTGAATCAGTCTGCAGAAGTCCTCTGGTTTCGCTTGCCTTTTCAAACCTCCAGGTGCACCGCGTAGGGGAGTCTGAGCATTTCATGGAGGACTGGAAAAAGGTCTTTGAGAAATCATTAATTAATCTATTTACCATAAGAGCAGTCAAGGCTCGCTGGAACCCCTCGGACAGTGGGGAGGCACATTTGGTGCTCATTAAACACAGAAATAAGCTTGCTTCTAGAAAGAAACGCCTGCCTTTTGCACAAATCTTTTCAGAGACTGGCTTTGGGCTCCTGTGAATCAGGCACCCTAGCGTCCTCCAAAGTTCTTCCCGATGCTGAACCCCAATGCCTCCTGCTGCGCCTAATTCGAAGCGGCGCCCTCTTCTGTTCTGAGCGGAAAACAGCGGAACCCATTCCTGGAGGCCTGCCCTGGAGCGGCCAACTCATTCTTACTCCTTTCTCCTGGGGTCTCCCGACGCTCGGGCACCACGGTGACCAGCGGGGCAGCCGCCCGCGCCGCGCCCGCCGCCTCCGGAGGCTGGGGCTGGGGCTGGGGCTGGGGCTGGGGCTGGGGCTGGAGCTGGAGCTGGGGCGGGCAGGCGCGGGCGCAGGAGCCGGCGCAGGGGCCGTCGGCAGAGGGCGCTGCGGCTCCCGGCTGTGGGGCTGCGACGCGGAGCGCGGAGCGCGGGCTGGGAGGAGGCGCCTGGGTCTCGGCGAGTGCGTCTCCGGGCGGCCAGGAGGGGGTGCGCGCATCAGCTGCCCCGCGCCGCCTACCGCTCGGGCCCGCTCGCCGCCCGGCCACTGCCACCGCGGACGGCACCTCGCAGGCGAGGCGCGCCGGCTGCGTGGCGCGCTGCGAAGGTTGGGCTGGGCGGCCGCCGGCCCCGCGGCTTCTCTTTGTCCAGGCGAGGCGGCTAGAGGAGCAGCCGCGGCGGCGGCGGAGCCGGGAGCGCCTGGGCGTCGTGCGGGTGGCTCCGGTCCCCGGCTGCGCCCCGGCGCTCGAGCGGGGGCGGCGGCCTGGGCGGTGCCTACGCCGAGGTGAGTGCGGGGGCGCGGAGCGGGGCGCAGCCGCGGCGCGGGCGTGGGCGGGCAGAGGTGATAGCGAGCGCCTGCGGCTCCAGGTGCGGGGGCGCCCCTCGCGCTCCACCTGCGCCGCCGCCGCCGGCTCTCAGGGCAAGTTTATCTCCCCCTTTCTGCGGAAACCCTTGACCGCTTAGCGGAGTACAGACCTGTCGGTAAATAGAAAACTCGAGCTGGAGAGGAGGAGGAAGCAGCGTGGCGGAACCTGGCCCGAGATGAGCGTCTCCGTGAGGGCAGTGGTGGCCTCTTGGACATTACATCTTTCTTGGCTCTTTTTGACCCAGGTGAGCGAATCCTCTGCTGCGCGGTCCGGCGGGGTCGGCTGGCTCTGCTGCCCGCCCTCTGGACCCGCCGAAGACAGGTGAGCGGAGTTGGGGCGCGCGCAGCCGGGCTCTGGGCAGCGCCGGGCTGGTTCGGCTTCTCGTTTCCAGAGCGCTGATGCTTCCTGCCCACATCACCTGCTCTGGCTGAGGGACTGCAGCTCTTTTGGCACCTTTGCGTGCTGCCAGGTTCAACACCCACTGCTTTAGAGGCGTTGGTAGGTTAGTTAAGGCGAGTTCTCCCCTACCCACCCCCAGCTTTGGATAATTTGGTCTGAGTCTTCGTCTTAATTTAGTATGATTGTGTTATTTCCTTCAAGCTTTATAATGGTAAAGCAGTGAAGCGGCTTGCTACATCCATTTTTTTTTTTCATTCTGAGCCTGTGCACAGAAGGAATTACAGGCACACAAGTGATGTTACTACCATTCTATTTTAAATACAAACACGGAAAGAAGTACTCTTGGCAGGATACCAAAGGCGCCTGTACTCTCTGTTATATAAATGCTTAAAAAAAATTTGCTCATTGGTAAAGTTATGTGTGATTACCAGGGCACCTAAGAAGAGAGTGTCATGCTTTTAGTTTACTTGGAGATAAGCAGTGGTCTTAGCTTGAGGTACCCTTTTAAGATAATATAGGACCCTATATTTAAAAAAAGTCATTAGGTAAAATTGTAAAGCATTAAAAAATTGGTTTTGTAAAGTCTATTATGAATTTGTGAGAATTCTTTGACTACTTATTGATAAAAAGATCCTACATATATACTTTCTAATTTTCAAACTATTGAATGATTTTATTTTTATCTCTGATGGAAACAATAATTGTGAGTTGCCAGTTATTAAAGATGTGTCTCTGTTTCCCTTCCCTTTCCCCAGGCCCCAAAACCAGTACTCACATTTATGGCTATTTTTTTCAGGTAAAAAACAAAAGTAGAAAACATCAGATATACTGATGGCTGGGAACAGCCCTTGTCCCTCCTCCACCCAGTATTCTGTTATAATTGGTCTGAGGTGATACCTTGATACCTGTAATGTTAAAAAGCTTTTCTGGTGATTCTAACGTATAGCCAGGGGTGGGACCCATTGTGGAGCATTGTATTGTCACTTTTTGTAGCCTATGATGTTGCTACAGTGGTTTAAGTAAGTCAAAAATACGTTGTTAGAAACATGGGAAGAAAAAAATGGTATTGGAAAGGGGACACATCAGAGAATTACAGCATGTAGACTTTTGTGTTTCGTCTAAATGCTCTTTCTTGATTTTCCTGCAAAGAGTAGTTGATGATTATCAGGGACCCATAATTCCATGTAGAATGCTTATGGGAATCTTAAGTGATATATTTCATTTGCAGAAGTACCAATGAAAGTTGAGTAGTAGTGGCAGGATATTCCTTTATGTTTACACGGTAAAGTAAGTCATAGGAAAGATTATTTTCCGTATCAAATTAAAAACTTTTACTATAAACTAGTAAATTAAGTGCAAAAAGTTTTTATTGTTTTTAAGGTCAGAAAGAAACCTGGCCTCTGAGTCAGTGTTTTCTGTCTACCTTATGTAATCCCAAATATCCAAATCTAGGAGCAGATCTTATGGATGGTTTATGAAGGCTTATGTAAGAGCTATGACTGTGCTTTTGGTACTCCATTAAACTCCCTGTTTTGGCTATTACATAATTGACACGGAACTAGACTGTTAAAGCCAAAATCCAGGAGGATGCCGAAACCCACTCCGGCATATGCACTTTTATAATGAATTGCTGTTGCCAAATTAGAGGGAACAGCAGGGATGGCGGTTTGTGAAAGAGAGGTAAGAATAGCGTCTGGGGGATTGATGTAATAGAAGACTGTTATGCTTAGCGATTTTCTAGAGATTTGAATGCTATGGCAGAAACCTCTCCAGTCCTTTCTATCTACAGCAGAGGCAGATTGACTGGGGAGCTAATGAACCTAAGCCTCAGGTCCCTCCGTCACAGAGGCTTCTTTGGAGCCCTCTGGGAGGGGCATTGGCAGTGTGTTCATGTGGTCATCCCTGAGTTTGTATTTGTACTTTTGGATTTTTTTTTAAATAAGGAGAGTACTCTATCTTCCCACCCCCCAATTATATAAACCCAAGGTTCCACAGACCCTGAATCTATCCCTGTCTTCAAACTTGTGTTCAAGTATTAACTTATAAAATTGCTTATTCTTAGTTTAATTTTTGTCATCTGAAAAGATAAAAAAAATCTGTACAATATCATAGTTGACTTGCTGAGAAAATGTAAACTGCTATAACCTAGAGCTGTATAGAGCCACTGAAATCAGGCACATACCTGGAGAACTAGCTCTTTGCCTCATGATCGCACACACATGGGACTGTTTTGGATCAGTGTGTGAGCTGGAGGTGGAGAAGAGTGGAAACGGGTTGGGGAAGGGAGGAAAGTGGGTTAAAGCTCTTCCTCCTCTCAGAGGCAGGATGCCAAGGGGAAAGGAAGGAAAAAAACCTATTGAAAGATGCTTCATTAATAAAATGTTAATAGGAACAGATAGCATCAGGTCCGTAGGAGATCCTTCTGTAAGCTCAGGATTGGTCTCTAATACGAATTTTCAACAGTAAGCAAACAAACTCATTCCTGGAAAATATCCTACAGGAAACAAATGCAGGTTTGGAAGGACTGGATGAGTATCAGCTTGTTCCCATTAGCAGTTTTTATGAGCAAGTGGGAGGCTTATAATATCTACCACACACATGTTTGAAACGAGTTGTTGAAAAGAGTCAAGGAGTTTCCCCTTTTCTCTGAAATGATTTCTACTTCTTATGTGAATTTGGATGCCTTTAGATCTTATCATCTTGACCCTTCCCACCAACCCGTATACCTTGTCTATCAATTATCCATCCATCAGTCATCTACCTACCATCCACCTACCCATCCACAGAGACTCTCTTTTTGACCAAACTTTAGTCAGGCTCCCCTGAGCCCTCTTCTAAACTGGGCCTCAACCTTGTCCTGTAAGAACTGCAGCTTTCAACACAAACAATTTTGTCTGTGCTCCCACCCTCCAAGGGATTTGAAAACACTGTAGCATGGTGTATTAGCCTGTTCTCACCCTGCTGATAAAGACATACCCGAGACTGGGTAATGTATAAAGGAAAGAGGTTTAATTGACTCATATAGTTCAGCATGGCTGGGGAGGCCTCAGGAAACGTAGAATCATGGTGGAAGGGGAAGCAAACACGTCCTTCTTCACATGGCAGCGGGAGAGAAAAATGAGCAAAAGGGGGGAAAACACCATATAAAACCAGCAGATCTCATGAGAACTTACTATCACGAGAACAACATGAGGGTAATTCCCCCATGATTAAATTACCTCCCACCTAGTCCCTCTCATGACACATGGGGATTATGGGAATTATAATTCATGATGACATTTGGGTGGGGACACAGCCAAACCATATAACATGGCGTCTAGCAGCCTAAGGCCATGTGTCTGGGATCACCCAGCCTCACTTGCATTCCTACCTAGAAAAGCTCAAGGCTGCCCCAGAGAATTTATCTTTTGTTCTAGCCCACACAAATGATAATAGGCCCCTGACTTTTATTTTGTTAGATCGTTTATTAAAAACTTACAATTGTAATTCTTTCTCTATGCCTTTGAGATATATGTGTATCTCCTACCACCTGGAGTGTCTTCCTCAGTGTCTGTGAGCCATTCCTTTGAAGTGTAATCATCAGGGAGGATAGGGTTCTGTCCTCTAGTCTCTGTAGATGGGTAGGAGCCTAACTTTGACAAGTGCCATTTAGCAGTCACAGATGGCCTAGTCTCATTGGCAAGCCCCCTTGCCTGATTGCTGTAACGTTGTATGTCCTTGACCCTGCTTGAGCCCACACACATTCTCATTTCTCCTCCCTACTTCCTTATTCTCCCTTTAAAACACCCAGTCACCTCTACCTGAATTGGAGTTGAGCTCAGTTCTATACTGAAGTCTCCTTCTCTCACTGCAGTTGTACTGGGTAAAATGTGTCTTTACTGCCTTTAACCAGTGTCCAGCTTTTTTTTTTTTTTTTTTTTTTTTTAAACACCATCCAACAAAAAAGTTTGAGTTTCTCCATAGACCAGGCACTTTTACATATTAGGTATAGAGCAGCAAATAAAACAGACAAAAGCTGCATCCTTGAGGAACTTACAGTGTAATGGAATGAATCAGATGAGGTTAAGTACTTAATATATCAGGTTTGGATACTGCTATGGAGAAAATAAATCAGAGATGGGGGAGCAGGAATGGGAGATGGGGAATTGCTATTTCAAGTAGTGTGGTCAGGGGATGCCTCACTGAAAGGAGATGTTGAGCAGAGCCCTAAAGGAGATGGAAGAGTGAGCCACCTGACCAGAGTGCAGCTGGCATTTGTGGGGAGCACAGGGAGGCAGCTGCAGGCCACAGTGGGGGAATCTCATGCTCATGGCCAGCTTTTCCTCACGACAGCAGCCCCATCTCCCACTCCAGCCACCTGAGGCTGCCCACGAACACTGGTGTTGTTCTTGGGGCCTTAGTAGTATGGTGGCTTGGAACTGAGGACCTCTCAGGGCATCAGAATCCAGCCTAGACCATACCTGAATAGGAGTAAGGAAGGAGAGTGTATGTTTTCAGTGATGGCTCCCACTGGTTTGTCATAGGAAAGAGGCTGGGGGCAAGCTCACTCCAGCCTGGATTCCCTGCAGTCACCCTGGGAACAAATGGAACTATGATGTATAAAAGATGTGGACAGTGGGAACCACACTGCTCTTGCTCGAGGAATGTCTTAATATCAGGAACCTAGAACAACTTTCTGAGTTGAACTGAGCTAGAAAGAATCCCCAGCTTAAGGGGAACTGGGGTTGGTTAGGGTTTGAGGAGGGGAAATTACTCAGTCGTTGACTGAGGCTCCTGCATGCCCAGATGGCTTCTGTACATCTGCTAACCAGAACAACACATACACACACACACACACACACACGCATACACATACACACACACGTACACATACACACACACACACGTACACATGCACACATACACGTGGACCTGGCAACAGGCTGTCATGAATTTCTCAGTGGAGAAGGTGAAGAAGCCATTGGGGAGCAGCAGCCAGGGCCTGTCTGCTGGTTTTTAGTTACAGCCTTTCTATACTCATGGGGACAGGGGTATGGAACCAGGATGGGATAGCTGTTTCATTTTTTAAGCTGTTAGCTTGTAACCATTTTAAACTCCCAACAACCAAAACAGAAATCTCTCATATAGGGGTTCCTTGGATTGTTTGCTGGTGGGTAGGGAGCATCACAGCCGCTTGAGCAAGCATATGCAGCTGGCATAGGGGAGGTGGCATTTATAGGAGTCAGGTGTTGCTGACTCTTCTCTGTGCCTGTCATGACTTCATGTGGTCTCTTACTTTGCAAGCTTCTCTCACGTGCCCTATTGTATTTGGAAAATGGGGGACTTAAGGTCATTCCTGGGTATTTGATCCTCTTCTTTAGCTTTTGTAAGTGGGCCTTCTTCTAATTGGTTGTGTATATTCTATATGTTGGTTGTATGACATATAACCAATAATTGATATATAGAAAGCTATTCTAAAATGTAATGTAACCAAGCACTTTTCAAACTCTTATTAATTATAACTTTGTTTTGTGGTTATTTTCCTTGGATTTTCCAGATAGATGGTCATATCATCTGCTAAATAAATAAATAAATCAATAAATTTAAAATAAATGGTTAGATGAATGAATAGATAAAAAAATGATTACTTTGGTCTCTTTATTTCTATTTTTTATTATCAGTTAGACTAGATAGAAGAAGAGACTGTTTATCTGTTGAGAGATTTTAAAAACAAGATTATTGTATTTCAGCCAAATGTACTTCCCTTGTCCCAGAGAGGATAGGCTATATGATCTCTGAGGTCCTCTCCTTATTAGTCTTTTTACTCTGTTTACTGTAGACACATTGTACCAGTATGTTCAGTTCCCATAGAAAAACAAAACAGTGTTTACACACAGTCATTATAGATAAGCCAGCAGTGTATGTGATTAGGGCCAAACCAGTATTGATGACTGCCTGATACTGACTTTAGAAAGTTTGACTCACCTTGCAGAAATGAAAAGCCAACATAATGCATTAGCGTCTATGAAGACTGTAATAAGGCAAATACATTTGTCCAGAAACAGGCTGATATTGATACAGTGATTTTAAGTGCTTTTCCCCAAAAGTACAATAGAGAAAGCAAGGAATATAGAGCCTTGGATTACAATAAATGATAATAAAACAGCAGAAGCAAATAATGAACACTTAATAGGGAGGTTTATTTTCCACACTTCATCAGATTGCTACTGCAAAGTACTAATCTAAAAATTTAATATGAACACTATCTCTGTAAATACGGGAGAAGTAATCTCAAATCATCCAGAATTAATTATCTTTGTGCTAAGCTGTTTGACATTACTCATTGAAAATAGCTTCTCAAGACAGGCACTATTTTTCTACACACAAATAATTGTGTTCTCAGGTTGGAAATGTTGCCACATATTAAGCCAAACACATTTTTTTGCTTCTAATTCTTATATTACTATCAGTTTATTTCAGGGGAAGTTAATTTGAGAATTGAAATCATGTAGCAGAATAATTTTGGTTGAAATTGATGTTTCTAAGCCTGATGTATTTTCCATTAGTGTTACATGGTATCATTGGAAGTTTGTACAGTGAACATGCCAAACATTAGGTTTAGTTTTCTGAAGACTCTAGCAAGTATTCTTTTTTTTTAAAATCCACATTGTATTAGTTTAACTGGCAGGTAGTAATTAGTTTTATATTGAGTGAGCTAATTTGCCACTACTGGCAGATTTTGAAGTTATTTTTAATATAAATACATTGTCGTCTACCCCCAAACTTTATACTGAAATTTTTCTGCTAAATTTTAGGATTATAATTTTGATAATGGCCCAGGATATTGGAATAAAATATAAATGTGAGTTAGCATTAATATCTCAGTTTAGAGAATAACAATAAAAGCAGGAATGTGACCTGCAGCCACATTTCTCCGGTAGCGGGGGAAATTCAGCCCCCAATATTTGACGTGGGTCCTTTTCTATTTTCCGTAAGTATTGACCGGTCTGAGAAATAAAGGGAAATAGTACAAAAGAGAGAAATTTTAAAGCTGGGTGTCCGGGGGAGATATCACATGCTGGCAGGTTCCGTGATGCCCCCCAACCCGCAAAACCAGCAAGTTTTTATTAGTGATTTTCAAAGGGGAGGGAGTGCACGAATAGTGTGTGGGTCACAGAGATCACGTGCTTCACAAGGTAATAGAATATCACAAGGCGAATGGAGGCAGGGCGAGATCACAGGACCGGGGTGAAATTAAAATCGCTAATGAAGTTTTGGGCACGCATTGTCATTGATAACATCTTATCAGGAGACAGGGTTTGAGAGCAGACAACTAGTCTGACCAAAATTTATTAGGCGGGAATTTCCTCGTTCTAATAAGCCTGCGAGCGCAACGGGAGACCGGGGCTTATTTCATCCCTTATCTACAACCGTAAAAGACAGTCGTTCCCAAAGCGGCCATTTTAGAGACCTTCCCTTGGGAATGCATTCTCTTTCTCAGGGATGTTCCTTGCTGAGAAAAAGAATTCAGCGATATTTTTCCTATTTGCTTTTGAAAGAAGAGAAATATGGCTCTGTTCCGCCCAGCCCACAGGCAGTCAGACTTTAAGGTTATCTCCCTTGTTCCCTGAACATCGCTGTTATCCTGTTCTTTTTTCAAGGTGCCCAGATTTCATATTGTTTAAACAATTTGTGCAGTTAATACAATCATCACAGGGTCCTGAGGTGACATTCATCCTCAGCTTATGAAGATGACAGGATTAAGCAATTAAAGTAAAGACAGGCATAGGAAATCACAAGAGTATTGATTGGGGAAGTGATAAATGTCCATGAAATCTTCACAATTTATGTTCAGAGATTGCAGTAAAGACAGGTGTAAGAAATTATAAAATTATTAATTTGGGGAACTAATAAATGTCCATGAAATCTTTACAATTTATGTTCTTCTGCCATGGCTTCAGCTGGTCCCTCTGTTCGGGGTCCCTGACTTCCTGCAACACTCCAGGGTCAGCAATAGAGAGAGGCTAGTTGGGGACTTGCCTCAGGTACAAAATTTAAGGGACACCGAGACACTTAGTAATACAAATAAAAATTTTATGCAGTTTAGAAAATCAAGATTAATGCAAAAAATCCTTAATGAACAAAATATCAAAATTTTAAAGGAAGACAGGATCAGTATTACCGAGTTTTCCTTTTGTGTCAGGCTCCAGTTTGGTTTGGAACAGCACTGTTACTGAGCCTATCTATAAAGTTTTAATACTTTGTTCATCATGGATTTTTTACATTAATTTTGATTTCTTAAAAATATTGCATGAATATATTATTTATCTTGGAACACATCTGAATCAATTGGAGTAAAGACATTCTGAAAAGTCTCTCCTGCACAACAACGATGAAAGCACTGGCAAAAATATCAAAATAAACCATTTTAGAATGGTGGAAATTAATGAAGGGTTTATAACAATCTGAGGAATATTTATTCAAGAAAAAGGACTGAATCTCAGTAAGAAAAGTGAACTTTGTCATTTTTAAACTTACCTTATTCCCATTCCTTCCTCCGCAGCTCCATTGTGGCCTTCAAAACTAATAGCCTAAGTCAGGCACAGTGGCTCACACCTGTAATCCTAGCACTGTGGGAGGCCGAGACAGGCGGGTCACCTGAGGTCAGTTTGAGACCAGCCTGGCCAGCAAGGTGAAATGCCATCTCTCCTAAAAGTACAAAAAAAATTTATCCAAGCATGGCGGTGTGTGTGTGTAATCCCAGCTACTTGGGAGGCTGAGGCAGGAGAATCGCTTGAACCCGGGAGGTGGAGGTTGCAGTGAGCTGAGATTGCACCACTGAACTCCAGCCTGAATGACAGAGTAGGACTCCGTCTAAAAAAAAAAACAACTAATAGCCTAGAAGCCACTGAAAGGGACAAAACAGGTTTAGAGCCCTCTGAGATCCCCAGTCTCAGAAAATTGTCACTATATGATTGCTCTAGAAGCTTCTTAAAAAACTCCATTCTCAAAGCTTGTTTTGCAGAGCCCTGTGGCATTTTTGGAAAACAATCAGCAGTAATTGTTTAACCTCTCAGCTGCCTGAGGCAGTGACACCAGTTGGGGTTAACAAGAGGTTAACCAAAAAACTTAAAAGGAAAAATTGGAAAAGGAGCTATCTATGGAGGCTTTAAAAACCTTTGATGTGGTCTTTGGAATCTAGAAGGCCCATGTCTATATGTCCAGGAAATACTTAATAAGGCCTTAATCTGTCATCTCAGACTAACAATGAGGCTTAGCATAAGTAAAGTAGGAAGAGAAGACTAAGAGTTGTAAACTACCTGCTGGAGTGTTAAAAGCATGTACCCCACCCCCCAACACGCATAATCCATCAGCAAAGGCTGTGATATATATTGGTTCAAGACAGAAATCTCTGTCCCGTCATTAGCTGACCACTGGAGCTAGACATCAGCAGCTGCACATGATAAACGAAGTAGATTTTACATAATTAGTCTGGGAAATAGCAATAGAAACAATAATAGCAACAAATATAACAACAAACCTTTATGCAGGGTGAAATCTTATTTCTAGGTTGCCATATTTTTTTAAATCCAGTTTTCAACATAAAATTTCCACACACACAAGCAGTAGCATATGGGCCATAACAGGAAAAACAAAAGTATCCCTGAGAAAGTCCAGAGACTGGACTTAGTAGACAAACATTTTAAATTAGCTATTATAAATGTGTTCAAAGAGCTAAAGGAAACCTTGTCTGAAGAATTAAAGTAGAAAAATGATGTCTCTTCAAATAGAGAATATCAATAAAGGGGGAAATTGTTAGAAAAGGAACAAAATAGAAATTATGGAATTGAAAAGTACAATGATTGAAATGAAAAAAAGTTACTAGAGAGGCTCATCAACAGATTTGAACTAGCAGAAGAAAGAATCGGCAAACTTGAAAATAAATCAATTGAAATTATATACTATGAGGAACAGAAAGTCAAAAGAATGAAGAGAAATGAACAGAACATCAGATTTATGGGATACCATTATGAATACCAACATATGTATGATTGAAATCTCAAAAGGAGAAGAATGAGAGAAAGGGGACAGAAAGATTACTTGAGGAAATAATGGACAAAAACTCAAGCAGCAAGAGAGAAGTGAGTAGTCATGTACAGAGGATCTTCAATAAGATTAACAGCTGACTTCTCATCAGAAACTGTGGAGGCTAGAAGATAGTGGAATGATGTATTGAAAATGCTGAAAGACAAAAAACTGTCAATCAAGAATTCTATATCCAGCAAAACTATTATTCAAAAAAGAACAAAAGATTAAGATGTCTCAGAAAAACAAAAACAGAAAATTTGTCACTAGCAGACTGTCCCTACAAGAAATATTAAAGGTAATCTTTCAGTTTGTAACTGAAGGACACAAGTCAGTAACACAAATCCACAGAAGAAATAAAGAGTAGCAGTAAAGGTAATTATATAGGTAAATATAAAAGAGTACAAACCACTAAGAAAATAACTAAAAAATGTACAGTAAAAGAAACAGAATGAAAATGATATACTGAAAAATATCTATTTAACACAAAAGAGGGCAGTAGTGGAGGAACAAAAAGACATCAGACATAACACAACAAATAGCAAAATGGCAGATGTAAAATCCTGCCATTTTTAGTTTTTACATTAAATGTAAATGGACTAAACACTCTAGTCAAAAGGCATAGATTGGCAGAATTAATAAACATGAAATAAACATAACAACTCTATGCCATTCACCACACTCACTTTATATATGAAGACACAAATACTGTGAAAGTAAAAGAATAGAATAAGATATAACCTGAACATAGTAATAAAAGGAGAGCTGGAATGGCTATACCAATATGAAGTGAAACATATTGTAAGTCAAAAATTATTGCAGAAGACAAAGAAGGTCATTACCTGTTGTTAAAGGGATCAGTTTCTCAGGAAGTCAAATATGAACATACATGTATTTAACAATAGATCCCCTAAATATGTGAAGCAGAAACAGAATTGAAAGAAGAAATAGAACATTCAACAATAATATTTGGAGATTTCAATACACGTTCCTTCCCTCCCTCCCTCTCTCCCTCCCTCACTCCCTTCCTTTCTTCCTTCCTTCCTTTTTTTTTTTTTTTTTGAGACAGAGTCTCGCTCTGCTGCTCAGGCTGGAGTGCAGTGGTGCCATCTTGGCTCACTGCAACCTCCACCTCCTGAGTTCAAGCGATTCTCCTGCCTCAGCCTCCCAAGTAGCTGAGACTACAGGTGCATGCCACCATGCCTGGCTATTTTTTTGTATTTTTTTTTTTTTTAGTAGAGACAGGCTTTCACTGTGTTGGCCAGGCTTGTCTCAAACTCCTGAACTCAGGTGATCTGCCTGCCTCAGCCTCCCCAAGTGCTAGGATTACAGGTGTGAGCCACTGTGCCCGGCCTCAATACCTCATTTTCAAAAATGGGTTGAAACAGAAGATCTTATTTTCTTGCTGAAGATCAGCAAGGAAATAAAAGGCTTGAGCAACTTTATAAGCCAACTGGAATTAACAGACACCTAAAGAACACTTCACCCAGTGGTAGCAGAATATACATTGTTCTTAAATGCCTGTAGGAAATTCTTTAAAATAGACTGTAATAGGTCACAGAATAAGTTTCAATGAATTTAAAAGGGCCGAAATAATACAGAATATGTTCCCTGACCACAATGGAATGATATTAGAAATCAAGAATAGAGAGAAATTTCAGAAATACAGAAAATGTGGAAATTAACATACTCTTAGTGGATTAAAGAAGAAATCAGAAGGCAAGTTAGAAAATAGTTTGAGAAGAATGAAAACAAAAACACAAACTTCTGAGATGCAACTAAATCAATACTTAGAGGGATTTTATTTTAGCTGTTAATGACTGTATGAACAAAAGAAGAAAGATCTCAGACCAACAACCTAACTTTTCACCTTAATAATGTAAAGAAAGAAGAGCAAACTAAATAAGTATACTAAATATATAAATATAAATATTTATATATAATATGACAATATATTAAAATTGTATATATTTCAAATTATATATTTATATAAATATAAATAAAAAATAAGTAATGTATAGTAAGGACTAGAACAGAAGTAAATGAAATAGAGAATAGAAAAACAATAGAAAAAATCAATAAAAACAAAAAGTTATCTTTTGAAAAGATCAGCAAAATTTACAAACCTTTACCTGACTAATAGAAAAAGAGAGAAGACTCAGTTATTAAAATCAGAGTAAAAGGAGAATCACTACCATTTTAGAGAAATAAGAACATTGTAAATAAATTTATTTCAACAAATTATATAAGCTGAATGAAATGGGTAAATTCCCAGGAAGACACATACTACCAAACTGACTCAAGAAGAAAGGGCAGATCTGAAGTGACTTATAACGAGAAAGGAGATTGAATTAGTAATCAAATATTTTTCCATGAAGAAAAGCCCAGGCTGGGATGGCTTCACTGGTAAATTCTACCAAATGTTTAAAGAATTAACAGCAGTTTTGCATAATGTTTTTCAAGAAGGTAGACAAGGAGGGAACATTCTTGGCTCATTCTTTAAGGCCAGTAGTACTTTGATACAAAAGCCAAAGACATCACAGGAAAAGTATCGCTGTTATTCTGTATGAATACAGATACAAAAATCTGCAAGAAAATACTACCAAACAGAAATCAGCAACATATAAAAAAGTTTGTATACCGTGACTAAGTGGGATTTATCTGAGGAAGACAACGCTGGTTTAACATCTGAAAATCAATCAATTTAATATACCGTATTAATAGAATAAAATACAAAAACCCCATAATCATCTTAATAGAAACAAACAAACAAAAAAACCACTTGACAAATTCAAACAGCACTTCATGATAAAAATACAAAACTAGGAATGGAAGGAAACTTCCTCACCCTAATGAAGGGAATCTATGAAAAACCCACAGCTAACATCATACTTGTGAAAGACTGTTTTCCTCTTAAAACAAGGAACAGGCAAGGATGTCTATTGTTTTCACATTTATTCAGCCTAATACTGGATGTTCTAGCCAAGGCAAGGAAAAGAAAGAAAAACCATCCAGATTGGAAAGGAAGAAGTAAAATTATCTCTTTGCAGATGGCATGATCTTGTATGTAGAAAATCGTAAGGACTGTATACACAGACTGTGAGAACTAAAAAGTTCAGTAAGGTGGCCGTATACAAGATTAATAAAAGTCAATTGTATTTCTATGCACTTACAATTAACAGTATCAAAATGGAAATTTCCATTTGTAATAGTATCAACAAGAATAAGATATTTAGGAACAAATTTAACAAAAGACATTCAGGACTTGTACACTAAAAACTGCAAAACGTTGTTAAAAGAAATTAAAGATAATGTGCGTAAATGGAAAGACATCCTGTGTTCATGGACTGGAAGACTTAATATTATTAAAATGACAGTGCTTCCCATATTGATCTGCAGATTTAATGTAATCACTATCAAAAACACAGAGGTCTTTTCCTCCCAATAAATTGAAAAGCTGATCCTCAAATTGATATAGAAATGCAAGGGACCCAGAATAGTCAATGTAATCCTGAAAAAGCAGAACAAAGTTGAAGGAATCACATGTTCTAATTTCAAAACTTAACACAAAACTACGGTAATAAAGACAGTGTGGTGCAGGCAAATTATATCCTTATAGATCAGTGGTATAAAATTGATCCATAAGGCCCAGAAGCAAACCCTTTCATTTTTTATTAATTGGTTTTCAAAAGAGTGACAAGATAATTCAAGAAAGAGTGATCTTTTTAATAAATGGCGCTGGAATAACTAGATGCCTATGTGTAAAAGAATGAAGTTGGATCCTACTTTATACCATAGACAAAATTAACTCAAAGTGGATTGCTGTCTTAAATGTAAAATATAAAACAATAAGTCTCAGGAAAAAAAGTAAGAGTAAATCTTCATGATGTTGGATTAGGCAATATTTTCTTATATGTAACACAAAAAGCAGGAGTGACGAATATATAGGTTAGTCTTCATAAAAATTACAGAATTGTTTCCTTCAGAGGATATCATCAAGAAAGAGAAAAGACAACCCAAACAATGAAATTAAATTTCTGCAAATTATGTATCTAATAAGGATCTTGTATCCAGAATATATAAAAATGATTTCATTCAGCAGTATAACTTTTTGAGGGTGATAAAGACAACCCAATTAGAAATTCGACAAAGGATTTGAATTGACATTTCTCCAAAGAAGATATACAAGTGGCCAATAAGCATATGGAAAGGCAGTCCACATTAGTCATTAGGGAAATGCAAATTAAAACCACAATAATGTATCACTAAGTTAGCTAAAATTAAAAAGACAAAATTAAGTGTTGGTGAAGATATGGAAATGTTGGAATCCTGGTACTTGCTGGTGGGACTGTGGAATGGTACAGCCATTTTGGGAAGTAGTTGATAGTTACTCAAATTACAGGCATAGAGTAACAACACGACCCAGGAACTCTATTCCTAAGTGTGTACTCAAGAGAATTGAAAACTTACATCCATATAAAAACTTGCACATGAATGTGTACATAGGAGCCTCAAACTGGAAACAATCCAAATGTCCATTAACTGATTGATAAATAAGATATGGCTTATTCATACAATAGAATATTATTCAGTCATAAAAAGCAGTGAAGTACTGATTTCTGGTACAAATGGCTGAACTTTGAAAGCATTTTGTTAATTGAAAGAAGCCAGACACAAAATACCACGTTACATGATTCTGTTTATATGAAGTATTCAGAATAGGCAAATTCAAGTGACAGAATAGATTACTGGTTGTCAGGGACTGGGCTGAGGAGGGCTGTGGAGTATCTGCTAATGGTTTGGGTTTCTTTGGGGGATGATGAAAATGTTCTGGAATTTGATAGTGGCGATGCTTGCATGACCTTGTGAATATGATAAAAACCATTGAATTGCACCTTTTAAGATGATGAATTTTATGGTATCTGGGCTACATATCAGTAAAGCTGTTATTTAAGAAATTGTTTATCTTCATTTCTGAGAGTTTTAGTTCCCCCCAAGGCAGGTGCTCTGCCTTGCCCAGGTCCTGCTCAGATTTCAGTAAAATATCTAGATTGGAAGATTAGAAACCTGAGAAGTTACATGTGAAGTGCCAGCAGCTATAGTAGAGTAGAAACTTAGTGGTTCAGTGGAACTCTGAAAACAATATTCTGTGAGCTTTTCGTGTAGGGATAAACTCTGTGTGTTTAGCAGGGCCATGCTGTTCAGCACTGCAGTACAGTCTTTGATGCTCTGGCTCTATGTCATTTGGAAAGGTTAAATTATGCTTAGCATCATGTTAATGGATTTGTTAATAAGGAGGAGTTAAGGTATACTTTATGGGGTATATTTCTGTTCAATAGAAATATAATGTGAGCTGTATATGTAATTTTCTGTTTTCTAGTACCTGCATTTAAAAATCAAAAAGAAACATGGAATTAACTTTAATATATTTTATCTAACCTAAAATATTTAAAATATCATTTTTCGTGTGGAAATATTTTACATTTTTTCATGTTGAATCCTCAAAATAATGTATTTCATACTTACAGCACATCTCAGTTTAGACTAGCCACATTTCAAGTGCTCATTGGCCACCCCTTGCTGAGTGGCTACTGTCTTGACAATGTTAAGAGTGATTTTCATGAAAGTAGATACAAAGCTTTCAGAGACGCAGCATGGTATACTGGTTTTGAGTTGGATCCAGATTCAAATTCTGGCTTTGGCTGTAGCGCTGCATTTATTTATTCTTAAAATATTTACTGACATCTGTTCTCAAAAATCATAGTCTATTTCTACATAGGGTCAGGCGTATGAATACTGGAGAGAAGTATCATATTTTATTGTGCTAATTATTGCAAGACCCAAGGAAGGGAGTGGTCAGTTCTATCTGGGAAAGAGTTGGTAGTGGTCGGGAAGGGCTTTGCAAAGAGGAGAGGCCTGAGCTCCATCTTGGAAGAGGAGGTAGATGAGGACAGAGGCATTCTAGGAGGAGGCAGGAGCAAGGGCAGGGAGGCTTGCAACAGCACTGCCTAGGAGATTGCTTATAACTTGGTTCACATGGAGCAGGAATGGGTGGTTGAAAGGGTGGTGTGGCTGAGCTGGAGTTGAGGGCCATGTTATTCGAGGGCACCTGCAAGGGGCTTTAGAATGCATTTCATATTAGGCAGTGGACGCCCACAGAAGAGCTTCAAGAAGTAAGTGATGAGGTGGGATTTGATCTTTCTTGTGTTGTTACCTTGGGCAAATTATTGACCTTTCAGATCTGCCCCCCCTTAGTCTCCTATTCTGCAACATTGGGTGATTGAAATCTACTCAGGCTGTTGCTATGAAGATTAAGTGAACTAGTATATGAAGCATACCTGATGGTCCAGCTCAGACTCCTGCTGAATCGAGAGACTGCTTCTCTGGTAGTGTCCATCTGTTGCCCTAGCTCCTGTTCTTCATTGTAGTTGTGCTCCAGCAGTACCCAGGGAAAGCTTTCAAGAATATAAATTGTTAGAGCACAACAGTCAGCCTCAGGGTGGTGTCCAGGAATCTATGTTTAACAAATCTATGTTTAACAAATTCTCTCTGTGGTTATTATGAAGCCACCTGTTTCGGGTTTGCATACCAATGTGCAGAGTTCACGTCCTCAACTCTTATCTAGGATTCTGGGCCATTCGGTAACATCAGCTCTTCCTGCCTCTTACATCAGCTTCTGTGTACGGTTTCCTGGCCGATGGTCTGTAGACCCTAGTCTGATCACAGTGGTAATTACCAGTGGCCTAGGGCTACTCTGTTTGAGGTTGACCAGTTGGTTCTTAGGTGGCTCTTCATAGATTGGCCTCATTGAAATGGTACCTGACATCTTCTACACATGTATATATCTACTTCACAGACCTTAGCCAGTACTCCTTAATTTTGTTCACACTATTATTTAATATCTGTATTAACATAAAGTCACGTTCTAACTCCTTTCCACAATGTGAAGTATAATTCCAACTTGTCTATTAATTCAGAGCTGTTCTATTTGCAGCTCTTTATCTATGACCATACCCATAATAATAATAATGACAATTTTCTTTTTTTTCTGTTACAATTAGTACTGTCATTGCCATCATTGATACGTTTACCTTCAACCCTGTAGTGGTCCACAGTAGATCCAAATATCTCTGTTTAAAGGGGAAAGTCGCTATTGGAACAACACAGAGTGCCTCTGAATGTCAGATTTACTTTGCTTGCGTTTCATTTCATGGTCTTATGTGTTTTTAAGATTCTGATTGTATGTGAACAAAATGGCAGGTTTCATCTAGCATGTCAACTTTGACTTTGTCACAGAATGCTGATTTTAATCTTACGTCTTATCCTCACATAATTAATCTAAAAAATAGGGAATGAGAAATGGGTGGTACTAAAAGGAGATTAAAAAGTTTATTTTGCAGCTGGCTGCTCTTTCATGCAAAAACAAAACAATTTATAGTAGGCTGCTGATTTAATGGGTCTCCTGGTGGGAGGGAAACTTATTTAAACCCTTTTCTATCCTTCTCAGAAGAAAACGCACTTTGGGAACTTGTGAATTTTCTATATCTGGGGTACCCAAATGGCCTTGATTCCACTAGCTTTTACTTCCATTAGTGTTGTGCATGCTTCGAATTAACATTGTGGTGGGGTGGTTGAGATGCTGTTGTGCTGGTGGTGGTAGTTGTGGTAGGTCCTAAAATAGATGGGTTACTACATTTATTACAAGACAGAAGTAAATGTTCCCTTCATTTCCCCATGGACTTGGGCTTGAACCTGTGTGGGATGCTGCTCCCTGGCCATGCCTGTCCTGAGCTAGTGGGCAGCTCTTCTGCACGCTTCCCTCTGTATCTTATTCCTGCATCCATCTGCCCCTTGCATCTTGTCCCTCGCTTGCTCTTGCCTGCTTTCCCTTTCACCTGCCCCTGTTAGAGATCAGCATGCTCCCTCTCACCTTTTTGTCTTCCAGCCCTCAGCTTTTCTTTCTGTCACATCTATGCTCTTGGAAAAGAGTCTTATGTTGCAAGGGGGAAGCTGAGGGGTTTGGAAGTAAATGGGGACTGGGTGGGAAGAAAGAATGGAAAAGATACACATAAGCCCTTCCAAATAATGGAGTTAATTCCTTTCTTTTCTTATCTTTTAGGTACCATTAATGGTAAGTTAGAATGGAATCAGTTACTCATACCCAAACCATTGATGTTGCTCCGAAGAATGATGTATGTTGAGCAATAGGTAGTTTAGAAAATGTGATTGTTTCATAATCACTGGGGTTTTCAACCGTGCTAATTTTTTTTTGTTTGGAAAAATTATGAAATTGCTATATGTGTAGGTAAAAAAATGGTTGAGTATCAGCAATTTTGTGTAAGTCAACCTACTAATAGCAGGCATTCTGTGGCATCTATGCCAGTAACATTTGGGAGGAAAATTTGTCTCTTTTCTACCACTCACAACTAATCTTCTTGTTGGACAATTTAGAGAAGAGAGTAATTTGCTGATTTTTTGAATTGAAGTTTTCTTAACGATTTAATTAATATTAATGTTGTTAATATTGTAGGATTCATAGTTCCTCTGGTTTTTTATTGCTTCTAAATTAGAAGAAAATAAGCATGACAGTATAAATTTGGTACGTAATATGAAAATTAAGATCTACAAAATGGACGTGATTATTCATATATCAGAGGTATTCTTCCCCTGACAAAAGCTCTGTCTTAAGTCCTTAAGATACTTCATTTATATGGTTTATTTAAGAATCAGTTTTCAGATCATTAACTACTTGAGGGATTACTATAGAAAGAAAACTGAAGTCATGTAATCCACTGGGGATTAATCTGAAAATAAGATTAAGTGTATCTAAAATCCTAGACTCAGCTAATGGAAAAAATGGTGAGTTGATGAAGCAACTCCAATTATGAAGGGTTTGTGGTATAATTATTGCATAGATTCAAGGACTCCTGAACTAACTTTATGTTTTGGTGAGAAGACCTATTATAATAAAATTACTGTTTATGCTTTCCTGAATCTTTCTCCTTCTAAATTTTCCTATATCTTTTTCTTTTTAAGGTTTCCACAGCTGGATTGTTTACTAGGGCCAATTGTCACCAATGGCAGTAAAACTCATTTTCTGGGGAGCAGGGTGAGTTCATGTGGATTTCTACCTGATTTATTATTCCATTCTATTTGGGCCTGTGATTGTCTCTCAAATGTTGTTTACTTCCTTATACTCAAGGTAAATAGCTGGTGGTAGTTTTTTTTTTTTAATAAGTGATATTATTAGTGAAAGAAGTCAATGAAAATAAATTATATGAAAGCTTAATTTGTTTTTTTTTTTAAAGCTGTGAGGAATCTAGTTAGATATTGACTGAGTTCAAGTAACGTGTTAGTGATTTTAAATTTGTAGGGGGTGTTTAGAATTGACACCTCTTACTTAGTAGTAATTAATCTTTTGTAACAAAGGGTCATGTTATTGCTAGCATGTGTTTAGTAATATTAATGGACAGACATAGGACACGAGCTTTAAGTAGGCGACGTGCTTGATAACTGAAGTTACTGAGAGAAGACGACCAGACTGGGAGGAAAAAAGTGAATGCAGTGCAAACAGTCCATTAAACTAAGAGCAGAAGCTTTAGTGAACAGCCAAGACCACAGAAAGCTTAAAACATTTGAGGGAAGCTTTTCTGAGGGCTGCTGCTAGCCCATATGGCGCTTTGTGCAAATTAGACAAAGGCACCCCTCTGTAAGACATTCACTTCCATCTGATGGGAAATTATTCAGCTATACTGATTTTTAGAACAAGACATTTTATTGCCATGTGCTGGAAAATTGTAATATAAATAATCAAATTACCCATCTTTAAATCAGCAAAGTTTTAATAAAAATACAAACAGCTTTTAAACGAGTAGAGAGATGCTCATGATGAGACTGATGCCTCCGTAAACATGGTGCTCTTCCACAGTGCACAACCTGAGCAACTGGCAAGTTGGCTCTGCCTTGTTGGGATTCAACTCATGATAGACTCTAAGGAAGGGACACTTTTTATTAAGGTCTGGTCATAGAGGACAGAAGATAGAAACAAGAGTTTGAGGTTTGAGGTTTGGCTTTGATTAGAAACTTGGGTGGCTCGAAAGAAACTTACCAGAAGCACAGTAGCTATAGGTTTGGGGTCCCAGAAGGGTAGCCTGAGCTTTCTAGGGCTAAAACTAGGAAAGAAACACCTAAAGTGTGCTTTAAACTAAATTTATGACTGAGTTTCTGCCATGTGCTGATTTATAGTATGTGCTTTCGGATTCGCCCTACTTTAATCATGAAAGCTTCATTCTATAGACCACCACCTGTGTGATGTCCTTGTTCTCAAAGACGATTTAAACTTGGACTGTTTTTCCCAGTAAAAGAGATTTGCCTTCAGAATGTCGAGTGTATTCATAATGGATGGTTCTTCATTACTTACAAATTTTTGTAATTAATCTTCTGATGAAACAGAAAGCTATGATGTTGCTGTTAATGTGTATTTGATAGACATTGGTTGACAAATGCAGGCTAAGTGGGATGTGGCAATACTTTGGGGCCAGATTTAGGGGCTACAGGTGGAGTATGTGACTGGTGATTGAAAAGTTATTGAGGAAATTAGAACAGATACGGGAAAAAGTCATAGTGTAAGTAGGTGGATGTGGCAGTCACGGTAGTTGGAGTCATGGTGAAAGTTGTGGAGGTTGTGGGGTGGTGAGGATGGTGGTGGCCACTGGAGTGGCCGGAACGTTGGTAGCTGCCACTGTAGTGCTGAAGACATGAGAAGGAAGAGATGACAGATGGAAAAGATGCCAGGCTGTGGACACAAAGTATGTGGCCTAAGTAAAAGCTTTTGGTTTCTTGGGTGCTGGAGACAAATTGACCAGAGGGATATTCAAGGGGCCTCCTCTTTGTGGTAATGCAAAGTTAGTTCTTTGTGTGTGTGTGTGTTTTTGTTGTTGTTTTTTTTTTTTTTGACACGGAGTCTCACTCTGTCGCCCAGGTTGGAGTGCAGTGGCGTGATCTCGGCTCACTGCAACCTCCGCCTCCCAGGTTCAAGTGATTCTTCTGTCTCAGCCTCCTGAGTAGCTGGGATTACAGATGCGTGCCACCACGCCTGGCTAGATTTTGTATTTTTAGTAGAGATGAGGTTTCACCACGTTGGCCAGGATGGCCTCGATCTCTTGACCTCATGATCTGCCCGCCTTGGCCTCCCAAACTGCTGGGATTACAGGCGTGAGCCACCGCGCCCGGCCAAAGTTTGTTTTCCTATTGTATCATTTATCCCCTTCTCCCCAATTCCCCTCTATGCATATGGTGGAGGATTTGATACTCTGAATACAGAAACACAGAAACATGATTGATTACAAACACCATTCATGAGATTTAGGGCAAAAGGCCCCAGTATTGTTTACATCTAAAACGACCTCTCCTCTGCTCCCCCAACACACAAATGATCTATGTTTTGAAGAAAAAAATGTAGATTTTTTTTTTAATGAGTGGAGGAAGCAGAAGGAAAAAGGGAAACCAGATAAAGAAGACTTAGATCAGTTAATTCCTCCCACCCCTGCAGTTGTTTAGCTGTCTGTCTACTTTGTGGACATTATCCTTGACTGTGGAACACCAAGGGGAGTGAGAATATGAAGACACTTTGGATCTGATGTTTGGCAGCTGTGATACTGAGCTAATAATTTTGAGTTTCATGTATCCTTATCTTTCAGTAGAGAGAATGATATTCCTTATTAGAAAACACAGAGGGAATATTTGTGAAAACACTGGCTTAATGAATATTAAAATGAAACAGAATGATAGGTTTGATGATGATCTGGTATTCTCACTGTCCTGAAACTTCATGATTTTTGGATTGAAATAATTTATCGCTGTATGGTTCAAATAGTTGTCCTCATTATTTTAAAGAAGAGATCCTTTATGATGATTCTGTAAAGATGTATATACTCTGCAGCAAGAGAGATTTAGGATAGCATAGCTTTTGAAAAAGGGGAGTTAGTGGGTTTTCCTGCAATGAATGTTAGATTAGGTATAGAGCACCATGTGCTTGATGTGTGCTTAATGGGACGGAATGACTTTACCCTGTGCAGATGCTAGTAACAGCCACATACAGTGGGTGCTCCTAGTTCAGTACTGTGCTGAGCCCAACACTCATTATCTCATTGGCTCCTCAGAACCCCGTCTGGGGCAAGTGCTGCCATGGCTCTTATTTTACAGCTCTGAGAGGTGAAGGATGGAGCTAATGTAGCCAGACATGCCTGTTGCCACTAGGCTTTCCAGTCTCCTTGGATCCGGACTGGCTCTACTCTTCAATATCTTTTTCATTTCTCAAATACTATGCATTTTAGACCAGCCTGTCTCATCCCCCAGAGCTGCTTTAAAATTGAGCAGATAATTCTATCATTAGAGGACACCAGCTGAACAAGGCCAGGGGAATCCTAGAACTAAATTTGTGCCGCATAATGAGATGTGAGGGGATTGTTGGTTGCAATTGGTTTCCCAGAGACCTGAGAGATTCCTGAAGGTTATGGTTTTTTTTTTCTACATGTGATTCAGAAGTATCTAAGTCATTGAAATATCCTCAGATTTGGAGAATGTGAAGGAACCCAGCAATGTGTACATCTTATTTTCTGCTTTAAAATAGGGACATGGATGAAATTGGAAATCATCATTCTCAGTAAACTATCGCAAGAACAAAAAACCAAACACCGCATATTCTCACTCATAGGTGGGAATTGAACAATGAGAACACATGGACACAGGAAGGGGAACATCACTCTTTGGGGACTGTTGTGGGGTGGGGGGAGGGGGGAGGGATAGCATTGGGAGATATACCTAATGCTAGATGACGAGTTGGTGGGTGCAGCGCACCAGCATGGCACATGTATACATATGTAACTTACCTGCACATTGCGCACATGTACCATAAAACCTAAAGTATAATAATAATAATAATAATAATAAAAGAAAAAAAAAATAAAAAAATAAAATTATCCTCAAGAATGGATTAGAAGCACTGGGGTCACAAAGTCTGTTTTTTGAGGCAGGGTAAGGTTAATCCTTTCCCTAATTCATCTTTTTCCTTAGGCAGAAAACACAGGAGGAAAAAAAAGACCAAACACATTTTAATATTTAAATTCATAGCTCCAGAGCCCAGAATTTTAGTATGTTGGTTATTGGGATAAAGGGACTGGTGGATTCAGTAAATGTCACATGGGCATTCTCTTAAGATGATAGAAACCATGTAAGCTTCTTTGTTGTCCTTTATTAAATGAGGCATAAGACTGTGCAATTTAACCTGTACCAGTCTCTTGTATGTACTGTTATATAGCTGCTGTAGCCAGGAATTAAACCTGTGATCTGTTTGATATGAGGCCAGGTTTTATTAAACTAGGTCATCAGGGCACACACGGGGGCTGGGTCATGCTGGCACTGTGTCGTCTTTGGAAATTAACTGGGTAAGCATGCCAGTAGGCAAACGAAATGGCTTTGCTCCTGCTATTAGAAGCAGATAGCGGGGAGCTGTGTAATATTTGAACATGCATCCAGTTAATGATGAATTACAATGAGAATCCTGGAAAAGTTCCTGTGGTACTCATATTATGTCAAAGGAGTTCATCATATTTGAAATTATCACAGGAATTACAGAATAATTCAAAATGAATGGGTAATTATTCAAATGTTGTATGAGTTATTGCTTCAATGTGCACATTCTTAATACAATGTGAATTTCTGCCCTCTCCTCGTAGAAGCACTGAGAACCTGAGCTGACATCAGCCATTTGGTCGTGATTTCCTGGGGCAGAAGCTGGGGAGTTTGCATAGGGAGATCATTTATAGTTCTTCTTTTGAAGGTTGAGTTTGGTTCTGTCTAGGAGATAGGAGAATGAATTAAATGACATTTTAAAAATGGCTTTTTAATGTCTGCTTTTGCCTGAAAGAGATTTTGTATTTAATTCTTTGTCATATTTATGTAGTTGTTATTCATTGTACTTAGCGTACAGATTTTTAAAATGCTGTGTGTGTGTGTGTGCATGTGTGCGTGTGTGTGTATTTAATGTTCAGTTGCTAATATGGGGATATTTCTCTTAGATGCCAGGATAGGAGAAAGGCCTTTTCAGAAGTACTTGTCCACCCCACATGGCTTGGGGAGCAGCTTTGGCACATGGGGAGGGAGGAAGGGGTCTGCAGCATTTGTGTGTGAGTGTGTGTGTGTGCGTGTGTGAGAGAGAGAGAGACAGAGTCTAACTCTGTAGTCCAAGCTGGAGTGCAGTGGCATGATCTAGGCTCACTGCAACCTCCGCCTCCTAGGCTCAAGCAATTCTCATGCCTCAGTCTCCTGAGGAGCAGGGACTACAGGCGCACACCACCACACCCATCTAATTTTTTTGTATTTTAGTAGAGACAGGGTTTCACCCATGTTGCCCAGGGTGGTCTCGAACTCTTGAGCTCAGGAGATCCGCCCGCCTTGGCTCCCCAGAGTGTTGGGATTACAGGCATGAGCCACCGTGCCTGGCCAGCATTTCTTTTTTAAAACTTTAATTTAATTTACTTATTAATTAATTTATTTTTTAGAGACAGGATTTCACCTTATCACCCAGGCTGGAGTGTGTTGGTGTGATCACAGCTCACTGTAACCTTGAACTCCTGAGCTCAGGCAGTCCTCCCATCTCAGGCTTTTGAAGCTAAGACTATAGGCAGGTGTCACCAGGCCTGGCCAATTTTTTTTTTTTATTAAATTTTTGTAGAGATGGGGTCTCGCTGTGTTGCTCAAGCAGATCTCAAACAACCATCTTTCTGCCTCCGCCTCCCAAAGCACTGGGGTAACAGGCGTGAGCCCCTGCTCCTGGCTAGCAACATTTTCTAATCTTTCTGCTGTAGATTCCACTTGTGACTAGAATGTAAACTTCACAAAGGTGGGGATTTTGTCTGTTTATTCACTACCATTTTCCTGACACTTTGACCAATAAATGCCTAACGTGCATTGAACACTCAGGAAATGTTTCTGGAATGAATGAAGCAATTTGAAGCTTGTGTCTCTGGGAAGTAGAATTCTTTTTCTTTCATCTGAAAGGGAAACAAGATTTACCTAGTCTTTTGCTTATTCTTTCAGCAGCAGAAACATATTGAGAGATCAAGGAGAGACACTTCATTTAAGAAACTGGAAGGAAAAAAATATCCTTTATGGTGTAAAACTTACTTAATGGAAGGACTGGCTTTGTGGTAGAGGTCCCTGTTATGTTCCCTCTCTGCTTTTTTTTTTTTTTTTTTAACCTAGACAACTTGCTATACATGTTGCTCAGAATAAGAGGGTACGTAAGTCATCAGATAGCCACAAAGAAGGACGATGTAGACTTTGGTGACACTCTGGGTCATGTCTCAGCTCTGGCATTTTTTAGTGTGTGACTTTACTTATGTTACAGTTTCCTTACCTTAAAAGGGGATGGTACCTGGCTTGCAGCTCTGTAAGGATTACATGAAATGAGAAGGGAGAGCACTCAATAATATAACAGTGCCTGCCACAAAGTAAATGTTGCTTCTCACTTCCAAATGAAGCCTCATTTAAGTCTCCTTTAAGAACTTGACATTACTAGACTTGCTAATTTAACTGCTTTTCTTAAAAACATATATGCAGTTTTTTTCTTAAGAAAAAGAAAATATATATTCCTCCTTCAGAATAGGGCATATTAAACAGAGTCCTGTAAGAAAGTAGAGCTGCTCGAGTTATAGCCTGGCACTGTGGATCGTGTTTAGGCATTTACATAGCTGCACTGATCTGAACTAGTTTGTTAATGAACGAACATTTCTTAAATATGGAACCCATGTGAGAGACCACGGGGGAAATCTAAACTAAGTTTTTGAGGTCTCCCAATCCAGGGCAGCTCTCTCTTTGGAGTTTAAAGGAATTGTCAGGTCTCTGTAATAACTAAACAACACAAAAGAATTATATTGAAAACACTTGGCTAATTATAAGTTCTAAGAGGCATTTCAGTTCACTCAAGCGTTTTAACATCCACCAGGACATACAGATATACTTCTCAGTCCATCAAGTCAAAAGCTGTGTGTGTCTTTTAAATGTAGTTTTCTTCTTCCCTCTTTAGGAGAAATTCAATTATCAGGACAGGTTAATCTCCACAGACTATTATAGATGTGCAAATAATATGCCACTTACGGTGCATTTTTAATAGACTGTTTGTCAGAAGAACTCATGTTTTCTTCCGCTTCATGTAGAAGCAGTTCTTGTATATGCATTCAGAAAACAAAGTAGTCTTTCATTTAGGAAGAAAATGCGCTCTTAACGAAACAATGAATCTTAATAGGAAGAGGGTATCAGGACTCATCTTCCTTCTCAAAGGCAAACATAACAAAATTGATAGTCTATGAAACTCACTAATTTGTCCTAGCTCCACAGCGATTTTTCATACCTCATGCATCCCTGTACCTTGTATTATAGTTATTTGTGAACAGACATATTTCCTTACTGGGCTCTATGCTTCTTCAGTGGTGTAATCCATGTCTTATTCATTCCCAGTATTATTTGGCAAAGTGTCTTACACATAATGGGATACATAAATACTTGGTGAATCAATGAGGATTTTCTGAGCAAAGTACAGAGGTCCGGGTTCATTGTTTGTGGTTCTCATAGCTTTAATTGGGGGTGATGTGGAAGAGTTCATGTCCTCTTTAGGTTCTGGCTGAGCCAGTGTGCTGTATTGTATTTAGGATGGCAAGAGAAGCCTGCCAGAAGATCACCTAAGGTAATTATTTTTGACAAAGTGGGAAGATACTCAAATAGGCATGAACAATATAGAGTTTCTGACAATAAAGTCAGTATCACTTGAGGTTTTTTTTTGGCCCCTTGAATTCTTCTTGTTGGTTCCAGTGCAAATGAGAAGGTGAGGATGAGGGTGGAGTCTAAGTTTTTGCCTCCCAGATAGGGGGACACAGAGCATAGGAGCTCTGATTTTGGGTTCCTCAGTGCAAAGGAAGAGGGAGGGGAGTAGTCCAAAGGAAAAGGCAAGAGGATCTCTAGAAATGGGGCTCAGTGGAGTGTCAGGCCTGGATTCGTCTAGAGGACACTGAGGATAACTTATTGTGATTTTGTACCTCTCCCCCTTGCCTATCAATTTCCACTGCATCCTCTGTCTTGTTGTGGCTCTGGCAAATTGATAAGGAGTCGGCAGGGTGGTTTTGCAGGGAAGGCCTCATTTCCTTTCCTGTGTGGCCTAGTTCTTCCATCTGTGACTCTCTTGATAGCATCTTCCCAGACTTTGTTTCATTCTTGGCTTTTTCATCACCTCCCAGGCCCATCTCCTGGCTGGTCTCAAGTCTTGCTAGGGCACTGTCCAAGGAAACCATGCAGCAGCCCTGAAGACTGATGCTGTCTCAGAGTTATGCTCCCTGATGCTGGATGGACCTCACATAGATGCAGCCTCTGGGCGCCCACGTTATGCAAAGCTCAGGCTTGGGAGGAGAGTGGGAAGAAGGGCAGTAGGGGAGAAGGCTTGGGAGTAGGGGAGTAGGCTTGGGAGGAGAGCGGGAAGAAGGGGAGTTCACTGTCACAGGTGGGCTTTTACCAGGGCTTTCTGCCTTGGCCAGGCTCAGCCCTCCTGTCATCTGACCTCCCTATACACTTATCTGCAGGATAATGCCCCAATTTCTTAGCAGGAATATAAGACCCATCCCACACTACATGTTTTATCCACATTTCCTGTCACACCCTCCTTTTCTAGTTCAGAGATGGATATATATATATATATATATAGATGTATATGGATATATATATATGTATATGTGTATATATATATGTATATGGATATATATGTATATATGGATATGTATATATTGAATGCCTGCTTTGTGATAGTCACTGTGCCAGATGCTGAGAACGTCAGAAGGAATAAACTTTGGTTTCTGCTTTCCAAGAATTTACTATCTTTCCAAGAATTTACTATCTATTGGGATAGCCCAATATACAAACAACTTCAAAAAAATAGTTTAAAGGAATGTTAATGGGGAAACACAGAAGTGGGACTCACAAGCCCCTTTTCTCCATCCTTCCTAGGCCATTCCTGGTTCATATGTATGGGGGTCAGCCAATATTGGTTTGATTGTGATGTTTTATATCTGTAGTATTTTATGACAATAATTGCTGTTCTGAAAAATAGTATTAGATACCATAAGAACGATAATAGTCAAAAGGATTACATTATATGATAAATAATAAAAACAAACTTGTTGGAATGTTAGTGGTACCTGGTGTGTGAGTGGTATCTAGTGTGGTAGGAAAAGAGATGAATATTTCAGAAGTATTTTCAGTAACAAGGGGTGTGATTATTGAGTTTCAAAGAAAATTAACTTAGAAGAGTCTTTCAGTAAACATTCCTGTTATCACTTTATAATAATAATTGATATTTCTAGCCCCACCCTATTCCCTGCCAATCCCTCTGCTGTTGACGAAGAGATATTTTTGGCCCGAATGGTCTCAATGTCAACCTACAAGGATTTGCCCACTCTCCCAGTGGACGTTTGGCAATGTCTGGAGACATTTTTGGCTGTCACAACTGGGGACACTGTGCCACTAGCATCTAACAGGTAGAGGCCAAGGATGCTGCTCATCATCCTGTAATGCATAGGATGGTTCCCCACAAAGGATCTTACGACCCCAAATGCCAGTAGTGCCAGAGTTGAGAAACCCCGGTCTGGATGAATAGCCTATATTGCTGCATGGTCTTCTTAAAACAGCCTTGTTATGATTTAATCCATCAGATGAATAGTTTTGATGATCACTTAGCATGTTTTGGAGAGCTTTACTAGTGTATCCCAAGTGTCTAGCACAGACCCTGTAACCTAGTCCACAATTCATATGTATTTGTTTGTTGAATGCATAAGCGCATATATTCCTGAAGATAATAGCATTTTATTTGTTTTCCAAACACTCCTCTTGTACTTTCAGAGTTAGATAAATGGAAAATATGTGCCGGAGTTTATGAGGGTTATTTCAAAGATTCAAAGCAAGTGTTAGGTCAGTAAAAATAAGACACCTGGATCTCTAAGAGGGAGAAGATAGAAAGTCATCAACTCTAGTATCAGCTTGTTTGCAAAGCTGAACAGGCAAAAACACGGCAGAAGTTCATGAAAGCCCAGTTGGTCTACAGCCACAGAGGAATATGCTCTAAGCAAACAGCTGCACCAAAAAGCAAACTCAACACAAACCTGTAATAGGAAAATAAGTGGGCATCATACAGAGTCCTTAGAGGAACTAGAAACTGAGCTTCACAGCAGCACTACCTGCGGCTAGGGGCACAGACAGATATAACTACAGCCAGCTCAGAAATTACCTTGCACTGCCCCATGGATGCCATCTGTGGTGGCTTTGCTGGGAAAGCCAAGTGCTTGATTTCCCAATTTCTCTCTCACCGTTTTCCTGCTTGAACCCTTTGCTCCAGCCAGACTTTCCTGCTTCTCCTCTAAACATGCCTTGTGCTGCCTCTCTCTCATTGCCCATTACGTTCTTCTGTCTAGAATGCTGTTTTCCCGCTCCTCTCTACCTCTGAGTTTTCCAAGACTCAGCTCAAGTTCAGCAGCCTGTATGAAACCCTTCCCAAGTTTTTCTTGCATAAAAAGTTTTTAACAATCTGATTTCCCCCTCTCTTACCCCCTCCAAATCCAGGAAACAAGGTACTGTCATGGTTTATCAGATTCCATTCTATAGAAACCTCAGGTGCTTCGAAACGATGAATGGGACAAATGCATCTTTTCATGGTTTTTGGAACAGGCTGTAAGGATGGGAGAGCATCTCCCTTTGGTTCATCAGGGCCCATTGGATGGATGCCTGCCACAGGCTGCACACAGTAGTCTGCTCGTTGGTATAAGGTGCCTTTGAAGGTTCTGATAGTACTTACCTGGACAAAGAAAGGGACCTGAAGGAGTACTTTTATATTGTCCACAAACTCAAGAAATAGACAAAAATGTAAATGTCATCCTGACATTAGACAGAGATACATTCCCCTCTGTATAGGGCCCCATCCCAGTTTTTGGACACAAGTGGAATAAAGCCAGCCCTGTTTTCTCAGGGTTCAGATACAACATGGAAGGTGTGTGTGTCTCTTGTGCTCTGATCTTGGCTCGTGGCAAGTTCAGGGAGAGGGGCCAAGCTTGGCTAATTGGCCAGCGACAGCCCTGCTGGGCTAGGCATTCTGTCAGTCTCACCAGGCACCCTCTCTCTAGATTCAACTCAGAACTTAGCAATATTGCGTAGAATTCCCAGCAGCAGTGAGTTCTGATCAACTCTATTTACAAGAGCAATATTAAAAACATAAATTGCCCAGAGGGTATGCTTAACATTAAAGTGTTAAACAGCAGAGGGAGAAGGGACTTGTAAAAATGAAGTTTAATTTTGTTAGAACTTTCATTCTTTGTGCAGGATGTCTTAAGTATGTCTCTAAACCATCCTGGAGACTGGTCTTTAGACAGTTGATTCATTTTCTAGCAAAACTCAGACAGATATATTAAAATTAAAATCTCATGCTGGGTATAAAATTTCATTATTATACCTGTTCTTATTACAATCACTTGTTTTCTATTCATATGAGATCATTGGGTAGAGAAAATTTACCTTGATTTTTGCATTCAGAATTCAGTTGCCTGTTTACCATGGTTTCATTTATTTTTAGATGAAAATTTCCCCTTTTTGTGTGCAGCTGAGTGTATCTCTCAGTTGCCAGAAAGGAGGGGAATATCGCTGTTAAATGAGGATGATCATTTATTTGCAAGTTAAAACATATTCTGAAAAGGATGGAAGCTTGTTCTTGCCTGAAGCTTGTTTATTCTGTGAGGCTTTGAGGTGTCTCTGAGGGCTGTCTCTATGCTCTATTTTGTCTTGTTTTTTTAGCAGTAAGGCCTTTACTTATGTTGGTATAGGAAGTAGAGAAAAGTGATAAAAATATCTGGAGTGGACCTAAGAGAAATAAGAAATCTGTAACATTCGCATAATTCAAATGCAGGCCTGGTGATTCTGAAACATTCAAAATTGTGTTTTTAAATGCCATTATGTAAGCACATACATTTGTCCATTGACCATGATGGAATTCATTGTAAGTGACCAGTGGTTCCCAAAGCCATGGCATTGGCTGATCTACAAAGAAAAGGAATCAGAGTACCTGTTTCAAAAACAAATCATCACATGTATATGCAAATAATTAAGAAAATATGTACTGAGTGACTACAACATAGAGGGCACTATGCAGATGTCAGAGATACGAAGATATGTATGATATGGTCATTGCCCTCCAGGCACTTAGAGTCTAAGAGGAAATATAGATGACTATAGATCCGGTACTTCTGGTACCTGTTGACAAGAACTCTGACCAGGGTCCTGAAGCACGCACAGTTCCAGAGGCCCTCCTTAAAAAATATGCAAAATTACTAAAGGAGCACCTGGTAGAGAGATGAATGTGTATGTTGAAGGGGCTTGTGCAAGTGAGGATCCCCGAAGTGTCACTTTCCACCCCTGGCCCTGTGGGATGTATCTGAGTGGGTAGGAGCACTTGAGTAGGACTTAGCGCCCAGCTTGGCCTGGGGCACCACTTCCTGGAGCAGGTGGCACTGTAGGTGTGTGCTGTTTCCACTCTTCCCTCCTGGAGTCTACTCTCTACACAGTAGCCAGCGTGAGTCTTTAAAACCTAAATGAGATGATAGCACTGTCCTGTTCACACTTGCTTTCCATCACACCAGGACTTGAACCCCACATCTGTCTCCCTCCCCTCTCGCTCCTGATGCCTCCTTGCTGTTCTTAGACCGTCAGTCACTTTCCTGTCTCAGGGGTTGCACTTGCCATGCCCTTTGCTTGCAGGATTACTTCCTCCTATTTAGCACAGGGCTGGCTCTTCTCCACCTGCTCAAATGTCCGTCCTCAGAGGGGCCTCACCTGATCACACTATCTGGTGCCCCTGTGTTCCCTGCCCTTTTTATTCTGACTTATTTTCTTCAGAGCATTCTCCCTACATTACATACTCCTTTGTTCATCTGTCTCTCCAGTTGGAATGGAAGCTCTGGGAGGATGACTGTATGGCTCTTATTCTCCACTATTTCCCCACACCTTGGATGGGATCTGGTATACAGGACGCACTCATTAAATATCTGTTAGAAGAAAAAGTGAGTGAAAGTAATACAGACATGGTGTGGGGACAGTAGCTGGGAGGTCTGTCTTCAACAGTTTGTGAAAAGGGAGGCTAATGATCTTCCAAGACTCTATTTTGAGAGGCTAAAAATGTATTTGTTTCTGAGCAACACTAACTTACAGAATTTTTAAATTCCTTGGAAAAAGGCTGGGCACAATGGCTCATGCCCATAATCCCAGCACTTTGGGAGGCCAAGGTGGGTGGATCACCTGAAGTCAGGAGTTCGAGACCAGCCTGAGCAACATAGTGAAACCCCGTTTCCACTAAAAATACAAAAATTAGCCAGGTATGGTGGCACACCCATGTAGTTCCAGCTACTCCGGAGGCTGAGGAGGGAGAATTGCTTGAACTTGGGTTGCAGATCACACCACTGCACTCCATCCTGGGTGACGGAGCGAGCCTCTATCTTAAATACATACATACATATATTCCTTGGAAAAAACTTTCATGCAGAATTCCTATGGATGGATGGCATCTGATGATCTGAAAAAGGTCTGAGATTGTATTCTAATTAACAGTTACTTAAATGTTCTGTTGTCTGAAATGCCTTCATGTTGGATCTGGTTGGAAGAGATTCAAATCTTGAAAAGTGGGAAAGGGAGGAGACAGTTCAGTGTATGAATGTGTGGTAGGAGGGGAGTTTAATTTTCAAGAGGTAAAAAGTCCCATCTAAAATGTTTTCTCCACTGATGGTGTATTTGTTAACTTTATGAAAATGTATTTGATCCTGAAAGCAGCAGCACATTGACTTGTGAAAGTGATCTCTTGTTCTCCATGTTCCTACTGGTTACATATTCCTCTTCTCTAGAATGGCAGTGGCCGGAGTGGATGCCTTGGAGGCTCCTAAAATTCTGCTGGGGGTGGCTGATGAGACAGAAACTAAGGTTTTATTATATTTTGCTATAAGGACTGACAGAGATGGCCTCACTTGGGCAACCTGTAAGGCTCTGAACCGAGGTGTCTTGAGGCAGCTGGTAGAAGGTCCATTGCGTGGAGCGGAAACAGTGACACCTTCATACCCTTGTCCTTTTTGCTGCATATGTGTATGGGATTAAGTAGATTTACAAATTACATTATCTAGTTATAACCAAATTGACCTTCGCAAAATACAGAAGTGGCTTAAAAACCAGAGATTGACCATCATGTTAAAAAGTAAAAGTGCAAATGAGCATCAAAGAGATGGCAGAATTTATATTCTTTCCGCTGCTGTTTGTGTGAGAATTCCCTTAGCCAAATAAAAACAAATGATAACTTAATCCTGCTATATAAGAAGTTGGCCAAGGAATTCAAGATCATCAAGAAGATTATTTGAAATACGGATTCATAGCTAGTATTATAACAGTGTATCTTGTGCTATCTGTATAGGATGGCTTGTTATAGTAGTTACTGGTCAGAATACATGTAATCTACAATGCATGAATAAACAAGTACACTTGTATTGGGGGATGCATGCTCAAAGCTTCTTACAGTTAGGGGTGTCCACTCAAGAAAGCTTAGTGTCCACTGCTTGAGGGACTTGCTATTCAAAGCGTGGTCTGCGAATGAGGCATCAGCTGGGAACCTTTCGGAGATGCAGAATCTCAAGACTCACCCTAGACCTCTGGAATCATAATCTGCATCTCAACAAGAATCCGAGGTCATTTGTATGCACATTACAGTCTGGGAAACACTCCTTTAGGGAATATTTTACAAGGATGCTGCTTCTGTGCATCTGAAACCAGGGAGTCATTTCTCTCCACAAGAAATTGTGGAACTAAAGATGTCTGATTTTTACTTCTAGTTATGTTGCTTACAGACTTGGCCTTGGGCAGCTTAATGACCTGCTGAGATTCTGTTCCCACATCTGTGAAACAGAGACAGCAATCCTTGCCTCCCAGAAGATTTGTAAGGGTTGTCTGAATGTGAAGCCCTCTCAGGAACCACCGTTCAGTTTTGCCTTTTCCCCTCTGCCTTGTTAGTCCGTGAACACATTGAGGGAGGGATAGCTCTTCTCTATCTTTGTATTTCCCAGCACAGAGATCTTTAAACTTTTGCTCATGTACCTCCTAAAAAGCCTTGAAAAATAATGTATACCTGCCGATTTTTAAAAGTTCCATTGGTTTATCATAAATTTTAAAAGTTACAAAGTAATCCCTAGGTTGTTGTAAACATTGACATTTAAGAAATAAAACCAGCTATATCCCTCTTTTCAGTCTAGGCAGTAGAATCTGATCACTGGGTAATTTGAGAGGCTCTCAGTGGGAGGAGCCAGAGAATGTCTTCCCTCCCTCTCCCTGACTTCCGTGGTGCGTCCAGTAGCGGCTTAGTCTCCTGGCAGTTCTAGCTCCCACTGGATGGGCTCATGGTGGTTCCAGCTCCCTCCTGGGGATGCTCTGGTGACACATCCACTCCTTTTGTCCCTTTAGCTCAGGGGTGGTGCTAGCTTCCAGCCCTTACTCATCTTGGTGTTTCTCCAAGGTTCCCAACTGGTTTACCAGCTCTTCCTTCACTGGTTTAGTCAGTTCCCTGCAGTAATTCCCTCTGTGCCAAATAAAGTAGATTCATTCTTTTTTGGTTAGATCCCAACAGATAAATATACCAATCTTTATTGATATGCCAATACGAATTGTGCTTTTGTCACTGGAAGGGTTTTTTTAAATTTTAATAGATCATTCTTTAGTAGCATAATTCTATCATCTCACAGGCACTAGTCATTTTTTTAAATGTGCAGGATATGCAGGTTTGTTACATAAGTAAATGTGCAGGATGTGCAGGTTTGTTACATAAGTAAATGTGTGCCATAGTGGTTTGCTGCACCTGTCAACCCATCACCTGGGTATTAAGCCCAGCATGCATTAGCTATTTATCCTGATGCTCTCCCTCCTGCTAGACTGCCCCACTACTGACAGGCCCCAGTGTGTGTCGTTCCCCTCCCTGTGTCTGTGTGTTCTCGTTGTTCAGCTCCCACTTATAAGTGAGAACATGTGGTGTTTGGTTTTCTGTTACTGTGTTAGTTTTCTGAGGATAATGGCTTCCAGCTCCACCCATGTCCCTGCAAAGGACATGATCTCATTCCTTTTTATGGCTGCATAGTATTCCGTGGTATATATGTACCACATTTTCTTTATCCAGTCTATCATTGATGGGCATTTGGGTTGATTCCATGTCTTTGCTATTGTGAATAGTCCCGTACTGAACATACACATGCATGTATCTTTATAATAGAATGATTTATATTCCTTTGGGTATATACCAGTAATGGGATTGCTGGGTCAAATGGTATTTTTGGTTCTTTGGTTCTAGGTCTTTGAGGGATCACCATCCTGTCTTCCACAATGGTTGAACTAATTTACATTCCCACCAACAGTGTAAAAGCATTCCTATTTCTCCACAGCCCTACCAGTATCTGTTGTTTCTTGACTTTAATAATCACTATTCTGACTGGCATGAGATGGTATCTCATTGTGGTTTTGATTTGCGTTTCTCTTATGATTGTCACTGGAAGGTTTTATACCCCACATCTGTGTACCCTGGAAAGATTCAGGATGTGTGAGGGGTATTCTTCTCTTTAAGAAACAGAAGAAGCGTAGTTGTGAGAGAAAAGATGTTCCCAGGCAGAAGAATTTTAGGAAAAAGTGCAAATAGAATATAAGGTTCTGTAAACTAATTCCCTTAAAATGAGCACCTTTGAAATGTGTGTGTGTGCTCCAGTTTGAAGACTGCTGCCTTGCAAAGCTGGACACATTGCACATTTAGGCACACTAAGTATTGTTTGAGTAAACGGATGGCTGCATATGTAGGGAAGTCCCAGATTGTGCATAAAATCTTTTTTAGCAGTGGTGAGGCCCAAATGCAGCCAACAATGTGGGATGCATGCTCTGTCTGACACATCCTGAGGCTGCAGTTCATAGCTGGTCGGACTGGGTGTCTCCAAGGGCCTGGCACTTGGCTGAACAGATAGAGCCACTGGGGAAGCAGGCAGGATCTTGGAAGCCCAAGCAATAATGGGCCATCAGTTGGAAACAGGGTTTCTGTTGTCACTTTGCCAGCAACAACAGCAGTGGTGCTGATGTTTGCAGTTGTGTGCATCTGCAGATTTGCAGAACTCTGCCGCTTATCTGGGGAAATGTCTCTGACAAATTTGTTTACGGAATATCAAGTTGTCCATTTATGGCTAGCCAACAAAACTGAAAATGGCCTAAGGAGGATTTAAAAAATGACTACTTTTCATTGGCCATAGAACAGAAGCCCCCCCACCCCGCCAAAATAAAGAGTCCTATTTCGCATCTTTGTTTGCTTTTTGCTATGATTTTGTTAAGTTCCAGTATATCCATACAACCTCTCCCACAAGAAACTCCACTAAAACTCCAAACCAAAAAAGCAAGGCACTTGCGCAGAGAGAGACTCCTGTCATTTATAGCGTGCTAACACAACTTCGTAGCCACTGAATCAAAACATCTGAGCGGTTGAGCACATTCACCCTAGACTCTCTAAGGAAGTGGGGAGCTGGTGTTTCCTGAAGGGGCTGATTGCCCATTTGCCTGGTTTACCTGGCAAGGGAAGACCTTGGCATTGAGTGTATTAAGACAGGTTAAATTTAATTTACAGTGGCTGTTAATACTGTTTCAAAGAGCCATCTCGAGTATAGGATTGGTGGCTTCTTACAGGGAATGTTGTACCAACTGAGAACATTTATGAAGATGATAGTTCTAGAAGACAAAGGCAATCCTTCTTAAATGTAGAAACTTGACCATCCAACTAGTGATTCTTCTTTTTAAAAATCTGAAAGGCTAAAGTCATAGGGCCCATGAACTTCCTGGAGGGATGGAAGATCAGAGATCAGTCTTTAGGAAGATATCATGTGGGAAATGGAGTAGAGACTCAGATAAGAACAAAATTGTCTCCTGAAAGAAAAGGTAAAGATACTACACATGTGGAGTGAGGTATCCAGGAAGAAAGAGGGTTTTCGTATCAAGAGGCAGCAAGTACCAGAGAACAGGCTGCCTTTGGGGAAAAGGCAGAAATAGATAATTAATGGTTTTGAAAGTCAAACTACTGAACTGCCCTTTTCAAGTGTTTTAATAAATACTGAAGGGAATGGAAATACATTTGACATAACAGTATGGAAGCAGTGAAGGACATGTTAATGGAGCTTTGATGATCACTGTGTAAGAAAGTACTTAGGGAATCAGAATATAAACAAATCAAGGTCAGGAGAGATGCCTACTTATGTTCAAGTTTGCTCCAGTGTTCTGTGCAGAATCTTAC
This sequence comes from Pongo abelii, assembly GCF_028885655.2. NCBI lineage: Eukaryota > Metazoa > Chordata > Mammalia > Primates > Hominidae > Pongo > Pongo abelii. The sequence continues at coordinate 33,792,434 of NC_071999.2, forward strand.
CTTACAGGTTCACTTCTGTATTTCCAGCATTACCCATCATCATCTATCCATCCATCTAGCTTTCCATTCTTTCCAGAGATCCTTTTGAGTCTCTGCTGCATGCCCTGAGTCCTGGACTGGGCGCTAAGAACACTGTGGTGTATAAAGCCATGCTTGGCCCCTGCTGTTTTAAATCTCATTAAAAGCACAAGTGTACGATTGCAACGGAACTGGGTACCATGCAGGAGAGCAGTGTGGTGCTCTGGATATAAAGTAGAGGGATTTGACCTAATTGAAAAATGAGAAGGGAAAAGCCCATGAGTGGGAATGTGCCTTTCCTTGAGAAGCTAGGTCTTCATATGCTTGGGAGTTTCAGGATATGTAGATCTTCCCTTAAGTTGAAATTATTTTACAGGAAGGATTCTTGAATGAAGGTATCTAGGATTGAAAGACTTTTCTACCTTGCATCAGATTTTTAGTTTATATAAGTATATTATACTGGGGTTATGGCTCAGGAATTAAACCCATGTCTAAAGAAAAAAGCATGGAATTGCAAATTTGTCATTTTCACTGACCTGCTGGACAAAACTATATTAATTGCATAGCAATTAATAGTTGGCTGAGTTCTTTCATATAGTTATTTAAGCTTGTATCTCTACTCTATCCCTGGCTCTCCTTCCTCCCATTCTTCATCCACTACCTCCCAGGCAGGTAGGACAGGCAGAACATCGTTGTCATTATCTACGGCAACATCAAATGTGTTTTGAAGATTTGCTGCATTGGAAGTTGACAGTAAAATTACAGCACGTGCCCACCATCTATCCCCCACCCTCAAACTTAGCACTTAGGGGACATATACTTTCAAATAGAATGCATTAATTTCTCCAGAGGCATGTACAAGGCTTAACAGAATATGAAGGAGGAACCCCTAATTTAGACTGTTGAGTGGAGAGGGGACAGGGAGTAGGGTGTATGTTTGTCGGGGAGCTTCCTGCAAAATCTAGAAGAACAGGGAAGATTTAGCTGGATGAGTGACAGAGTGGGTGGGGATGAAGTTCAGATAAAGGGTGAGCTTTGCCAGATGAGGAAACGGGACAGCTAGAGTTGAGGCCAGATCTGTCAGTTCCTCCTTCAGTGCACACTCCCTGAACTGAGCTGCCACTCAGGTGGAGAGAGGAGTGGGAGACGGTAAAGACAGCCAACAAGTTGGGTAACCCAGGAAGGGAAGCAAGAGTAATTTGGTAGCAGGAGACGACAAGTACTCAAGACAGGCTGCTTTTTGGGAAAGGGGGAAGTAGATGATGACGTGGGAGGCCCTGTGCAGTCATCACATTTGCTCTCTCCATAACATCCTGAGTTAGGTGTTGCTAGCTGCATTTTACAGAAGGAGAAGTTGAGGCCCAGTGGGGCTAGAACCAGGCTGGACTTGACCCTGTGTTGCCCTGTTCAGTGGTCGGTACTACAGGGGTGGCTAGGGCCCAGTGGGAACTGTGGGCTGCTGGTGGCATTGTCCCTGGTTGGATGTCTGAGGACAATCCCCACAGTGGGCAGGCATGGCTGGGTTCTTCAGAGACGTAATGAACAAAAGAACTTTGGGGACTAACTCACGGACCTCATCCTTGCAGTCCAGTGACTTCTGTGGAAAAATGTGTTTACAGCCCCGTTCATAAGCTGGCCCTATCTGAATGCTCCTTTACTTTGTAGGACTGGGGAATTAGGCGTGTGCTGGCTGCTTAGGCCCTATGTGTGTGGACATCTGCTGGCTTTCTAAGCTACAGTAATGAAGGCTCTCATGAGTTTACAGAACTCAGTGTCGTGTAGAGTAGAAGTATCCATTATTAGACTTAAGGACAGAGGTAAATTTGTATTTTTGCAAAACATATTTAACTTATGCAGGATGATGGGGTACATCATCCTGTGACTGATTTAAGAAAGGCTGTGTTTATTTAAGGAGCTGCACAGAGAAACATACAGGACAAAGGGTAGAATATGGGAGATGTGTATGTCTTTCAGGGACAAGGTTTGTGAGAGATGACCAAGATCTACAGACGGGGGTGGGTGGAAGCCCTTCCTGTAGCGTCTTCCCCTGAGGCCTGATATGAGAGAGAGGCAGATTGTTAGGTTTTATTTCAGAATTAATCTTACTGATCAGTACACTCCATCCTGTCTACTTTTATTGCAGAACCTTGTGCTTGGGTTGAGGCAGTGTTGAAGGGAGGGATTGATTTATATTACATTTAGTTGTGATCAGTTAGACAAAGTGGTAGATAATCTTTGGCAGGATGGATTTAGAATTTGCTTAATTGCCATGTGCTATGATGTTCTGCCATCTGCAGGGAGAGCTTCCATTTGGAGATAAAATCAAAATACAATTTCTAGATTTTATTGAGGATCCTCCTCCCTTAAACAAATACTGTTGTTTCTTTTTTCCTGATAACTATTTTCATTTTCTGTGAAAACATGCAAATGACTCAATTGCTACAGGAGAAATGAGGCAGCATTTCTAATAGTCACTCCTTTGCCAGCTTTTTGTAGGAATCAGGTTGTTTGACTTTCTTCCCCCTAAGAGTATAATATCTGAAGTGATGTGAGCAGAGAACCCCTGAGATGTCAGGTACCATCACCAGGCTGGAATGTGGGATTTGGAAAGGAGACCCAGGTCTTGGCTTTTTCAGACTCCTCATGTGAAACCGGTGGAGAAACCCAGTGTCATGTGGAAAATGCGGCTAGGAAGGGGGCTATCTGGCCTTCAGTCAAGGCAGTGGCGGCAGTGGAGTGCACCTTAGCAAAACATCGCCACATGCTGCATGTCAGCCTAGTGGGGGACGTGCACAAGGCTTATCCCTGGATGTTTGGAGTCTGACTGACCGCGCCCTCCTTGCTCTCGTCCGCCTTAGATGTTTCTCTGTGCGTGCTGGATATTGGAGGAACTAGGACAAGTCATTCTTACGCTGCTTTCAGAGAAAATTCATATATATGTCGACTCTCCTCCTGTCACGCTCAGTTTTTGCAAACACTTGAGGTTACATGTCGGGTACAGCGTGACAGTGTGTGTCCCTCGTTTTGCATTGTACCTGTTGTAGGGCTGTGCTGGACAGCCGTGGCTTGGCCTGAGAACAGAACCTCGCCAGTGTCAGGCAGACAGTCCCTTGCTAGTTCCATCAGTAACAAATGCTGTTCTTATTGATGGTAACCAGTCTGTTAGGGAATCTTATCAGCCTGCTGGGAAGAGCCAGGAGGTAGAGATGGTTAAACATCTGTAGGGCAGGGACCAGGCTGGTAGAGGGCAGGGCTCCTTGCTGGACAGTGTCTCTGTGGGGCCCTTACAGGGGCAGTTTCCCAGTGCTGTGGCATTAAGTAGAGAAAGTAGCCCTCTGGGGTTAGGATGGTACATACAATGGGAAGTCTTATGTGATAGAATGTAATACTTTTAAAATGTTCGTGTGAGAGTATATAGATTAATTGTCCATTTAACAAGTATTGCTGGAGTTAGAGAATGAATCACAGGTAGTCAGCACATCCATGTTAATCTCTGCAAAATTATTGCTCTGCATGTAGTTGAAGGCTGTGGGGCCCGACAGGCCTGGCATGGGTACAGTTCTGTCATTTAATGGTTTTGTGTAGGCATGTAGCCCTTCTGAGCCTCTGTTTTTTTCTTGTTTTTTAATTTTTTTATTTTTTATTTATTTTTATTTTTTTTGCTCTTAATGGTGTTAACATAGCCCAGGGGTTATCTTGAAGATTAAATGAGATGATTTCGCATGTATGTGAATAAAGAAGCAAAATGCCTGGCATTTAGCAGTCAGTCAGTAGGCAATAGCTGCAGTTACATTAAGGCCACAATGTAATCTTTGGGAATATTTGTCACTCCAATCGGGAGTCTAGGGTCTTTGTTCAGTGGTGTTTTTGCTGAGCCTACAACAGTACCTGGCACATGGTAGGCACTTGGTTGGTACTTACTGGCTGTGTGGAGGAATCGGGAAAGTGAGGAGACAGATATTCCCCGTATCCAGCAGCCTGAGGAGTGCTTGTGTGAAAGGGAACTGCTCTGGAGGCATGAGTGGAGGTGGCGACCCCGTGGAGTGTTTGAGTGGGAAACGTCCTCCTGTGCCTGGTTTCCCTGATCCATCCCTAAAGATTCCCTGGGAACCCCCATACGCTCCTTCCTTCAATTTTTGCCGCAATCTTCTACCCCATATATACCCAACTCCCAAAAATGTGTGGGAAAGAAAGCCTTTTTAGTTTTTACCCATAACATAGGAGAGAGAGAGGCTAAATTTATAAAGGAACTTGGAAGCTGACCCTAACACATGCATATGTGTATACCCCTTGTCTATAGATACCCTCTTGGTCTCACACATGAATAGAAAGTGTGTGTATGACAAAGGAAATAGCACAGATCAATCTGAATGGGCTTATTCAACAATATTGTCACATGGTTGGTTTGAAATTTGGGAAACATTTATGTAGGCTGATACCTGATAGGATATACCCAAATTCTGCATGATTACATAGTAAATTAACAGCAGGAATGCAATCAAACATTAGAAAAGCCAGAAGAAAACAATTTAAATGGCTGGGCATGGTGGCTCACGCCTGTAATCCTAGCACTTTGGGAGGCCGAGGCGGGCGCATCACCTGAGGTCGGGAGTTTGAGACCAGCCTGGCCAATATGGTAAAACCCCGTCTCTACTAAAAATACAAAAAAATTAGCCAGGCATGGTGGCGCACACCTGTAGTCCCAGCTACTTGGGAGACTGAGGCGGGAGAATCACTTGAACCCGGGAGGCAGAGGTTGCAGTGAGCAGAGATTGTGCCACTGCACTCTGGCCTGGGCGCAGCAGAGCAAGACTCCCTCTCAAAAACAAAACTAAACCAAACCCTCTACACACAAGTTGTTGATTGTAGCTTTATTTATTATAGTGGAAAATTGGAAACATCTTATGTGCTCAGAGATTGGGATATATTCCCTTGGTGAATTCTCCAGTCATTAAAAGTGATGATTTTGAAGATTATTATAACATAAAAAATTGAACATGATAGTAATGGAAAAATAAGAATAAAAATTTTATATACAAAATGACTTCAATTAAACATGTATGAAAAAGAAGAAATACATCATAATAGATATTTCCCAGTAGAGTCATGGTTTTGTGAGTGGTTCTTCCTTTTCTCTATTTCCCAAATGTGCAAAATTTTTGTTGTTTTATATTTTCAGACATTATATATTTAAGTGATTACCTTTAGTCTGCTGAGGGAGATCAAAATGAAGAAATTATAGAAAATGCAAACATGTAAAAGTAACTCACATGCTGTCTCATCTTTTGTTTCTAAACATTCCAGTAATGTGCAGGAGAGCTTTGGTGATTAAGCTTCATCTTTATCCAGAGAAAGTTATAACAGAGCCACAGGCTCATCAAATTCAAGAACTTTCTTCTGCATTCTTTCCTACTTCCAGCTTTCCTTGTGTTTCCTAAGCAGTTGGCTTCCAGGGCTCTCAGAAGCTGGTCTACAGGCTTTGTCCCCAGGAAAATAGATTGTTCCTTATTAAAATCCAGACGCTTTTCTGTTTCAAACCTTTCAGGTCCTCTACAAGCCTCCCACTCGGTTACAATTTGTTGGTTCCCACCTTGAGCCTTTATGTAGAAACCCACAGTGTCATTAAAGGTGTTGTGTCAAGCCTTGTCAACATTCTCATATAGCCCGAGGCTGAGGAATTCTGGCCTTAGACATAAGAGGGTATTAGCAGACACCGTTTCTTTCTGCTCGTTGGCTGCGAATGTATCGTGAGCTTTGTATGCCTGTCTTCCTAGGTTTGCCTGGAGGAGGCTTACCAGTGAGGAAAAAACACATCTTAGCAGAAGAATGTCTCACAGGTGCCGCAAAGTGCTTCTACATTCTTCTGAAAATAGATGTTTTTAAAGTTTATTTTAAAAATTAATTTATACTTTTATATTTAAAAATGTTTTTAGAGATAGGGTCTCACTCTGTCACCCAGACTGGATTGAAATGGTGTCACCTTTTGTTACTGCAGCTTCAAACCCCTAAGCCCAAGTGATCTTCCTGCCTTAGCCTCCTGAGTAGCTGAGACTACAGGTGTGCACCACCACACTTGGCTAATTTTTATTTTTTATAGAGATAGGTTCTCACTATGTCACCCAGGTTAGTCTTGAGCTCCTGGGCTCAAGTGATCCTCCTGCATCAGCCTCCAAAAATGCTGGGATTACAGGCACGAGTCACTGCGCTCAGCCCCAGATCTGTTTTAATGTAAGTGGATTTTCAGTCCCCTGCCTCTGTGCTGTTGCTTTTCTGGGATTCAGAAGCTATGGGCTAGGAATCACTAATTACATCCCTGCAAATTGGGTTCTCCTCTTCTACCACTTTGCCTACTTGAAAATCTATGAAGATTCATTCAGGTGAATTTCTAACCATCTGTACCTCCTCCCCTACACATTAGCAAACACAAGATGCTCCCTTAGAAACATACCAATTGTGAGTTCATACATAATGGTTGTTAACTACATGGTAATCATAGCAAGTATGTTATAAGGGCCCATGAAAAATAAAAGGAAAGTGGGATTGTTCTCTACCCTGTTTTATGGGGTAGGCAAGGTTGACCTGATTTCAGGATATCATGTTAGGCCATAGTGTGGGAATGTGTTGTGGCAAGAGACTGACACCTGCAGCTCTTGAAATTCTCAGGCCTCCTGGCTCATGATGTCGGTGAGGGAGGAGCAGCTGCTGAAATTTACTAGAGTTCTGCTGCTGTCGTAGTTGCTGCCTGGGTCCTACTGGGTACCTGGGTGGTTTGGTGGAACTGAAAGGCTGAGCAGGGGTGGATGTGGGCACACCTCACTGATGGAGATGTGGGAGGTGCTTGAAGGATACTCAAGTGTCTGAGACCCTGACTTCATTCAGTTATTCAGCATATATTTATTGAGTTTCTATTATTTGTCATTGCTGGCATTGTGTTTCCTTCCCAATATGTTGAACCCAGCTGTCAGCCTGATCAGTTAGAGAGGGCACTGGTTAACTTTTGAACTATATTCAATCCTCATGCATGCCAGTTTAAAGATGCTGCTCTCTGCTCACAGGCAAGACTTTAGCTCCAGCAGGCTGTCTTGCCAGTGCCTATGTTGGTCACCAAGAGACCCAAATTGGATTGTGGGTGGCTTGGTTCGGTTAATCACCATCTCTGGAATGCACATTTGAAGTTTCTGTTGCTTTTTTGTCAAGGAAGGGCAGTCACATAATTTAATATTCTATTTCAGAATATGTTGAAATAAGGGTGTAACCTGTTGGATTCATTTCTATAAGAATGTATAAAAGCCAACTGCTTGAGGAAGTGTTCCATGCAAACACTGAAAGGAATAAGCAGTCGTTTGTTGTGTCCTCAGAGCTAAACAAGGCCACCTGAGAGCACTAATCATAAGACCAGCAGAGGTCTTCAGTATGGGAAGGGACACAGAAAGGTGTTCATGTCTTTAAAAGAGCTTCTAAAAATAAAACCCGATCTCCTGCAATGCCCTGTGTAGGAGGACAGGCATTGGAGGAAACAGAATATTCTTGGGGTTCAGTACAATATTTTGAGCTACATCAAATCTGAGAGTTCTAGACATGAGCTTATTGTCTATTTGAGGTGACAGAATATTTAGAATGACCTGGGGTAAGATGCCTCAGCTGCTTTTTTGCAATAACAACAATTATTTACCATTAACAATTCCAGGATGTAAATGTGTCAAAATCGATGTACCATGTCCTGTGGAATCCTAGATCAGAGCAGGCGGCTAGCATGTTTTGTGGGAGCTCAACTGATGTTTCAGGATCTACAGCGAGGGATCCTGAATCCAGTTTCTTAGGGTAAAGCTTAGATTGTTCTATAATTTACAATCTAGTTTTTGGTTACCTGCAAAGAATTAGGGGATCTTAGTTTTCAGTCTTATTTGAAGAGAATATTAGTAAGCTGTGGGACAAAAAAAGTTTTTAAAGGCTTTTTCTGTGTTTTTTTTAAAATTATTTAACAAATTTCAAACAAGTCATAATTAACATAAGTTAAAACACATTAAATTAATAGCTGAAGACCATGAATTTAAAAACCCTATGATGATAGCTTAACAGTGGCCAAGCTAAATTAAGAAGATTAAAAAGGTGTGGGCCTGAGACTGTGCTTGATCAAGAAGTCGTAGGGTTTTAAGTTTACTAAACAAAAATACCCCACTCAGATTCTTCACACCTAAAATGCTAGGTCGTTACTTAGTTCTAGTGGGCATTTTCACTTCAGTCCTCCCTTGAGGAAAAATTGGGTGTTTTCCCAGAGAGGGAGACCCATACATTGGTGACTGGTAAATGTGAACCTTGGTTCCAAGTCTGTGATCACTAGCTTATTTTCATGAGTATTGTCCTTTTTTGTTTTTTTAATATTTGATTTTGTTCCCATGTACATAATTGACAGCTTTCAATAGTTGATGTTTTTGTTTAGTAGAGACATAGCAACTCGCTCTTGAAGAATATGAAACCATATTTGTACTTTTGACTTAAAGTTTGAAATAACATCTAAAATTCTTTCAAGTGACTGCAAATGCATGTGTGTCTGTGTATATGTGTGTGTGTCTATGTGTGTGTCTATATGTATGTGTGTGTATATGGGGGTGTGTATACACACACGTGTGTGTGTCTATTCAGCTGATCTACCTGTCTGGGAAGTAGATGACATCTATGGCTCCTACGACCCTTGAGATTCTGGTTGAGTAGCTCTGGGCTGGGGTTCAGGACTCTCTGTCTCTAATAAGCACTGTTAAAGATTGGGCTGCAGGTGGTACAGAGGTCCGTGATTTAAAGAAACATTGCTTCAGAGTAATGAGCATGGTGCTGATGGAGTCCTTTTTATTTTCATGGTGATTCTAGCTCTTTCCCCAGTTCTTTGGGTCAGGCCTTCACTCATGTGTCAGAAGCAAATTAAAGTGATAAAACACCCAGAAAATACGAAATCATCATATTAAGTTGGCAAATTGCCATGCTTTTCTCAGCCATTTGTGCTTCCAGGCGTGACTTTATGATTCCTCTGTAAGTGCTTGATAATGAGAGGCCGAGCTTAGTTATGCAAATTGTTTTAGCATCAAGTATCCATCATGGGCTGCACATTTTAATCAGGGAGAAAATACAACTTGTCCTGGGTAACAGTCAGGGCTTTGGCTGATGGTGGAATCTTCTGCACCATGGATGGATTATGGCTTGTCTGGGGGGATTTCTCTTGAAATCAGCCCATTGATTGAACCGGCAGAGAAGGAGCAGTATTATTGGGAGCCAGCTATCGAGTTTTCCCTACGATGACATTCTGGGTTGTCTGGCCACACTAGAGTCTCTTGCAGGCTCAGCTGTTGCAGGTCTTTGTAATTGCTTTTCTCTTATGATTTCCTTGATGAGTGCGACAAACTGTTCTCTGGAAAACAATACTAGAATCAAACCATCTGAGGCAGTTGGAGAAATCTGCCTAGAGTTTGGATTTCTACTTTTCTTCATTTCAAAAGCGAATAGAATGTTTTTTAGGTTTCTCACTTGTCTGTAAAAGGCCAAGTATTCATACTTGGGGGAGGGCTGTTCACTGATGCTGTATTTAAATTTTCATGAGGACAGGATTTTAGTGCCTCCCCGGGTAGGTGGTTCTGATGCTAATTAGTGAGAAGGTGTTTGCTCTGTGCATGGGAGCACATGTGAGCACGGAGCTTGTGTCTGGTACGACATGGTGCCACGTTTCTGGTGCCGATTACTGCACTATCTCATTGTTTTGACCCTGTGAGCTTAAATGTTGGTTGAACCAAGGATCACCATGAGCTGTTTGACTTTTTATTCTCTCTTGTGAAATTCAGATATCAGAGCATCCTTTTCCTGAGTTTCAAGTAGTTGGTAAACACAAATGCTTATACAAGTGTGCATGGAGAGCATGATAGTAACAAAGAGCTGTGTGCTGCCTCGAGCTTCTTGGTGTGTGGCCTTTGTGGTTTTTATTATTGGTGCTTATGGCATCTGTGCTTCTTGGGTTAGAAATATTCTGTATCTAAATACTAAAATGACTGATTCTTGGTTTTAAGCCAGGTTTCAGAAGTTATTCTGAAATGGTTTGAGATAAATACTTATATTTATTATAAACTCTTTTCATGTAGTTATCTTATTTGAAAGATGCCTTTGTATAAGATTTAGAGCTCGGTTGCCAAGAATGGGTTTTAGATAAAGTATATGTAATTTTCATGTTAACTTGTAGTAGTTTGAATTCAGCCTTTATTTTTGGTTGAGTACTAGGCAGGTTCCTCTGTCTTGTATTGTTTGATTAAAGGATACCCTTCTGTATATGTGTATCATACCTGCATTTTAAAGTCACTACATCCTCCTGAAATATATATATTTAATAATATATTATGAGGATTGACTAAAATTATAAAATGAATTTAAAAATTCAGATAAAGTTTTTAAGGACAGTAGTAGGATCGTGAATAAATCACAATGCAACATCTTACACTTGCTACCTCAAGTAAATGTTTAAGTTACATAAATAATTTCTAAATCCCTGCTGAACCATAAAAACATTAGGGAAGTTTTAAATCATACCCTATTTCACTGGCAGTTGGAGACATGGAAGGGTGGAATCATGGTGAGAGAATGTAAGCTGGTCTAATCTTGTGCAAGAGAGTTGCCAAGAATGGCAACATTTTTAGCTTCTGAAGGAAGGACCCGTGCTCTTTAATGTTAAGCAAATACTTCTATCACTCTTACTACTAAGCAAAACTTGCTAATGGCTTTAGCCCTTGGGAATATGTAACCAAAGCTCTTTTTTTCTTCTCTGTTTCCCCTCATACTTGATTTAATGTAGTTTTTTAAATGTAAGATAAAAATTGTAAGAAAATATATGGAGAAGAAGGCATTGTATTGACCAGTAATACAAAGTGAAATTTCTAGACCCACTGAATGTACTAGGGGCTTCTGGAGAAGGAGAATGTAATTTAGAAACCTCAGTAAATCCCTTGAGCAAAGTTTCGCTGCTGGTTTTCTTTTCTGCCAAATATCACCTTGTATTGCTTAAAACATATCCAAGGGAGGGAAAGATTAAAGCTTTTCATACTAGAAGACTCACATGTTTAAACTCTATTACAACTGTTAATCTGTGGGTATGGGTTTTCTTTTGTAATAATAATAAGAATATTGGAAGTTACTGTATCTAGCAGAGAGTGCAGCATTTTATTGTAGGTCATGAGTCTAGGCAGTGTGACTTGGCTCAGCCATCATGAGAATGTTGGCAGCTTTCACACCTGCATCCCGTGCCTACTGTTTGCCAAGTGACTGACTGTTGCAGCTCCTGTTCTTTTTCCTGAAATACTGTACAAGGATCCAGGGCAGCGATTGCATTGCTGAGCCTTTTCTGCACAGCCATCATCCCCAAGATGTGTTGCTTGCTCAGACTCTAGGGCCCTGATGGTTTAACGTCCTGAGATAGCTGTGATTCTTTGGGAATCCTGAAAACATCATCACAAATAATTAGACAGTTGCATTGTTTCTTGTGTACTTCTAAGGAACTCAGAACACTTTCTGGTCAAATCATTCATCTTTATCTGCTTATAACAAAGATGGAGGGATTACAGGGCTGCTTTAAAGAAAAAAATGGGAGGAAAAAGATGTCAGCAGCATTTTCTCACCAATTCAGAACCTAGAGGATTTTGGATGTGCATTTTATCCTATTCAGATGAAAATTCACATCGTGATATAGTAATTCATAATTTATTACCTTATAATAGTGTTATTCTTCATGATAGGTTTATCCATCTGTTTCTTGCCTTGGAACCTTTATTTCTGCAGTGGTTTAGCCCTCACCCTGAGTTATCAGAAGTACCATAGTCAGTGGCAACACTGGTGTTTTTTCTTTGTTAGTAAGCTCTTTCTCAACCTGCTGGGTTGGCGCCACAGCCTCCATGTTATATTGCAGATTCTGGTCACATCTGCCCGGGGTGTTCCTTTTGTCCAGTTTGTGTCTGTTTATGGTGCTCCTCTCGACAGACTTTCATAAGCAGGAGGATTCAGGCCTTACAAAGGGAAGGATGGGAATAGATGAATGCATCCTTAGATTTTTGGATTTCAGGAACCAGATATTCCTGGGAAAACTACCCCAAATTTATTTTGACAATCCAGTGGTTTTAAAATATCCTCAGTGTCACCTGCCACTATCAGTGTCATTCTCTCCACGTTTTGTTGCCCATAGTTCATAAAAGAAAAGACATTTTAACTCCAGAAAAGCAAGAGAACTGTAATTTTAGACTATCAGTCCTTTAGAAATGGAATAAATTCAGTTTTATATAAGGTCCCTATCTACCATCTTTTAAACATTTCACCGTAGGCTGATTGATAAAAAGTTCATTTCAGACTAGAGTTTGGGAAGCATTGGGCTGAGTGATCCCTCATGCTCCTCTGAGTGATCCCATTCCATGGCTTGTGTGTGTGCAGGGGGTTCTCAGTCTCCATTTACTCTTAGGTGCAAGCACGAAGGAGAAGGTTGGCGGACATTTAACTTGTATCCAGAGCATTGCCAGAAACTTCTCTGGTATTTCTTTTGAAACCACTCACTTGTAATGTTTACACAGGGTTGATCTGATAATCTGCGCCCCATTCTTCACAAAGAAGAACCATTTGGAGCTGTTGAAGAGTTCTTTGGAATCTTGACCCTGGCTTCCACTCCTACACTTGTTGGACCTAGCTCTCTTAACCTGCTGTGGGTTTCTGAGTTCTTAAAGCTAAGTAATTAAAGTTGGCTCTCTCAGGTTCCACTGAATTTAACTAGATAGCTCATTGTTCAAATGACTTCACATTGACCTCGATCATAGGGCCTTTTTAAAGCAGTTAAATGCCAAGTCATTTTTACCGTTATTTAAAGTAAATCTACAAGGGATAGATTTTGGTCCATTTGTAAATCAGTTATTATTGTGAAGAAAGACTCTTTTTCCTTTCAGGAATATTCGTAAAGCTTTGTTAAAAATAAGTAGTAAGGCCAGGTGCAGTGGCTTATACCTGTAATCCCAGCACTTTGGGAGGCTGAGGTGGGTGGATCACAGGGTCAAGAAATAGAGACCATCCTGGCCAACATGGTGAAACCCCATCTCTACTAAATACAAAAAATTAGCTGGGCGTGGTGGCGCGTGCCTGTAGTTCCAGCTACTTAGGAGGCTGAGGCTGGAGAATCACTTGAACCTGGCAGGCGGAAGTTGCACTGAGCTGAGATCACGCCGTTGCACTCCAGCCTGGTGACAGAACAAGACTCTGTCTCCAAAACAAAACAAAACAAACAAAAAAAGTAGTAAAACCAAAGCGAAGTGAGCAGACCCCTATATTTTATGTGTGTGTCTTCTGTGCAATACATAAATTTTTGTTACTGTCATATTTAAATTAAGGTGTTAACTTTTAAGTGGATGCAGACTCTTAATTTCTTTCTTTTTTGAATGTTAGGTATAAAATTCTTTTCTATGCGTTTTCTGTATTTTTAAAATTGACAATAATTGCACATATTCATGGGTATGGGTCATACGGTGATATTTCTATACATATCATATATAGTGATCAGATCATGGTAATTAGCATATCCATCACCTCAAATATTTATTGTTCCTTTATATTGGGAACACTCAATATCCTCCTAGGTATTTGAAACTATATAATACATTGTTGGTAACTATCAGACTCTGATTTCCTCATACATATTAGTAAAAAGGTGTGTGAAATAGTATTAGATTGAAAATTAATGAATTTTTTACTTTAAAATACCTTAGATCTTAAGAAGGAATCCCAATGAAATATCTCTTACTGTTTCAGTAGTAAAATAACAACAATCTTGATATTATATCCATTATCCACCTGGCTGGCCAAACGGCTTTGCTTGGTAGGGCAGACAGATGACAGAGTATGGGAGGGGGAAGGAGACCCATTGGAGTGGGACTCCATGTCACAGCCTCTCCCATCATTTTTTCAGTGAAGTTCTCTGGTTGGCCCATTCCCCATCTCCTTATGTTGACTGCCCAGGTTGTGGATATCTGTGCTTCTGGTGGTTAAGCTTGTTGATTAGTTGATAATTATTTTGTTTGATTAAATTTGCAGTTGGTCAGGTGTGGTAGTTAGAAAAGAGTTTGTAGGAGCGGGTCCTGAGAGAGATAGTAGGGTGGTTTGAAGCCAGAGACTAACTTGGATAGTCTGGCTGGCAGTGGAAGAACTGCAGAGCTATAATTTGTTTAAGTATGGGAGACCAGTAAAGTCACTGGACTTGTTGATTTTCTGAGAGGAGAAAGTGGATTGCTTTGAAATCCCCCTCTCTTCCTCCTCCCCATGAATGACACCCAGTTGTTCAGTTTTAGTTCTTGCCACAGCTTGCACATGGAAAAATTCTGCCCCTATTTATAAATTTATGTCATGATTTCTATCATGTTCTAGTTGCTTTTGATAGCGAAGGAGGGAATTTTGGTGCATCATTATCAAATATCTACTGAGCACTGGGCTAAGTGTTGGGAATACAAAGGTATGAGAGACATGGCCCCACCTACATTAATGATGTAACACATGTTTATTAAGCACCTTCAATGCTACAACTACTGTCATGTGCTTTATCTTGTGTAATCCTTATAGCTTAATGCCAGATAAGTTAAATAAAATTAATAGGACACAGTATTTATTTATTTATTTTTAATTTTTATAATTTTAAAATATTTCTTAACTTCTGGAAGAAAGGACACAGTGTTGGTAGCACTGACCCACAAGCCCTTCTATCTCCTTACGTTATTTCAGCTGGAGTGAAATTTTTATGTAAGTGGGAGGGGAAAGAAAAAGCTGGAAGGTTTTGACTGTGTCCTAGTTATGAGGAGCTTTTCATGTCAGGTGTGGGCATCTGGACTTTATTCTGGGATAGTGGCTCAGTGAAGTTTTTGAATAGGGGCTCATAGTAATGAGCACTTATTTTATAAGATGATAATGGATAGGAGAGAAATAGAAGAATGAGAGAGAAATTACAGTGGGCATCTGTTTCAATGAGATTTACATTCATTTGTTTACCCCATAAATGTTGAGTGCTTACTATATGCCAACTACTCTATTAATCACTCAGGATATAGTAGTGGGCAAAAAAGACAAAATCCGTGTCCTTGTGGAGCTTTTATTTTAGTGGTAGGAGTCAGTCATTAACAAATAGTCATATGAAAATATTTTATGTAGTAATAACTACTATTAAGAAAGTACAGCAGGATAAGGAGATAGGATTGCTGAAGTGGCGGGATTACTTTAGAGTGGTTAAGGAAAGCCTCTCTGTAGAGTTGACATTTGATCAGAGACCTGCGTCATGCAAAAGAGCCCACCATTCCAATATCTCAGGGGAGGAGTGGCCCAGGTAGACAAGAGCCCACCATTCCAATATCTCAGGGGAGGAGTGGCCCAGGTAGACAGAAAAGCAAGTGCAAAGGCCCGATGGAGGGATCAAGGATCTACAGACTGGTGAGTCTGGTCATACCAGTAGGGAGAAGGCAGATCACAATGGCTTGGGACCTCATGCTAAAGGATGGAGTTTATTCCACATGTGACAGGACATTGGAGCTTTGTAGGAAGAGAGTGAGGCATGTGAGCTGACTCATGTTTTAAAATGTTGACCATGGTTATAAGTGGGTATTAGACTGTAAGGAGCCCAGCTGGGAGGCTCCTGGAGAAGGAGTCTGGGTAAGAGACAGTGGTATGGACCTTGGTGCTGGTGGCTCAGTGGAAGGAGGAGTGGATAACTTAGAGGATGTTTTGAAAGATATGTTGATGAATTCATGGGGGGTGTAAGGGAAAGAGAAGAATTGAACAGCACTCCTAGGTTTTTGTCCTGAGCATTTGAGTGGATATGATGGCTTTTACTTCATTGAGGGAATACTTGGAGAATAATAGGTTTTTGGGAAAAAACCCAAAAATTTTGTTTTGGATAGATTGAGATCCATATTAGGTGTCTTGGTTCGTTTTGAGTTGCCATAAAGGAATACCTAAAGCTAGGTAACTTATAAAGGAAAAAATATTTATTTGGCACATTATTCTGCTGGATGGAAGACTGGGCATCTGGTGAGAGTCTCAGGCATCTTCTACACATGGTGGAAGGTGAAGGGGAACTGGCATATACAGAGATCACATGGCAAGAGAGGAAGTAACAGAGTGGGTGGGAGGGAGCTGGTTTAGCAATCAGCTCTTGTGGGAATGAGTAGAGTGAGAACTTGCTCACACATTGCCCCCTCTCCCCGGGGAGGGCATTAATCTATTCATGAGGGATTTGCCTAACATCTCCCATTAGGCCATACCTCCAACATTTGGGATCACATTTTGACATGAGGTTTGAAGGGGACAAATATTCCAACTGTAGCCATCCAAGGAGAGAGCTCTGGGGCATAAGCAATGTTTGATGAGATAATGGCTGAGAATTTTCCAAATCTGATGAAAGATATAATAGATTCAGGAAAATTACAAACCTCAAATACACAATTCCTTCAACAAACAGTAAATCTGACAGCTGACTTCTCAGGAGAAACAATGAAAGTTAGAAGACAATGAAATGATGTCTTTAAAACTAAAGGAAAGTAACTGCCAAACTAAAATTCTATAGCCAATGAAAATATCATTGAAGGATAGAGGCAAAATAAATATGTTTTTAGACAAATGAAAACTGAAAAGCTGTATTTCCCACAGACCCAAATGGAAGTGTGGAGATGTGGGATTGAATAATATATTTTGGTGACACATGTTTGAGTTCCTTGAACATACCATGGGGGAAAATTTTCTTCCTGCCAAGAGTGTTTGAGGCACATTCTGTTTACTCTGTCTGATGTTTTTCTCATATCTCTTTGAGAAGTTAACCCACTCTCATCATTTAGATAGAAGCACAAATGCCACTTTCCTGAAGCCTTCTCTGAACCCTGTCTAGTTTAGAACTAAGTCAAGTCCTCTTGTAAAGGGTGTCATAAATATCCAAATATTACTAGAGTGTTACACACAACATTGAATAGGGCAGTTACCATAACATGAATATTTGTGAACTGACAACATATAAAATTAGTTCCCACTCAGACTTTTTGCCTTAACACTAGTGTTTATCCTGTTAGTGTCTTGTATCCATTAATCTCTAGTGGATAGTTGGATGTTTTACAATAATGCAATACAAATGGGTTTCAAAGTAAAATCACACATATTGCCAGCTATGCAGAATTTCTTGAATTTTGGTGACAGTGATGTTGAACTCCTGGAATCACATGCATTGGTAATGACTGGTAAAGATCTGGCAGAGTTATTAATTGAAGAAGACAGAATGGACATTTAATAGACAATAATTTGGAAATTAAAGAATTATAAAGAGGCTTTTGGGAAAATTGATTATTTTTACAAAATTACTCTTTCATAGTCCTGTAAAAGTTCCAAGTGACAATAAGTATTTTGTGTTATACTATCATTTGGTAATGTTATCCTGCCCTCTAATCAACACTTGACTATATTTTCATTTTAAGAATGATTTTCTTAAATATTCTTAAGTGTTGGATGAGATGAACTTAATTTTTTTTTTTTTTTGAGATGGAGTCTTGCTCTGTCGCCCAGGCTGGAGTGCAGTGGTGCAATGTCAGCTCACTGCAACCTCCGCCTCCTGGGTTCAAGCAGTTCTCTGCCTCAGCCTCCCAAGTAGCTGGGATTACAGGCGCCTGCCACCATGTCTGGCTAATTTTTGTATTTTTAGTACATCTTGGCCAGGCTGGTCTTGAACTCCTAATCTCATGATCTGCCCCCCTCGGCCTCCCAAAGTGCTTGGATTACAGGCATGAACCACCATGCCCCGCCACTTAATTTCATTTTTAGCCATCTTTCAAGATAAACCATTCAATTTATTTAATATAGTATAATAAATCCTACAAAAACTAAATAGCTTAAAACTATGGGAATCTTTTGTTGTCTCTCATGGTTTCTGTTAGCCAGGAATTCAGGAAGGACTTGGCTAGGTGGCTCGCTTTTAGGATCTCTCAGACAGTTGTAAACAGCAGTCATCTATAGGTGTGGCTAGGCTGGAATGGCTCACTCATATGGCTGGCTGTTGGCTTGGGGCCTCAGTTGCTTCCCGTGTGTGTCTTTCTGTGGGGCTGCTTGAGGGTCCTCAAGGCATGGTTGCTGGCTCCCCAGAGAGCAAACCATCCAAGAGGCCAAGGTAGAAGCTGCAATGACCTAACATTAGAAGTCACACTGTCACTTTCACCAACTTCAGTTCACACAAGGAGCAACCCTAGTTCACTGTGGGATGAAGCTATGTAAGGACAGGAATACCAGGAGTCATGGATCATTGTGGATAATCTTGAGGGTTGGCTGCCACGTAAGTTATCCTTTCTTTTTCATAATTTATTATGAAAATTTTGTTTTGTTTGAAGTAGATTCCCTCTAAGAGATCTTGATTTGATATCAATTATCATGAGAGAAGTAGGATTTTCTACACCAGTCTTTTGTTCATGTTCTTACCACAGTTGTAGTTCACGTATATTGATGGAGGTATTTTGTTGTCTCCCCTTTAGAACAGTGGTTTGTGAAGGCTGGTCCAAGGCAGCACCAGCTAGCACAGTACTTGGTACATAATGGATGCCCAGTAAAAATGTGTTAAATGAATGAATAAACAAATCTAGTAGATACTATTGGTTCTTGATTAGAGAACCTCCAAACTTAGATAAAGCACCAGCTAGCACAGTACTTGGTACATAATGGATGCTCAGTAAAAGTGTGTTAAATGAGTGAATAAACAAATCTAGTAGATACTATTGGTTCTTGATTAGAGAACCTCCAAACTTAGATAAAGCACCAGCTAGCACAGTACTTGGTACATAAGGGATGCTCAGTAAAAATGTGTTAAATGAATGAATAAATGAATCTAGTAGATGCTATTGGTTCTTGATTAGAGAAGCTCCAAACTTAAAGTGGATTTGTTTTTTGTTTCGTTTTGTTTATTATCCTGGCTATGCCCTTACATTGCTGTTGTAATCAACCTATGTCTTCAGTGTTCTGTATTCATGTTAATGTTTATTTTTAAAAGATGCAAATCAAAACCACAATGAGATACCGTCTCACACCAGTTAGGATGGCAATCATTAAAAAGTCAGGAAACGACAGGTGCTGGAGAGGATATGGAGAAATAGGAACACTTTTACACTGTTGGTGGGACTGTAAACTAGTTCAACCATTGTGGAAGTCAGTGTGGCGATTCCTTAGGGATCTAGAACTAGAAATACCATTTGACCCAGCCATCCCATTACTGGGTATATACCCAAAGGACTATAAATCACGCTGCTATAAAGACACATGCACACGTATGTTTATTGCGGCACTATTCACAATAGCAAAGACTTGGAACCAACCCAGATGTCCAACAATGATAGACTGGATTAAGAAAATGTGGCACATATACACCATGGAATACTATGCAGCCATAAAAAATGATAAGTTCATGTCCTTTGTAGGGACATGGATGAAATTGGAAATCATCATTCTCAGTAAACTATCGCAAGGACAAAAAACCAAACACGGCATGTTCTCACTCATAGATGGGAATTGAACAATGAGAACACATGGGCACAGGAAGGGGAACATCACACTCTGGGGACTGTTGTGGGGTGGGGGGAGGGGGGAGGGATAGCATTAGGAAATATACCTAATGTTAAATGGCGAGTTAATGGGTGCAGCACACCAGCATGGCACAGGTATACATACGTAACTAACCAGCACATTGTGCACTTGTACCCTAAAACTTAAAGTATAAAAAAAAAAAAAAAAAAGAACTGTTAGTATATGTGCTGTTATGGAAGGGAAAAAACAGCCCACATAAGTAAATCTGCACTGTTGAATTGTATGGATTTAGCCTCTTCCCAGGGAGAAAGTTATTCAGCTGAATTCTGTAATTGATCATTTGGTGTTTCTCAAGAATATTGATGACCATTTTCAACAGCTTGGGATGAGTAAGGAAGATAAAGTTATATCTTTAAATAAAAAATGGTTTCTATTTATTGATGTTAAGGATATATGGGTGAGAATTATTCTTACTAAAAAGACAACAGTTACTTAAGTGATCATTTTGTAGGTTTGCTATTTGTAATGTTCTAGAATTTGTTTTATTCATGATTTGTTTTGTCTATTAAAACCAGTTTAAAATTTTCTTTTAATTTAAACATTGATGAGACTTGGCTGGGTAGCGGAATGCCAGAAAGGGCCAAATTCCTGCAGCTGCCTGCACACCATTATTCTGAAATGCTGCTATTTAAATGGCTTAGCTAATAGCTGAAACATGACTCTCTGAGGAGGGTGGTAGCCCCTCTAATTTTCTGCCTTTGCCCCTGCCTTCCTTCTTTTCCTCTTCTTGGAAGTTGTTTTCTGAGTGTTAGTCAGTGCACAATTTCCTTATGGATTCCCAGTTGGAGATGAGGGAATACCCTGGTGAGTTGTGGACACAGCATCACAGAGAGCCTAATACTGAATATTGGGTTGGGGTCTGTGTTCCTCCCTAGATTAGAGATTCTGAAGCAAAGAGACCATGTATAACCTTCAGAGGTTGGTTTCAGATGTTTACACAGCATATCCAGTTAAGACTGGTTAAAGAATGAGATTTATTGGCACACATAAATATGGACGCTGAGCAGTAGGGCAGGGTTCCCACATGACATCATCTGGTGGGTCCAGATTCATTTCCATGTGACTGTCCTGGCTCTCTTCTCCACATCCCCAAGCCATCCTAAAGATGGCTGCAGCAGTTCCAAAGCTCTCTTCTCAACACCGTGTAGAAGAAGAGAGAGTTGTTTATTGAAAACTGCAGAAGATCGAGGAAGATCTTTTCCAAAAGTGTCCATGAAAGTTACCACTCTCTTTGTGGGTCTTTGGCCTAGGTTGGGCCACATTCCTAAACCCATCACTAGTGATGGGTATGGAATTACCCTTGGATCAGTCAGACCCACCCATGGAGTGAGGGGAAGCATTGGAGGAGAGGTGAATTCCTGAACAGAATCAGGGTTTCATTAGGAAGGAGGGAAAACACGCTGGGTAAATGACCAAACAACATTCCTTATCCTCTTTGTTATGTCCCCCATACTTAGAACAATCCCTGGCACATAATAGGTTGTCAATAAATATTTATTAAATTAATTTACTTTTTTATCTTCTGATTTAATTTCTGAGTTCTATGATTGCTCGTTTCCTGAGAGATAAACATTTATACGTTGCTTATTGTCTACTTTTAAGTGAACTTTCAAAAATACTTATTTAAGGCCGGGTACGGTGGCTCACTCCTGTAATCCCAGGATTTTGGGAGGCCAAGGTGGGCGGATCACGAGGTCAGGAGATCAAGACCACCCTGGCTATGATGAAACCCCGTCTCTACTAAAAATACAAAAAAAAAAAATACAAAAAAATACAGAAAAAAAATTAGCTGGGTGTGGTGGCGGGCACCTGTAGTCCCAGCTACTCAGGAGGCTGAGGCAGGAGAATGGCATGAACCCAGGAGGTGGAGCTTGCAGTGAGGTGAGATCGTGCCACTGCACTCCAGCCTGGGCGACAGACTGAGACTCTGTCTCAAAAAAAAAAAAAAAAAAAAACTTATTTAAGTAGCCTGTTGTTATTTTGCTATTAATGGAATTATTAAAAATAATTTATAATAAAACAACTTGGTAGGTAAATATTCAGATAGCTTTGCTTGCATATTACAGTCTAAGGGTTTATCCTTAGGAAAACTAAGAAAGGAAATCTGATTCATTATTTATAACTTGTAAGACAGTGGAAGTATAACCGAGAATGTCATATTATAGTCATGGCATATGGTAGGAGCCATAAAATCTCACATTACTCATTGAAACTTGTTCAGTTAAAAGAAGTGAATTTGGTGTGAGATGACTATAAATCCTGTGACTAATGTAGTGATGATGATGCTTTGTTAAATGAATCCATAAGAAGATACTCAGAAGCTTTCCTGCTGATCCATAGTAATATGGGATATGTATATTTTAATCTCTTGATGCCATAATCTGTAATTAAATTCTTCTATTGCTGGTGCCATTGTTGGTTTACATTGTTGGTTTAAATTTACGTAAAATAAATTTAGCATCTGGATTCCTTAGCTGATTCTCTATGCTGGTGTTTATTGTTCTGCAAGTAGTTCAGACCTCAGAGGTGCTGGCTTGTCTGTTTTATCATATCCGAAAAATGTGTTCTTTCGCATTTGGAAATGAAGCTACTGACCTCCTGAGTACAGGGCATGGGCTGAGGTATTTTCTTTCATTATGATGCCAAGTTGATCGTTTGAGTAGTGGCTGGTGGATTAGGGTGCATGCTTTGTAAGCTCTGTAGCTTTAATTGATGTGTATGAAGATCAGACTTTCTGGTGACATTTAGTCTAATTTGGTGACATTTCGTCTAATGGCCCCAAATACTTTCAAACATTGAGCTTTGTGGCTTAAAAAAGAATATATATATGTGTGTGTGTGTGTGTATGTATATATATGTGTGTGTATATATATGTGTGTGTATATATGTATATATGTGTGTGTGTATATATGTGTGTGTATATACACACACACACACACACACACGTTTTTTGTTTTTTCAACTGTAAGTCCTGGAGTACATGTGCAGTATGTGCAGGTTTGTTACATATGTAAACATGTGCCATGGTGGTTTGCTGCACAGATCAACCCATCACCTATGTATTAAGTCTTGCATGGATTAACTATTCTTCCTGAGGCTCTCCCTCCCACCGCTGCACTTACAGGCCCTAGTGTGTGTTGTTCTTCTCCCTGTGTCCATGTGTTCTCATTGTTCAGCTCTCACTTATAAGTGAGAACATGTGGTGTTTGGTTTTCTGTTCCTGCATTAGTTTGCTGATAACAGCTTCCAGCTCCATCCATGTCCCTGCAAAAGACATGATGTCGTTCCTTTTTATGGCTGCATAGTATTCTATGGTGTATATGTACCATGTTTTCTTTATCCAGTCTATCATTGATGGGCATTTGGGTTGATTCCAGGTCTTTGCTATTGTGATAAATGCTGCAGAAAACATACATGTGCATGTATCTTTATAGTAGAATGATTGCTATTCCTCTGGGTATATACACAGTAATGGGATTGCTGAGTCAAATGGTATTTCTGGTTCTAGATCTTTGAGGAATCGCCACACTGTCTTCTGCAATGGTTGAACTACTTACACTCTCACTAACAGTGTAAAAGCATTTCTTTTTATTTGCAACCTCACCAGCATCTGTTGTTTCTTGAGTTTTTAATA
Organism: Pongo abelii; assembly: GCF_028885655.2. Classification (NCBI taxonomy): domain Eukaryota; kingdom Metazoa; phylum Chordata; class Mammalia; order Primates; family Hominidae; genus Pongo; species Pongo abelii. The sequence goes on from NC_071999.2 coordinate 33,815,727, forward strand.
GTTGCCATTCTGACTGGCATGAGATGTATCTCATTGTGGTTTTGACTTGCATTTCTCTAGTGATCAGTGATGTTGAGCTTTTTTTTCATGTTTGTTGGCTGCATGAATGTCTTCTTTTTTTTTTTTCTTTTATTATTATTATTATTATTATTATACTTTAGGTTTTATGGTACATGTGCGCAATGTGCAGGTAAGTTACATATGTATACATGTGCCATGCTGGTGCGCTGCACCCACCAACTCGTCATCTAGCATTAGGTATATCTCCCAGTGCTATCCCTCCCCCCTCCCCCCACCCCACAACAGTCCCCGAAGTGTGATGTTCCCCTTCCTGTGTCCATGTGTTCTCATTGTTCAATTCCCACCTATGAGTGAGAATATGCAGTGTTTGGTTTTTTGTTCTTGCGATAGTTTACTGAGAATGATGATTTCCAATTTCATCCATGTCCCTACAAAGGACATGAACTCATCATTTTTTATGGCTGCATAGTATTCCATGGTGTATATGTGCCACATTTTCTTAATCCAGTCTATCATTGTTGGACATTTGGGTTGGTTCCAAGTCTTTGCTATTGTGAATAATGCGGCAGTAAACATACGTGTGCATGTGTCTTTATAGCAGCATGATTTATAATCCTTTGGGTATATACCCAGTAATGGGATGGCTGGGTCGAATGGAATTTCTAGTTCTAGATCCCTGAGGAATCGCCACACTGACTTCCACAAGGGTTGAACTAGTTTACAGTCCCACCAACAGTGTAAAAGTGTTCCTATTTCTCCACATCCTCTCCAGCACCTGTTGTTTCCTGACTTTTTAATGATTGCCATTCTAACTGGTGTGAGATGGTATCTCATTGTGGTTTTGATTTGCATTTCTCTGATGGCCAGTGATGGTGAGCATTTTTTCATGTGTTTTTTGGCTGCATAAATGTCTTCTTTTGAGAAGTGTCTGTTCATGTCCTTTGCCCACTTTTTGATGGGGTTGTTTAAATTTACATGAATGTCTTCTTTTGAGAAGTGTCTGTTTGTGTCCTTTGCTCACTTTTAATGTTTCTTTTTCTTTTAAATTTGTTTAAGTTCCTTGTAGACTCTGGATATTAGACTTTTGTCAGATGGATAGATTGCAAAAATTTTCTTCCATTCTGTAGGTTGTCTGTTCACTCTGTTGATAGTTTCAAAAAAGAATATATTTTCCTTAAGTGCCTGCTGGTGGATAGGAAAGCTCAAGTGGGAATGACCTTTTCCTCAATCATTTATGAAACCAGTGGGAAGCAATTTAATTACTACCCTCTTTTTAATTTTTTTCTTATGTTCGTGTTCCTTTGTGTTGTTAATCCCAACTAGTACGTTCACATTTTAGAACCTGAATGTAAGGTCATAGTATCAGTGGTAGGGCAGGGCCTGGGGGAGGGGGGGCTCCATTTTACTTTTTAGAAGGTGTATTTCATTGGTTGCCAAGACTTCTGACCTATTATTTTGTGAGCTGGTTATGTGAACTGCTGATGTTGAAATCTTGACCTGGGGCCTCTCCTTGTTTGAAAACATTCTTGAAACATCATTGCTGTAAATTTGAGAGAGTGAATTTCTCCTGAATAGGATATTTTGCTCTTATCTGCTTTAAGAGAGAGTTTTAAATGATTTCCATCAAATAATAAAGCCCCTTGATGATCTACCAGAGGTTGCAAATTGATGGGGGGGAAAACTCTAAAGTGAGGTCGAAGAATTTCCTTTTAGGGTTGAGTGTCCAACTGATACTGATATTAGAGATGTAGTTAAGTGTGATTGGCACAGTTACATGGCTTTCAGGGTCAATGTTCAATAACCCAGGTAGAAGTGGTTGAATTCATCCAGGTCAGGGAGATAAGGAAGCAAGAAGTTGAGGGTATTTGTGCTAATAATATCTGAAGTCGTGAGGTTGAGGCAAAGAAATAAAGCTAGAAAGGACCTGATATATTGAGAGAAGACAAGAGATTCAGCTACTGAAATACTCCATTCACCATTTCATTACATATCTTGTCAATTTTTGTTGATACTTCATTTCACCAACATGTGGTCTCACTGTTCTATTCAACGCATTTTGGTTAATAATGTGATTTAAGGAAGAAATCTGTATTCATTGTGCTGAACTCACACCAACTCTCTGAAAAACATGAAAAAAGCATTTATTGTTGGCGAAGTTGAAATCTCATTTCCTTCCTGTCTACTGGTTATTGTTTCCTATTTGCATATCACTCCAGGCTAATGAGGAAAAAAACAAAATACATTTTATTAAGATCAGAACAAATCAAGCAAGGTCGATTCCTGAATATTTATGAAACACAGCAGTAAGTGAATAAAGCAAAGCATGAATCAAGTTTGTTGTTCTATCTTGGATTTTGTGAAGTGGAAAAGGAAAGTCCAGGACTCGTGGTAAACACTGGTGTATTCATGCTAACAACTTAGATGGTAACACAGTGTTTATCCATCAAAAAGCAAAGCTTATAATAAAAGGAAAATTAAACATTGAAGATCAATGTACTTAGAAAAAATAAGTCATAATGTAACATATGCATACTTTGGAAAATTTGGGAAGCTGTAAAAAGGAAAACCTAGTCATCACTAGGCACACTACTCAGCTGTAACCACAGATAATATTTTGAGTATACCAGATTTTGTTTTTCCGTGTACACATTATTTTCCTTTTATTAAGTGTTAGGGATTATTTTTAGTAGGTTTCAGCTATTCCTGTCACTTGAAAAGATGAGGCAGACACGATTTTACCCATGGTTAACAGTACAGCATGGTCTCTTTTTGAGAGAAATCTTATAAAAGGTGGAGTTCTAGAATAGATTGTAGTTAATCATTTGTTTTTATGAGTATTTTTGATAGAACTATGTGTGTAAATATGAGGTGCTTATGGAAACACAGAGGACCTAGAATCACCAAGATACTTTTGTTTTTATTTCTTTATTTTTAATTTTTAGACCTGGGGGGTTTGTTACATGGATATACTGTGTAGTGGTGAGGTTTTGGCTTCTAGTGTACCCAGCAGCCACGTAGCGAACATTGTACCCAATAGATAATTTTTTAAGCCCTCACGGCCCCTGCCTCAACTTGGAGACCCCAGTGTCTATCGTTGCCATTTTTATGTCCATGTGTACTTATTGTTTAGTTACCACTTGTAAGTGAGAACATGTGGTATTTGATTTTCTGTTTCTGAGTTATTTCACTTAGGATAATGGCCTCCAGTTGTATTCATGTTGCTGCAAAGGACATTAGTCCGTTCTTTTTTAATGGCTGCATAGTATTCCATGATGTATGTACCACATTTTTTTTTTTCTATTCAGTCGTCCATTGATGGACACTTAGGTTGATTCCATGATTTTGCTGTTGTGAAAAGTTCTGCAATAAACTATGAATGCAGGTATCTTTTTGATAAAATGATTTCTTTTCCTTTGGGTAGATGCCCAGTAGTGGGATTGCTGGATCATATGGCAGTTCTATTTTTAGCTCTTCGAGAAATTTCTATACTGTTTTCCAAAGGGATTGTACTAATTTACATTCCTACCAACAGTGTATGAGCATTCTCTTTTCTTTGCATCCTTCAATATCTGCTGTTTTTTTATCTTTTTAATAATAGCCATTCTGACTGTTTAAAAATTATATCTCATTGTGGTTTTAATTTGCATTTCTCTGGTGATTAGTAACATTGAGGATTTTTTCATATGTTTGTTTGCCACTTGTATATCTTCTTTTAAGAAATGGCTAAGACAGTTTTGAAAAAAGATGACAGTTTTGAGGACTTACATTACTGAATATGGCCGTAGCCAAAGGAAGGACATAAAGATCAGTGGAACAGAATAGAAAGTCTAGAAATGAGCCTACGTATTTATGGCTAATTGGTTTTTGACAAAGGTACCAAGGTATTTCAATGGAGAAAGGATAATCTTTTCAACAAATGGTGTTAGGACAATAGGATGTCCATGTGCAAAACATTGAGTCTTCGATCCTTCCCTCACACCATCTGTACAAAAATTATTTCAATTTTTTTTTTTGGAGACAGAGTCTTGCTCTGTCTCCCAGGCTGGAGTGCAGCGGCATGATCTCGGCTCATTGCAACCTCCACCCCCAAGGTTCAAACAATTCTTGTGCCTCAGCCTCCTGAGTAGCTGGGATTACAGGTGCATGCTACCCACCTGGAAAATTTTTATATTTTTAGTAGGGGCAGGGTTTCACCATGTTGGCCAGGCTGGTCTCAAACTTCTGACTTCAAGTGATCTGCCTGCCTTGGCCTCCCAAAGTGCTGGGGTTACAGGTATGAGCCACCACGCCCAGCCAAAAATTATTTCAAAATTGATCATAGACCTAAATGTAAGATAATGTCTTAGATATAACATCAAAAGCATGGCCCATAAAAGAAAACATTAATAAAATAGACTTTTGGAGCTGGGTGCAATGGCTCACACCTGTAATCCCAGCAACTCAGGAGGCTGAGGTGGGAGGATTGCTTGAGGACAGGAGTTTGAGGCCAGCCTGGGTAACATAGTGAGACTGTCTCTACAAACAAAACAAAACATTACCTGGGTGTGGTGACATGTTTCTGTAGTCCCAACTACTCAGGAGGCTGAGGCGAGAAGCTCACTTAAGCCCAGGAGTTTGAGGCTGCAGTGAGCCATGATTGTGCTATTACACACCAGCCTGGGTGACAGGGTGAGATCCTGTCTCTAAAAATTTTTTTTTAAATAGACTTAATCAAAACTAAAAACTGCTTTTCAAAAGACATCATAAAAAAATGAAAAGGCAAGCCACAGTTAGAAACTTTAGCTCTAAAAAGCAAAAAGAGGATGAAAAGACGAGCTACAGACTGGAAGAAAATGTTTGTAATCCACACATCCAAAAATAGACTGTATCTAGAATATATAAAGAACTCTCAAAACTCAGTAATAAAACAATCCAATTTGAAAATGGGCAAAGACATGAGCAGACTTTACAGACATTTCAGTGAGTAGGATATACAAATGGCAAATAAGACATGAAAAGACGTTCATGTCCTTACCCATTAGGGAAATGCACATTAAAACCACAGTGAAATATCACTGCACACCTATCAGAATGGCTAAAATAAAAATAGCGAGAGTACCACATACTGCTGAGAAATCAGAAATCCTAGATCACTGATGTATTTCTGGAGTAATGTAAAATAGTACAGCCACCTTGGAATCCAGTTTGGCACTTTTCTGTAAAGCTAAAAATGTACTAACTACACAACTTAGCAATTGCACTATTGAGTATTTGTTCCAGAGAAATGAAAACTTATTTTCATACATGAACCTGCACGAAAGTGTTCATAGTAGCTTTATTCAGAATAGAAAAGTAATGGAAACCACCAAAATATTCTTTAATGAGTGGATAAACAACTGTGATACATCCATACCATGGAATACTATGTAACAATGAGAAGGAATGAGCTGTTGATACCTGCAGCAACTTGGATGGATCTCCAGGGAATTATGTGGATTGAAAAAAAGCCAATATAAAAAGGTTAAATACTATATGATTCTGTTAACATAACATTTTTGAAGTAACAAAATTATAGAGATGGAGAACAGATAGTGGTTGCCAGGGGTATGGAATAGGGGAGGGTCTGGCTATAAAGGGGTAGCAGGAGGAGGCAGGAGACTTGTGGTGATGGAGCAGTTCAGTATCTTGATTGTGGCCATGGTTACATGATTCTAAACATTTTATCAGATTGCACTGAAGAGATGCTTAATATCACTAATCATTAGGAAAATGCAAACCAAAATTGTAGGGAGATACTTTTTCACACCCATTATAATGGCAATTATTTAGAAAGTTAGGGAAATAGCAAGTGTTGGTGAGGATGTGGGGAAATTGGAACTCTTGTGCATTGGCTGGGGGGAGTGTGAAACGATGTAACTGCTATGGAAAATAGTATGATATTTCCTCAAAAATTAGAAATAGCTGCTGTATGATTTAGCAGTTCCACTTCTGGATATATACTCCACTTCTGGATATATAGTCTGAATGGAAAGCAGGGATTCAAATAGATATTTGTACATTCATGTTCATAGCAGCATTATTCACTTTAGGCAAAGGTGAAAACAACCCAAATGTCCATTGATGGATGGATGGGTAAACAAGATGTGGTATATACATATGATGGAATATTATTTAGCCTTAAAAAGGAAGGAAATTCTCACCTATGCTGAGGTATGAATGAACCTTGAGGACATGATGCAAAGTGAAATTAACCAGACACAAATGCACAAATATTGTATGATTCTACTTACATGAGGTACCTACATTAGGCAAATTCATAGAGAAAGGAAGTAGAATGGTGGTTGCTAGGGGCTGGTAGGAGAGAGGAATGGGTGTAGACTTTGGCAAGATGAACAGAGTTCTGGGGATGGATGGTGGTGATGTCTGTTCAACAGTGTAAATGTACTTAATGCCACTGAACTGTACACTTAAAATAGTTTAACAGCTTAATTTTAAGAGTATTTTACCACAATAAAAATTGCATAGATCTACACACACGAGTACACACACGGCACACACACATACACACTTGGGAGTGGGGAACGGTAATGAGTGCTTTTGAAGCTAGTGAAATCTGAATGAAGTTTGTAGATGTACCAACGCAATTTTCTGGTTTGATATTTTACTGTAGTTAAGCAGGGTGTTCTCACTGGGAGAAACTGGGCGAAATGTACATAGGACCTTGCTGCATTTTTTGTTACTTCCTGTGAATGAATGTATAGTTATTTCAAAATAAAACATGTTTTTTTTTTTTATTTTTGAGACAAGCCACAAATTTTCCTGGTATACAGGAAATAGAAAAAAACTAACTGCAGTTATTGGGAAAGTTTACCAATTGTTGAGAGAGTTTATCATTTTGTCAGAGTCCTCACCTGTGTGTGTATGTGTATAAAAATTAATTGCACCTTTTAAGTTTTTTTTAAGGTAAGGGTCCACTTTTTGAAATTTATCATCAATCATTTTGACTCCTGGTCATTAATCTCCCCAAGTAAATAAATAAATTTCCGAATGGTAGCTTTATCTTAACAGATTTGGTTTGGGTGTTTTAGGAAAAGCATCACTCATACTTTGCTTTTTATCTTGCTCTGCAGTGATTCTGTTTTGTTTTATGCATCATCTGGTAAACATTAGTGAGAAAGTTTGGCGAGAATACAGACATATGTGTTCAACTAGATTAAAAAATGTTCTTGGCAACTCAGTGATACCAAGAGGTCAGCAGGGAGGAGTGGCTGGGTAGGGGTTACTTCTGTGGATAAAGGGAAGGAAAAGAAGCTGACATTGATTGTCAACATTTATGGAAACCTGTTCTGCAACTACTGTTGTACTTTTATACGTGCCTTATTTAGGGGGATTAAGTGTTCTTTACAAGGGAAAATTGAAGCCTAGAAACACTGAGTACCTTTCCCAAGGTTAGACAGCTGGTGAATGCCCAAGTTAGGATCCAGACTTATTTTGGAGAAGCATCAAAGTATGGAACCATGAGTTCCTGGGGTCAAATTTAGGAAGACACCAATTTTACTACCTTTGTTGATGTTTAGCTCTGGATGGCCATGGTTTATAAGCAGGAAGTGTTTACAACACATACTTGTATGGACCAATCTTAAAGATAAATATTCGACACTATATTTCTGAGAGCAAATAGCTGTTGATATATATCCAACAAATATTTATTGAGTTTTTAATTATCCCAGGCAGTGTTTTAGGGACTGAGGATATAGTAATGGACAAAGCAGATCAAAATCAAGGAAAACAAGTAAAATATATGTTAAGATAGTGATAAGGTCTATGGGAAAACCTTTAGAAGGGAAGGCTGTAGGATGTAGTGCAGTGGGTTGATATTTTGATAAGTCATCAGGGAGAGCCTCACAGGGTGGATGACACTGGGCCACCTGGAGGCAGTGAGGCTTGTGGAGCAGCTGGGGAAGGGCATTCCCAACAGAGGGAATAGTGAGTCTCCAAGCCTCAGATGGGAATGTGCCTGGTGTGGCATGGAACAGCAGAGGCCAGTGCATCTGGGCAGAGTTGCTGGTGGGGAGAGGAGTGGTCAGGAGTGAGGTCAGAGGGATGTAGGGGCCATACCAGGAAGGGCTTTGTAGGCCGTTGTTAGGACTTTTGCTTTTACTTTGTGAGATGGGAAGTGGCTAGAGGGTTTTGAGCAGAGGAGTGCTGTCATCTGACTTAATTTTGAAAGGATCATTCAAGGGGTTTGCTGAGAAGAGATGGAAGGGGGCCAGCAGGGGAGCAGGGAGGCAGGTTCAAAGCCATCACAGTAATGCAGGCAGAAGATTATAGAGACTTGGGTCTAGGGTTAGTGGTGGAGGTGGGGTGAAGTGGTTGAAATCTGATTTTACTTTCCAGGCTGAGCCCACAGGAAGTGCTGATGGATTAGCTATGAGGTATGAGAGGAAGAGAGGCATTGACAAGGACTGCAAGTTCTTTGGTCTAAGTAGGGAAAGAGATGAAGTTGTGAATGCTGTGTGTTGAGATGGGGAAGAGTGTGGCAGGGCAGATCAGGGGCTCAGTGTGGATTAAGTATGAGAGTGCTAAGGGGAAATGTGTGTTGCCTATGTGCAAATCATCATGGTAGCACTTTTAAGCAGACAGAAGTGTAAAATACTCTCCAGGAATGTGCTCTCCAGAAACTCACTGACAAGTAAGGGGAGATAAAGTATGCACAGACTTACAAAGTACATGACGTTTATGGATGATAAGCCATTCATTCATTCTCACCATTGAGACCAAAGCTGCTTCAGCACTTCAGATGCAGAATGATGGCCATGGGCACAGCAGTTTAGGATTAGGTGGACTGTGATGAGCAGCTGGTGCTTTTCCTTGGCTTTGAAGTGCTTGTAGGGCTTGGCAGGTTGGAGAGCTGGGAGGCCAGTGTCTCTGGAGTGGTGCAAGGTACAGAGCTAGTGTGTTCAGTAAGAGGGAATAAATTGTGTTGACCAACATGAGGTTCGAGTTGGAGATCAGCAGAGGTTAAGGTTGGAAGTACATCCTGCTTGAGGAAGGCTCTGAGTGCTGGCTAAGGAAGTTGGCCTTCATTTTGTGGATAATTGGCCATGATTGAAAGGGGTTGATTTGGGTAGTTGACCTGATTGAACTACTGCCTTGGGAAGTTTGATCATTCCCTCAGGTTTCTTAGAAGTAGGCGTCTTTGGTGTATAATCATGCTTATTCTCCGGGCAGCTTTGACATGGCTGACTACTGTCTTCCAGATACACTCGCCCCTTTCAGCTCACTGGACGCTACTCATTTCTGACGCACCTCCCATCTCTCTGACCACAGCTGCCCCATCATTGACTCAGGAGATACTTATTGAGAGTCTGCTCAGTGGCAGCCCTCATGCTGGACACAGCGGGTGAGGCAGGCAGGGTCTAGTGGGGAGCAGACATTCCATAAATGGTCACACACACCGCTGCATGGTTTCGGGTTTCCTAAGCCCTGGGAAGGGAAACTACAGAGCACTTAAAGAAGGGCTTTGAAGCTGAGGAAGAGGCTTTTGAGCTGAGGTCTGGACTTCAGTGGGCCAAAGGGAGGGAGGAAGAGCATTCTGGACCTTGCAGGCATGTGCCAAGGTGGGATGAGCTTCATGCACTCGGGCAAGAGCAAAGGCCTGTGTGGCTGCAGATGTGAGGAGGGTCCCTTGAGGTCTGCTTTAGGACCTCTTTCTTCTCCCATGCCACTCCCTGGGGCTATCATCTCTTCCCTTGATCTCAGCTATCCTCTGGGCAGTTAGTTTCTCTTCTTACCTCCCTCATGACATCTAGACTGCCTCACTGTTATCTCTACCTGGAAGTCCCAAAGGCGTGGTTAACTTCCTGTGTCCTAAACTCTAAGAAGTATTAAGAAGTATCTTCCCACTTTGCCATTTCTACTTTCCTTCAAGTTTTTCTCCTTGTCCCAGACACCTTTTATTCCTGCTGTTGGCCGTCCAGTCGCATAGCTGTAGTGCCACTCTTCTTTGAAACCTTTCCTACCTGTTTATTCCTACCTGTCTCCCTGGCAGAACAGTTTAATCCTGGGACCCTCTAAAACACTGTTCATTCCTCTCTGTCCATTATTTGTTTGAACTATTGACTATTGTATATTTGTCTGAGTTCTTAATGGATTGAATCCTTCTGAACCTTGTATTGCTGGGGCTTTGCATGATATTTGGGTCTCAGAGTTTTACTAAATAGCATTTTATGAACACAATAAAAATAGCTATTGAAACACTGGTAAAAGTGTTTTAAATAGGACAGTCAAAGTAGAGAGAACAGAAAGAGTCATGCCTGATACAGAATGTGAATATGTCAGATGGAGAAGACCCATCTATCTGGTTTTCCTCTTGGCATCTTTTTTTTTTTTTTTTGAGATGGAGTTTCGCTCTTGTTGCCCAGGCTGGAGTGCAATGGCATGATCTCCGCTCACTGCAAACTCTGCCTCCCGGGTTCAAGCGATTCTCCTGCCTCAGCTTCCCGAGTAGCTGGGATTACAGGCATGGGCCACCACACCCAGCTAATTTTTGTATTTTTAGTAGAGACGGGGTTTCTCCATGTTGGTCAGGCTGGTCTCGAACTCCTGACTTCAGGTGATCTGCCCGCCTCAGCCTCCCAAAGTGCTGGGATTACAAGTGTGAGACACCACGCTCGGCTCCTCTTGGCATCTTAATCAAGGGATGCTGTTGATTATTATTATTCTGCCTGCAGACCCCATATTGATCTTGTAAAATCTGAAAAACAAGAGATATTTCGAGAGAGAGAATTGGTCCCTTGAGATATTGCAAGCAACCTTTGGGTTGCATCCCTTACATTTAGAATTGCATTGTCAATGTCCAGGGCAAAGGGTAAGGGACAACCCAAATCATTTGGAAAGATTAAAGGATAAGAAAGAAAATTGTATGCTAGCTTGAACCATCCCCTCCACCCCCTCCCAGGAAAACTGTAATTGATATTGAAGTTCCGACAACTAAGTATCTACTTGGAAGTAATTAGCATTTACTGAGGGTGCTTCATAGAATCCATTTGTTTTAATTTCTTTTTAATTCCTTGTGATGATGGTGGTGACAGGTTCATTGTTCATTTGTTCTCAGCTGTTCCCTGGAGGTGTAGCTCTTCACCTGCTCCTGGTTCTGTGTGGCAGGCTTCAGAAAAAAAAGAAAGGATCTCATGTTGGTTCCATTGAAGGGGAAAAAAAGTCGGAAGCATTTCGGGTTCACTTACTTGCAAAGATGAATTAAGATAAGCATTGCCTACCCCAGAGTAATTAAACTCATTTCCACAGTAGCATTTTCTCTTCTGTGCTCGTGTCACGCTTGCAGGGACATGTTCATTATTTCAGACTTTCTAATTATAGCAGTCATCACAGACTTCGGTGAGCTACCTTGTTATTAGGTAATAACTCTGTTGTTGGGCTTGCATCTGAAGTTGTGATGAAGGGGAAGTGTGCACTGAGCATGGGTGTGTCTCTTTTTCAAGGATTCCACGTGTTCCCTTCGTTTCTGTATCTCTTGCAAACACTTATAGAGTGGTGCTTTATGATGCATGCTGAAATATGCATTTCAGAAGAAAAGATGAGGGATTTTTTTTTCCTCTTAGAAGGTAGCCATGCCTGGGGAAACATGGACAAAACACTAAACTCTGAGATGCTCTAATTTTGTGATTCTAAGTGATTCCATAATAATCAATAGCAATAAGGGTAAGAGTCCCTAAGAGTAGCAATTAGAGACCCAGGCATGACCCCCATAAGCTCCCACTTAGTGTGTGCGCGTGTTTTCTGCTCTTAAGTGGAGTTTGGGCATGAGACGGCAGATCTGTTCCACTATAATGCAGGTGTGTGAGGCTGAGGTGAGGGGATGCAGGATGTGGGGTGCCCCAGTGATACTCGGTTAAGGTCTTGGCTACATTTGTCCACACCTGCATTCCAGTGTTTGTTTTGGAGGGCATAGCAAGAAAGTTTTATGTAACGTAGCACCTTTTTATTAGACTGTAAAGCACAGTGTTGTCCCTGGAGCATCCCTGTTTTGGCAGTGTAGCTTCACTTCTGATGGTTTGTACTCCATGATTACAGAATTGCATAAGTTATTAGAGCTCCCAGTGATTACATCATAATTCTATAAGATGGCTCGGAAGGGACCTTACTGAAACATCTAGACAAGTATGTTTCAAACACCGGTGATTTGAGTGTTATTATAGCCATCCTTTTGCTGTATATAAGAACTACCATTATTAGTTATGTCTCTCTGGATTCTATCCTGTGTTTGGCTTAGCCTCATCTGAAGCATACTGTTTGGATTTGATAATGTTGCAGCTAGGACTCTGGAGCCAGACTACCTGGGTTCAAATCCTGGCTCTACATCTTCCTGGTGTGGCAACTGGGAGCAAGTCACTACATTTCTTTGTGTCTCTGTTTTCCTGGGTGCAAAATGGAGACAATAATAATCTCTGTCTCCTAGTGTTTTTATGAGAATTAAATGAAAAAAGTAAAATATTTACATTAGTGCCTAGCACACAGTAAGTGCTCACAGAATGCTAGTCTTATTAGTTATATATTTTTATATATAGAAATATGTATAAAACCATTGAAATAAAAAGTTACTTTCATGCTACTTACAATTAGATTTTATTAGTGGGATATTTTTATGCTCCCTAAAATTAGATTACATTTTATTAATGGAGTATGTATTTTTCTGTGAGAAGCATTGATCCTGTCATCTAGTCTCATGGCTTTTTGGTGTTTAATTGTTGCCTACATTGCCCTAGACTGAGGCCTCCAGGGATTCCACTTCATTTGAGCCAGCTGTGTCTGTTAGAATAGCTTTTCATGGGGCAAGCGCCATGGCTTCCTTCCATCCATTGCATTTTACCCTTCGACATCAGAGGGACCAACTCTAATCTCTCTTCTCCATTACAGCCCTTTGCATAATTGAAGAAAGCTGTCATGTTTCCCAGAGTTTCCTCTTCATCAGCCCTATAAAGTGTCAGTTTTCCCCTCTGGATGAGCCCCTGCCTGCCTTGCTTGTATAAAGTCAGCCCCTTGCAGGGAACGAAGCTATGGGAGAGGAGATTTGTCTCAGGACATGTGGGATACATTTTGTTTGTACTAATTAGTGCTCGTAAATGCTATGAGCACCTGGAAGCTGGAAGCAGCCAGTGTCTTCTCAGATAGAAAAGTTGCAGGTGGAACCAGTGGATCCAGCCAGTATCCCTGTAAAGAGCCAGAAACGGTAATTTAAAGAAGGCTTGGAAAACTGGTGCTTGTGGTTGCCTCTTGAAAGGGAACTGGGTGGCAGGTGAAACTTACTTTTCACCATCTACTCTTTTATGTTTCACATTTTACACCATACAATGTATTGCCTATTGAAAAAATCATACACACACATATTGAAAAAAGGCAGAATCGTAGGCTGTTGAACTGAAAGGCATTAAAAAATAGTATGAGGGAGGAGCTTTGTAAATGTTAAGTTCCTAAGGGAACAAAAAGATAGGGGCATTGTGCTGAAAGGAGAAGATGAAATAAATAAGAATAACAACAGGCTGGGCACGGTGGCTCATGCCTATAATCCCAGCACTTTGGGAGGCCGAGGTGGGCGGATCTTGAGATCAGGAGATGGAGACTATGCTGACCAACATGGTGAAACCCCATCTGTACTAAAAATACAAAAATTAGCTGGTCGTGTGGTGGTGCGTGCCTGTAATCCCAGCTACTCAGGAGGCTGAGGCAGGAGAGTCGCTTGAACCGGGGAGTCGGAGGTTGCAGTGAGCCGAGATCACGCCACTGCACTCCAGCCTGGCGACAGAGCGAGACTCTGTCTCAAAAAAAAGCAAAAAAAAACAACAAATGACAAAACTTTATCTCTAGGCTTTTCCCTCCCCTGATATACTCTATTTGGTCTAGCTTCTCCCCTAAGATCCGGCTCAGCTGCTATTTTCCCCTGGGAAGCCCTCCTTAACCCTCTAACCCCTTCACCAGCCTGGCTCTAGGGCTTCCCTTCCTGTTTCTCAGCAACTCGTGCGGGCTTCTAGGCTTGTAAAAGTCTACTTAATACAGATACCATTATTCATTTACTTCTCAGCCTTTTTCATTCCATATTCCTGGACTCCTTGAGGGATGGACTGCCTCCTTAGTATTTATATACCCTGTGTTATGTCAGTGAGATGCCTGGCATAGTGAATGTGTGGATGTATCTGTACTGAATGATCACACGTGTGTGGGTGGCGCTTGGGGCTATGGGTGAGGTATAGGAAGGCTTCCTGGGGCAGCTGGTGCTGGAGCCATCCTGAGGTCTTGGTAAGCATTTGCCAGGCTGAGAAGAAAGAGACAACCCTCTGGGCAAGGTGAACAGCAAGTTTAAGGGCACAGAGGCATGACTGAGGTTATCCTTTTAGAACAACCCATTCTAAAAGAAAAATGTTTTAACCCAAAACACACCTAACATTTTATAGCAAGATATACCTAATATTTACCCACATTATTAAAAAAATTTGTGCTATTTTGCTTTTTAATTTTTACTTCAGATTGAAGATGACTCTGGGTTCATTGAGTGCATTTTGAATCACCTGATGGGGTTGGATGAGAGGTTATCTGGATTGGGCATTTTTTCCTTCTTGACACTTCTCTTTCTCTCCTTCTCATTCTTCTCTTTCCCTTATCTCCTGATTTCTGTAAGAATCTACTATGTAAAACACATTGCCCAGCATGTGGGGGACCTTGGTGAAGAGCTTATGGCCTTGCAATGAACCTCAGGTACAAGACTCTAAAACAAGACAGAAAGTGATGCAAGCCACAGGAGAAAACCTGTTGGTGTCTATGAGAGTTCACAGGAAGGAGGACTTCTTTCCATGTAGAGAAGACCAAAGAAGGCTTCATGGTGGGAATGATTTTTTTTTAGCATGTGGAATTTAGGTGTGAGGAGTCTTGGGGTGGTAGGCATTCATTGGGGAGAAAACAGCAGAAGCAAATGTCTGCAGACAGGATGGCCTTCCACATGGTTGGAGAGGAGGAGCAGCATGAAATAACCTTGGAGGGTTCATTTTCAGGTGTATATGGAGGTTCTTACTGCAAGTGGAGAAGTTTGGACTTTCTTCTTTAGGTAGTCAGGAGCCAGTGAGATTTTTGAGCATGCAGTTGATGTATCAGAGCTGTAGGCAGAGTCAGGTGTCCTAGCCAGACAGAAAAACCAGCTTGAAAAGCTGTTTATTAAGCCAGCTGGGAAGAGGTATTCATGTAGGGAAAGAAAACCAACAAAATCAGGAGGGAAAGTAGTTCTGGCACATGGTGCTTTGAGGAGATCATTAAGGATTCATTCTGTCTCCAGTTTAATACAGAAAGTGGCACAGGGCAAACATAGACGGGAAGTGGCCAAGGAAACAATAAGAATGATGTGATCTTTTCCTAAGTGCTGAAGGTAAAGCCATTGGTCAACTGATGTGATTTGTGGTTAGAAGAATCTTGGAGCTGCCAGGTATGGGCTATATTATTGGTTCGTTATGTATGTTTCTATTAGGATTGGAATGTCTAGTAATTATCCTAAGGTTTCATCATGAGTAATTCTGAAACTTTCTGAAATATAGGAACAGACGCATCCCATGAAGACACTGTGCTTTGCTGGTTCCCTGGAGGAGCTGGGATTTTAGCAACATCAGAAGAGAGACTGAGTATTGAGATACCCTCCAAGTGGTTTTTAAAGCTACAGCTGACTAAATGAGGAGACAGGTTAAACAGACATTCCATATGAATAGAACATGATTGTAATTATTCTTATCCTTGAGTTGTGAGGCTTGGTTTCTGTCATGTGCAGACTTGCAAATTTTTATGACTCAAAGAAATATGTTGTAAAGGTAGGCACCAGATCGACATTGTTTTGGTTTTGCCAAAGATTTGAGATTTTGCATGTACAGCAAGTAAGTCACACTTTGTTTTATAGTGATGGGCAAAAGGCACATAGAGTGAGTTTGTTGTTGAGAACTTAGAGTTGTATCATTTTGCTCTTCAGGGTCTGCCAGGCTATCCCTTGCTGTTTAACTTCCCTCTTCGTCTCTTTTTCTTCTATGGACTGAATTGTGTACCCACTCCACCCTCACCCCACAATTCATATATTGAAGTTCTAGCTCCTGACATGATGGCATTGGAGATGAGGCCCTTGGGAAGTAAGTAGGTTTAGATGAGGTCACATGAGGGTGGGGCCTCTGGGATGGGATTAATGTCCTTATAAGAAGAAAGAGAGTTGGGGGGGAGAGAGAGAGAGAGAACAGAGCTCACTGTCTCTGCTATGTGGGGACACAGCAAGAGGCTGGCCATCTGCAAGCCAGGAAGGGGGTACCCTCACCACAAACAAAATCTGCCAGCACCTTGATCTTGCACTTCCAGCCTCAAGAACTGAGAAAATAAATTTCTGTTGTTTGAGCCAGCCAGTCTGTCCACTCTGTGGTGTTTTGCTGTGGCAGCCCAAGCTGACCAATACAGTGCTACCATGTGTAAAACTTAGGACAACTGAGGGTTTAAGGTCATGTGTTTATTACATAGAAATGCTGTACCATTCCTTAGACCGTATTATGTAATGCATTTTGGCATATAAATGTCTGATAGAGATAGGCCAAGATGAAAAACTGGGGTGGGATTGTGTGACAAATTTTAGTAAAGGGTAGGGCATACTTTGCTTAAGAATCAGTAAAATCTTTGCAGCCAGGGACAATGTATGCTCTAAGTATGGACTCTGGCAGCCTTTTGTGTGTTTTACTAGCTTCATGTAGAAATATAGAAGTTCTTGGATGTATAGTCAGATTAATGAATTGGCTAATTTATGATTAATATCAATTTTGGGGACCACAGTAGCAACAAAAGAAGTACCTAAGGTGAAACAGTTTAAAACAGAAAAAGGATTAAAGAATGTGTTTCGAAGATCTCGAAATCCATCTGTCAGTTTTAGCTCTCCTAAAAATCATTTGTTCACAGTGGCTGAAGGCCAGCCTCATATATACCAAGTTATATTTAGAAAAACAAAGGGGGAAGGGGAAGCTCGTATCTATTTGTGGAAGTAGTCCCAGCTATGTTTTTATACCTCCCAGATCCGAAGTACAGTGGGACTCCCTTAGAATGCAGTTTCATGGGCCTCTGAGACATTATCCCTCTTGGAAGAGAGCATATCCTCTAAGTCTTTTATTGTACTAGGCTGATATAGTGGCAATATTTCATGGGTTTTACTTGACTTGTTTTTCATGCTAATTTGTGTAATAATGAACTGTGCTTGTGATGGACTTTTAGGATATAGAAAACTATTTTGAGGAATTCTGTAATTCAAAAAAAATTATAGTTGAGTATTGTGAATTTGGAACCACATAACTCCCCAATGTTAATTCAGACAATTAGACAGTTACATTCATTCTTTCAGATTAAATAGTATTATTAGATAGTGTGTATCTACCAGGCATAGTTCAAGCAGTGGGGAGATTTAGTATATAATCTTTGGAAAACTTGTGCCCTTAAAATATGGTTAACTGTCTATAGGTCCATGAAGATGAGTATTAAGTTCTTGGGAAATCAAAACAACTGAGTTGTTCATTGTACACACATCTGCACCAGTGCCATGGACACTGCAGAGAAGCAGCAGACCTCCGCTGTTGGATATGGTAGCCACTAGCACAAGTGGGAATTTAAATGTAAATGAATTAACGTTAAATACAATGCAGAATTCCGTTTCCTAGTTGCACAGCCACATTTCACATACTCATTAGCCAAAACAGCTAGTGGTAATTCTGTGAGATGGTGCAGATGTAGGATATTTCCACCAGCTCAGGAAGTTCTATTGGATAATGTGGTGTGGGAACATTTTTTTCTGCCCCTGATTAATTTTAAATCTATTTTAAATCTGGGATAGAAAGATGTGCAGAAGGAGAGGATAAAAGAAAACATAATTAACATTTTTATCAGCAGTGTCTCTGGGCAGCATGTGATTGATTATTGGAGTAATTTTATAGATAATATACAAGATGTTAGACTGAGATGATTAGGGAAGCGTGGTAATTTTTACTGGATTTTCAATTAACCAGTGGGATTCCAACAGCAGTGATGAAGTGGGAGGCATTCTATAATCAATGTGCAAAAATCACAAGCACTCTTATACACCAATAACAGACAAACAGAGAGCCAAATCATGAGTGAACTCCCATTCACAATTGCTTCAAAGAGAATAAAATACCTAGGAATCCAACTTACAAGGGACGTGAAGGACCTCTTCAAGGAGAACTACAAACCACTGCTCAGTGAAATAAAAGAGGATACAAACAAATGGAAGAACATTCCATGCTCATGGGTAGGAAGAATCAATATCGTGAAAATGGCCATACTGCCCAAGGTAATTTATAGATTCAATGCCATCCCCATCAAGCTACCAATGACTTTCTTCACAGAATTGGAAAAAACTACTTTAAAGTTCATATGGAACCAAAAAAGAGCCCTCATTGCCAAGTCAATCCTAAGCCAAAAGAAGAAAGCCGGAGGCATCACGCTACCTGACTTCAAACTATACTACAAGGCTACAGTAACCAAAACAGCATGGTACTGGTACCAAAACAGAGATACAGACCAATGGAACAGAACAGAGCCCTCAGAAATAATGCCGCATATCTACAACCATCTGATCTTTGATGAACCTGACAAAAACAAGCAATGGGGAAAGGATTCCCTATTTAATAAACGGTGCTGGGAAAACTGGCTAGCCATATGTAGAAAGCTGAAACTGGATCCCTTCCTTACACCTTATACAAAAATTAATTCAAGATGGATTAAAGACTTAAATGTTAGACCTAAAACCATAAAAACCCTAGAAGAAAACCTAGGCATTACCATTCAGGACATAGGCATGGGCAAGGACTTCATGTCTAAAACACCAAAAGCAATGGCAACAAAAGCCAAAATTGACAAATGGGATCTAATTAAACTAAAGAGCTTCTGCACAGCAAGAGAAACTACCATCAGAGTGAACAGGCAACCTACAGAATGGGAGAAAATTTTTGCAATCTACTCATCTGACAAAGGGCTAATATCCAGAATCTACAATGAACTCCAATAAATTTACAAGAAAAAAACAACCACATCAACAAGTGGGCAAAGGATATGAACAGACACTTCTCAAAAGAAGACATTTATGTAGCCAAAAGACACATGAAAAAATGCTCATCATCACTGGCCATCAGAGAAATGCAAATCAAAACCACAAGAGATACCATCTCACATCAGTTAGAATGGCGATCATTAAAAAGTCAGGAAACAACAGGTGCTGGAGAGGATGTGGAGAAATAGGAACACTTTTACACTGTTGGTGGGACTGTAAACTAGTTCAACCATTGTGGAAGTCAGTGTGGCGATTCCTCAGGGATCTAGAACTAGAAATTCCATTTGACCCAGCCATCCCATTACTGGGTATATACCCAAAGGATTATAAATCATGCTGCTATAAAGACACATGCACACGTATGTTTATTGCAGCACTATTCACAATAGCAAAGACTTGGAACCAACCCAAATATCCAACAATGATAGACTGGATTAAGAAAATGTGGCACATATACACCATGGAATACTATGCAGCCATAAAAAATGATGAGTTCATGTCCTTTGTAGGGACATGGATGAAGCTGGAAACCATCATTCTCAGCAAACTATCGCAAGGACAAAAAACCAAACACGGCATGTTCTCACTCATAGGTGGGAATTGAACAATGAGAACACATGGACACAGGAAGGGGAACATCACCCACCGGGGCCTGTTGTGGGGTGGGGGGAAGGGCGAGGGATAGCATTAGGAGATATACCTAATGTTAAATGACGAGTTAATGGGTGCAGCATACCAACACGGCACATGTATACATATGTAACTAACCTGCATGTTGTGCACATGTACCCTAAAACTTAAAGTATATAAAAGAACAGGTTGAAATTTTGTTGGGGGGCTGGGGAGTGGGCAGTATAAGATGTGTTTGATGCAAGAACAGCTGTATAATTTGGAGGACCCCATACAAAATAAAAATACGGGGTTTCCTGTTAAAAAATTCGTAGGTATTTGTAGTCCATAACAGAAGAGCTTTAAACCAAGCACAGAACTGTTCCAAATCATGGGGTAGCATGGCATGGTTTAAAGTCTGGTGAGTGAGCCAAATTGGCTAGGTTCTGATGAGTTCTAAAGGTGAGTAGTAAGAGATACATGGCGAAAAACACTATCACAAGCTAAAAACCTTTCTTGTCTCAGCTTCACCATATCAGAGCATGGTATGTTCCTCATGGGTTGTTGTTTGGGGCCGGAGCCCTGCTCTTTCCACAGTGGTTTGTCTTTCCATCCTGAACATCACACCGAAGATAGCATTATTTTTCTGAATCCATTGTAAAGCAAGAGTACATGATGAACTACCCCATCCCTGCTGATTGTGAACATTATCTCTTCAAATAAAATAAATGATGTGGTTTAGAAAGTACCATCTGAGTGCCACACTAGCTGGGGGCTTGGCATTCATTACTTTGTTAGCTGACAGTTACACCAGAACTTTCTCTTTCATTTTGAATGTCTCAATGGGAATCATTACTGCAAATAAAAAAGCAAAATAGAAGTCACTGTGGAGACGTTAATATTTTTATTTTAGACATACTTAACAAATAATATGTAATGGGCTAGGAATTTTTGGCATTTAAATGCTGATTTCACATGAGCTATGATGTGTGGATCATCTTTAGTTAAATGTGTGATTGAACTGTGCGTAGTGTTTGCCTGCCATATGGGTGCTTAAGGAAAATAAAATAACACAGACTCAATGAAGATGCATACCTTTTATTTGGCAAATAATTCAAATTCCCTTTCTTCCCACCTGTTTTCAGTCTTCTACCACAAACCACGCTGGCTTGGCAAGGAGAATGTCTCAGTTTTTCTTCTTCAGGCAATAAATACATTTACCCTTGACGTTATTTAGTTTTCTGTTTTGAGGTAATTGTAGATTCACAGGCAGTTGCAAGAAATAATAGAGATCTCATGTACCCTTTATCCAGTTTTCCTCAATAATAATATCTTGTAAAACAATAGTAAAATATCACAATGTTAAATCAAGTTTAGCCTGAAGCTGCCTCCTCACATATTTTAAGTTCAGCCAAAAGATTTCTCTGTATATTGTGAACTGTAACCTAAATGAACTTGTAAACAGAGTGTAGCCGACTCTTGTGCCAATCACCAGATTTTGTCCAAAGGTGGCCAGCTGTTCAAATAAGGCAAATGCCAAGCTGTAAGCAATCCAGCTGTTTCTTTCTTTTTTTTTTTTTTTTTTTGAGATCGAGTCTCACTCTGTCGCCCAGGCTGGAGTGCAGTGGCGCGATCTCGGCTCATTGCAAGCTCCGCCTCCCAGGTTCACGCCATTCTCCTGCCTCAGCCTCCTGAGTAGCTGGGACTGCAGACGCCCGTCACCACGCCCGGCTAATTTTTTTGAATTTTTAGTAGAGACGGGGTTTCACCCTGTTAGCCAGGATGGTCCCGATCTCCTGACCTCGTGATTCACCCGTCTCGGCCTCCCAAAGTGCTGGGATTACAGGCGTGAGCCACCGTGCCCAGCGCAATCCAGCTGTTTCTATATCTGACTTCCATTTTCTCTATGTCACTTTCTTTTTTTCTGTCCATAAATCGTCTTCTACCACATGGCTGCACTGGAGTCTCTGAACCTGCTAACATTTCGGAAGCTGCCTGATTCATGAATTGTTCTTTGCTCAATTAAACTCTTTTAAATTTTATTTTATTTTACTTTTTTTGAGATGGAGTAAAAACGTACTCCATCACTCAGGCTGGAGTGCAATGGCGGGATCTCAACTCACTGCAACCTCTGCCTCCAGGGTACAATCCATTCTCCTGTCTCAGCCTCCCAAGTAGCTAGGATTACAGGCATGCACCACCATGCCTGACTAATTTTTATATTTTTAGTAGAGATGGCCATGTCGGCCAGGTTGGCCTTGAACTCCTAACCTCAAGTGATTTGCTCACCTTGGCCTCCCAAAGTGCTAGAATTACAGGTGTGTGCCATCGCGTGCAGCCCCAGTTAAACTCTTTTGGCTAAAGTTTTTCTTTTAACAACAGTTAGAATATTGGCATTGATACAATGACTTACCTTGTTCAGATTTTCCCACCAGTTTTACCTGTAGCTGTGTGTGTGTGTGTATGTGTGTGTGTTCCATGCAGTCTAATCAGTGTGGGTTCGTGTATCACTACCACAGGCGAGATTCTGAATTCCTTCACCACCAGGTCCCTCATGTTGCACTTTTATAACCACAGACACTGTTCCCCCAGCCTGCTCTCTGCCATCATCCTTAATCCCTTGCAACTGCTGATCTGTTCTCCATTTTTATAATCTTGTCATTTGAAGACAAAATGAATGTAACAATACAGTATGTAACCGTTAAGATTGACTTTTTCCCCTCAGAATAATTTCTGAACGTTAATCCAGGTTGTTGTATCAATAGTTTGTTCCCTTTGACTGCTGAGTAGTAGTAATGATATAGAGGTACCACAGTCCATCCAAAGGACATCTAGGTGGTTTCTAGTTCTAGGCTGTCACAAATAAAGCTGTTACGAACATACATTGTATTCATTGACTAGGCTGGCATAACAAAGCACTACAAACTGGGTTAGACAACAGACATTTAGGAGTTCAGCGTGTGAATCTGGAGTGTGAGACTCAATTCAGCGCTTAACATGTGCAGGTTTTCCTGTGAATATCACTTTTCATTTCTCTGGAGTAAATGCCTAAGACTGCAGTTTCTCAGTAGTATTGTGATTGCATGTCTAGGCTTTTAAAAAAGTGCCAAGCTGTGTTAGAGAGGCTGTACCAGTTTACATTCCCACAGTACAAGTGAACCTGTTTCTCCACATCCTCAGCAGCATTTGGTGGTGTTGCTACTTCCTATTTTTGCCATTTTGATAAATGGTATCTTATTGGGATTTTGATTTGCATTTCCCAAATGAAGAATGATGTTGAGCATCTTTTCTTGTGCTTATTGCATCTAAATATCCTCTTTGGAGAAGAGTCTATTCATGTCTTTTGCTCATTAAAAAAATTTTTTTTAACTCTTGACTTTTGAGAGTTCTTTATATATTCTGGATAGTAATTCATTTTCAAATATGTGGTTTGCAAATATTTTCTCCCAATATGTAGCTTCTCTTTTTATCCGCTTGACAGCGTCTTTCACTGGGCAAAACTTTTTAATTTTGCAAAAGGGCAATTTAATGTTTTCTTGTATGGATTATGCTTTTGGCATTAAGCCTAGGAACTCTTTGTCTAGCCTTAGATCCCAGAGATTTTCTCCTATTATTTTTTAAATAAAATTTTCAGGTCTTAACATGTAAGTAGTCCATGATCCTTTTTGAGTTAATTTTTGCAATAGGATATAAGGCTTAGGTTGAGGTTCTTTCTTATGCCTACAGATATCAACAGCTCCAGCACTGTGTGTTAGGAAGGCTCTCTGTCTTCCATCGAATTGCTTTTGCTGTTATCAAATATTAGTTAGGCATATTTTTGTGAATCTATCTCTGGGTTCTCTGCTGTGTTCCATTGGTCTGTGTGTCTATGCCTCTACCGATACCATACTATTTTGATTACTGTAGCAATAAAGTAAGTCTTAATAGATACAGTAGTTCTTCCTA
The DNA here is from genome assembly GCF_028885655.2 of Pongo abelii. Lineage (NCBI taxonomy): Eukaryota > Metazoa > Chordata > Mammalia > Primates > Hominidae > Pongo > Pongo abelii. Next base: position 33,839,416 of record NC_071999.2, read on the forward strand.
TTGTGTTTTTTCCCAAGATTATTATGGTAGGGTTTGTGCCTCTTCATATAAATTTTAAAATAAGCTTGTTCATCTGCAAACAAACAAAAACCTTGCTGGGATTTTGATGGTAATTGCATTAGATTAGTTTGAGAATAATTGACATCTTTATTATGTTGAATCTTCTAATCTATGAAAACTATATGTCTTTCTATTTAGATCTTTGATTTCTTTTATCCGAATTTAAAAATTTTCAGCTTAAAGTTTCCGTATGTGTTTTCTTAAGTACACACCTAAGTATTTCATTTTTTGTGGAGAGATTATAAATCTTGTGTTTTTAATTTTGGTTAATACTTGTTCTTATAAGCATATAGAGACATGATTGATATTTACATGTTGATCTTGTGTCCTGTGAAGTTGCTGAACTTATTATTTCCAGGAGATTTAAAAAAATAGTTTTCTTGGGAAATTCTATGTAGAAAATTATATTATATGCAAACCAGGATAGTTTAATTTTTTGCTTTCTAATCCAAATATGTTTCTTTTTCTTGCCATATTTTGCTGGCTAGAATTTCTAGTACTATGTTGAATAAAAGTGGTGAGAGTGGATCACCTTAACTTGCTCCTGATCTTAGGGGGAAACATTCAGGCATTAAGAAATGCATCACTTAAATATAATGTCCCCTGTAGGTTTTTTGTAGGTACTCATTCTTGAACAAGTTAAGGAAGTTCCTCTTTACTCCTAACTTGCTGAGAGTATTTGTCATGAGTGGGTGTTGGATTTTGTAAAAAAAAAAAAATTTAACATTAATTGATACAATCTTGCTTCTTTAGCTAATATATATAGTGGATTACATTGATTGATTTTCAAATGTGGAACCAGCCTTGCATACCTGGAATAATCCTAGTGTGTGTAATTCTTTTTATACACTGTTTGACTCAATTTGCTGATATTATGTTTAGGATTTTTTGTGACTAACTTCATGAGAAATATTGATCTGTGGACTGTCTTTTGTATTGTCTTTGTCTGGTTTGGTCAGGGTAATAGTGGCTTCTTATTAAATAGAATGATTTGGGGAGTGTTTTCTTATTTTCTGTTTTCTGGAAGATATTGTGTAAAATTAGTGCTAATTCTACTTTAAACATCGGTGGAATTCTCCAGTGAAACCAGCTGGGCTTGGAGATTCCCTTTTGGGAGGTTTTTACGTGATGAATTAAACTCTTCAGTAGTTTATAGGGCTGTTCAAATGATTTCTTTCATATGAATTGAGTTGTGGTAATTTGTGGTTTTTGAGAAACTGGACTATTTCATCTAAAATTCCTTCTATTCGAAGAACTTCCTTTAGCCACTCTGTGAGGATAGGTCTTTAAGAAATATATTATTTTAGTTTTTCTTCATGTGAGAGTGTCTTTATTTCCCTCTTTATTCCTGAATGAGAGTTTTGCTGGATAAATAATTTGCAGTTGACAGTTCTTTTCTTTCTTTATTTTATTTTATTATTATTATACTTTAAGTTTTAGGGTACATGTGCACAATGTGCAGGTTAGTTACATATGGATACATGTGCCATGTTGGTGTGCTGCACCCATTAAGTCATCATTAGCATTAGGTATATCTCCAAATGCTATCCCCCCCCCGCCCCACCCTACAACAGTCCCTGGTGTGTGATGTTCCCCTTCTTGTGTCCATGTGTTCTCATTGTTCAGTTCCCACCTATGAGTGAGAACATACCGTGTTTGGTTTTTTGTCCATGCGATAGTTTGCTGAGAATGATGGTTTCCAGCTTCATCCATGTCCCTACAAAGGACATGAACTCATCATTTTTTATGGCTGCATAGTATTCCATGGTGTATATGTGCCACATTTTCTTAATCCAGTCTATCGTTGTTGGACGTTTGGGTTGGTTCCAAGTCTTTGCCGTTGTAAATAGTGCTGCTATAAACATACGTTTGCATGTGTCTTTATAGCAGCATGATTTATAATCCTTTGGGTATATACCCAGTAATGGGATGGCTGGGTCAAATGGTATTTCTAGTTCTAGATCCCTGAGGAATCGCCACACTGACTTCCACAATGGTTGAACTAGTTTACAGTCCCACCAACAGTGTAAAAGTGTTCCTATTTCTCCACATCCTCTCCAGCACCTGTTGTTTCCTGACTTTTTAATGATCGCCATTCTAACTGATGTGAGATGGTATCTCTTGTGGTTTTGATTTGCATTTCTCTGATGGCCAGTGATGATGAGCATTTTTTCATGTGTCTTTTGGCTGCATAAATGTCTTCTTTTGAGAAGTGTCTGTTCATATCCTTTGCCCACTTGTTGATGTGGTTGTTTGTGTTTTTCTTGTAAATTTATTGGAGATCATTGTAGATTCTGGATATTAGCCCTTTGTCAGATGAGTAGATTGCAAAAATTTTCTCCCATTCTGTAGGTTGCCTGTTCACTCTGATGGTAGTTTCTTTTGCTGTGCAGAAGCTCTTTAGTTTAATTAGATCCCATTTGTCAATTTTGGCTTTTGTTGCCATTGCTTTTGGTGTTTTAGACATGAAGTCCTTGCCCATGCCTATGTCCTGAATGGTAATGCCTACATTTTCTTCTAGGGTTTTTATGGTTTCAGGTCTAACATTTAAGTCTTTAATCCATCTTGAATTAATTTTTGTATAAGGTGTAAGGAAGGGATCCAGTTTCAGCTTTCTACATATGGCTAGCCAGTTTTCCCAGCACCGTTTATTAAATAGGGAATCCTTTCCCCATTGCTTGTTTTTGTCAGGTTCATCAAAGATCAGATGGTTGTAGATATGTGGCATTATTTCTGAGGGCTCTGTTCTGTTCCATTGGTCTGTATCTCTGTTTTGGTACCAGTACCATGCTGTTTGGTTACTGTAGCCTTGTAGTATAGTTTGAAGTCAGGTAGCGTGATGCCTCCGGCTTTCTTCTTTTGGCTTAGGATTGACTTGGCGATGCGGGCTCTTTTTTGGTTCCATATGAACTTTAAAGTAGTTTTTTCCAATTCTGTGAAGAAAGTCATTGGTAGCTTGATGGGGATGGCATTGAATCTATAAATTACCTTGGGCAGTATGGCCATTTTCACGATATTGATTCTTCCTACCCATGAGCATGGAATGTTCTTCCATTTGTTTGTATCCTCTTTTATTTCACTGAGCAGTGGTTTGTAGTTCTCCTTGAAGAGGTCCTTCACGTCCCTTGTAAGTTGGATTCCTAGGTATTTTATTCTCTTTGAAGCAATTGTGAATGGGAGTTCACTCATGATTTGGCTCTCTGTTTAAAACTCTCAATAAATTAGGTATTGATGGGACATATCTCAAAATAATGAGAGTTATCTATGAGAAACCCAGTGCCAATATCATACTGAATCGGCAAAAACTGGAAGCATTCCCTTTGAAAACTGGCACAAGACAGGGATGCCCTCTCTTACCACTCCTATTCAACATAGTGTTGGAAGTTCTGGCCAGGGCTATCAGGCAGGAGAAGGAAATAAAGGGTATTCAATTAGGAAAAGAGGAAGTCAAATTGTCCCTGTTTGCAGATGACGTGATTGTATATCTACGAAACCCCATCGTCTCAGTCCAATATCTCCTTAAGCTGATAGGCAACTTCAGCAAAGTCTCAGGATACAAAATCAATGTGCAAAAATCGCAACCATTCTTCAGCAACTATTTCTATTTTTTAATTTTTGTGGGTACATAGTAGGTATATATATTTATGGGCTGCATTAGATATTTTGATACAAGCATGCAATGCATAATAATCACATAACAGAAAATGGGGTATCCTTTCCTTCAAGCATTTATCCTTTGTGTTACAATCCAGTTATACTCTTTTATTTTTAAATGTGCAATTATACTATTATTGACTATAGTCTGTCTGTTGTGCTATCAAATACTACGTCTTACTCTTTCTATTTTTATTTTGTACCTATTAACCACTCCCATTTCCCTCCATCCCACCCGTTACCCTTCCCAGCCTCTGGTAACCATCTTTCTGCTCTCTATTTCCGCAGGTTTAATTGTTTTGATTTTTAGCTCCCACAAATAAGCGAGAACTTGTGAAGTTTGTCTTTCTGTGCCTAAGTTATTTCACTTAACATGATGCCCTCCAGTTCCATCCTTCCATCCATGTTGTTGAAAATAACAGGATCTCATTCTTTTTTTGTTCTTCTTTATTTGTTTCCCCAACTTTTAAGTTCCAGGGAAGATGTGTAGGATGTTCAGGTTTGTTACATAGGTAAACATATGCCGTGGTGGTTTGCCGCATAGATCAACCTATCACCTAGGTATTAAGCTCAGCATTCATTACCTGTTCTTTCTCTTCCTGATGTTCTTCCTCCCCCCAGCCCCCCAGCAGGCCCCAGTGTGTGTTGTTCTCCTCCATGTGTTCTCATCGTTAAGCTCTCACTTATAAGTGAAAACATGCAGTGTTTGGTTTTCTTTTCCTGTGTTAGTTTGCTGAGGATAACAGCTTCCAGCTCCATCCATGTGCCTGCAGAGGACATGATCTCATTTCTTTTTATGGCTGCATAGTGTTCCATAATGTATATGTATCACATTTTCTTTATCCAGTCTGTCATTGATGGGCATTTGGGTTGATTCCATGTCTTTGCTATTGTGAATAGTGGCTGCAATGAACACACACATACATGGCTTTTTTTTTTTTTTTTTTTTTGAGATGGAGTCTCTCTCTGTTGCCCAGGCTGGAGTTCAGTGGCGTGATCTCGGCTCAATGCAAGCTCTGCCTCCCAAGTTCACACCATTCTCCTGCCTCAGCCTCCTGAATAGCTGGGACTACAGGCGCCTGCCACCACGCCTGGTAAATTTTTTGTATTTTTAGTAGAGATGGGGTTTCACTGTGTTAGCCAGGATGGTCTTGATCTCCTGACCTCGTGATCTGCCCACCTTGGCCTCCCAAAGTGCTGGGATTACAGGCATGAACCACTGCGCCCGGCCTTTTTTTTTTTTCCAGATGGAGTCCTGCTCTGTCACCAGGCTGGAATGCAATGGCACGATGTTGGCTCAGTGCAACCTCCGCCTCCTGGGTTCAAGCGATTACCCTGCCTCAGCCTCCCAAGTAGCTGGGACTACAGGCACGTACCACCATGCCCAGCTAATTTTTTGTATTTTAGTAGAGACCAGGTTTCACCATGTTGACCAGGATGGTCTCCATCTCCTGACCTCGTGATCCGCCCGCCTCAGCCTCCCAAAGTGCCGGGATTACAGGCGTGAGCCACCTTGCCCGGCCACATTTTTATAATAGAATAATATATTTTCCTTTGCGTATATACCCAGTAATGAGATTGCTGGGTAAAATGTTATTTCTGCCTCTTAGATTTTTGAGGAATTGCCACAGTGTCTTCCACAGTGGTTGAACTAATCTACACTCCCATTTACAGAGTAAAAGCTTTCCTTTTTCTCCACAACCTCACCAGCATCTGTTGTTTCTTGACTTTTTAATAATTGTCATTCTGACTGGTATGAGATGGTATCTCATTGTGGTTTTGATTCGTATTTCTCGATGATCAGTGATGTTGAGCTTTTTTTCATATGTTTATTGGCCATATGAGTGTCTTCTTTTGAGAAACGTCTGTTCATATTCTTTGGCCACTTTTTAATGTTTTTTTTTTTTTTTTGTAAATTTGCTTACGTTTTTTGTAAGCTCTGGATAGTAGACCTTTGCCAGATAGATACATTGCAAAAATTGTCTTCCATTCTGTAGGTTGTCTCTTCACTCTGATGATAGTTTCTTTTGCTCTGCAGAAGCCCTTTAGTTTAATTTGATTCCATTTGTGAATTTTTGCTTTTGTTGCAATTGCTTTTGGAGTTTTTGTCATGAAATCTTTGCCCATGCCTATGTCCTGAATGGTATTTTCTAGATTTTCTTCCAGATTTTGTTTTTTTAATAGTTTTGAGTTTTACATTTAAGTCTTCAATCCATCTTGAGTTAATTTTTGTATATGGTGTAAGGAAAGCTTCCAATTTCGATTTTTTTGCATATGGCTAGCCAGTTCTCCCAGCACCATTTATTAAATAGGGAATCCTTTCCCCATTAGTTGTTTTTGCCAGGTTTGTTGAAGATCAGATGGCTGTAGGTGTACAGTCTTATTTCTGAGTTCTGTATTCTGTTCCATTGATCTGTGTATCTATTCTTGTACCAATATCATGCTGTTTTGGTCACTGTAGCCTTGTAGTATAGTTTGAAGTCAGGTAGCGTGATGCCTCCAGCTTTGTTATTTTTGCTTAGGATTGTCTTGAGTATATGGGCTCTTTTTTGGTTCCATATGAATTTTAAAACAGTTTTTTTCTAATTTTGTGAAGAATGTCAATGGTGGTTTAATGGGAATCACATTGAATCTTTAAATTACTTTGGGCAGTATGGCCATTTTCATGATGTTGATTCTTCCTATCCATGAGCATGGATTGTTTTTCCATTTGTTTGTGTCCTCTCTGATTTCCTTGAGCAGTGGTTTGTTCTTCTTCTTAAAGAGGTCCTTTACTTCCCTTGTTAGCTGTATTCCTAGGTATTTTTATTCTTTTTGTAGCAATTGTGAATAGGATTTCATTCATGATTTGTTTCTCTGCTTGCCTATTGTTGGTTTATTGGAATGCTAGTGATTTTTGCACATTGATTTTTAAAAAAATTTTATTGTTATTACACTTTAAGTTTTAGGGTACATGTACACAATACCTAATGCTAAATGACGAGTTAATGGGTGCCCATTGATTTTTGTATCCTGAGACTTTGCTGAAGTTGCTTATCAGCTTAAGAAGCTTTTGGGCTGAGACGATGGGGTTTTCTAGATATAGGATGATGTCATCTGCAAACAAAGATAATTTGACTTCCTGTCTCCCTATTTGAGTACCCTTTATTTCTTTATCTTGCCTGATTGCCCTGGCCAGAACTTCCAACACTATGTTGAATAGCAGTGGTGAGAGAAGGCATCCTTGTCTTGTGCCAGTTTTCAAAGGGAATGTTTCCAGCTTTTGTGCACTTAATATGATATTGGCTGTGGGTTTGTCATATATGGCTCTTATTACTTTGAGGTATGTTCCTTCAATACCTAGTTTATTGAGAGTTTTTAACATGAGGGGATGTTGAATTTTATTGAAGTCCTTTTCTGTGTCTATTGAGATAATCATGTAGTTTTTGTCTTTAGTTCTGTTTGTGTGATTTATTACATTTATTGATTTGGATATGTTGAACCAGCCTTGCATCATGGGGATGAAGCTAACTTAGTTGTGGTGGATAAGTTTTTTGATGTGCTGCTGGATTTGGTTTGCCAGTATTTTATTGAGGATTTTTGCATCAATATTCATCAGGGATATTGGCCTGAAGTTTTCTTTTTCTTTTGTATCTCTGATATCTAGTTTGGTATCAGGATGATGCTGGCCTCATAGAATGAGTTAGGGAGGAGTCCTTCCTTTTCAATTGTTCGGAATAGTTTCAGTAGAAATGGTACCAGCTCTTCTTTGTACCTCTGGCAGAATTCAGCTGTAAATCCATCTGGTCCTGGTCTTTTTTTTGGTTGGTAGGCTATTTATTACTGCCTCAACTTCAGAACTCATTATTGGTCTATTCAGGGATTCAGTTTCTTCTTGGTTCAGTCTTGTGAGGTGTGTGTGTCTAGAAATTTATCCATTTCTTCTGGATTTTCTAGTTTATGTGCATAGAGGTGTTTATAGTATTCTCTGATGGTTTTATTTCTGTGGGGTCAGTGGTGATATCCCCCTTATCATTTCTGATTGTATCTATTTCATTCTTCTCTCTTTTCTTTTTTATTAGTCTAGCTAGCAGTCTATCTATTTTATTAATTTTTTCAAATAACCAGCTCCTGGATTTGTTGGTTTTTTTTGAAGAGTTTTTTTTGTGTGTGTCTGTATCTCCTTCAGTTCCACTCTGATCTTGGTTATTTCTTGTCTTCTCCTAGCTTTGCGGTTCTCTAGTTCTTTTAGTTGTGATGTTAGGTTTTTAATTTGAGATGTTTCAGCTTTTCGATGTGGGCATTCAGTGCTATAAATTTCCCTCTTAACACTGCTTTAGCTATATCTCAGAGATCTGGCACGTTGTCTGTTTGTTCTCATTAGTTTCGAAGAACTTCTTGATTTCTGCCTTAATTTCATTATTTACCCAGGAGTCATTCAGAGGAAGGTAGTTTAATTTCCATGTAGTTTTGTGGTTTTGAGTGAGTTTCTTAATCTTGAGTTCTATTTTGATTGTGCTGTGGTCTGAGAAACTGTTACGATTTCAGTTCTTTTTCCATTTTCTGAGGAGTGTTTTACTTCCGATTATGTGATCAATTTTAGAGCAAATGTGGCAATGAGAAGGATACATATTCTGTTGTTTTTGGGTGGAGAGTTTTGTAGATATTTATCAGGTCCACTTGATCTAGAGCTGAGTTCAGGTCCTGAATATCTTTGTTAATTTTCTGTCTCGATAATCTAATATTTTCAGTTGGGTGTTAAAGTCTCTCACTATTATTGCGTGGGAGTCTAAGTCTCTTTGTAGGTCTCTAAGAACTTGCTTTATGAATCTGTGTGCTCCTGTATTAGGTGCAAGCACATTTTGGATAGTTAGTTCTTCTTGTTGAATTGAATCCTTTACCATTATGTAATCCCCTTCTTGGTCTTTTTTTTTTTTTTTTTTAATCTTTGCTTAAAGCCTGCTTTGTCAGAAACTAGTATTGTGACCCCTGCTTTTCTTTTGCTTTCATTTACTAGGTAAATTTCCTCCATTCCTTTATTTTGAGCCTATGTGTGTCTTTGCGTATGAGATGGGTCTCTTGAAGACAGCATACCAGTGGGGCTTGACTCTATCCAGTTTGCTATTCTTTGTCCTTTAAAAGGGGCATTTAGTCCATTTGCATTTAAGGTTAATATTGTTATGTGTGAATTGAGGATCTCATTCTTTTTTAATGGCAGAACAGTACTTCATTTTGTATGTGTACCATATTTATTTATTCATTTGTTGATGGACACTTTGGTTACTTCCAATCTTGGCTATTTTGAGCAGTGCTGCAAGAAACATAGGAGTGCAGATATCTCTTCAATATTCTGCTTTCCTTTGTTTTGGATATATACTAAGCAGTGGAATTGGTGGATTGTATGGTAGCTCTATTTTAAGTTTCTTTGAGGAAACTCCAAACTCTTCTCCATAGAGGTTGTACTAATTTACATTTCAACCAACAATGTATGAGGGTTCTCTTTGCTCCATATCCTCACTAGGATTTCTTATTGCCTGTCTTTTGGATAAAAGCCATTTTACCTGGGGTGAGGTAATATCTCTTTGTAATTTTGATCTGCATTTCTCTGATGATCAGTGATGCTGAGCACCTTTTCACAAGCCCGTTTGTTGTTTGTAAGTCTTCTTTTGAAAAATGTTGATTCAGGTCTTTTGCCCATTTTAAAATCAGATTATTAGATTTTTTCCTATACAGTTGTTTGAGCTCCTTATATATTCTGGTAATTAATCCCTTGTCAGATGGGTGGTTTACACATATTTTTCTACGATTTTGTGAGTTCTGTCTTCATTTTGTTGTGTTTTGTTTGCTGTACAGAAGCTTTTTAACTTGATATGATCTCATTTGTCCATTTTGCTTTGGATGCCTGTCCTTGTGGGTTATTACTCAAGAAATTTTGCCCAGGCGAATGTCCTCGAGCGTTTCCCATATGTTTTCTTGTAGTAGTTTTATAGTTTGAGGTCTTAGATTTCTAAGTCTTTAATCTATTTTTATGTGATTTTTTGTATATGACAGGAGATAGGGGTTTAGTTTCATTCTCCTGCATATAGATATCCAGTTTTCCCAGCACCATTTATTGAAAAAAAACTTTTTTCCCCATTGTATGTTTCTGATGCCTTTGTGAAAATGAGTTCGCTGTAGGTGTTTGGGTTGTTTCTGGGTTCTCTATTCTATTCCATTGGTCCACGTGTCTGTTTTTATGCCAGTACCATACTGTTTTTGTTATGATAGCTTGGTAGTATAATTTTAAGTCAGGCAAAGTAACTCCTTTAGATTCATTCTTTTTGCTCAGGATAGCTTTGACTATTCTGGGTGTTTTGTGATTCCACACACATACTAGTGTTGTTTTTTCCGTTTCTGTGAAAAATGTCATTGATATTTTGATAGGGGTTGCATTGAATCTGTAGATTGCTTTGGGTAGTATGGACATTTTAACAACATTGATTCTTCTAATCCATGAACATGGAATGTCTTTACATTTTTTTCATGTCCTTTTTAATTTCTTTTATCAGTGTTCTATAGTTTTTATTGTAGAGATCATTTACTTCTTTGGATAATTTTTAGATATTTTATTTTTGGCTATTGTAAATCAGATTGATTTTAAAATTTCTTTTTCAGATTGTTCAAATACTGGCTTCTGTATGTTCATTTTGTATTCTGCAACTTTAATTTGTTTATCTGTTCTAATCGGATTTTTGTGGAGTCTTTAGGTTTTTTTCAAATATAAATATGTCATCTACAAACAAAAATAATTTGACTTCTTTCTTTCCAGTTTTCATGCTCTTTATTTCTTTTTCATGTCTGATTGCTCTAGCTGGGACTTCCAGTACTATCCTGAGTGACAGTGGTGAAAGTGGGTATCCTTGTTGTGTTCCAGATCTTAGAGAAAGGCTTTCAGTTTTTACCCTTTCAGTATGATACTAGCTGTGGGTGTGTGACATACAGCCTTTATTATATTGAGGTATGCTCCTTTTATCCTAAGTCTTTTGAGGGTTTTTATCATGAAGGGATGTTGAATTTTATCATATACATTTTCAGTATCAATTAAAATGATTATATGATTTTTGTCCTTCATTCTGTTGAAATGATATATCATATTGATTCACATAGGTTGAACCATCCTTGCATCCCAGGGATTAATCCGACCTGGTCATGATGATGATCTTTTTAATGTATTTGTTGAATTTGGTTTGCTAGTATTTTGTTGAGTATTTTTACATCAATTTTCATCAGAGATATTGGCCTGTGGTTTTCTTTTTTTGATGTATCCTTGTTTGGTTTTGGTATCAGGGTAATACTGTCCTTGTAGATGAATTTGGAAGTGTCCTCTTATCCTCTCTTGTTTGGAATAGTTTGAGTAGGATTGGCATTAGTTCTTCTTTAAATGTTTGATAGAAGTCAGCAGTGAAGCCATTGGGTCCTGAAATTTTCTTTACTGGGGGACTTTATTACAGTTTCTGTCTCATTATTTGTTATTGGTCTGTTTGGGATTTGGATTTCTTCATGGTTAAATCTTGGTAGGTTGTGTATGTCTAGGAATTTATCTCATAGTAGCCACTAATGATTCTTTGAATTTCTGTGGTATCAGTTGTAATGTCTTTCTTTTTTCATTTCTGATTTTGTTTGGGTAGTCTCTCTGTTTTTCTTCATTAGTCTCGCTAAAAGTTTGTCAATTTTATTTATTCTTTCAAAAAACCAAGATTTTATTTCATTGTTCTTTTGTATTATGTTCTCCATTTCAAATTCATTTATTTCTGCTTTAATCTTTATTATTTAGTCTACTAATTTTGGGTTTGGCTTGCTCTTGCTTTTCTAGTTCTTTAAGCCATATTGTTAGGTTGTTAGTTTGATGTTTTTCTTCTTTTTTGAGGTAGTTACTTAAAGCTGTAAACTTCCCTGTTAGTATTGCTTTCGCTGTATCCCATAGGTTTTGGTATGTTGTGTTTCTGTTACCATTTGTGTCAAGAAAATTTTCAGTTTCCTTCTTAATTTCTTCACTGGTAATTCAGGAGCATGCTGTATAATTTGCATGTATTTTTTATAGTCTCCAAAAGTCCTCTGTTATTGATTTCAAGTTTTATTTTATTTATTTTCGAATGCTTTAAGACTTGTTTTGTGACATAACATATGGTCTCTTCTTGAGAATGAGCCATATGTTTAGGAAAAGAATATGTATTCTGAAGCCTTTGGATTAAATGTTTTGTACATATCTGTTAGGTTGATTTGCTCTACAGTGCAGATGAAGTCCGATGTTTCTTTGTTGATTTTCTGTCTGGAAGATCTGTCCAGTGCTGAAAATGGGGTATTGAAGTCTCCCACTATTATTGTATTGAGGTCTATCTCAATCTTTAGCTCCAGTAATATTAGCTTTATATATCTGGGTGCTCTATCACTGGAATATTTGTAAATGTTGTATACTCTTGCTGAATTGACCACTTTATCATTATATAATGACCTTTGTCTCTTCTTACAGTTTTTGTCTTGAAATCTGTTTTATCTGATTTACTGACTCTTGTTCTTTTTTGGTTTCTGTGGACATGGAATATCTTTTTCCATCCTTTTATTTATTTTCACTCTGTGTGCATCTTCATAGGTGAAGTGTGGTTTTTTTTGTGTGTGTGGGCAACAGATCATTGGTTCTTATTTTTCTTGCATCCATTCAGCCTCTGTCTTTTAATTGGAGGGTTTCATTTATTGACATTTAATGTTATTATTTATAAAGTAAGAGCTTACTCTTGCTATTTTGGTATTTGGTTTTTGTTTTTTGCTTTGTGGTCTTCCTTCTTTCCTTCCTTCCTGTCTTTTAGTGAAGTTGATGTTCTCTGGTAGTATGATTTAATTTCTTGCTTTTTAATTTGTGTGTATATGTTATTTTCTGATTTGAAGCTACCATAAGGCTTGCAAATAATATCTTATAGCCTATCATTTTAAACTGATGACAACTTAACACTGATTGTGTAAACAAATCAACAAGCAAAAACAAAACTAATAAACAACTTTATGTTTTAACTGAATCCCTCCCATTTTAAAACTTTTTGTTGTTTCTGTTTGTGTCTTATTCTGTGTCTTGAAAAGTTTTTGTAGTTATTATTTTTGATTGGTCTATTGTTTAGTCTTTCTACTTAAGGTAAGAGTAGTTTACACAGCACACTTAGAGTATTAAAATATTCTGTGTTTTTCTGTGTGCTATTACCAGTGAATTTCATACCTTCAGATGATTCATTATTGCTCATTAATGTCTTTTTCTTTCAGATTGAATAACCCCCTTTAGCATTTCTTATAGGACAAGTGCAGTGTTGCTGAAATCACATAGCTTTTATTTGTCTGGGAAGGTCTTTATTTCTTCTGCTTTTTTGATGGATATTTTTTGCCAGATATGCTATTGTAGGGTAAAAGTTTTTTTTCCTTCAGCACTTTAAATATGTTATGCCACTCTCTCTCGCCCTGCAAGGTTTCCACTGAAAAGTCTACTGGTAGACATTTTGGAGCGCCATTGTATATTATTTATTTTTCCTGCTGCTTTTAGGATTTTTTTTCTTTATTTTTTACCTTTGGGAATTTGATTATTAAATGCCTTGAGGTAGTCCTCTTTGGATTAAATCTGCTTGGTGTTCTATAACCTTCTTGCACTTGAATATTGATATATTTCTCTAGGTTTGGCAATTTCTCTTATATTATCCCTTTGAATAAACTTTCTACCCCTATCTCTGTCTCTACTTTCTCTTTAAGGCCAAAAAACTCTTAGATTTGCCTTTTTAAGGCTATTTTTCTAGATCTTGTAGGCATGCTTCACTGTTTTTTATTCTTTCATTTCCTCTGACTGTATTTTCGAATAGCCTGTCCTCAAGCTCACTAATTCTTTCTTCTGCATCAATTCTGCCCTTAATAGACTCTGATATACTCTTCAATATGTCAATTGCATTTTCAGCTCTAGAATTTCAGCTTTGTTCTTTTTAATAATTTCAATCTCTTGGTCAAATTTATCTGATAGAATTCTGAATTCCTTCTCTGCGTTATCTTGATTTCTTTGAGTTTCCTCAACACAACTAATTTGAATTATCTGTCTGAAAGGTCACATATCTCTGTTTCTCCAGGATTGATCCCTGATGCCTTATTCAGTTTGTTTGGTGAGGTCACGTTTTCTTGGATGGTCTTGATGCTTATAGATGTTCATTAGTAACATTGATGAGTTAGGCATTTATTGAGTTAACATGTCTGGGCATTGAAGAGTTAGGCATTTATTGTAGTTCTCACAGTCTGGGCTTGTTTTTGCCAGTTTTTCTTGGGAAAGCTTTCTAGATATTCAAAAGGACTTGGGCCTCAAACCCAGTAACACTGTGGTTCTTGCAGACACATAGGGGTGCTGCCTTGGTGGTCTTGGGTAAGATCGGAAGAATTCTCTGGATTCCAGGCAGAGTCTTGTTCTTTTCTCTTACTTTCTCCCAAACAATCAGAGTCTCTGTTATGAGTCACCTGGAACTAGGAGTGATGGGACACTGTGCCCCTTGGCTACCACCACTGGAATTGTGTTAATATAGACCTGAAGCTGGCACAACACTGGGTCTTTCCCAAGGCCCACTGTAACCACTACCTGGCTACCACCTATGTTTACTCAAGGCCCTATGGCTCTGTGATCAGCAGTTGATAAACCCAGCTGGGTTTGTGTCCCTTTCTTCAGGGTGGTGAGTTTCCTAATGCCCTGAGTGGGTCCAAAGATGCTGCCTGGGAGCCAGGGATTAGAGTCAAAAAGCCTAGATATTTAGTTCTGTTCTATTGCGGCTAAGCTAGTACTCAAACCACAAGACAAAGTCCTTCCCGCTCTTCCCTTCCTTTTCCATAGGCAGAGGAGCCTCTTCTTGTGGCCACCAGTAACACCACCACAAGGGAGTTTCTCTCAGGCCACCACTGGTGTTCTCTTAAGGCCCAAGGACTCTCCAGTCAGCTTGTGGTGAATGCTGCCAGGCTTGGGACTCACCCTTTAGGGCAGTGGGCTCCCCTCTGGCCCAAGGCAGGTCCAGAAATGCTGACCAAGGGCCTAGGCCTGGACTCAGGGACCCCAAGGGCCTGCTTCATTCCCTATTCCACTGTGGCTGAGCTGGTACCTGAGGTACAAGCAGAGTCCCTTTTACATTTCCCCTTGTTTTTCTCAGAAGGAGTCTTTCACCATAGCCCCCCACAGCTGAGAATTTGCTTGGTTACACCTGAAGCCAGCACATCTCAGAGCCCAAGGCCAATGGTCTATTACCTGGGTATTGCTGCTGGGTATTTAGGGCCCAAGGGCTCTTTAATCAGCAGGTGATGAACCTGCCAGGGCTGGGTCCTTGCCTTCAAGGCAGTGGTTCCCTTTTGGCCTATTCTATCTCTAGAAATGTCTCTTATGAGCTAGAGCCTCATGACTGCCTGGTGCCCTATCCTACTGTGGCCGAGCTGGTATCCAAGATGTAATGCAAAGTCCTCTTTGCTCTTCACTTTCCTCTTTTCAGACAGAAGGAAGGGGTCTTTTCTGTTGCTGTGAGCTGCACTGCCTGGGGTTGAGGGAGGGGTGGTGCAAGCACTTCCTTAGCCACTCTGTCTAGTGTCTCTTAGGTCATGTGCCACCCTAGTCTACTGTCTCTAAGCCCAGCCCAGCATAGGCGTTGCCTATGAATTGCAGTCCTTGCATCCTAGACTGCCTTTCAAGTTTACTTTGGACCTTAGAGCATTTTGGCCTGTGCTAGTGAGGCTTGTTGAGAAACTCAAGTTCCACCTGCTGGGATGGGTGGTTCCCCTCTGGCTAAGTCTCATCCAAATGCTTCCTCTGTGTGTGGGTGCTAGCTGAGCCCAGCATGTCTTTGCTCTCCAATATAACAGGACAGCACTGAGATCAAAGTAAAGTCTCATGATTACGGTGCTCTCCCTCTCCCAAATGCACAGATTTCTCCACACCATGCAGCCACTGCCAGGGGATGGGGGAGAGGTGGCACAAACACTTCGTTAGTTGCCCTGGCTGGTTGGTGTCTCAGTAGGGCATGTGATATGGTTTAGCTTTGTGTCCCCACCCATATCTCATGTCAAATTGTAATTTCCACATGTTGGGTAGGGACCTGGTAGGAGGGGATTGGATCATGGGAGCAGATTTCCCCCTTGCTGTTTTAGTGATAGTGAGTGAGTTCTCTTGAGATCTGGTTGTTTAAAAGTGTGTAACACTTCCCCTTTGCTCTCTCTCCTGCTGCCATGCGAAGATTTGCTTGCTTCCCCTGTGATTGTAAGTTTCCTGAGGCCTCCCTACCCATGCCTCCTCTATAGCCTGTGAACTGTGAGTCAATTAAGCTTTTTTTCTTTATAAGTTATCCAGTCTCAGGTATTTCTTTACAGCAGTTTAAGAACAGACTAATACATCGTGTGGCCCTGCCGAGTCCACTGGCTCTGAACCCAGCTCAGCACTAGGACTTGCCTAGGAATTGCAGTCTTTGTCACACAGATTTCTCTTTAAGTTTACTTAGGGTCCCAGAGCCACTTTAGCCTGCACTGGCGAGGCCTGCTGGAACTCTGGCTCCATTTGCTGGGATGGCTGATTCCCATCTGGCTATGCCTGGTCCAAATGCTCCCTCTCTGGGTGGGCATCTGCTGGGTGCCCTCCTGTTATGCTTTCTGCTGTGACGGGGAAGCATTGAGTTCAGTTTAATGTCCCCCAGTCATTGCGCTCTCCCTCTCCCAGGTGCATAGATTCTTCAAACCAGGCGGCCACTGTCAAGAGATGGGAGAGGGGTGGCGTGGCGTTGGCACTTCAAGACTGTCTTTGCTACCCCCTTTCAGTGCCTCTTTCAGTGATATGAAGTTAAAACCAGGTACTATGAGTGTTGATTTTTGGTTGTTGTGACAGTGCTTTTTGTGTGTAGTTAGTTAAAATATGGTGTTTCTGTGGGGGGAACAAATTGTGTAGGCTTCTATTCGGCCATCTTGCTCTGTCCCACCATTTCTTAAAATACTCTTTTAGCCCACTTTCCTTTTCCTTTCCTTCTGAAACTCCAGAGATACAAATGTTGGGCCTTTTTCTATTGTCGCACAGGTGCTCTGTTCATTTTTTTCTGGTTTATCTTTTCTCTATTGTTAAAATTGGGTAAATTTTATTGATTTGTTCTAAAGTTTATGTATTCTCTCCTTTGTCATTTCTACTTCCTTATCGAACCCCGAATTAAATTCTGCTGTTGTGTTTTTCCTTTTTATTTGTTTTATTAGAATTTTTAATTATTTGTTGAAGCATTTTTATCATGGCTGCTTTAAAATCCTTGTCAGAGAATGCTAACATCCGATTCATCTCAGTGTTAGTGTCAGTTGTCTTTTCTCATTCAAGATGTGATTTTTCTGTTTCTTGGTATGATGATTGAGTTCTGATTGTGTTCTGGACATTTTGGCTATTCTGTTGGGAGCGTCTGAGTCCTGTTTAGATCTTCCATTTTAGAAGGCAGTCACCCTGTTTAAGTTTAGTATGCAGGACCTGGCCTACATTTGTGGGTTGTGATTCCAAAGATAATTTAATCTTTAAGACTGTTTGGTGTATCTCATGCCATTGATGCTCCCTCTGGTCCCTGCTGTTGTTGGCCGAGGGGGTGGAAGGAGCTTCACACAGGCCAGGACGCCTTGCCCCTCTAGATGGGGAAGACTGTCTCCTGACCATAGAAGAGTCAGTGAGGCTTTCTATGTCCAGCTGCTTGTTGTGTTGAGATCTCCCTTAATGGTGCTGTCCAGTGCTTCTTGATGGGATAGGGGAGTCTTTGGCACCTAGGAACATAGCAGCTTCCCAACCTATTTCACTTGTGATGAGCTCACCTTACCTATGGGGTCCTAGAACACCTTCCAGGCTGGTTACTTACTGTGGGAGGATCCTCTTGCCTGTGCTGCAGGTCTCCCTGGTGCCTGTAGGTCCTTAGGGTCAGACCCTGGATACTTTCTGTGGTAGAATTCCCCTTGTTAGAGCTGCCCTTCTCCACCCTCCCCACCGTGATTCTCAGTGGAGGTTCATACTTTTTCCCAACTGGGAGCAGAGTGCTTCCCCT
This sequence comes from Pongo abelii, assembly GCF_028885655.2. Taxonomy (NCBI): domain Eukaryota; kingdom Metazoa; phylum Chordata; class Mammalia; order Primates; family Hominidae; genus Pongo; species Pongo abelii. Next base: position 33,857,181 of record NC_071999.2, read on the forward strand.
AGTCAGTTATTGTCTGCAGGAAGCCCCATCAGTCCCAGTGTGGCTCATATATATTGTCAGTAGGATTCCAGTTTGATTCAGGGGAGGAATGAGTCACCTTCTCTTGCTTGGTTGAGGATCAGGAAATGCCAGGCCTGGGTTGCTTTCTGCTTTTGGGAGAAAAGCCACCGTTTTGCTCATACAGTCCTAGGTAGGTCCCTGACTATTCCAGCATTATCTTTACACCTTTCAGAATCCTGCTTTGGCTAACTTTTGCTTTATTTCCAGGGTTTATAGTTGTACTTAGCATGGAGGAGCAGGGAAAAGTGAGTCTGTGCCATTTTATTCAGAATTATGTATTTGTTGCTCAGCTTTCATTACCTTTCTGGATTTGTTTTCATTTCCCTTGTCTTGAAAAGCTTTGAGAGTGATCCTGCAATCAAGCAATATCCTCCCGCTCTTGAGTACAGATGTACAGTGCTCTGCTGTGTCTGGCCAAGGTCAAAGTCCCAGTAGGCTGAATTAATATTGCTGGTATGGAGTCATGTCATTCCTTTAATGTAAAACAAAAGTTTAAATCCACGTGCATAGGGAATAAAGACAGGGAGCTGCTGCTGCCCCTCTGTGTGGATGATGCACAGAGCTGGCACTGCCCTTTCCTCTCTGGCTGTGTGTCTGTGGTCAGTGCTTGTCCCGGCTGATGGGGAGGGCTCTGGCCATCTGGCCTCCCAGTTTCAACCCCTTGAAGCAGTGCCCAAGACCCTCAGTCAAGGAACTATCTTTGGATTGTCTAGAGGTAATTCCTGTACTTTAGGCACTGAAAAGGAATGGAAAAAGTGTGGAAATCACTTTAAGATTAGTGAGTATTAGTAGAGAAGCAGATGAGATCTCTACTAGCTGGCTGTTTTTCCTTTGGAAAAGGGTACACACATTGCCTTCTGCTTGGAAAGATAAACCAGCATCAAATTCGTCTTGTCAGGCAAGATGTGTTCCATTAGTAAGACTGATTCCGTTGTATACTAAATTGCAAAAGAAATAATTTAATTCCTGCTCCCTGTCTTAGATCCTTTCTCTAATGCTAAGAGGACAGTGAGATGAGAGATGCCTTGTTTGCCTTTAGGCCATGGAATGGTTTGGGTTATAAGCAAGGCAGTTTTGGATCATTTCAGTTTTGCATTTTACCTAGAATTGGAATGTTGCTCTTAATTATCTGACACAAGAAGCTGTTGATCATTTCTACTTTGCAGGAGTCAGTGGAATTTAAGTTTACTTAAGGAACTTGAAACATTGATTCTGGTTCCCCTCATGTAATGATTGAACAATTAATGAATTCCTAGTTAAGTTCCTGTATTTTTCTGTTTTATGTAGGACTAATATTTTCATTGAGTACATGAAAATGAATTTGATGCTAGTAGATATGTGGACATGTAATCAATTTAAGTATTTTAAACTAATACTTGATTATCCTTTATGAAGAAATACTAATCATTAGCTACTTTTCAGCTATTTAAACATTTACTAAATTTCTAGTACTATCTTTTGAAAATCTTAAGTGCCATTTGATTGACTTGCTGGGGCTCACGTTTCTCTGTGGGGTGGTCACATTGGTGAGAGAAACTCTACCTCGTGGTTAAGGACCCGGGTCTGGGTTCACTACGTGTGTTTGTATCCTGGCTGTACCATTTACAAACTTTGGGCCTTGGGCAAGTTAACTCACCTCTGGTGTCTCAAATTCCTTATATACTCACTGGGAAATATAGTATCACTGTATGAGGTATTGTGAGTACTCAGTGGAACAATATATGCAAAGCACTTAGAACAATGTGTTGCTTATGGCAAACACATAATAGATGTTAGCATTTCTTGTGGTGGATAGTTACTGTTATTATGAAACCAAAAGAAAGTAGATATGACTATGGGAATTAGAATACACACTTAAAAATAAAACTACCTTGGCATTGGTATCTATCACCAGGGTCTTGAATACCCTGTCCTAGTAATAAAAATGCTTTACGCTCATATTTAGCTTGAGGCAACGTTACCCTGTTTGAATGAACAGTGCTTTGCTTCTGCCTCTTCTGATCACCCCCCCTTCCTTATTTAATCCCAAGGATGGGAATTTTCCTCAGCTTCTCATTATTATGTTCTTCATGGCAGTCAAATTGGAGACAAGCTATTGAAGACACAAATCCCCAGCTAATCTGTTTCCAAAAGGTATGGACTTAAAAATAGTGTGCATTTGTGTTGGTTAATTTTGTTGTACTTTGTTATTAAGAGAAGATGATGTTAATACCAGATGAGTAATAAAAAATCAATTAAAATCCTTTAGGGAAATTAAAGTGCTGACAAATTCATAATAGCTTTTCTGGTTGTTAAATGAGATTGACATGGATTAACAATTGGTGGTGGACAGAAATTTGCTGAATTTACTGAAGTATATTCCCATTAAAATGACAGCTGTGTCTAAGAGCCTGCACCAGGGCATTTAGTTCCAGGACCTGAGTGTGAAGGAGAGAGCTAATCAAATAAGACAACTTGTACTTAATTTTAATTAAGTAAATTCCCTGTCACGTTTTAATCACATAAACTCAGTCATGGGTACCGCAGGAGCAAGAGGCCAGCTATTTTATTGCCTTACTCTGATTTCTTTTGCAAACTTATTTATTAAAAATAAACATACATGCTTAATTTTGGTAGTTGATTTAGTTGATTGTGCATTCTGAAGTCATCTCTATTGAGAGTAGTTTATCAATCATCTTTTCATTATTAGAAAATTTTCCCATAAATCCCCACAAATCATTTTTATAAAAATATATTTAAAATTATATAATACAATTTTCTATGTAAAATGTAATTTCATGCAAGGGACTTGTGTCAGTGAGTTATTTACTTGCTGAAATAATAATAGTTAAAAAATATGAATTTTGAAGACCATTAAAGCCTTTTTATTTTGATATGTGTTTGTTCTTGGATTTTTTGGTCAATGTGGGCATAAATGGGACTCTAATATTTGTTAGTTTGTTAGATTCTTGCTTCCCTAGGGAGTCAGGTGCAGAAAGGTAGCACAGCATCAAGATTTTGTTACACTTGTGGGATATAACCAGGTGCTGTAGCATTTATAGTAATCAGATTTTCTTCTACTTAAACGTACAGTGTGTATAGCCTAAAATTATTTTTTTGATTGATGTAAATAGAAACATAATTTATGAATTTTGCAGCAGCCTATGACATTTGATTCAATAAACACTTTTTATTCATTGCTGTTTGCAAAATGCTGTGCTCAGCACAAGAAAGATACAAAAATAGCTTGTATTTGCAGTGCTTTGGGGGTTTGAGGTGGAAGAATCATTTGAGGTTGAAGGATCATTTGAGGTCAGGAGTTTGAGACCACCCTGGGCAACATAGCAGGACCCTGTCTCTAAAAAAAAAAAAGAAAAAAAATTAGCGAGGCATAGTGGCATGCACCTGTAGTCCCAGCTAGTCAGGAGGCTGAGGTGAGAGGATGTCTTGAGTCCAGGAGTTGGAGGCTGCAGTGAGCTGTAATTGCACCACTGCACTCCAGCATGGGTGACAAAATGAGACCTTGTCTCTTAAAAAATGAATTACAAACAAAATGCCTGCTTTTAAGTTCTCTACAATGGAAGAGATAGACAGATAAACAATAATCCTAGGAAATCAGTTCTAGACAGAGATAAAATTATTTCAATTGATGTTGTACACAGCAATTTACAGATTCAATGAAATCCCTATCAAAATACCAGTGACATTCTTCACAGAAATAGAAAATACAATTAAAAATTTATATGGAACCACAAAAGACTCTCAATAGCCAAAGCAATCCTGAGCAAAAAGAAAAAGCTGGAGGCATCACGTTACCTGACTGGAAAATATACTACAAAGCTACAGTAACCAAATCAGCATGGTACTGGCATAAAAACAGACGCATAGACCAATGGAACAGTTAGAGAACCCAGAAATAAAATCACACCTTTACAGCCAACTCATTTTTGACAAAGGTGCCAAGAGCATACAATAGGGAAATAAATAGTGCTGGGAAAACTAGATATCCATATGCAGAAGAATGACACTAGGATTCCTATTTCTCACCATATACAAAAATCAAATAAAAATGGAATAAAGACTTAAATCTAAGACCTGAAACTGTGAAACTACTAGATGAAAATGTTGGGTAAATATACCAGGACATTGATATGGGTAAAAAGAATTTTTGTGTAAGACATCAAAAGCAGAGATAACCAAGGCAAAAATAGACAAATGGGATTACACCAAGCCTAAAAGCTACTGCATAGCAAGGGAAACAAGCAACGTAGTGAATACATAACCCACAGAATGGGAGAAAATATTTGCAAATTACCCACTTGACAAGGGATTAATAACCAGAATATATAAGGAACTCAGACAACTTAATAGCAAAAAATAAAATCCAATTAAAAACTGGGCAAAAAATCTAAATAGGCATTTCTCAAAAGAAGACATACAAATGGCCAGCAGATATATGCAAAAATACCCAACATTACTAATCATCTGAGAAATGCAAATCGAAACCCCAATGAGGTATCTCACTTCAGTTAATATGGCTTTTATGAAAAAGAAAAATAATGAATGCTGTGGAGAAGGGGGAACCCTTATATGCCGTTGGTGGGAATTTAAGTTAGTACTGCTACTATGGAAAACAGTGTGACAGTTCCTCAAAAAACTAAAAATGGAACTACCATATGATCCAGCAGTTCCACTCCTGGGTATATATCCAAAAGAAAGGAAATCAGTATATCGAAGAGATATCTGCATTCTCATGTTTATTGCAGCATTATTCACAATAACCAAAGTATGGAATCAACTTAAGTGCCTACTAATGGATGAATGGATAAAGAAAATGTGATATATATGTGTATCACCTGGAGCCCCACAGATGTGTGTATGTATGTGTGTGTGTCTCAAACATACATGTACACATGCACACATACATATATATACACAATTGAATATTATTGAGTTACAGAAACAAATCCTGTTATTTGTAGCAACATGGTTGGAACTGGAGGTCATTCTGCTAAGTGAAATAAGCCAAGCACAGAAAGACAAATATCACATGTTCTCACTCATACATCAGAATCAAAAATGTGGATCTCATGAAGGTAAATAGTAGATTGGTGGTTAACAGGAGCTGAGAAGGGGTGGGGGAAGGGTGGGTTGAAGGAGAGGTTCATTAATAGGTAGAAATATACAGTTAGCTCAAAGAAATAAGAGCTAGTGTTTGATAGGCCAGTAGCGTGACTGTAGTTTACTATAATCTATTGTACATTTCAAGATAGCTAGAAGAGAATAATTTGAATGTTTCCAGCATAAATAAAAGACAAGTATTTAAGGTGGTAGAGATCCCAATGATACTGATTTGATCTTTACAAATTATATGTATTACATTATCACATGTACCCTGAAAATATGTACATCTATTATGTATCAATAAAAAACATAAAAATATTTCACTTGAAAAATCTGAGAAGGCCTGAAACTTGATATTTGAGCTTGGCCTGAAATATGAAATTTGATGGGTAGGAAGTGGCTGGAACCATCATTTCAAGCAGAGAGCCAGCTTGAGCACAGGTATGAAGGGGAGAGCCCACACTGCATTCTGGGAATGACAGGAGACCTTTGGCAAAATCCAGGGTAAATGAGGGAGGACTTTATTTAGTAAGGAATGAGTCTGGAAACCTAGGTTTATTTACCCAACGCAAACACTTCTTAGCACCTGCTAAGTGTCAGGTGTGTGCTGCCTGCTGGTCTACCTTGGTGGTCCTGGCAGTCACAGCCCCTGCTCTCAGCAAGACCTGAGTGTCTGGAGGGGACCCTACTGTGTAGTATATGAGCATTTTTGAGGATGAGAGTTACACAGTCTGGCAAGTGTTTTAAGGAGAAAACTCTGGTGAGCTGTGGAGGGGAGGGTTGGATAGAGGAGGTGGGGCTGAGGCTGCAAGGAGGGAAAGGGAGGCCTGAGGAGATGGGGGTGTGCAGGTGAGGAGGAGCCGGCAGAATCCCAGATGGCACTGGGATTTATTTCCAAAGGTCTGGCTCAGTCATGAGACATCTCTTTTTTATGTGATAACTTTTTCAAGAAAAAAATGTAGGCCACAGTCTTTCATTTTCCCTTCTTCAGAATAATTCTTTAGCCTCACATAGTAAAATTAGGTATGCTCATAATTGAAATTATCTTTTAAATAGAAGATTCTCTATCAGAAAAATGATGTTATGTTTTCGCCACTAAAATGTGATTGTTCAGGCGTAATTGATCATCGGCAGCCTCAAGGCAGCTCTCCTACCATTTTTTTCCAAAGGTAAACCGAGCACCTTCCCCAGAAGCCGCATGGTGGGACCGCCAGGTGCTTATCTCTGGGTCTGCTTGTGTGTGGTGGGGTGGAACCCTGCCTGTCTTCCTCTGTTCCTTTGGGCTGGGAATGGGAGCCAGGCATTGGTCCTCCATAGCACTTCTGTTTCCTTACTGGGTAGATTTAAATGTGTGGGTCCCTCTCTTTTGGTGTGAATAGAAGGTAGAGTAAAAGTGTGTAGAACTGAGTGCATAGGGCAATGGTTAGCATTTCAACAAGAACATCTCACGTATCTTAAGATTTGTTTAGCTCTTCAGGCACTGATAGGAGGTTTTAATAAGATCAATGATTTTTAGTTTAATTGGTGACTTTTGAATACTTTCCTTTTTCCCCCAGTAGAATCCCACCTGGAACATCTACTACAGCAGAGTAGAATCTGGAACATTTTTTCTTGATCTGATACAGTTAATGGTGGTTAGTGTTAGTCCCCAGCACACCAGAGGGAGGACGTTCCTATTAGTAACCCTAGAGCTGTTATGTATAGGATTCGTGGGGGGTTGGGATGGGTTGAAAAAAGTACAGGTAATTGCAATAACTCCTACTAGTGGAGTTGAGAATAATTGGCCTTTTATAGCTGTTTGTTTTAGAAGAATTAGAATAGTCAAGTGGGCAGACCTGGAGTCAGGTGGACCTGGGTCATGGTTTTAACTAACCATCCCATGACTTTGGACAGATTCCTTGTCATAGATTGAATCATTGAGCCTAGTTTTTCACCCTCTGTTATGAAATTCTGTTCCCTGGCCCTGGCCTCACGCTCATTGGAGCACACTTCCTTGACTTTGGGCATGGCCCCATGACTTGCTTTGGCTGATGAATTACAGCTGGCTCTCTGTATCCTCGGGTTCTGCATCCCTGGATTCAATCAGCCACCAGTTGAAAATATTTTGGGGAAAAAACAATAAAAAATAGCAATACAATGATAAAAATAATACAAATAAAACAAAATACAGATGATATGGTTAGGCTTTGTGTCTCCACCCAAATCTCAACTTCCCCAGGTGTTGAGGGAGGAACCTGGTGGGAGGTGATTGGATCATGGGTGCAGTTTCCCCCATGTTGTTCTTGTGTGAGTGAATGAGTTATCACAAGATCTGATGGTTTTATAAATGTTTGGCAAGTTGTTCCTTTGCTTACTCTCTCTCTCACCTGCCACCCTGTAAGATGTGCCTGCTTCCCCTTCCACCATGATTGTAAGTTTCCTGAGGCCTCTCTGTGTGGAACTGTGAGTCAATTAAACCTCTTTTAGTTATAAATTCCTCAGTCTCCAGAAGTTCTTCCTAGCAGTGTGAAAATGGACTAATACAGCATAATAATGACTGTTTATATTGTATTAGGTATTATAAGTAATTCAGGGATGATTTAAAATATATGGGACGATGTGTGTAGGTTACATGCAAATACTACACCATTTCATGTCAGGGACTTGAGCATCTGTAGATTTTGGTATCCAAGGGGGTCCTGGAACCAAAACCTCACGGTACTGAGGGACAACCATATTAGCAAATGTGATGTAAGAGGAGGCTTGATTCTGCTTGTGTGCCTGGGCTTGTGCTCAGGTGATTCAGACTCCATAAAAATGTGCCCTGGAGTTACTGTCCCTTTATCCAGGGCTCCACGGGGTGAGAAACGGGACAGACCTGAACCCACCTCAACCTGGAGCCCTGCAGGTGAGTGCAGCCTGGACCAGCTGAGCTTCAACCCATGTGCAGACTCATATGTGAGAAAAATAAATGTAGTTATAAGCCACTGAGATTTTGCATTTGTTATGTAGCATTGTGGTAATAGAGAACTAACACTGTGCTTGTCTTCCCTTCTGTAAAACAGGAATCTGATCTTCCCACAGGGGGTTCTGTTCTAAGGCTTAAAATAAAATAATCTTGTTAGTGCAGTGCTTGACTCGTAGAAGATGATACGAAATAAATAAATTGCAGCTATTTTAAGTAATTAAAATATGGGATATACATCCAAAATAAAGGGCATAGTTTCTGCACAGAAGGGAATTAGCCAAGTAGAGAGGAAAAAAGGTAAGTTCTCACATTGTGTTGTGTGTCTCCTGGAAATTTGTTATTGTTCTGAGTGCTTTGTGTTTACTCATTCAATGTATGTATTAGTTTAGGTTCTCTGGAGAATCAGAACACACACACACACACACACACACACACACACACACACACAGAGATTGATTTATCTGTTAACTTATCTATTTATCAGCATTGGCTCACATGATTGTGAGGGCTGGCAAGTCTGAGATTTGTAGGGCAGGCTGGCAGGCTTAGAAACTCAGGAAGAGTGGATGTTGTAATCTTCAGTCCACAATCTGCAGGCCAGGAAGGCTGGAAACTCAGGCAGGGTTTCTCTGTTGCAGTATTGAGGCAGAATCCCTTCCAAATTGGGGAACTTCAGTCTTTGCTCTTGAGGCCTTCCACTGATTGGATAAGGCCAACCCACATTATGAAGGGTCATTAGCTTTACTGAAAGTCAATTGATCATATATGTTAATACCATTAAAACAATACCTTCACAGCAACATCTTGACTGGTGTTTGGGCACTATAACCTAACCAAGTTGACGCTTAAAATTAACCATCACAGCATGTATTAATGGGGTTGCCTGCTGTATGATTGGGCGGGCCCAAAGTGATGAAATGATACAGACTTTGCCCCTGTGGGGTTTAGCGTCTGGTGACTGTTGTTTTGTTTTATCTTTACAGAAGCCCTGTAAAGATGAACCTTATTTCCCACCATTCAGCAAGCAAGGAAACAAACGCTCAGGGGCATAAAGTATTTAACTAAGGTCACACAATTGTCCATTCCAGTGACCTTACTATTTCCACTCTCTGTGCTGCCTCTCAAGGGAGACCATTTCCTAGATGAGAATAGCCATTGGTCAGTGAGCTGCAGCTTATATGGGATTCTCTGTTGGAAAATGATTTATGATTCCTTGACTTCATGCTTAGATGGCTGTTAGTCAGTTTGGACTAATGAAATGGGAATGTATGGATATAAATTTTAATTGCAACAAATTCTGAAGGACTTTATATGTGCACATTTTATATTATCAGATTACACTTCCCAGGAGTGGAGTTAACAGAATTAGTTCTCACTCTCCTACCAACTACCACAATTAAGTGAAGGCTCTTGCCAGAAAATAAAGTAAATCTATTGTATGTGCTTGTAAACAATAGACAAATTGCGTAGTGTAACACAAAAAGCCTAATGTTTGTACATAGTGGAGATATTGATTGTTAAAGTTTATTTCATGTATCCCTACTATTGCATTGGGTTTTCATATGTTTCCTTCTTCTTCTTGTGTGTTTGTTGTTCTTATGTCTGGTTCCAGTTCTTACTTCTAGAGAAAAGTTCACTTTTCTAGATTCACTCACTGTTACATAAATAAGTGTATAAGTACTTACGTACTGTTTACTGCAGGCCATCTCTGTGGTGAATATACTGTGTGATTTGCTTTTTTTATTTTTATTTTTTACCTCTGAGAAGTTTCCAGAATGATTTGCTTTTTTAAACGTTCACTTTATTTTATTTATTATTATTTTTTGAGACGGAGTTTCACTCTTGTTGCCTAGGCTGGAGTGCAATGGTGCAGTCTCGGCTCACTGCAATCTCCACCTCCCGGGTTCAAGCGATTCTCCTGCCTCAGCCTCCTGAGTAGCTGGGATTATAGGCATGCGCCACCATGCCTGGCTAATCTGGTATTTTTGGTAGAGATGGGGTTTCTCCATGTTGGTCAGGCTGGTCTTGAACTCCTGACCTCAGGTGATCCACCCGCCTCGGCCTCTCAAAATGCTGAGATTACAGGCATTTACTTTTGTATTGAGTTATAACTTATATACACTAAGCATACATATCTTACATGTATAACCCAATGAAATTGACACACATATAATACTGTGTAACCACCATCCCCATCAAGATATATAATATTTCCAGCACCCCAGCAGCTCCCTGGTACCCCTGCCAGCCCCTTTCCACCTGTAGGTGACCACTCGTTTCATCTCCATAGCATTTTTTTTTGCCCATGCTTGTTGTTTGTGCAGATGTAATCACTGATCAGGTGCACTTGTGTGTCTGGCTTCTTTTGCTGTACACTGTGTCTTCAGCACATGACATTTTGTAGTTCTTTTCTTCATTGCTGTGAAGTGTCCTATTGTATGAATAGCCCACACTTTATCCATTCTACTGTTTAGGGACATTTGGGTTGTTTCCAGGTTTTTCAGCTATTCTGCATGATGTTGTTATGAACATTTTTGTCCATTTCTTTTCTTATAAACAGGAGTAAAATTGCTGAGTCATAGGATGTACATATATTGAGTTTTAAGAGAGATTGCCAAACATATGTTGAGTTTTAGGAGAGAATTCCAAAGTTTTTGAAAGTGGTTGTACAAATTTACACTACTGTGAGCAGTGTTTGTACCAATTTACACTACTGTGAGCAGTGTTTGTACTTCTACTTGTTCTACATCCTCACCAAAGCCTTTTTTTTTCCCTTTGGTTTTGAAATATTATAGACAAGTCCTCTGGAACACATTTATAGTTCTATTATACACATATGTGTAAGTGACTGTACTGACAGCAATAATCATTACATGCCGTCCTCTCATGGTTACTTTCTTGGATTATATGCTGCCCCTGGCAAGCCCCATCCTTGAGTCTCCATGGGTTATTGTCTGATGAGCCTGGTCTTAGGCCACTACCCAAAAGGAAGGCAAATGCAATTATAAGCATTTTAACTCAGCTTCAGGGTGCAAACATTCCAAAGACCAGGCTCATTTTTTTTTTTTTTTTTAAGAGACAGAGTCTGTCTGGGTTGCCCGAGTGCAGTCAGCCTCATAACTCACTGCAGCCTGGACCTCCTGGGCTCATGATCCTCTTACCTCAACTTCCTGAGTAGCTGGGACCACAGGCTTGTGGCACCATGTCCGGCTAATTTTTAAACTTTTTGTAGAGATGGGATCTCGCTATGTTGCCCAGACTGGTCTTGAACTCCTGGCGTTAAGTGATCCTTCCGTCTTGGCCTCCCAAAGTGCTGGGATTACAAGTGTGAGCCACCAGGCCTGGCCCAGACTCTTTTTTTGAGGCAAGATTTTGTATTAGGAAAATAAAGAGGTACTCTGAATTGAAATCACGCCTCACCATGTTCTTTTACAGCCCCTGAGGGGCAGGGACTTCGTTAGTTGCCATGATGTTTGCATGGTTATGTGATGTTAGCAGGAAAGCAGGTGTCATGCCAGCATGCTGGTACCTTTGTCATCTCGAACTAGCACCCCCTACCCCTGCACCCTAAGCCTTTGAAAGTCAACTTGGTTATAAGTTCTCTTCCTTTTACAATTGTAATATGGATTTATTTTGGCTGCATGTTTTACTTGGAGATAAAAATGCTTTATCTGACTTTAATCCTGACCTCGTTTTACAGGGCCTTCAATTGCTCGTTATCTCTAGGAGTCTCTAGGGGTGCCTGTGGCTCACAGCTAAGGCAGTGGTGGTGCTGGTCTCTTTGCTTTCCTGCTGTGCCTGTGCCTTTTGGTGAGCTTGTTGGATGGGACTGAGTGTCTGGCGTGGCTTGGGGGAAGAGCATGGAGCACCTTCCTCTGGAACCTGCAGCTCCCCCTTCCTGGCTTCCCCTTCCACCTCAGTATGGAGAATCTGTCCTGTCTGGCAGCACTGGAGGAAGGCGTGTGGGGTGTGACAAGTTAGCCTTTTCCTCATCAGGCATCTCCGGTGTCCCCTGAGGCTTTGAAACCCAAAGGCCAAGAATTGATTGGGTTGTCTTCTGCTTTCTTCTGAGATGTTGATCCTGAAGAGATGGTGCCGAATGCTCAGTTGCCTGAATGAGGACCTTGTGCTGGAGGAAAGTGTGCAGTGGGCAGGGGAAGCCTGTCTGTTAATATTCAAAATGGTGTGTGGCTTCTGCTACTTGGGAGTTCTGGTTTGTTCCTTTGTGCTGTAACAACATGATGTGACCTTCTATATGGGATGTACTTTTTACTCCTTAAAGAGAATTGCTGGGGTCGTGGAGGAAATAGGGGCAGAATTTGATTTGAAAGAGTATTAGGGGAGTCAGTTCTTGTGGCTATAGACTGAAATAACAGCGGTGCTCAGGAGGAGGAGGGTGATTTTGAGAGGTGAAGCCAGCTGGACTTCCTGGATTGAACGGGGACTTGGAGAACTTTTCTGTCTTACAAGAGAATTGTAAAATGCACCAATCAGCACTCTGTAGCTAGGATTGTAAAATGCACCAATCAATGCTCTGTAGCTAGCTAGAAGTTTGTAAAATGCACCAATCAGTGCTCTGTAAAAACGCACCAATCAGCACTGTGTAGCTAGCTAGAGGTTTGTAAAAGGGGCCAATCAGCACTCTGTAAAATAGACCAGTAAGCACTCTGTAAAATGGACCAATGAGCACACTGTAAAATGGACCAATCAGCAAGACATGGGCAGGGGACAAATAAGGGAATAAAAGCTGGCCACCCCAGCCAGCAGGCAACCCGCTCAGGTCCCTTTCTACACTGTGGAAGCTTTGTTCTTTCGCTCTTCACAATAGATCATGCTGCTGCTCACTTTTTGGGTCTGTGCTGCCTTTAAGAGCCATAAGCAAAGTTCTACGGCTTCATTCTTGAAGTCGGGGAAACCAAGAACCCACTGGAAGGAACCGACTCTGGACACAGTTTCACACCGCCTGATGGACTTCCTAGCTCTCTGTCATGGCTGCCATCGTGGCACAAAGCCCAGGTTTCTGGCCACTTTGGGACAGTGTAGGTGGGTCCTGTGTGTCCTCAGAGCATAGCCTAGAGTGTCCCTGAGTGGGGTGCAGTGGCCTTCTTGGTGCCATGGTTTCTGATAAGGGGACAGTGACTGGCTCCTGTGGCTGGTGTGGCCAGTATTTGGGTCAGCTGACCTCTAGATCTGAAGACAGAGACTTGAAGAAGGAAGACACTGAGCCTAATATGCCGGAGCTTTGGTACCCTCACTCATTTAAAAGAAGAGCAACTTACGGAGATTCCTAACCGCTGACCCACACTTTCCCATTTATCCAGAGGTCCTGCATGCCTCTGAATGAGGATGCTTCCCTAATCCAATCCCTTGTGTATGCAGGCCCCTGAGAATATAACAAAGTGTAATTTATTGTTAAACATCGCTGACTTTATTAAAAATGTCTTGGCCGGGTGCGGTGGCTCACGCCTGCAATCCCAGCACTTCGGGAGGCCAAGGCGAGCAGATCATGAGGTCAGGAGACCTGTCTCTACCAAAAATACAAAAATTAGCTGGGCATGGTATCGCGTGCCTGTAGTCCCAGCTACTCAGGAGGCTGAGGCGGGAGAATCGCTTGAACCCAGAGGCGGAGGTTGCAGTGAGCCGAGATTGTGCCACTGCACTCCAGCCTGGTGACAGAGTGAAGATTCTGTCTCAAAAAAAAAAAAAAAAAAAAAAAAAAAAAAAAAAAAAAAGTCTTTTTGATTTCCTAAAGAATTTGCTAAAAAAGAATATATATAGTCATGATTATTGTTGTGTTAATCAGAATGATAAGAATATTTTCTTGCCCTCTTTCAAATCAGTAGTGGATATATATTGCAAAGAAGGTTAGTTTTTTAGGGGTTATAGTCTGGAGGAAACAGTTTATATTAAAAATAATTTTGCCTAATTTTTCTTGCTTACTAACATGTAGTACCCAACTATGAGATCCCTCAAATTCTCTGTATGGGATTTTTTAGTTTCAGAAATAGAAAGGAACTTATTGGAGAAATTGAGATTCACACGGGCACAAAAAGGACAAATGTCTTACTTTAACTCTACCAGTCACCTTCCTTACTAAAGACTAAATAAGCCAGCGAGTTAAGTGCTTCGGGCGTACTAAGACTTTAAATTTAAGACATTGAAAGGCATATGAGATAGTTGTATTTGCTTTAAAATGAGAATCCATAAAAGTGAACATCGTTTAATACTGTGCTTTTCAAATGAACTCTCTGCCCTTAATAGCATAGGTATGTGATAGCAGGTGGATTGTGCAATCAGATTTCTACACTTGTAATTTCTTCATTCTGCTTCACATTTCTAGACTTTTCAGGAATTAACCAAAGTAATCTGATACTTCAGCGCTGTCACCACTTTCTCTTCTTTGATGAGCAAGTCTATTTTTGTATTTCCATTTCAGTTTCCTCTCAAACTTTACAATGTTTCACTTTTTACATTGAGCTTTCCTAGTTCTTAAGCTCAGTTTTCTCTTTTGGGCCGGAAATTTGGGTTGCTTCTGCCCAACTGCTCTTCCTTGTGTTGAAACATTATGTCTTTCCTGTCAGATGCTAACTTTTAAAAGCCAGTATCTTTACAGCCAGTGCAGAACTTTTTTAGTGTGGGAGCAACAGATAACTAAAGACTAGGGGCATTTTTAACTGGAGAAATAAAAGGCTAAATACTCAAGACTGTTTATATTTATAATACTCAAGATGTTTATATTTTGTGTGTAAAAGGGAATTTTCATGTTTTAATTTGTGTAGCATATGTCTCTGGGGCTGAATTGCGTTTTACAATACTAATTGTTTCTGTATTTAGGCCTAAGGAAAGTTTGGGTAATATTTAAGAAGCATCAACAAAACAGTTTCCAAATGTTTGCCATACTACTTAAAATTGGGTGTTTGCTTTATGCTCCAAAATAATTTTTCATTAGTTATTAGTTCAGGATCAATTTTTTGCTATTGCAATTTTTCCAAATAAAATTTTAACTTTAGTGTTACTTCTGGAGATGGTGGACTGGTTTGTTGCAAACCAATTCACCTGCTGAAAAAACTAGGAAACGTGAAAAAAAAAATCTAAGAGAACGTAAGTGTCTTAGTCCGTTTTCATGCTGCTAACAAAGACATACCCAACACTGGGTAATATATAAAGGAAAGAAGTTTAATGGATTCACAGTTCCCATGGCTAGGGAGGCCTCACAATCAATGGTGGAAGGTGAAGGAGGAGCTAAGTCATGTCTTACGTGGCAGCAGGCAAGAGAGAGCTTGTGCAGGGGAGCTCTCCTTTATAAAACCATCAGATCTCATGAGACTTATTCACTATCATCACAATTGAAAGACCTGCCCCCATGATTCAGTTACCTCCCACTGGTTCCCTCCCCATGACACGTGGGAATTACGGGAGCTACAGTTCAAGATGAGATTTGGGTGAGGACATAGCCAAACCATGTTAATAAACCAAAATAACACAGAAACCTATGTTTGTGCACTCATGTTCACAGCAGTGCTTAACCACAGCCAAATGTGGAAACAACCCAGATGTTCATCAACAGAAAAAGGGATAAGTGAACTGTGATGTGTACATATGATGGAATATTATTAGCTATAAAAAGGAATTAGGTACTGATACATGCTACAGTGTGGCTTAACCTGAAAAAGATGCTAAGTGAAAGAAGCCGGAAATAAAAGGCCACATATTGTATAATTCCATTTATATGAAATATACAAAATAGGTAAATCCATACAGACAGCAAATTGGTGGTTACCAGGGTTTGTGGGGAGAAGGGGCACGGGAAGTAACTACTTAGTGGGTCGGAGGTTACCCTGTTATTGGAGTTATCAAACCCAGACTTTAAAATAACTTTGACTACTATATTCAGGCAATTAAATAAAATGGAGAATTGGATTAGAAATAGAACTGTAAGAGAGTAGAACTGGAAACTGTAAGAGTATAAATATCTGAATATAAAAAATTAACAGAAATTGAGAGTTCAATAGTGAGTTTAAGTACAGATTAGATATAGGTAAAGAAGGAAATAGTGAACTAGAAAATAGATTAATGTCCAGCTGAAGCGTGGACATAAAAAGGAATTAGAAAACTATGCCAGACAAATCATGAGAGACACATGGGACATGGCAAAAAGATCTGGGGTAAGTGTATTTAGAGTTGCAGAAAATGAGTGGGGGATGGAGGCTGGGAGGAGAGAGAGAAGTAATGTTTGAAAAGATAATGTCTGAAAACATGTGCCATAAAAACATTAACCCAAAGAAAGCTAGAGTAACTCTACTTTTATCATCTAAGTTAGACTTTGAGGCAAGGATCATTACTGGACATAAAGAGGGAATGATAGCTATACTAAATATATAGGTAACTAATAGATTACTACAAAGCAAAAAAATAAAATAATTTAAAAAATTCATAATCATAGTTGTAGATCTTAACACCTCCTTTTCAGTCATTTTAGAACAACTATACCAATAATTCTCCAACTTTTTGGTCTTAGGTCCCCTATACACTCTTAAACATTTTTGAGGACTACAAAGATCTTTTGTTTATGTGGGTTATATTTATATTTACTGTATTCATTAATGTGGGAATATGCTGTATATATTTAGTGTATTTATATATTCTGCATATACTTACTGTATATATTTATATGTGTTTATATATACACTGTAATGTATATGATAGTACACTACAGAAATTTAAGTTAGGAACTTAAAAACATTTATGAATATAATACGTGAATATTTAGAACAATAACAAATCAAGACATGCTCATGTTAATATCTATTTTCTAAGCAAAAGCTTTAAAATAAAATATCTTCATATTTTTGCAAAATTTGCAAAATTTGTCTTAAAATTTTAGTATTTTGTATTTTTAAATATTTTCGAAAATTTTGTGAATGTTTAGCTTAATAGAAGATATAGCAATAGAAGATAACATTTCTGTTTTGATATGTTATTTTGGTTGACGTATATGAGAAAATTAGCTTCACAAAGGTGTATAGTTAGAAAAGGAGGACTATTTTAATAGCTTCTTCAATCATTGTGAATATTCTTTGGTACATCAAACTTGGCAAGTGGTAAGTTTCTTAAGCTTACTTGCAAAGTAAAATCTGGAATCATACCGATGAGCTTTTAATGCTATATTACATTAAAATTCATTGGACTATCTTGCACTTTAAATTATTTTTTACTAGTGCATGGTTTTCTAACACTATGCATTGGTCATTTGGAAAATATTCACTGAGTTATGCAGATCTTTCATCTTTCAAATGTTGACGCATTTCATTGTATGATATAAAAACTCATGAACATCAATCTCATCAGAAAATATTGGACTACATTAAAATGAAGAATTCTGTTTATCAGGAAAAAATCACTGAGTATGAAATGGCAAGATATTGAGAGAAGGTGTTTGTAATACATGAAAGTAACAAAGATCTTACGTCTATAATATTTAAATAAGTCACTTAAAACAATAACAACCAACTCAATAGAAATATCAGCAAAAGACTTGACATGCATTTCACAAAAGAGGATCTCCAAATGGCCAATAAATAAACATAAAGATGCTCAACCTCATTAGTCATCAGGGAAATGCAACGAAACCACAATGAGATACCAGCACCCTGCCCACTCCCCAAGAATTACTGGAATTAAAAAGATGAAAATAGCAATATTGACAATATTGGAGAATATTATAACTCATACTCTGTTGATGGAATGTGTATTTGTACACCAGTTTGTAAAACTGTTAAATGCTGATTATTTACATGCCTTATAGACTAGTAATTACATTTTTGGGAATATAACTAACAAATATGGCGCATATTCGCATCAAAAGACATGTACAAGAATGTTCATGGGACCAATATTCCTAACAGCGCCAAACTGGAAACAACCTAGATGTCCTTCAGTAAGAGAATAGATCAGCAGCCTGTGGTGTATTCTTACAATGGAATCCTATACAGCAATCAGTAGAGCTGTTGTTACACGGTGACATGGATACATCTCAGTGTTGAGTGAATGAAGCTAGACACAAAAGAGTAATGTAGTATATGATTTCAGTTTTTATCAAGGTCAGAAACAGGCAAAACAACTCGTGTGTTAAAGGTGAGGATAGTGGTTATCTGTAGGAAGGACAGCAGGGAGGAGGGAAGGTGGGAGAGCACACAGGAGGCTGCCAGGGTGCTGGTAATGTGCTATTTCCTGATTCCAGTGGTAGTTTCATTAAGATGTGTACTTTGTGTTGATTCATTTAATTATTTAATCACTTTTCTGTATGTATATTTTAATAAAAATTTATGAAATGATATATTAATACTAAGAAAAAATGTGAGTTAGAAGGTTACCATATCCTTATCACAAAAAGCTTGAAAACATAGTTAAAAGAACACAGTCCCTCAAGCTGACATTCCTCTGGCATTGTGTTTAGTATCCCTTCTCAGACATTCCTAAGAATGTGATCTGGGGCAAGTTGCTTAGCTCCTTAAGTTCCTCATCAGAAAGCTAAGGATTATAATAGTACTTATTTCATATTGCTATTTTTAGAGCTAGTGAGGTAATATACGTAATGTGCCCAGCATAGTCTTTGGTTCATAATTAGCATCTTAAATTATTCATTGGATAAACATTTACTGAGTTTCTGCTCATGTATCTGGCATTGGGCTAGTGATGGTGATACCGGGAAAAATAAGACAAAGTTAATGAACTCCATCAGGATTACTGTGCTATCTAACCTGGTAGTCCTTAGCCACAGATGGTAATTAAATGAAAATTAAATTAACAGTTCAGTTTCTTAGTACACTAGCTACATTTCAAGTGCTAAGTTGCCACACGTGACTAGGAGTGACATGTTAGACCGCAGGTTTACAGAACATTTCCATCATTGCGTCTACTTGATTCTTCTCTCTTTTCTTCTTTATTAGTCTTGCTAGCGGTCTATCAATTTTGTTGATCTTTTCAAAAAACCAGCTCCTGGATTCATTGATTTTTTGAAGGGTTTTTTCTGTCTCTATTTCCTTCGGTTCTGCTCTGATCGTAGTTGTTTCTTGCCTTCTGCTAGCTTTTGAATGTGTTTATTCTTGCTTCTCTAGTTCTTTGAATTGTGATGTTAGGGTGTCAATTTTAGATCTTTCCTGCTTTCTCTTGTGGGCATTTAGTGGTATAAATTTCCCTCCACACACTGCTTTGAATGTGTCCCAGAGATTCTGGTATGTTGTGTCTTTGTTCTTGTTGGTTTCAAAGAACATCTTTATTTCTGCCTTCATTTCGTTACGTACTCAGTAGTCATTCAGGAGCAGGTTGTTCAGTTTCCATGTAGTTGAGCGGTTTTGAGTGAGTTTGTTAATCCTGAGTTCTAGTTTGATTGCACTGTGGTCTGAGAGACAGTTTGTTATAATTTCTGTTCTTTTACATTTGCTGAGGAGTGCTTTACTTCCAACTATGTGGTCAATTTTGGAATAGGTGTGGTGTGGTGCTGAAAAGAATGTATATTCTGTTGATTTGGGGTGGAGAGTTCTGTAGATGTCTATTAGGTCCACTTGATGCAGAGCTGAGTTCAATTCCTGGTTATCCTTGTTAACTTTCTGTCTCTTTGATCTGTCTGATGTTGACAGTGGGGTGTTAAAGTCTCCCATTATTATTGTGTGGGAGGCTAAGTCTCTTTGTAGGTCACTCAGGACTTGCTTTATGAATCTGGGTGCTCCTGTATTGGGTGCATATATACGTAAGATAGCTCTTCTTGTTGAATTGATCCCTTTACCATTATGTAATGGCCTTCTTTGTCTCTTTTGATCTTTGTTGGTTTAAAGTCTGTTTTATCCGAGACTAGGATTGCAACCCCTGCCTTTTTTTGTTTTCCATTTGCTTGGTAGATATTCCTCCATGGCAACAACTGTTTCTGGACAGTGTTGGGCAGGGCAGGCGATGGGGTGACAGAGGTGGGCATTGCAGGGTCCTGGTAGAGAGGTGAGACTTGAGCTGCTCAGAAAGAGGAATTTTCCCGTGCAAGAATGAAGAGTTGGCCATTCCAGTTGAGTGAAAACACAATGAACCAGGGCTTTGAGCTTTGACTCACCTGGAGATTGTAAGCAGTTCAATATGGCAAGAGCACTGGATGCATAGGGAGGAAGCTGGAGGGGTGGCTGGAAGGCACAGTGGGCCTGGGCTCTGGAGGGTGGGGAATGCCACATTGAGGAGCTATTCTAGGGGATGCTCAGGAGTGCTTTTATCCATTACTTGCTTACCTTTTGAGACTTAATGCTTCTTTTAAAAAAATCGATTTACTTAACAAAAATAATCATATTTGCTAAAAATATTTTTTCCTAGTCTTTTGTTTGCTTTTTTTTTTTTCAGTGTGTTGGTGTTAGATTTTTATGTAGGCAAGTCTGTGGTTCTTTTCTTTTAGAATTTCTAAGCATAGAAGATGTTACTTCGAGAGACTGAGAAACTTTCTTTTTTTAATATATAATATACGTATTTTGGGGGTACATGGGATACTTTTGAGAGGTGACAGCGTGCTGGCAGTCCCCACAGCCCTCGCTTGCTCTCAGCGCCTCCTCTGCCTGGGCTACCACTTTGGTGGCACTTGAGGAGCCCTTCAGCCCACCGCTACACTGTGGGAGCTCCTTTCTGGGCTGGGCAAGGCCGGAGCCCACTCCCTCAGCTTGCAGGGAGGTGTGGAGGGAGAGGCGCGAGCGGGAACCGGGGTTGCATGCGACGCTTGCGGGCCACCTGGAGTTCCGGGTGGGCGTAAGCTTGGCGGGCCCCGCACTCGGAGCAGCCAGCCGGCCCCGCCGGCCCCGGGCAATGAGGGACTTAGCACCCGGGCCAGCGGCTGCGGAGGGCGTACTGGGTCCCCCAGCAGTGCCAGCCCACTGGCGCTGTGCTCTATTTCTTGCCGGGCCTTAGCTGCCTTCCCACGGGGCAGGCCTCGGGACTGCAGCCCGCCATGCCTGAGCCTTCCCCCACCTCCGTGGGTTCCTGTGCAGCCCGAGACTCCCTGACCAGCGCCGCCCCCTGCTCCACGGTGCCCAGTCCCATTGACCACCCAAGGGCTGAGGAGTGTGAGCGCATGGCGCGGGACTGGCAGGCAGCTCCACCTGCAGCCCCGGTGCGGGATCCACTGGGTGAAGCCAGCTGGGCTCCTGAGTCTGGTGGGGCCTTGGAGAACCTTTATGTCTAGCTCAGGGATTGTAAATACAGCAATTGGCACTCTGTATCTAGCTGAAGGTTTGTAAACACACCAATCAGCACCCTGTGTCTAGCTCAGGGTTTGTGAGTACACCAATCGACACTCTGTATCTAGCTGCTCTGGTGGGGCCTTGGAGAACCTTTATGTCTAGCTCAGGGATTTTAAATACACCAACCGACACTCTGTATCTAGCTCAAGGTTTGTAAACACGCCAATCAAGCACCCTGTGTTTAGCTCAAGGTTTGTGAATGCACCAATCCATACTGTATCTAGCTGCTCTGGTGGGGCCTTGGAGAACCTTTGTGTCGATACTCTGTATCTAACTAATCTGATGGGGATGTGGAGAACCTTTGTGTCTAGCTCAGGGATTGTAAACCCACCAATCAGCGCCCTGTCAAAACAGACCACTCGGCTCTACCAATCAGCAGGATGTGGGTGGGGCCAGATAAGAGAATAAAAGCAGGCTGCCCGAGCCAGCGGTGGCAACCCGCTGGGGTCCCCTTCCACACAGTGGAAGCTTTGTTCTTTCGCTCTTTGCAATAAATCTTGCTACTGCTCACTCTTTGGGTCCGCACTGCTTTTATGAGCTGTAACACTCACGGCGAAGATCTGCAGCTTCACTCCTGAGCCAGCGAGACCATGAGCCCACTGGGAGGAACGAACAACTCCAGATGCACTGCCTTAAGAGCTGTAACACTCACCGCGAAGGTCTGCAGCTTCACTCCTGAGCCAGCGAGACCACGAACCCAACAGAAGGAAGAAACTCTGAACACATCCGAACATCAGAAGGAACAAACTCCAGATGCGCCACCTTAAGAGCTGTAACACTCACCGCGAGGATCCGTGTCTTCATTCTTGAAGTCAGTGAGACCAAGAACCCACCAATTCTGGACACACTTTGATGCAATTTGATACATTCATATAATCAAATCAGGGTAATTAGTGTATCCATCAGCTTAAATATTTATCTTTTCTTTATGCTGGGAACATTTGAATTATTGCCTTCTAGCTATTCTGAAAGTATGACAGATCAATGTAAACTATAGTCACCTGACTGATCTATCGAATACCAGGTCTTATTTCTTCTAAGTGTATAGAGAAATTTTCAATTCTGTTTTATTTTTTTCTACACTTTTATTTTTATGTATTTAAATATAAAATGATGTCAGGCTAACTTCTGTGTGCTTCAAATGGATTGTCTAAATTTTAGATATAGATATTACAGATTGCTAGCTAGTAAGTCCCAACCATTTGTTAAATGTTTCCCATTCTTTATGATGAATCCTTTGTGGTCTTGTATATAGTGACATTTACTTGTGAGTTATTAGTTCTATTCTATTGCTCTTTCTTATGTTAATGTAACATTGCTTATTTATGCCACAACATTTATTAAGTATCTGTGTTTTGTAAATTAAAACTTGTGATTACTTAGTTCCTCTTTTTATATTTGAAAATTGGAACTCATCCTTGGGCTGTGGGAGTGGTCTGAACAGGCTAAATCACATAGCTTGTCATCGAAGTCCAGATTGTATTTACTATAAACACCGTTCGTGATAGGTACATCCTTTTTCTCTTTTACTGTCTTTTAACAAATTTGTATTAAGGGGCACAAGTGCAGTTTTGTTACATGGACATACTGCGTAGTGGTGAAGCCTGATCTTTTAGTGCAACCATCACCCGAATAATGTACATTGAACCTATTAAGTAACTTCTTATTCCTCACCCCCTCCCACCCTTAAAACCCTTCTGAGTCTCCAGTGTCTGTCATTCCACACTGTGTCCATGCATACACATTATTTAGCTCTGACTCATAAGGGAGAAATGCAGTATTTGACTTTATGTTTCTGAATTATTTCACTTAAGAAAATGGCTTCCAGTTCCATCCATGTTGTAAAAGACATGATTCGTTGTTTTTTATGGATGAGTAGTATTCCATTGTATATATATACACCACATTTTCTAATCCAGTCATCTGCTGATGGACACTTAGGTTGATTCCATATCTTTGCTATTGTGAACAGTGCTATAATAAACATACGAGGGAAGGTTATCTTTTCGATATAATGATTTTTTTTTTTTCCTTTGGGTTTCTACCCAGTAGTGTAGAGTATTTGGGTAGATACCAGTAGGTAGTTCTATTTTTAGTTCTTTGAGAAATCTCCATACTGTTTTCCACAGAGGTTGTATTAATTTTCATTCCCACTGGCAGTGTATAAGTGTTCCCCTTTCTCCACATACTTGCCAACATCTTATTATTTTTTGACATTTTAATAACATCTGACTGGTGTAAGGTGATATCTCAGTATGGTTTTAATTTGCATTTCTCATGATTAGTGACGTCCAACAGTTTTTCGTATATTTGTTGGCCGTTTGTATGTCTTCTTTTGAAAAATGTCTGTTCGTATCCTTCGCCCACTTTTTAAAGGGGTTATTTGTGTTTTGTTGTTGTTGTTGAGTTGTTTGAGTTCCTTATTGATTCTGGATTTGAATGCATAGTTTGTAAATATTTTTACTTACTCCATAGGTTGTCTCTTCATTTTGTTGATTATTTCCTTTTGCTATACAGAAACTTTATAGTGTAAGTCCCATTTTTCTATTTTGTTTTTGTTGTATTTGCATTTGAGGTTTTAATCATGATTTCTTTGCCTAAGGCAATGTCCAGAAGAGTTTTCTGGTAGGTACTCTTTTAAAAATGTATGTACTGGTCTTTTAGGACTCTGAAAGACAGCTTTTACCTCATGGATGATGATGTATTCAGTAGTGCATTTAGCACACAGCTATAGATATGTGAAAGGGAGCTTGTGTAGCAGTGTTGTAATCTTTTAAACTTCACAGTTATATAGTTTAATATAACAATGGTAATCTGTAAGTATTAGCTATAGGAAAAAGTTCTCTTACTGACATTTTGTTAATTGGAAGACTCAGAAAGCTAGAAGTAACTAGCATGTAGAAGGCACTTTAAATTCACCAGTCTAGCAAGCATTTCCAATGGTGCTTTTACTTTTGCTGGTATCTCTCTTTCTGTCTGCGTGTGTGTGTGCGCGCACGCGCATGCACGTACCTGCGTGCAAGCGTGCATGTACACACACACGTGAGTTCCTGCTAAGGGGTGGGATTGAGGGGTGCAAGGGAATAGGACTTTTAGAAGCTGAGGTAATTCACAAATGTAATTTTTTGGTAGATCATAAGGAAAAAGTCATAGCATAGGTGTTTGAGGGAGATGGCTTAATCAGCATCATAAATGCTCATCAGATATGCCCAATAACAACAACTATTGTGTAACATCATCCTAGGGGTTCCTATGATCTTCCTTTAGGCATATCAACATTGATAGAATTTCAGAGGTTGCTTTAAAGAATAATTAGTAATTTTCTCAAACAATTTGAAATTCAGATATCACTTAGCTTAGATGGACTGGCATTCACAAAAATTAGACAACAGGGTTTTTTTTTTTCTTTTTGTGGAGATGGGGTCTCGATGTGCTGCCCAGGCTGGTCTTCAATTCCTGGCCTCAAGTGATCCTCCTGCCTTGGCTTCCCAAACTGCTTGGATTCCAGGTGGAGCCACCACACCTGACCAGTCACCAGTTTTTAACTCTTGCTCTTCATTCATTTGATGTGAACTATTTCCATGTAGACATCATTCTCCTTTGTAGAGAGCTTTAGCATTCCCAAAGCACCTTTCGTATTTCGTATATGATGCTTACAACATACCTGTGAGGCAGGTATTCACATTAGCCACAGTTTACAAACATTACAGCCCGGTTGTAGAGAGTAAGAAGTGCTCCCAGGAAAGAATATTTTTACTTAACTGTGCTCTTTATTGTAGTTGAGTTCACTCCTTACTGTGGCTTACATAAGATTTTATATTACTTTATCTGACTGCCTCAATTTGAGCCTTGAATTCACTAATTAAAGTTTTACTGGGCTTTTATGTTTTGGCTGTTAAGAACTGCAGCTGAAAAGAGTGTCTGCTGCTTGAAAGCAGGGGATGCTTTCAAAGGTCTGGTACTTAGTAGATGCTTTGTGATGGCTGTGCAGCCTGGAACTGAATTAAAGATTAGGTGCTGGACCATTGGTTTGGAATGCATGAGCGAGTGTTTACTTTAGAAAAGAATAATGCTTGAGAAAACATTTAAATTGAATTTTATACTTTTCTTTTGATAGACATTAACTTTTTTGTATTAATACCTCAATATGTTTGCGAATGACATATTCATTTACAAGGGGTCTTCAAAGTGTCTACCAAAGCCACATGAGATCTTTTGGTTTTTGCAAAAAAAATGCTTATTGCTGTTAATGGAAACAAATTATAAGTGAGCTCCTCTTTTAGACCCAAAGTAGCTTCGTAATTATAGGTATTGACTTCACCCCACTCAGTATGTAAAGAATCTAACTGTAGCACTTGTATCTCCAACACCTCTCAGGTCTTACCCAGTGCTAGTTAATTCACATTTGAAATGTTACACTTAAGGAAAAAATAAGTCGTTTTTTAGTCTAATTTTAATTTTCATGCCTTTCTTCAAAGAAAGGAAAATAAGTAATGGTGTGTGTGCTACTCTTTCTTTGATAAATATTTGAGGATGCTTTTAGAAATAGAGCCCATTAAAACTTTTTAATACATAAGATGTTTGGCCACGTGGTTATTTTTTGTGGTTGTCAATTTCAGTGGCTTGCTTGAGACCGTAATTGGTTTTAAGTATGTTGTTTATGCTTTGAAGGAAATTTTCTTCAGAAATTCAAACCAAAATTCACAGGTCATCTTTTTCTTGTTCAAAGATGACAGATCATTTTCAGAGCTAGCATATTTATGCAATCGAAAATTACTGAACACGATGTAGCTATTTTTCACTAGCAAAATAATTTTGCTGTTAATCTGACCTCCAAAATCTAAACTCGTTCAGGGTAGGAACTTTGTGCCCAAGTGCTCACTAACCAGCTATTTACTCACTTGTGTGACTTCTGTATTCCTCCAAGCAAATAATGTTACCTCAGGTGGTCGATAAACGTGTTTTCAAATGATCCTAAATCACCTACATAATTTTAAATAATGTCTCAATTTTAAAAAACTAAGGCTCAGGCCCACAGGTAGAAGTTACAGGAGGCATTTATTGGTTCTGTATAAGAAGGAGCTTTATAACTCTTTAGGGCTGCTAAAAAATAGAATGGACTATCTTGCTAGGCAGCGACATTCTCTGAGAAATATACAAGCAGATGGCAGGCACCTACCTGTCTGAAGTTCTGTGGGTGAGGTTCCTCTATTACTTAGAAAATTAGTCTTGTTGATTTCTAAGATTTTTCCCCCTTATTCCAATATAGGTTATTTCTACCCTCTCATAAAATAGCTGTTTGCAATCTGTTGAAATATCAGAGGAGGCTTAATAACCGTGTTGGCAACATATTCCAGAACACCGTGGTGGAGTTATAATGTATGGTAATGTTCGCATTGCTTGTTTCACAGGTATGTGTGTGGCAGCAGGGGAACAGGGGTGGGGAAAGGAAACAGCATGTCTTGGGCCCCCATATGGCTGTATACACTATAACAGGCGTCCACTCCCCCTGGTCTTATAAGCTCAGTTCAGATCTCAAGTATGGGTTGGTGGTCCTCCCTACTCCCCTGTTGGGTGTCCAGTGGGTCCCCCTTTGGACTTAAGGTTGTCCTGGGAGGGCTACCAATTTGTAAATCTTAGAAGTTGCTTAACATCTCTGAGCTTCATTTTTTCTTTTACCATATCCAGTATATTTTATATGTAGGATATAAAAGGGAACATGTGTATGTAGGATAACATAAATGTTTAAATTTTTTTTTCCAAATTAAGAAGAAACTTGTTTTCCAATCTTTGTTGCATAGAAAGGGATTCTTTTGCTCATTTTATGGGAGGCTGACCCTCCTTAGGATGGAAAATAAACATCTCTTCTTCCGTTCATCGAGCCGGGCTTTGACTTTGAGCAACAAGAATCGGTTTTTCTGTTGCGTATGGTTTGGGCACCAGTTTATGGGCAGCTAGTTTACCCTGAATGGTAGCCAGTGGCCTGCCTTGGGGCTCTGGCTTTTAGAATGCTTTTGGGTTTGCTTACTTGTTTCCAGCTTCTCTCTGTTTCCAGCACAATTTCTTACCATTACTTCACCTATCTTGCTGTCTTTTAATTACAATATCCAATTCTCGTAATGTTTCGAAAATGTTTTAATTGTGGTAAAGTACACCTAACATTTACCATCTTAACAATTTTTAACTGTATAGTTCAGTAGTGTTAATTAAATTCACAGTATTGTGTAACCAGTATCTAGAACTCTTTTTTTCATCTTGAAAAACTGAAACTCTATATCCATAAACAACAACTCCCTATTTTTCTCCCAGCCCCTAGCCACCACCATTCTACTCTCTGTCTCTATGAATATGACTGCTCTGGTACCTTATGTAGGTAGAATCATACAATATTGATCCTTCTGTGTCTGGCTTATTTCACTTAGCATAATGTCCCCAAGGTTCATCCATGTTATAGAATGTGCCAGGATTTCCTTCCTTTTTAAGGCTGAATGATATTCCACTGTAAAGATATACCACATTTTGTTTATCTGTTGGTGGACACTTGCACTGCCTCTACATTTTGGCTATTGTGACTAATGCTGCTGTGAACATGCATGTACAAATATTTCTTTAGGACTTTGCTTTCAATTCTTTTGAATATGTATCCAACCCAGAAGTGGAATTTCTGGATCATGCAGTAATTCTATTTTAAATTTCTTGAAGAACTGCTGTACTATTTTCTACAATGGTTGCTCTATTTTACATTCACAACAGTGCACAAGGGTTCCAATTTTTCCACATCCTTGCCCACACTTGTTATGGTCTGTTTTTTGATACTAGCCATCCTTATGGGTATCCAGTGACATTTTACGGTTTTGATTTGCAATTTCCTAATGATTAGTGCTGTTCACCATCATCATATTCTTGTTGGCCACTTGTATATCTTCTTTGGAGAAATTTGTATTCAAGTCCTTTGCTCATTTTTAATCAGGTTATTTGTTTTTCTTTGTTGTTGAGCTGTAGGAGCTCTGAAGGGTATTTGGGTATTAATAGTTTGTCAGATATGTGATTTGCAAATGTTTTTTCCCATTCAATAGGTTACCGTTTCACTATGTTAGTGATAATTTTTGACACATAGAAGTCTTTTAGTGTAGTCAGATTTACCTATTTTTACCTTTGTTGCTTGTAATTTTGGCATCTGTCCAATAAATTATTCCAAATCCAGTGTCATGAAACTTTTCTGTTTTCTTCTGAGACTTTAGCTCTTACATTTAGGTCTAATTTCAATATTGTTATGTCTCAGGGAATAGGGAGGCCCAAAGAGAGAGAGAAATATGGAAAATGACCAGTCAGTGGAGCAGTCAGAACAAACATATTTATCAATTAAGTTTGCCATCTTATATGGGCATGGTTCATGGTGCTCCCAAAACAGTATAATAGTAACATCAAAGATCTCTGATCACAGATCACTGTAACAGATATGTTAATAATGAAAAAGTTTGAAATATTGTCAGAATTATCAAAATGTGACATGAAGACATGAAGTGAGCACATGTGCCATTAGAAAAATGGCACCGATAGACTTGCTCGATGCAGGGTTGCCACAAAGCTTCAATTTGTAAAAAACACAAAATCTGTGAAACGCAATAAAGTGAAACTCAGTAAAACAAGTTGTACCTGTAAAAGACGTCTAAATTGAGAAGGAAGTAAAATTATCTATTTGTTGATGCAATGATCTTATATCTAGGAAACCCTAAAAAACTCCACTTAAAAATTGTTAGAACTAATAAATTCAGCAAAGCACCAGGATGCAAAAGAATCACAAAAAATCAGCTGCATTTCTGTACACTAATAATGAATATTTCAAAATAAGAAAATTCCATTTACAATAACACCAAAAATAATACTTAGAAATCAACCAAGGAGGCAGAAGACTTACACACTGAAAACTATTTTGGTAGAGATTGCATTAAAGTTGTAGATTACTTTGGATAGTATTGACATCTTAATAATATTAAGTTTTCCAATCCATGAACACGGAATGTCTTTTCATTTATTTGTCTTTTAAAATTTCTTTCAGCAACATTTTATAGTCTTTCACCACTGAGTATGGTGTTTGCTGTGGGCTTTTCATATATGATCTTTATTATATTGAGGCAGTTTCCTTCTCCTCCTAGTTTTGTGAGTGCATTCTCTTAATTAAAAAAAATTAAAGTCTTGAGACTGGGTGCAGTGGCTCACACCTGTAATCCCAGCACTTTGGGAGGCCACAGTGGGTGGATCACTTGAGGTCAGGAGTTTGAGACCAGCTTGGGCAACATGGTAAAACCCCATTTCTACTAAAAATACAAAAATTTGCTGGGTGTGGTGGTGCATGCCTGTCGTCCCAGCTTCCTGGGAGGCTGAGGCACGAGAATTGCCAGAACCCAGGAGGTGGAGGTTGCAGTGAGCCAAGATCACACTGCTGAACTCTAGCCTGGATGACAGAGTGAGACTCTGTCTCAAAAAATAAATAAATAAATAAATAAATAAAGTCTTGCATTTTATCCCAAGCACCATGATTAGGAAACCAAGATGAAGCATCTGACTTGATATAATATCTGTTAGTAGGTGATGCCAGCTGACAGAGCTTCTGGTACTGGCCAGGGTGGGGTGGCATTTATTGAAGGGTTGGGCTGCTGTGATAGAGTGCCTATGTGCAGCATG
Organism: Pongo abelii; assembly: GCF_028885655.2. Classification (NCBI taxonomy): domain Eukaryota; kingdom Metazoa; phylum Chordata; class Mammalia; order Primates; family Hominidae; genus Pongo; species Pongo abelii. The sequence goes on from NC_071999.2 coordinate 33,887,241, forward strand.
CCCACATAACCCATCTTGGTGTGGAAGTACACCAGTGGCAAATACCTGGATGACCTTTGAAAAAAAATTCAGGATGCGTATTTTATTTCCTGTCACCATCATTACTGTTTCTCCTTTTCTAAAAAAAATTTCTTTATTTGATACTTTTAGTTATGGAAGTAATATATATTTGCTTTACTAAGTGAAGCAGCTTGGTACAAAGATATGTAGGTAAAATTAGTGATGTAAAGCTCTTTCCAATCCAACACAACTCCCTGAGACCGTCAGTGTTAACAACCTCGCACATATCTTTCCAAAACATTCTTGCTCCATCAAATATATGAGCTCATTTGTACATACACTGATATTCCATTTTTATTTGAACAGAATAATATTTTTACTCATTATTCTGCAATTTGCCTTTTTAGTTTAACAATGGATCATGTACATTCCTGCAAATTAGTAGATGCAGATCTAACTGCGTCTCTTTTTTTCTAATATCATATACATGGGAATCATATACATATTGGGTGTTCTTTGAGATTTTTTTCATTTTCCCTTACTTTCTCTTCTGTCATCTCTCATCATGCTTGGTAACCCACGTGAATTACTTGATGTGTATCCTTTTATGTTTTCCTCTATGCCCAGATAACCATATGTGAACATATAAACATAAGGGGTTGAGAATATTTATTAACTTTTATTAAATGGTATATTAAACACAATTTTCTGTATCTTAGTTTTTTCATTAAACAAAACTTCATAGAAGCATCTCCAACTCAACTGGCCATAGCTCACATTGATTCTTTTATGGCTACATACTGTTCCATGGTATGGACCTCTTATTATTTATTCAACTGTCACCTTTTGTTTTCTTTTTTGCCATTAGGAATAGTGGTATAATAAACGTATTTGTACATTCTTTTTGTACTGGTATTTTTACTTTAAAAAGTGTTACAGTGGGATCTCATTAAAATGTACCTTTAGCAATAGCTATTGCCAGATTGCTTCTAAAATTTTTTTAACAGTTGCCATTAGCAATTTGTGAGAATGCCCCTTTCTTGACATCTCTGTTAGCAATAAGTGCTAATCTTTATGATTTTTGCATCTGGATGGAAATGTTGAGTTTGAGCAGCTTTCTGTACACTTGGTCTTTTTGTTCTTGACTTTGCTGGGAATTCCCTATTCATTTTTTTTTTTTTGCACATTTTTCTACTGAGTTGCTTTTCTGTCAACTAAGAGCTCTAGGCTAGGCACAGTGGCTCATGCCTGTAATCCCTGCACTTTGGGAGGCTGAGGTGGGTGGATCGCCTGAGGTCAGGAGTTTGAGACCAGCCTGGCCAACATGGTGAAACCCCGTCTCTACTAAAAATACAAAAATTAGCCAGGCATGGTGGTGTACACCTGTAATCCCAGCTACTTTGGAGACTGAGACTGGAGAATTTCTTGAAATCTGGAGGTGGAGGTTGCAGTGAGCCAAGACCAGGCCATTGCACTCCAGCCTGGGCAACAAGAGTGAAACTCTGTCTCAAAAGCTCTATTGATATCAGCATTTTATTTAAAAATGTTTATTGCAAATATTTTTAGGCCTGTTATTTGTCTTTAAACTTTGCTTGTGATATCTTTCGCTCTTGCAAAATTTTAAAATTTCCATATAGCCAAATATATATCTTTAGTATTATGTTTATATGTTTTGTGGGATAAGATCTTCATGCATTCCTAGGTTGTAAATATAGTTCCCTCCCTAGATTTTCTTCTTGAGAGCCTATTGGTTTTATTTTTGACATCTAGCCTTCCCTTTTATGTATTTTAGTAAAATTACTTTGTGTAATTTTTACATATGGGGCAAGTAAGAGGACCAAATTAATTTTGTTCCAAATAGACAGCCAACAGTGTCAGCACCATTTATTTGAGTCCCAAAAAAATATTGAAGGGGGAGTTAAGGCTTCCCTTGTCAGACGTTAAAACATACTATAAGGGCTACTATAATAAAATCAATGTGATAGACAAATATATCAATGGAACAGAATGGAGACTCCAGAAATAGATCTCAGTATAAGTAAAATTTTAAAATATGACAATGCGGTATTTAAATTCTGTTGTTAAAAGAGTGGTATATTTAAAATATATCTACTTTTTAAAAATCTCAGAGGAAAAAAGAATTTGCCGAGTGTGTTCATTTTTACCAACAATGCAGATAAATATTCATGGCATTTGTGAATAAATTCCACAGAAAATGCAGAATCTTTGCTGAAGAATTTCTCCGTGGCTCATTTGGGTGTATTTCAGTGACTGTGACAATGACAGTCAAGTCATTTCCTGGCCTCACACCATAAGTGCTGACAAGTCTGAGGGAATATCCCAGTGGGTCACTTCTTAATTTCAAGGCACTACAGATGACACAGATGGTATAAGATTAATTACCTAAAAACAAAACAAAATTGTGACCTTCCATTAGTTTCTTCTCTCATTAGTCCATGCACCCGGGGCATTTCCTAACTGAATGTGGCTGGGCAGAATTAGGAGGGAGGGTGTGTTCCTTTATTCAGGAATGTATTCATAGTGGCCCATAGGGGGAGTGGGTGTGGGCAGTGCTAAGAGATTCTGAGGAGGAAGGTAGTGGTGTGGGAACATCATTGAAGTGGAGCTGTGAAGCAGAGGTAGGATTTTAACAGGTGGAATGGAAAAGGTGGCCTTCCAAGAATGTGTGTGACATAAGCACACACGCATGTGCAATAGTTTGGTGAAGCGGATATGTGAGGAGAGAGGGGAATGATCAGGTTAGGAGTGATCGGCCCTATGTGATCAGAGATGGGGCCTCCAGCATAGGAAACTTACGTATAGGGCTGAGTTTGTTTTGGAAAGGTCACTTTGAGGGGGTGGTTGGAATAGAGTCCATTCAGAAGTCTCTTCATAACCATGACCTTATTTGGCCTGTGCTCTGTTGACTGCCCCCAAACAGTTACCATTTACTGAGCAATTCCAGATGCCAAGGTTCATTAGGCACTTCCCATGCAAGAACACTGGAGTCAGCAATAGATCCTGGTCTTACAGGTAGGAAAACTGAGTAACGAGACCAGTTTTCCCAGGGTTATGTTTATTGGCAGAGCTGCTATTCAGAGTCTGGTCTGATAGGATCCAAAGACTTTGCCCTTTCTAACCTATGACACCGTCTCTTACTCACATGTTACATCTGCACTCCTGCCACCTGCCCACAGTAATACCAGCCTGACATTGCACGATTTCTGTGAAGTTTTGCATAATGCAGCTTGCATTATGGTTAATGCACCCCATGCATAATTGAACTGACTTTAAAAAATAAAATATAAATACAAACTAAAAGCAGATTTATAAGTATCTAGAGGCAGCTTTTGTGTGGCACAGCATTTAAGGAAAGCCTTTATCTTGTTGTCAGCATATTGCCACATTAGCCAGAGCCAGCCAGATGGGAATGTGGTGGCCCACTTAGGTCCTCTTTAATTGCTCACTATAAATAGCTTAATGATGCCACCATAAAAGGTCTCTGATGTAAGTGAGGGACTCAGTGTGCCCCATATATGTGATGTTTTTCTAGGTGTCTGTGTCGGGGAAAATGGATGGCCGTGTCTGAGATGGTTGTCACTGCTGAAATGAAAGCTTCATTTCTAAGCCAGTCCTTTCTTACTCCCCCTCCCTTCAGATGCCATTGTCTCCCTCATTTCCTTTCTGCCATCATCTGTGGGGAGGTCGAGGTTGACACTTTATCACTCTCACATGCCAGATAGAATTCCAGCACCCACTTGACCTGGCACCAGGGAGAAGTGCCTGCCTGAGCCAGTCCTGATCTAAGAGGGGCCACTGCAGGCCTTCATGGCATGCCCCTTTCTGCTTGGACCATCATGGGAACTTTAGACAGCTTGCTTTGCTCCAGACATGGATGAATTTTCTTTTTTAAAAATTTTCCAGAAGTTATTGGGACACAGGTGGTATTTGGTTACATGAGTGAGTTCTTTAGTGGTGATTTGTGAGATTTTGGTGCACCCATTACCCCAGCAGTATCCACAGCACCATATTTGTAGTCTTCTATCTCTTGCGCCCCCTCATCCTTTCCCCCAAGTCCCCAAAGTCCATTCTGTCATTCTTATGCCTTTGCGTCCTCATAGCTTAGCTCCCACATACCAGTGAGAACATACGATGTTTGGTTTTCCATTCCTGAGTTACTTAACTTAGAATAATAGTCTCTAATCTCATAGACATGGATGAATTCTCTTGATTCAGTCACAGGATCATTTCCGGCATGGTTGTCACTAGCTTTTTTCAGTCCCCGCTCTCACCCTCACTCCTATCCCCAGCACCGGGTAGGAATCTCCCTTAAGGTTCTCCCCTGCCACAGGTTGTAGATGGTGCCACATCAGTTCAATAGGGCAGCAGCAACCCAGTGCTCCTTGTGGTCTCTCTGCTCCACCCCCACTGGAGGTTGGCTTCCCACCTTTGTATGAAACTTCCTATTAAAACTTGGTTGGCTTCCCTACCAAAGCCTCTCTTTTCAAAAAGGATAGAATCCTGTATAATTGGAGATATGAGAGGTCAGGAGGGTTGCACTGAAAGCAGAGGGGGCTACTGGGTAAAAACCATATAGAATAAAGACCCATACTTCAGGGGAGTGTGTATAGCTGGAAGAAACAAAAACACCAACGAAACAAACACTGTAACTTGGAGGATTAAAGGGAGACAGAGGGAGTGAGGGAGCAGTGGGAGACAGTCCTGGGGAGGTTGGATGGATGAGCTGGTGGGAAGGAAGTGTGGCGGGGACAGAGGGAAGAAGGCTGCCCTAGAGATGGGTGAGCTGGTGGAAAGGAAGTGTGGCGGGGACAGAGGGAAGAAGGCTGCCCTAGAGATGGGTAAGCTGGTAGAAAGGAAGTGTGGCGGGGACAGAGGGAAGAAGGCTGCCCTGGAGATGGGTGAGCTGGTGGAAAGAAAGTGTGATGGCGACAGAGGGAAGAAGGCTGCCCTCGAGATGGGCGATTTGGTGGGAAGGAAGTGTTGGGGGACAGAGGGAAGAAGGCTGCCCTAGAGATAGGTGAGCTGGCGGGAAGGAAGTGTGGCGGGAACAGAAGGAAGAAGGCTGCCCTAGAGAAAGAGCAATGCTTTAATGGTCTGGGGCTTGCACCTGCCTTTCCTCATGTGCTAAAAGATGTATCACAGTGCACAAAGAACTCTGGACGTGGAGATAATGGGTGGATTCTCACTAGAATAGAAACAACTTGGTACTTTGGCCCATTAGCATAGATACTAGTCAGTTGGTGGTAGTGTCTGGTATCCTTTCCCTTTGTGAAGAGGTGATCTTTTCCTTACACATAAAAAAATTAATACCAGTGATAACATTTGCCATTCATTCAATACCCATGATTCCTTTGCACCATGGTTCTTCTCTCCAAAGTTTATCATAAGTCAGTAAAGCGGGGGATACTTTCCTTATTCTATTACATTTTGGTCTTCTGTATCCCTTGGTTCCACATTAATGGATTCATCTAACTGTGGATTGAAAATATTCAGAAAAAAGGAGGATTGCATCTATATTGAATATGCACAGACTTTTTTTCTTGTCACTCTTTCTTAAATAATACAGAATAACAACTATTTATATAGCATTTACATTGTGTTGGGTATTACTAGTAATCTAGAGAGGATTTAAAGTATACAGGAAGATGTGCTCAGGTTAGATGCAAATACTATGCCATTTTATGTCAGATACTTGAGCACCCACAGATTTTTGTATCTGTGGGGGGTCCTGGAACCAATGCCCTGTGGATACTGGGGGATGGCTGTATTCAGGTAACTTGCTAAGGCCACAGAGGTGAATTTAGAACTCTCTGATTCTAAACTCACACTCTTTCTTGGGAACCACGTCTTTTCTCTCAGAAGCACAGATGTGCATGAACCCTGCAATATGATGCCAGGAATTGGTTCTATTTGCTATGGAATTCAGGAATGTAGCATTCTATATTTTGTGATAGGCATGGGATAGGAGACATGTGACAGAACCATAAGGTGGACCTTTAATGAATTACTAGCCTAGACACCTTGAAAAACCACATGCCTGGGGCATGGTCTCTGAGCACAGCCATTTTTTTCTGAAATGAACAGGTGCTGCAACCCGTTGGTGCTGGAATTGTCAGCGTTGGCTGTGCTCTAACCGTAATAAAGTAAGAAAAAATGTCCAAGTGCTTATTAGGCATCTGAATTTAACTTGTGCCTCCTGCTTAATTAGCACCGTAGTTTGGAATCCTCAGCTCCCAGCCTATCTGTGATCTCAGGCTGCCCTGGATAGTGGGTTCGTAGAGCCACCAGGCGGAGGGCATTTTCCCAGCTGTCTGTATTTGGCATGGGCTGCCTGTTTTCCCACAAGCCTACTGCTTGCTTGATTTATCTTTATTAACGTAAAATGAATCTATAAGTACGGTGGCACTGCATGCTATTTAAGATCATTTGTATCCAATTTCAGCTCACTGAAGATGGTGAGGAAAATATAAGTAAGCCTAAAGGATGTTGGAGCAGCCTAAATCGATGTTGGGAAATTTGTATATGAAGTGAAGAGTCTGTTATTCTTAGTCTGTTTACTATTGTTTAAAAATATCTCCAAAAGATTTGACTGTCTGGTGTCTCAGGCTGCACGCTGGTAAAAGTAGCAGATTAAAAGGTGTGGAAATTCTCTGGAGGCGGCCACATTGACAAGAGCTAGAAGTAGGAAATGGAACAGGCAATTACAGGAACTTCCAAAATTGGGTCAACACGTCCCATTTAACATGACAGCAAATGAAAGAGTGCGCATCACATAGCAAACACCAAGTGAATCTTTTGGAATAAACAAAGCTATAGCTGTGGTTGTTTGCATTGTTGAGCTTGTCAGCAAGGTTAAATTCATTTCAGTGGCCTGTGTTTCAGAAGGATAAGGCAATGCATAATTCACTTTAAAGCTATGTCTATATTTAATATTTAACAACAAATTTTTTAAAAATTAGTATTTAAAAAAACAAGCTGGACTTCTGCTTCTGGGAACAGGGTAGGCTTCTGAGAATACAAGTGAGTACTCCTAGGCAGACCAGCTAGAGACCTCAGGACTTGAGGAGGAACACAGTGGTGGGGGTCCCTGGGCTTGCTTCTTGCCTCATCTGTCTCAGAGTGGGAGCAGAAGCAGCTGGTAACCCAGAACAGCCCATGGACACAGAGGAAAAAGCCCCAACAACAGCCGGCTTTCTCTAGCCAGAAGACCAGGAAAGGAGCAGTTCAGCAAGACAGGAAACTTCTCTGATCACCTCTCGACTCCAGCTGAACACCACGGAAAAAGTGTGTTCCCACTTCCACCTGTGCCAGTGAATGTCACATGGAGAGCCTAGGCTCCCCATCTTCTGAGATTGTAATGAGTGGTTTCAACTGCCCCCACCAAGTTGGTGGTAGGGAAGGCTGAGTAAGGAGCTTGGACTTCTACCCCCGCCTGGCAGCACCAAGGGCACCTCGACGTCCCCACTGCAGTGGTGTCAGAGAAGGCCCAGCAGAGAGGCAGGACTTCATCACCCCAGTAGCAATGAGGTCGCACACCCCTTCTATGGTTCAGTGGAAGCCATATGGGGAGGCTGGACTTCTAGCCCTGTGTTAGTCTGTTTGCATGGCTATAAACTGGGTAATTTATAAAGAAAGAGGTTTGTATGGCTCGTGGTCTGCAGGCTGTACACAAAGTATAGTGTCAGCGTCTGCTTTTGGTGAGGGCCTCAGGAAGCTTCCACTCACGGCAGAAGACAAAGGGGAGCTGGTGAGTCACATGGTGAGAGAGGGAGCAGGAGGGAGAAAGAGGAGGTGCCAGGCAATTTTAAACAACCAGATTCCAAGTGAACTCATAGAGTGAGAACCCACTCGTTATTGCTAGGTCAGGACCAAGCCATTCATGAGGGATCTGTCCCCATGACTCAAACACCTGCCACTAGGCCTACCTCCAACATTGGAGGGTACATTTCAACATGGGATTTGGAGGGGACAAAACGTCCAAACCGTATCACACCACCTGTCAGTAATGTGATGGTGCAGCCCCCTTCCCCATTTGTTCTGCCAGAGCATTATCAGTTTAAAGGAGTCAGCATCTCATAACAAATAACATAATATGCAAAATGTCCAGTTTTCAATAAAGAAGAATTTGTCATACCAAAAACCAGGAAAATCTCAAAGCTAATGAGAAAAGGCAATCAATAGATGCCGATATTGAGGTGACAAGTGTTAGAACTATCTGACAAAGATTTTAAAACAGCCATTATAAAATTGCTTCAATAACACATGAATGCTCAATGCCATTAGGAAAATGCAAATCAAAACCACAATTAAATACCACATCACACCCACTAGGATGGCTATAATAAAAAAGACAGGTAATAAGAATGTTGGCAAGGATATGGAAAAGTTAGAACCCCCATAAATTGCTTGTAGGATTATAAAATGGTACAAAGAATTTGGAAAGCAATTTGGTGGTTCTTCAAAAAGTTAGATATAGAGTTACCATATGACTCAGTAATTTTACTCCTAGGTATATATCCAAGAGTGTGAAAACATATATCCACACAAAAATTTGTACACAGATGTTCATAGTATTGTTCATAACATTCAAAAGTAGAAACAATACAAATGCATACACAATATATCCTCATACAATTGAATGTTATTCAGCCATAGAAAATGAGATACTCATTCATACTATAACATGGATGGACTTTGAAAACATTATGCTGAATAAAAGAAGCCAGACACAGAAGGTCACATGTTGTATGATTCCACTCAAACATGAAATGTCTAGAATAGTCAAATCTATAAAGACAGAAAATAGATTAGTGGTTTCCAGGGACTGGGGAGAAAGGGAGATGAGGAGTGACTGGTGATGGGTATGGGGTTTTATATTGTGATACAAATGTTCTGGCATTAGGTAGTGGTAGTGGTTGCACAACTTTGTGAATATACTGAAAACCACTGAATCATATACTCCAAAAGGATGAATTCTATGGTGTGTGAATTATATCTCTATAAATATACACAATGTTTCAAAAGGAAATTACAGGCACACTTGAAAAAAACGAAAGTCTCCACAAAGAAATGGATGATATAAAGAAAAACCAAATGGACATTGTAGAACTGAAAAATATAATAAATAACTCAATGGATGGGCTCAACAGAGGAATGGAGGAGACAGAGGAGAAAAAATCAGTGAGTTGGAACATAGGATAATAGAAATTATCTAAACAACAGAGGTAAAATAAATTAACATCAGGAACCTGTGGGACTCTAACAAAAGATTTTTGTTGACATTCATGTCATCAGAATCCTGGAAAATGAGGAGAAAGAGGATGGACTTAAGAAGTACTCAAATAGTGGCTGAAAACTTCCTAAATTTGTTCAAGATAGAAACTTTCAAGAACTTTAAGATCCAAGAAACCGAGAGAATCTGGAACAGGATAAATCCAAAGAAATCCACACCAGAACGTATTCTAATCAAACTTGTGAAAACAAAAGACAAAGAAAAAATGTTGAAAGTAGCATTATAGAAATGACACCTTATCTATAGAGGAAAAACAATTAGAATGACATTGGATTTCTCATCAGAAAGCGTGGAGAGCAGAGCAAAGTGAAACCTAGACACATTCTATTGTACTCCATTATAATCACTTCCATCGACTCTTCCTTCCCACCTTTTGGCTACAGCTTAAAATTTTAAATGATAAAACCTCTGATTATGAAAATAAAATTTAATTATTGATAAATTGGGATTAACATAGATAAAATGCAAATCACTCATAATCCTACCATCTGGAAATTTTGTTGTTAAGTTTTTCATGTGTTTTATATCCAGTCTTTTTATTGTACACTTTACAAAACTGGGATCATTTAACATACGTAGTTTTGCAGCATACCTTTTCATTCAACTTTGGATCATGTGAGTTTTTCCACTTTGTTAAATAGTCTTCAAGGACATGATTTTTCATGGTTGCATAACATTCCATACTCTGAGGGTAAAAATGATATATGTTTGGTTATTTTGGTGGTTTGCAAATTCTTGTTATTTTAAATAACACTCCCACATACATCATTGGTTATCAGTCTTTGGCTGTACCTCTGATTGTTTCTTAGGATAGGATTTTGGGAGTAGAATTCTTGGATTGCAGAGAATAAATATTTGAAAATCTCTTTCTATACATATATATTTTATATACATATTTATACATATAAAGAGATTTTAAAATATTCTCTATATACATATAAAATAGATTTAAAAATATATGAAGAATATACATTTTTCATATATTTTTAACAAATTGTTGTCCTGAAAAATTGTACTAGCTTACATGATGGGGAAGGTGTGTATGTGTATATATATGATTCTTAATAAAAATATCAAATGTACTCTTCCACCAGTCAAGTCAAGGGTCCAGATATGTTTTCATCTCTCTTCTCTCCCCTCTCCCACACTGTTCCTGGCCCCAACTCCTTGATATTTCCCATATTACAATTTTCTGGAATATTGGTTTTAGAAAGTTCTTACTTTTTTTAATAATAAAATTACCTAGACAAATATAAGTTTACTGGTATATTGGCTGTATTCTCTCCTGAATTGCAGCCTTCAACCTTTTGCAACCATTTTTGGTTTTACATATCCTCTAGGTATATCTTTAACATAGCTTTGTAGATGGCAGGTGACTCTGAGGAATTAGTGGAAATGAAGTTTTTTTAAAAGAAAACAGAAAAGCCAGTTGCCTGTTTGCAGCTGGTGTATGCCATTGGCCATCCTAGCTCCTGAAACTCTCAAGATTTTTTTTGTGACCTCTTTTAGGTCTCCTTTGCCTCAGTCTTGGATTCATTATTATTTTGTGGGCTTAGTAAACCAAGATTTGGGAAGGTTACAGAGTCCTCTCTACCCAGGACTTGCTCTGGGTGTCTCAGAGGTGCTGGATTTAGAGCAGTGTGAGAACTTCCAGAGCCTTGTGGACACCGAGTCTGTGTGGTGCAATCAGACCAGCCCTGATCAGTGTCAATTTTGGGACTGGTGGGCCAAGCTTGTAGGACAAATGCCCTGAGAATTCTGATGGGTCCTCTCTCCTGCACCATCAATATCCCTCCTTTCTACTCTATCATTTCCAAACAACTCATAAACATACTGTAATTGAGCCTTCCTTTCCTTTTTGTAAAAGTTTATATTTCAAAACTCATTCTTTTAATTGAAATAGAGTATCTGCAGCTGGGCGCAGTGGCTCATGCCTGTAATTCCAGCACTTTGGGAGGCCGAGACAGGCGGAGATTGAGGCCAGGAGATCGAGACCATCCTGGCTAACACGGTGAAACCCCATCTCTACTAAAAATATAAAAAATTAGCCGGGCGTGGTGGTGGGTGCCTGTAGTCCCAACTACTCGGGAGGCTGAGGCGGGAGAATGGCATGAACCCTGGAGGCGGAGGTTGCAGTGAGCTGAGATCGTGCCACTGCACTCCAGCCTGGGCGTCAGAGCGAGACTCCGTCTCAAAAAACAAAAACAAAACAAAAAAAGAAATAGAGTATCTGCATATGTGTAAATAATGCAAAAATTTTATAATCAAAAGTAAATGTCCCTTTCACACCAGATACCTGGTTTCTTTCTGTGAAGACAAAAAATGGTCTGTTTAAACACAACATAAACGTGTGTGTATATGCACATGCATGCCTATATATAGTGTATCTCTGTGTATGTGTATGAGAGTGTGTGTGTGTATGAATATATCCTTTCTTTAAAAAAAAAAACCAAAACCCCTTCCTTGGCTCTACCACTTCTTCCATCCATTTCACAGTCCCCTATGCAGAAGCACTTTTTGAAAGAGTTGTCTGTGGACACTTTCTTACCTTCTCCTCATTCTCCTCCAGTCAGGCTTCCATCCCGTCACTCCATGGAGACTGCTCTTGTCAACTTTACCAGAACTTTCACTTGGCAGCTGCAGTGGTCACATCAGTCATCATCTTATCCTTTCAGGACCTTGGCACAATGGCATTCTCCCTCCTTCTTGAAACGCTCTTTCCCATCTTTTGCCACTCCTCTGGCTTCACTGCTTCCCAGTCTCCCCCGAGCCTGACCTTTGAATGTTGTTAGAGTGTCCTGCAGCTCAGCTGTGAACTCTTCATCCATCGTTTCTACTTTACCCATGAGTCTTCCACAGGCCCTTGCTATGAAAATGATATTTCCAAAATTCTAACCTCTAGCCCTAACCCTTCCACTGAGCTCCAAACTTATTAGGCTGATTGTTTAATTGATACCTGTACTTGGGTGTCTAATAGGGGTCTCAGAATTAACATTGCCAAAGTAGTTTTCCTAATTCTTTCCTACCCAGCCTGTTCCCACATGGTCATCCACAGTCTAGTAAATGACAATACTGCTGACTCTGCTGCTAAGTCAACAATCCTGGCAAGTCCTATGACCTCTTTTTTCAGAATGTCCTTGCTGTCTTTCCTCACGGCTCTTACTCTAGTCCAAGCCACTGTTCCTTCTACCTGTTCCTCTAATCTGGTCTTTATTCTGTGATTAAGAGAAATTTGAAAATGTAAATTGGATTGTGTCAATCCTTGCACAGCTTAGAATAAAATTCCGACCCATTAACACCACCAGCAGCAACGCATCTCTATTTGTCAAACCGGCCAGCCTTGTCTTATTCACTGGCACAGCCACTGCACCTAAACACTGCCTGGCACTTGAGAGGTACGCTGAATTATGAAGGATGGTGATTGCAGGTGTGTCTGCAGAGTTGCAAGTGACATTGGGGATAAACAAATCTGTTGCTGCTTTATGGGCATTGCTTTGGGGACCTCAAGTGAACTGAGTCAGTGTTTCAGTGAACTGGGACAGTGTTTCAGTCTGTCTGAGCTTTAGTCATGTACAAGAAGCTTTTCTGTGTTTTTAATGCCTGGGTCTTGAGTTAGAAGAACCCTAATGCCCAAAGTCCCATACCTTGTGGTGTTGGCTGGCTTTTCTCGATTGCACGTTTCTGAACAGCATCTCTGCATTCCCGAGCTCAACTCTGCTCATCTTGGCAGGGTCTCCTGCTGTGCATGTATATCTGATAGTCCCATATGCTCCCTGTTTTGATGCGGCTCCCATTTTAGAAACATGCGGTTTGTGTGCGATTGCTCCCTTTAGCTGATGAGCAGCACAGTAATTGCAATCACCCCGTGGCATATGTGTGTCACTTTCCATTTTGGTAACATAGTGGAGAGAGTCTCTTGTTTTAACCCGTGTCATCGTAATGAAGTTCACACGGATGGTTGTGATTTATGATCTGTCTTCTAGCTCTTCCTGCCAGTGGCACATTTCTTTATAATTTACAAAGTTCTTTCAATAGCCTCATTGTATTTAGAGCCTCCTGAGGTAGGCAGGAGTGGTAGCAGGTGCCCCATTCAACACAAGGGGAAACTGCGTGGAAACAAGTGGCCTCTAAGTCACTTGTTCAGGTTCCATCGTTTGTAATCAGTGGGCCTAGATCTTGAATCTCAGTGTTTGGATTCTAAAGGGGGCTTTCTGGCATTTCTCATTCCTGTCTACACAGTTTTAGGTATGCAGTGATTCCTTTAATAGGTTGTAACAGTGGTCATGAGAGAGAACTACCTGGAAGCCTCTTTGTATTGAATGTTAACAATTCAGAAATGTGTGCCTGAGCGATTGGTTGTATTAGAGCTCTTCAGAGAAAGAATCATGGAGCAAATAGAATGTATATGCTACATATGTACATATGCATAACATATACATATATACATATACGTGTGTGTGTGAGTATATATATATGATAAGAGAGGTTTATTTTAAGGAATTGGCTCATCAACTGTAGGAACTAGCAAGTTCAAAACCTGCAGGGTAGGCGAGCAGGTCAGTGACCCAGGAAGGCCTGATATTGCAACTCAAGTCCCCAGTCAGTCTGGAAGCAGAGTTCCTTCTTCCTCTGAGGACCTCAGTCTTTTTCTCTGAAGGCAGTCAACTGATTGGATGTGGCTCACCCACATTATGGAGCATAATCAGCTTTTCTCAAACTCTACTGATTTGAATGTTAATCACATCTAAAAAAATACCTTTACAGCAACATCTAGATGGATTTGCCTAAACAACTGGGCACCATGGCCTAGCCAAGCTGATGTATAAAAATTAACCATCACACTGGCTAACTAAACAGTGCTCAAAGTGGCATCTTTACAAAGAGATTTCTGGAATATCTGGTAAAAATGAAATGTTTATATTTTCCCTACCATTGTTAACCAAATAATAATAGTGAAGTAAAGTAATAATGAAAAGCTAGAGCCTTTAATCACGGGGCTATTTTATGATACCCTCCAAATAATACTTAGCAAATTAAAGATATGACCTCCTCCTCTTTTGCATTAGCACCAACATTGCAAAAAAAATGATTAATTCCTAGGAAATTCTATAGCAGCTTGCAAGAATAGATTCTAATTATCACAGCCTTTTATTTTAGAGACTTGTTTAAAGATATTCAGTTTATTTGCACATTCTTTGCTTTGGAAATACTTAGATTTTGCCCAAGTTCTTAGATAATTTTCTATTCATGTTTATGCCTAATTCAAGAATTGGCTATCGGCTGGGTGCAGTGGCTCACACCTCTAATCCAAGCACGTTGTGGGGGCTGAGGTGGGAGGATGGCTTGAGCCCAGGAGTACAAGACCAGTATGAGCAACATAGTGAGAACCTTCTCTACAAAAAATTAAAAAGCAATTAGCTGGGCATAGTGGTACATGTCTGCAGTCCCAGCTACTTAGGAGGCTGAGGCAGGAGGATGGCTTGAGCCTAGGAGGTCCATGCTGCAGTGAGCTGTGATAGTGTTACTGTACTTGAGCCTGGGAGACAAAGTAAGACCTTGTCTCAAAAAAAAAAAAAAGAACTGATTATTATTTTTTGAACATTTCCCAAACTGGGAGGGTTTAGCATTGCAAACCTGGGCTTATATGCCATGAAAATAATACCCATTTTGAAATATTAAGGAAGTTTACAATTGTACAGTGTTTCTTGATTTGAGGGATAATCTTCCTCAGAGGAAATTTGTACAAGCTGAATTTATTGAGAATAGTAGCAAAATTTCCCTTGATTAAATATGGTAAATGTGAGTATATCCTGACCACTGTTAGCACGATCTGGCAGTAATAGTACTGCGATAGCAATTTCATACACTGGACATAATTAACTACCTCATGAAACTGCCTACAAGACTTACCAGGCACTATACTTGCAATGTGTAAGTTCAAATAAGTTCTTGCCACCTTAATTCCAGCAGGGGGAGGAGTCATATGGAATGGTCAGTAGCATCGTTGAAGATGAGTATTATACAAACTAAATATAACTTCTTTTGCTTTGAACGTGTAGCACACCCTGGGCCTGACTACTATATTAATATTCCTTGTGCACCATTTTACTATTTATATTGCGGCGGGGAGAGGCATTTCTGAAATGATCTACTCATCAGGAACTTTCCAGGAAGGTTAAAATTAACAAAGTGTAATTATAATTTACTGCATATTGGACTTACGGTGTGTCTTCTACCCCACCTATATCCCTGTAGTCTTGCCAGTAAGAAGAAATAAAAAAGCTCTGGTCTGTTAAGAGACTCTTGATTTACTCAACAGAGGACATGCTGCAGGAACTAAAGCATCTGTGCCGTTATTGTCATCATCATTGTCATGAAAAAGCTTCTATCAAGTTGTTGGAGGCCATTCTGAATGTTATTCACCAAAAGTATTGTCTGCTTGGATCATAGCATTAGACACTGGTGTCAGTGGAGGCAGGATCTTGATTTAGAGCTCTGTGGCCCTTCTCATTTCCCCCTTCTCAAGTCAGCCACCTCACACACACATGCCCTTGTTACCCAGATGACATGATCTGTGCAAAAATTCATCATCCCTGGAAGAAGTAGCCCAGCATATGTTCCAGGAGCCATGAGCCTGTGTATGTAGAGAGATCAATTTGTTTCATAGGGAGTATATGGCTGTAGTTCCTGTGTGTTATAAATATCATATAAAAACATGTATGAACGTGAAAATGTTGGAGATGTGGACAGAACTACACCCTGTTATTATTTCAATAGCGTTTATTTTTATAGTTCTTTAAATATTGTTTACACCATTGAAACATGCAATAGATAAAAATTATTCATGATGTCACCATTCAGAGATATACCTGCTAACATTAGACTGCAATACCTTACAGTCTCTCCAATTTGCCTTTTGCTGCATGACTGTATAGAAAGTATCTGCAGTAGTGATTCTGATTTTTTGAGGTATCATTGTGTCTCATTTTTTTCATAAAAGTTAGTTTTAAAAATTTATTTTTAATGTTTGCATTTTTTAAATTATTTGGATGAACCAAAATATATTTCATACTGTGAGGCTGGCCAAAGTACAAAATAAAGGCCCACATATCGTATGCTTAGGTATTTAAAGGTATACATTGAGTTAACAAAGTGTTAAATAAAATGTATTCTGTTTCCCTACCTTGGCAAATATGTCATTGCAATGGCAAAATTTTTAAAAAGTGTAGTTATGATTTTTGTATCAGTGAATGTCAGAAAAATGTCAAATGATCGAATTTATTATTTTGCACTATTATTAAATGCAGAAAAATGGTCCAGTTTTGTAATTAAATCTTGATTTAATAAGGAATCTAAAGGTCCTGGGATTTCATCTTACCAGTTTAGAACTCGGACTGGATGAGATACTTTTCTCATTCAGTTTTAGTGTTTTGCTCAGTAATTCAATCTTCATTAAATAAAAAATTTTCATGTCCTATTTATGAATTTTATATGACTCGTGCCTTACAGAGCCTGCTCACTTTTAGTTTTAATAGTAAAAATTTTAAGCAGACTGCTTCTTTGAAGATTTTTAACTTTTTAAACTTTGTCTTTTCTGAATTCTACTTTCATAATTTCTGTTTCTAAAACATTCTTCACTTGTACTCATTATCATGTAAAGGATTAAAAACTAGTAAAATTTTATTCAAAGTATACCAAAAATATAAATAAAAGTAAATGTGAAGTTTAAAATAATTAAAAATTTTCTCCTCAAAAATATTCAAAAATTATACAGTAAAACTGAAAGGCAAAATATAGATTACAACTGATGATATCAAAATTTTAAATAAAGTTGTTTTTATAAAGCTGCAATTTTTTTGTATAAGTTTATTAATTTTTTTTTTAGACATGGGATCTTGCTCTGTTGGCCAGGCTAGAGTGCAGTGGCATGATCATGGCACACTGCATCCTTGAACTTCTGGGTTCAGGTAAGCCTTCCACCTTAGCCTCCCAAATAGCTGGGACTACAGGTGCAAGCTACCATGCCTGGCTAATTTTTGTATTTTTTGTAGAGACATGGTGGAACTGTGTTGCCCAAGCTGGTTGCAAACTATTTCTTTTAATTGACAAAGAATAATTTTATATATTCATGGGATATACAGTAGTGTCTCAACATATACAGTGTATACTGATCAGATCATCAGGGTAGTTGACAAATCCATCATCTCAAACATTTATCATTTTTGTGTAGGAAACGTTCAGTATGTTCCTTCTAGTTATTTGAAACCATGAAATATATTATTATGATGATTATTATTTTTGAGATGAAGTTTTGCCTTATTTTATTTATTTATTTATTTGTTTTTTGAGACAGAGTCTCACTCTGCCGCCCAGGCTGGAGTGCAGTGGTGCGATCTTGACTCTGCCACATCCGCCTCCCGGGTTCAAGCCATTCTCCTGCCTCAGCCTCCCGAATAGCTGGGATTACAGGTGTGTGCAGCACCACGCCCAGCTAATTTTTGTGTTTTTAGTAGAAATGGGGTTCCACCATGTTGGCCAGGATGGTCTTGATCTCTTGACCTCATGACCTACCCACCTCGGCCTCCGAAAGTGCTGGGATTACAGGCGTGAGCCACTGCGCCCGGCTGAAGTTTTGCTCTTTTTGCCCAGGCTGGAGTGCAATGGCACAGTCTCAGCTCACTGCAACCTCTGTCTCCTGGGTTCAAGCGATTCTCCTGCCTCAGCCTCCTGAGTAGCTGGGATTATAGGCGCCTGCCAGCATACCTGGCTAATTTTTGTAATTTTAGTAGAGACAGGGTTTCACCATGTTGCCAGGCTGGTCTTGAATGCCTGTCCTCAGGTGATTCGCCTGCCTCGGCCTCCCAAAGTGCGGGGATTACAGGTGTGAACCACCGCACCTGGTCAAAACCATGTAACATGTTATTATTAACTATAGCCATCCTACAATGATATAGAACACTAGAAGTTTAATAGTTAGAAAATTTAGTTTTATTTTTATGAAAATGATTTTTAAAATAATTCCAGTAATACCATTGTCTATTTGTCAATGTAAAGTCAGTATTATGCTTCATGCATGCTTTGTCTAGATCTTTATATATACAAATGTAGAATAATATAAATTTTTTATATTGTAAAACATTCCTCAGACACCATTGGAACTTGTGAATAATGTGAGCGTCTCTAGAATAGCGGTTGGCGACCTATGGCCCATAGACCACATCTGTCCTGCCACCTGTATTTGTGAATAAAATCTCACTGGAACACAACCACCATCGTTCATTCATGCGTTGTCTCTGTCTTCACACTGCAACAGCAGTTTAGTTACAACAGGGACTGTGTGGTCTGCAAAGCCTGAAGTATTTGCTTTATGGCTGTTTGTAGAAAAAGTTTGCATCCTTCTGCTCTGGAACCATAAATTAGAACAGGAAGAAAAGTAAGAAAATGAAGGCTTGACCTTACTGTGAAACAATATCTTTTGTGCAAGAAATGCTTACATTTGTGCTCTCTGAGAAGAAGGATTTGAAAACTTAGTCTTCCCAGCCCTCAGATGCCGTATTCCCCTCCATCCCCCTCCATAATGGCAGCAGCACAGCCTGCAAACCTACACAGCGTTCCTGTCATATCAGGGCCATGGGGCAAGAGCTGTATAAGTGTGTTTCTCCAGAGCCTGCACATTGTCAGTGACCAGAGGAGACGCCGCACTCAGGGTTATAGGGTCCACAGTGCTCATGCTGAGGGCAGGATCCACTGTGACAGAAGCATCCACGTGGTATTTTATCCTGTGGATTTGTGATTTGCAAGAGCAGCTAATGCAAACAGATGTAAAAGCAGTACTCGATATTTATTAAATCACCTGTGTTTTATTCTAAATTTTGCTCACAAATCAGTATTATATGCTCTTCATCCCTGGAACACACATTGAAAAATAGTGCCAGAAAGTAGAGATTGGTGTTGGATTTGGGATTTTTCAAATACTATGGGAAAGCTTCTTCATTTCAGTCACTTGAAAACATTTTTAAAAATCTGGATTTAGAGTATTTTTAAAAATCTGGATTTAGAGTATTTTAAAAAATAATCATAATATCCTGACTCATTACTGGTAGCTTTGTTCCCTTGATATTGGTGACTTAAAGCCAGCTATATGGTTGGGGGCCACTGAAACACAGCAAAATGAGCTGTTTCACAAGGAAAACAAATGGCGTGATTTTGATATGGAACTCCATGGTCTGGTGAGCCAAGTACCTAGGATATGTCTGAAGGAATCCTCAGGCTCTCATTTTGAGAAATAATCTGAGTACCTGTTCTCTCAAGCTGAAAAAGAAATTGTAATGAAGAATTCAAGTTAATAGGTGAGAGAAATACTATACCCATTAGGACTTCAACAGTAAGAGCTATATAAAAATGGAATGGGCCACAATGAACAAATATGGAAATAGCAATCCCATTTATGGATTTTATTTGCATTATATAATGGGGTGCAGACATTACATTCATTGCTATTACCACTAATAACAGCACCACCTTACGTTTTCATAATGCTTTCTATTTTATGCAGGGCTTCCCACACACTTGAGCTCGTTTACTTCTCATATAAACATGTGAGAAAGTGTAGACAAAGAAACTGAGTTTCAAAATGGTGACAGCACTTACCCAAGGTCAGAAAGCTTCCATGTGGCCAAAACAGGACACAAATTGAGATGTTCTTATCCCATTTTTCATGTTCTTTCTGCCATGCCAAAGCTTGCCTTGTAAATAAAGTAATGGATGAAATTCATGTGCTGCATGCAAACAGCCATGCTGGACAATTCATGGTAACACTGATTTAAAGTGCTAATAGACAAGGGTGAAAACAAACATATGATTTATGGCTTTAATATTAATGAGAACTTTCAAATTTCACAAGATATAGATGGCATTGAGTCTGGGGGTGTGAAAACTCTGCACGCAGAACAACTATTGAGGAGAAAGAAATATTTTGCCTAGATCAAAGCAATTTTGAATACTTCTCAGCATCTTAGATCTGCACAAATAAAGCTGTATTTGGAAGGTGAGGAAGGCGGCAGGGTCCACACCCTGGGTGGGGGAAGATGCAGCCCTTGGGATCACAGCAGTCACAGGTACAATAACAAATGGCTTCTCTGATAAGTGACTCTCCAGTTCTTCCAGGACACTTGACTGCAGAAAACAGTCAGCATTATTAACCTAAGAAATAATTGGTCCCCACAATGTCCTTCTGCACTGTGTTCGCAGGTGGCCCTGTGAGGAGTCAGCTAAAATCATGCCTGCTCAGCACCAGGCAGCATTCTCAATCACCAAAGCTTCAGAATAAACAGTATGCGTTTGGACCTAGGACCTTTTAATGTTCAGAAACCCAAAACAATCTTAGTTTCTCAAAGGGTCAAATTGTAAATAATACTGAAAGCACAGCCACTTAGGTTAGTTTTACCCTTTGGCCCAAGGTACAGTA
Source organism: Pongo abelii (assembly GCF_028885655.2). Classification (NCBI taxonomy): domain Eukaryota; kingdom Metazoa; phylum Chordata; class Mammalia; order Primates; family Hominidae; genus Pongo; species Pongo abelii. Next base: position 33,908,021 of record NC_071999.2, read on the forward strand.
AAACCTAAATATTGACGTCGCAGCCCCGAGTTCTGAGAGCTGCAGGGTGTTAGAGAATGACTTTCCCATTCTTCAAAGCTCAGTTCCTGTCTTATGGTAGAAAGTGTACCTTGAAAAGGTAATTCTTTAAAAATTACTTACAATTTTTGTTTTGTGAATTATTTAAACACAAAAACACAGAAAATAATTCACCTTTATGTACATCCACTTTTAAGAGATGCTGATTTTTTTGCATTTGCTGCAGACTTTTTAAGAGAAATGTTCAGGCACAGATAGTTAAGCCCCTATCTAAATTCTTTCCCTGTGCCCCTTCCCCCAATAAAACTGCTAGTCTGAGTAGATATGAACATTTCCTTGCATGATTTTATCCTCTTACTATATATGTATATATCAAAAAATATATATAGTTCTATTTTGTATGTTTAAAGTGGACATACACTCTGTATGTAGCTTGCTTTTTTATAAAAAATCCCTAGCATTATTTTTTGAGATTAAAATAGATTTTATTTATTAACTGCTCTAAATTTATTAACCTGCTCTATGATATGAATAGGAAGTTGGATGTAAAATTTAGTTTTTCCTGTCTGCTGTTGATGGACACTGAAATTATTTAAAATTTTTCACTCTTAGCAAGAGTAATGAAACAACACTTCTGACAGGTAACTCCATGGACACATGAGAGGTATCGTGTAGGCTGTTTTGAAAACTGTCATTATTGCAGATTATAAGGGTAAGTTTTGTTTAGTTCAACTTTTTTGCATTAGATGTGTATATATGCAGGTGCACTGGGCTGTGATGTAAAATATATTTCTTACTGAGGGTCATAGTGAAAAGCTGGAAGCTGCCACACTAGGGCATGTACCTAAGACCTACTGCTGGGTCACAGGATATATGCATCTTCAGCTATCCTGAATGTTGCCAAACTGCTTTTGAAAGTGACTGCATCTTATTTGCAGGGCTCCTTCCTATTTTACCACATTTTAGCACTAGGCTTTTGTGACAAGGGTTTCTAACTGTAATCATAGTTTGCTTTTCCCTATTGCTGGTGAGGCTAAGAACAAGTCAGTTCTAAGTGTTAGAAATCCATTTATTTGAAGGTTTACATTTTGTAATTTTAGCACAGTATTGGATAGTCACAAGAAAAATAAAGCATGTGGAAAGGAGAGGCTGGGATCTTTCTAGCTTGATTGGAAGAAGGCAGGCGAGAAATAGCTAATATTTTGATACCTGATGTTACAGACTTCAGCCTTAGAAAATGACTAGAATTGATGGTGCTCTCTGCTGTCGGGTATGTGATGTGTTGCACTTAGGGCAGAGGGTGAAAATGTAGGTGCCTTCAGCAGCCTGTGTTTTTATGTAAGTGAGTAAAGCGTGCTGGGTGTAACATGTTTGCACATTTAATGCATGGAACAGTTCTTCACTCCTTCAGACATATATTCTGTCTCCCAATTTTCTTGTTCTACTGCCCTCTTTGTCTTTTATTTTCTGTCTTTGATGCTTGTGTGGATGCAGAGAGCTAACTGGACGGTGAGTAGTTTCTTATGGTAAGTTTCCGTGGTGGGCTCCGCAGGGACAGCTGCAACTCTGCTCTAGGGGAGTTTTGTTTTGTGGGAATTAGAATCCAATGTTGCTAGATATTTTTATGCGTTTTCCAAGAGAAAGTGGAAATATTTTTAAAAATTAATTTAATCTTGTGAAGTCTCTTGATTTAGTTTTTAAAATACTGAGCCACGTTTTTAAAAACACAGTTTGGTCCAAACAAACTGTATCTGAATTTAGACTGTGAGCCACTGATTTGAAATTTCTATGTTAAGGGAACAGAACTGTGAAATGGCTAAGTTTTTAGAAATCATGAACACCAATGTTGATTCCTTGTGACCTAATTTGTCATTTTGCTTGTTTCCTCCTGGGTGTGTAAATGAGTGCTGAAGGAGCTGTGAAATTCTGAATAATACTCATTTGTCTTTGCTCCTCAGCACCTAACACAAGGCTTGTTATATAATAGATTCGTAATAAATGTTTGTCCAATCAATGCATAAATGAATGGTGAAAACATACAGCTCCTGTTCCTTTAGAATTGAAAATCTGAGTTAAAAAACATACTTGCTGTTTACCAGTTTTGTGTTATTTTCTCGGGGCTAATAGTAAGAGGAAATTTCTGCTGCCCAAGGCTTTTCCACATGTCAAACCCTGACAGTTTTACTGTTCACCAAAATGCCACATAGCTAATTCATGATTTATAAAGAAGGCTCTGCACATTAATAGATTAGATAGTCAGTAGAATGAATAATAAATGGCAAAGCTATGTGTACAAAGAAAATATGCATAGCTCTTGGAAAATCATATAATGAGGGTTGGTCCATCTGGAGCCTTTTCTTCCCTAGGGGAAATGTAAGGATCGAGTGATAATCCTTCAGTTATAAAAGGAGAAAATGAAGTTCCATATGGGCATTTGATCAAGCCGAGGAAATTGCAGTGCTGAGGAAATTCTAGAACAATTAAGGCTCTTCCGCACTTAACCCAGTAGGCAGCCCAATTGGATCCATGGCAGCAGGATGCTATTGAAAATGTTAGTGTGGAGTGGTTAGGAATTTGATCATGATCCTTTCCATCCTTAGCAGCCAGAGCCATCAAAGTCTTATTTTAAGTCTCTTGATTCTAAAAATGACTTCAGAGCAGTCCTTAGTTCTCCCTGCTTCCCGACTTGCTTCTGCCTGGCCTGGGCCACAGAAATGCGGCGTGGTCAGTGGGGCCTTTGCCTGTCCCTGAAGTCCTGTTAGAGTTCTCCAGGTCCCAGCTCTGACTTTCCACAGTGGCTTCTTCAGGCAATTTACTCACTGGGCGTTTCCAATCCCGCCTGTGGCAGCATCGCCCTCCCCTGCAGCCCCCTGCCTTCAGCACTGTAGGAAAACCCATCAGAAGACCACCTTGACAGTGTGGTCAGTCAACCAAATGTCTTTTCTCAATCCTTCCTCTCCTTCTGGACATAATAACATCTGTTGAGTGCATTCCATTTGCCAGACACTGTTGCAAATATTTGATGCATTTTATCTCATTTAATCTTTGCCAGAAACCATGAGGACAATATTATTATCCCTAATTTTTATGATGAGGAAACTGAGGCACAGGAACATGTTGATTATCTTTGCCTTTTTGAAACTCAGCTTATTTTTTGCTTTCCATACCAGTTCATTTCAGTGAACATTTATGACCTACTGTATTTCCGTTATAAAGATGAGCAATGCAGGATTCCTTCCCTCTCGGAGCGTACAGTGGAGGAGGTGAAAAATTCCACTGTGACAAGCAAGGGAGGACCGAGGTGGGCACAGGCAGCAATGAAAGGTCATTGTCCATTCTGAGGGATAGAGACCACTTCCTGAGGGAGGTGGTGGCAGAGCTGCCTTGGAGGCAAAAATATAAAAAATAGGCAGGTGTGGTGGTGCACATTTGTAGTCCCAGCTACTCAGGAGGCTGAGGTGAGAGGATTGATTGAGCTTGGGAGGCTGAGGCAGCAGTGAGCCATGATTGCACCACTGCACTCCAGTTTAGGTGACAGAATGAGACCTTGTCTCAAAAAAGAAAAAAAAAAGAATTAGATGAAATAAGATGGGAGGGTGTTCCAGGAAGAAGGCACAGCATGAGCTGAGGCAGAGAGGTATGAAGCAGCCTAATGTTGTATGAGAACTGCAAACAGTTTGATATTACTAAATTAATGTGATGGCAATGGGTGGAACATTGTAGGAGGCATGTATAATGTGCTAATGAGCCTGGCTTTCATCGAGTAAGTAGTAGTGGCTGTTTTATTTTAAGCTTGGAACAGGTGTGGACTGGAATATAATTCACTAGATTGCAGTGCATTTTGGAGGATGAATGGAGGGGAAGGTAAGAATCAAGGGAGATCAATTATGTGGCTGTTGTGATAGTCCAGGGAAGGATGAGGAGCTACAGAATAAAGCCATTTGGAAGTACAGTAGGAGGAGACAAGAGAGAGTGGATATGAGAAACATTTAGAAGTTAAAATAAGCAGGACATTTTTTGTAACAGTGATTGGCAATATCTAAATGGGCTATTGGTGAGGGAATGATTATATTATATGTATACTAGGGTGCATGATCAGCTGTTAGGAAACATCAGGCAGCTTTATGTAAATGGCATTGATGAATTTGAAACATTGGAATTGAATGGGAGGAATAAGATACAAAATAATCTGCATGCTATGCTAATCATGACTGTACAAAACAAATTTGCATAGACTAACTCTGGAAGGATGTGTGAGTTATCTCTGCAGAGGACAATTAGGTGGTTAGGGGAAGGGATAGAGAGAAGGGGCTTAGGTTTTATGATATACCCTTCCCCCCTTTGAGTTTGATGCCATGGGAATATATGACCTCTTTTTATCAAATCTCTGCCTGTGAGCTGGATATGGGGACTGAGGGAGAGGAATTAGTTGTACATAAGCCTGGGTTCACAAATGCAGGTGAGGGAGTAGGTTTATCTGGTGGGGTTGTTGTGGGGGAGAGGGGATGATGAGTCAGTTGTAGATACATTTTTCACAGTGAATTTAAGTATGCTTGATGAATCGCATCCTGGTGTCTCTTTTTCATTTAAAATTATTGAAAGCATTATTTTAAGGTATTTCAACCCAATTGGCCTTTATTTAGACCAATTTTAAGAGAGTAGGAATTTTAGCGTAGGAGAAGGAATAGGAAATCTTTTCAATGACCAGAACTCAGCAGTTATAATCAGCTGCTAACAGGTTCAAATGACTTTGGGAAATAAACTGGGAAAGTTACTACCTTTTATATTTTTATGGGAGAATATTTTCTCAATTCCCAACAACTTCCTCCTAAACTTTCTGTAATATAACCTACGAGGTACTTGGTTTTCTTATGTGCTTCTTATTAAGCAGTTGTCCGACAGAATAGAGTTTTGTAACACACATTTGTAGGCTGTTAGTAGCTTCACATGTACATCAATCATCATAATGTTACCTTGCTATATTATCAGGTGGAGATGAAAGCCTTTATGATAATCAAAATAATAAATTTAAAAATTTTCCCTTCACTGGGGTGAAGACAGAAAAAAAAATTATTAAAAAGCCAGCACTCTACTAATTTGGTTTTCAGCTGGTGGAGTCCAGGATTTATTCATTTATTTTTAATGGGAAATTCAAGTCTTACTCACCTAGAAAATCATCATCTTTGCCTGTTTAATGTTTTCAGTTTTGAAATACTAATTTACAAACCTAACCTCTCTCAGCATCACACTTTTTGCCAGCTGTAATACATTTACTGTCTCTTTCCCAGACTACCACAGCCCCCTGCAAGAGAATTGTAGCCATGCCGTGGTCGCAAAGATAGAAAAATGACTTCTAAATTACAGTACTGCACAAAGTACATGACATTGCTGTTTGAGATAGAATTTATCTGCCAAATTAAAGAACTGTATTTTTTTCTGCTACATTTACCTTGCCACATGTGTTCTTTCTTTCTTTAACCACTTTTATTGCACTTGACATTCATTAGAATATATTAAGAATATAGAAAGTTAAGTGAAATAGGCAAATGTCTCAGCTACCTAGTGGTGAAAAATTTCCCCCTAGATTTAAGATCTTCTTACGTCAAAAGGATTTTTCTAGTTCTACAAAACAGTTCAATGCAATAGACTAAGCCTTGACCCTTCACTTTGTAGAGACAGTTTTGATTAGCGAATAGGATAGAATATCCAGAGAAGCAGTCAGGAATGCAAACTTTGACTATTGGATTAAGCAACATAAAACAAAGGGCATAAACAACATCATTTGCAGGAAGAAGAATGAGAAGGGGGATATCATTTATACACTGGTTTCCATTTTAAGATGTAGAAATAATATACCTTTCCTTATGTAAATTCTTAGAGTGTTCTTATCTGCTTAGCAGGCCATCTTTCTTACGTTAGAACTCAAACAAGATAGTGATCTCTAATTCATTGGAAATTACGGTGATGTGATGGTTGTGATTGCAGGTATGTATGTCCCGTAGAGTGTAATTCCTCATGATAACATCCTTTTGTTGTAAGACAGCAGCACATCTGTGGGCCCCAGTGACCTAACAGGCTGCATTCGTGGCTCTGGTCTTGTGACGACGGGTCAGTGGACTCTATACTATCTGCCCAGGTCTTGCCAGTGGTGCTATCAAAGGCTGTTAGGCTCTGACAGCCAAGATTGGTGGAGTACAACCAGCCAGAGAGGCTCTTTCCTGGGATCTAGCACCCCATTTCACTCAATATGACTTTCTCAAAATGACTGCCTTTGCATATAGGGTTGTGGAAAGCAGCCCCCTGGATCATTCAGAAAAGAGGCAAGTCCTCTTCTACACTCCCCAGAGGCATCTGTAACCTCTGCAGTCGGACATTGCAAAGAGTTGCAGTGAACATTTTAGGATAACTACCAGATTCCAAGTGGTTTCCTTCAGGAGCTGAAGTTTGGAAGAAAGCTTGATTGAGAGAGACTTGTTTGAAGTAGGTAGCGTGACCAGCCACAGTTGAGGACTTAAACAAAACTCTTTGTTAGGTACTCTGCATTGAGAGGTCTGACTTCCATGGCCGAATTGTTATTGATTTCTGTTTATGCTTGTAAATTCTACCAGAATGCTGCCTCATTAGAGCTGCTCTATTATTTTTCAAAAATCATTGTTATAAACAAAAATTATTGAAAAGTAGCAGTGCCTTTTCATCCTGAAAACCATTTTCAGGCCCTTTCCATTTTTAAGAATAAAATTATGAAAATTAAAGAATATACTGGATTTCTTTAAGGTGTAGAAATCCAGTATATACTTTTCTTTTGCTTTTCTCATCCGAAAACAACCCTTAGTTTTTTTTTCTAAAAAGATTTAGTTCTATTATCTTGAGGAAGAGATTTAGAAATAACAAGTTTGAAATTAATAGAAGAGTTTAATGGTAAAACATGTAGTCACCATTAGTTTAGGTTTTTGTTGCTATCTTGGAGTCAGTTCCATGAGGTCTGAAGTGATTCCCAGGTTCAAAATGGAAAGGGAATCTGGGAGAGTAAGAGGCTCTGATGAGACTCTTGAGTTTAGTGCCTCAGAAGCTGCCCAGTTTCCCAAAATATACTGCAGCATATCTTAACGTTAGCATTAAATGTTAAATGCTAACATTTAATGTACACATTGAAATGATATTACAATGATGTTTTAAAATTTGGAGCAACCTTTTTTTGGGGAGGGGGACTTTACAATGATTGAAGTTATCAAGAACCAGTGCTCCCTTAAAAGAAGTAAACATAGCACCCAGAAGAGAATTAGGGAGGTACTGTCTTGCTTTTGGGATGACATGTTTAAATTTAAAGCAAATCATCAGAAGGAACTTTCTCATGCTTAGGCCAACTACATGATGCATTTTGAAAAGGAATAATTAGATGATGAATTTTGAAAAGGAAGTCACTTTCCTGATATTTGAGGGCTTTTGAATACATTCATTGTTTAAAAGGTGAATGTATTGATTTTGCAAATATCGAAAATAAATTGATTACAATAGAGTCCATGCCATTAAACTTGGCAGTTCTTTTCCCAAGAAGGTTTCCCTCTAGTTTTTCTTTTTAATTAATTGTTTTTGAATAGGTCATACATTTGTTTACATTGTTAAAAAAGTTAAGAGAGACATTAGAAGGTATGCTTTGAGAAGTTTTACTGCCAACCCTGTTTTCGTTTGCCTCATCCCACCCTTCTGCCCCATAGGCCAACATGCTAGTTTCTGTGTATTTTCCCAGGATCTTTGGAGGTAGCTCTTTTTGCAAATATATATTGTGCTTCTCCCTACTCCCCTTTTTACATAAAAATAGCGTAGTATGTATGTTGCCGTTCTTTGTTTTCCTCACGTGTACATCCTAGAGCAGTTTCCATTATCAGAAAATAGGGAGCTGCTTCTTCTAGCTCATGGGAATGGCTACTTGGATTGTTTCCAACGTTTTTCTTGTACAAACACTGCTGTGATATTTTATATGCACGTGTAGGTATATCTGTAGGATAAAATCTCACAAATGAGATGGTTGGATCAATATTTGTAATTTTGATAGATGTCAGATTATTCCTCCAGAGTGTTTTTGTTGTTGTTGTTTGTTTGTTTTATTTTTAGAATAGAATTTTTCTTTCTCACCAGGAATGTTTGAAGGAAACTATTTTCCTGTGGCAAGCATGGCCATGTAATTTTTTGCCTGAACCGGGACACTTCTGAGAGTGAAAAGTGGCTCTGTTAGTAACCACACTAGGGCAACAGGTGTAAGCCGGGACTTTGCCAGGTAGTCTGGGACATGTCTTGACTTAATGTTAACTTTGCTGACAGAATATGCCGTAAGACTTTCCGATTTTTCTCAGGAGACCTTGAATGGAATTAAAATTCAAAAGTAATCCTTTAGTGAGGCCAGCCTTTAAAAGTGAAGCCACTGATGATTGCACAACAGTATGAATGTATGTAGTGCCATGGAACTGTACACTTGATGTGATTAATGTGGTACATTTCGTTATGTATATTTTACCACAATATAAAGCATAAAAGTTAAATAAACATACTACTAATATGTGAACCCACATCGATTAATCTCAAACAAATTAGATAAAATGAGAAAAAGAAAAAAGGCAGTCTCAAATGCTACATATTGTATGACTTTATCATAAAGATAATCTGGAAAAGGTAAAACTATAGAAACAGCAAATGTGTAGGTAGTTTCCAGGGGCTGAGGGCATAGGGAAGGTTGACTACAAAGGAGCTGGAGGAAATTTTGGAGGGTGATGGGACTGTTCTATATCTTGATTATGGTAGTAGTTACAGGATTTTATGTGTTTTTCAGAACTCATAGAACTATACACTTAAAGGAGTACATTTCGCTGTATGTAAATTATAGCTTAATAAAAGAGAAATGAAAAAAGTGATGGAAAAAAGTAGAGTTCCCAGTATTGTTTCCCTTGAGCTCTGGGAAAGATGTCTTGCCTCGTCTGGCTTCTCTTCTGGGCAAGGGCAGCATGAGCTGAGTGGCGCTTGCCAATGGGCCTCCTGCCCAGTGACCCCTGTGCCACTTGCACTTTTCTAGCTGTCATCGGTGGCCCTGCCACTTCAGGAAACTGTGGTACTCTAAGACTTCATCTGGCCTGTTTTAGGGATCTTGCAGATGCTAAGGTCAGGGGTTCAGGATGAGTGCGGCCCACCATTGTGTCACCCCAAGGCTCAAGTGGGTATGAGCGTATCTGGTTCCGTTTCACCTGGAGGGAATGGGGAAGCCTGATAATTGCTTCCCAGTGCCCCAGCCTTTCTTGAATGCCCTAGGGATTCGCCCTTGTTTCTTCTTCGTGGCATAGGGAAAGGATTCTTACATGGTGAATCATCAATCTTGGCTGTGACAGAGGATGCCAGTTAATGGCCAATGTAAATGTCTGCTGCATCTGGACCAAGTAAAAAGAATGTTTAGATGGGCAAGAACAGAAGGTTCCACAGGTAAGTAGGATCAGGAAGACAGTGAAGTCAGATGGAAAAAGGCACATTCTCTGGGTCCAGGATGGGAGGTGGATGCGAAAGTCAGCAGAGGTCAAGAGTCAAAATCAGAAGAATGCTCAATATCACTAGTCATTAGGGAAATGCAAATCAAAGCACAGTGAGCTACTACTTCACACCTATTGAGGATGGTTATTATTTAAAAAAAAAATAGCAAGTGTTGATGAGGATGTGGAGAAATGGAAACAGTTGTGCACCATTGGTAGGAATGTAAAATGCTGCTGCTGCTGCTGTGGAAAACAGTATGGTGGTTCCTCAAAAAATCAAACATAGAATTATCATGGGATCCTGCAATCTCACTTCTGGGTTTATATCCAAAAGAAGTGAAAGCAGGGACCGAAACAGGTGTTTGTAGACCTCTGTTCACAGCAGCATTATTCACAATGGCCAAGAGATAGAAGCAGCCTAACTGCCCACTGACACTTGGATGAATGGATAAACAAAATGGGGTCTGTACGTAACAATGGAATATTATTCAGCCTTGGGAAGGAAATTCTGACACATGCTGCAACACGGATGAACCTTGAGCATATTAGCATATTATGTTAAAGGAAATAAGCCAGTCATAAAAAGACAAATACTATGTGATTCCATTCAGATGAGGCACCTAGGGTGGTGAAATTCATACACAAAAAGTAGAAGGGTGGTTGCCAGGGGTTGGGGATAGCAACATGGGGGAATTGTTTAATAGGTATAGAGTTTTAGTTTTGCAAGATGAAAAGAGTTCTGGAGATGGATGGTGGTGATGGTTGCAGAACAATGTACTTACTGCCACTGAACTAGTGAATACATTTTAAAATGATTAAAATGGCAAATTTAATGTTATGGATATCTTACCATAAAACCATAATCTTAAGAAAAATTCAAAGGCAGTGAGCTAAAGCCAGCAGGTTTTTTACCTGCAAATCCGAGGCAGGGTGGCTGTCATCTCCTTCAGATGGGTGTGAAGAAGGCACCTATGCAGTGGGTGATTCCTCACACAGAGGTCACTGGCAGGTCCACCTCTCCATTGCTCCAGAGTGGCCCGACTTCTCTCATATGCCATCACTTGCATGACCATCAAGCTAATCTGCCTGCTACGTGCATTGTCATTCACTTACAGTGACCATCTTGTGTAACTTCTGTCCAGGACGGTGGCCAGAAGCCATGTGTGGCTGTTGTGCATTTCCAATGTGGCTCATCCAAATTGAGATGTGCTGTAAATGTAAGATGCACACTGGATTCTGGAGCCTTAATCTGAAAAAATATGTGATGTAAAATACCTCATTAATAATTTTATATTGATAGTATTTTGAAATAACATTGGGGTCAGTGAAATGTATTATTAAAATTAATCTCACTTGTTTGATATGAATTTTTTTATTGTGGCTACTAGAAAATCTAAAATTTCGTGGATGGCTTTCATTGTATTTCTGTTGACTAGCATTTTTCTGGAGCGGCAGCACCATCTGAAAATGTGTTAGAAATGCAGATTCTTGGGTCCCACCCCAGGCCCTTGGAACCAGAAACTCTGGGGATGGAGCCAGCAATCTGTGTTTTAACATCTGCTCAAGTTTGAGAGCCAGGGCTCTAGAGCACTCTGTCTCAATCAGTTTAACAACTACTAACACTAACAGGCTGCTTTATCACTGCTGCCAAGCACCTTGACCTTTAATCACAGCTTATGGCAGGAAGGACTGACTGCAGGTGCAGATTAGCATGGGCACTCGCAGTTGTTTGGGCGCTCTCTTGCTTTGCTCTGGATTCTCTGTCTCTCCACTCTCTGCTTATGTGGCTTCTCACCCACTTTGTTTCTTTACCTGTTTCCAGCTCCATGTTCAGTGGACTTGACAACAGATTCCACTTTCCCTTCTCCTCGCTCCCTGGGACAAAGGGAGTCCTTCTTGCCAGTTTCTGCTACTTGATGCACTTGAGTTAAGGACGATAGCTGAGCACTCATGTGAACTTTGCTGAATTCTGCATCGTGTCTTCATTTTGCTCAGGCAGGAAGGGAGGGGAATATGTGAAGAATTAGGGGAAGGGTGCTAAATTATCATTGGTTTTGGAAATCTCATGCAGTTGAGAATCTCTTGGGAAAAATGAGACTCTAAATTTGTTCCTCTCTCCCTCTACCCCTCCTTCCCTTTCTTCCTTCTGGGGGAAATTTTGGTTTCTTTCTAGTATCCATAAAAGGGGTCTTTATGAGACTTCTGCATCTGGTTTTGGTGAGACCAGATGTGTTTGAGCAAATCATTCACCTTCTCAGTGCTTCTAACTCCTGGTCCTTAAGACAGAATTAACGGCTTCCAGTGCTGCATCACAGCTTGCAACGCACTCTCTGTCATGGCGTGAAGGTCATTGTGCCTACGATAGAGTTGTTTGGAAGCCCTGTTCTGGCACTGACGTCTGATGGAGCTGTATTTGGGCTCTTTTTGAACCCCTATGACCTGATTTGTCAAATGAGGATAAAGGAGATCTTCAATACTTTCCATAAAACCATCTGGGCCAAATATGTGCATGAATTTGCACTTCAGGTTTTCAGATTGTGCGTGTGTTGTATATAACATGACATTCCTAAGGAAGGGCTAGGGCAGCGCCCTGTATCAAATAACGTTATTTCTGAAGTGAAACATGGGTATTCACGCTAAATGGGATTTCTCAAAAAGACTATAAATAGCTTCATACATTTGGGTTATGTTTTCCTGTCAAATGAGTTATAAAAACAACCTCACAGCTTTTAGATCTTTTGGCATTCAGGATAATGGATAAGGGATTGTGGACTTTGGTAGTGCCTGTGTTATCTGAAATAACAGAATAAACCCAGATTAGCAAATGTGTGGCTTTTGTTTATTTTGGAATGGCTGAGGAATGCCCCAGATTAGGAGAAGATTCCAAAGAGCTGATTCATGTGTCAACCTTTTGGAGTTGGTATTGTTGCCAGCAACCTGAGAGAACTATATGTTAGTGTCCAGAAATATATATGGACATTCCCAGATATCGGAGCTTAATGTTACGATTTTAACATTAAGACAGAAAAAGATTATCCCAATTCAGACACATCTTTGAATCTGGCTGTATATGCATGCTACACAAAGTTTTATTTCTTTGAAAGCAGAACACAAAGTAGTTGCAAAAATCCACCACAATGTCATAGGTTCATTGTGATGACTAAATGGGATACTGTACTGAAAGCAGTTAGCACAGAGTTTGGTCTTTAAAAACTCAATAAATGATAATTTGGTATATTGTTATAATAACTGGGGATGTTAATAAGTAGCATTGCCTATTGTTATTCCAGTTATAAATGCATTTTATCAAAATTTGTTCCTTATATTAAAATATTTTAGCAATGGAAGAGATGATATTCTTTTTTTTTTTTTTTTTAAAAAAGCTTTATCTTTGGTTTTTCCCTGGTTTTAATTCAGTGCCGTTGTTTAAGTCACTTCACCTGTGTGATGGTTAATTTTATGTGTCAACTTGCCTAGGCCATGGTGCCCAGATATGTGGTCAAAGATTATTCTGGATATTTCTGTGAGGGTATTTTTGGATGAGAGTAACATTTAAATTGAAGGATTTTGGGTAAAGCAGATTGATCCTCCATGATGTGGGTGGGCCTCATCCAATCAGTTTTAGGCCTGGATAGTCCTCCGCTGAGCAAGAGGGAAGTCTGCCTACAGACAGCCTTTGGACTCCAACTGCAGCATTAGCTCTTCCCTGGTTTCCAGCCTGATGGCCCACCCTGCAGCTTTTGGACTTGCCAGCTTCCATAATTGTGTGAGCTAATTCTTTAAAATAAATCTCAGTCTCTTTCTCTCGAACTCTGATGAATGGACCTCTCTTGACCTTACTTGGTTTCTTCATTTATAGAAACAGAACATAGGAAATGATGGCTTCCAAAGTTTCCTTTAAGAGTGTGAGAAGTTATTTGGGTCTAAAGCAGCATCTAGGATGGCCCAGGCTTGGGTGGTTGGGAGGATGGGGGCAGGAAGGAGAATGGGCCTTGGGAGCAGGCATAGATGGCAGGCTTAGTTGGGAGCTGTTGGGGCCTATGGGGATCCATATGGAGGTGTCCAGTACACATCTGGATGAGAGTTGGTCTTGAGGGTGATGGCGATTCATGGAGAGGTGTTAACAGACACAGGATGTAAGAACTTGCCTGCTGTGTAGAACAGATTCCCTGATGCATACACTAGGTGGGCACTGGCTTCCTGGCTTCAGAGCCCAGAGGGAAGCCCAGCAGCTGGGACTCCCACTTGGTTGTATTAAAGATGCTACCTCCAGTGTCCTGGAGACTGTGGCTGCATGTCTGCTTTCTCACCAGATGCTAAGAACTAAGACAAAACAACTCCTTAATGTTCACTGCGTCCCCTGATGAATTTTGGGCTACTCTCCTGAGCATAGAATCCTCTAACAGGATCAGGCATCAAGTTTGGCTGAGATCTGTTCCTGCAGAGTCCAAGTCTTAGATGGAGGCTTGAGCTGGAACAGCTTGGTATTGCTATTCCCTTTGTGAATAGTGACAATATTAATAGCTGTGTCTGCTGATATGTGTTCAGTGTTCATCATTCCAGAGCTGTGCTGTCCACTAGGGAGCCACTGGTCCCATGTAACTATTTACATTACAATCAAAATAATTAAATTAAGAATTTAATTCTTCAGTCACACTTGCCACATTGCAAGTGTTCAGTAGCTGCATATACCTGGTGGCTTCTGCATTGGACACCACAGATGTGGGACATTTTCATCCTCACAGAAACTTGGCTGGACAGTCATGCTGTAGTCTAGAGCTTTGTGTACATTGTTATGTACTCCCATGGTGTTTTGGAGTGGGAATTATTATCCCCAGTTTGTAGATGAAGATGTTGGTGCTTAGGCTGAATAATTGACCCCAAATCACAGTTTTAAGTGACAGAGCTGGGAACTCAAAGCTGGACCCCTCGGACTCTCCTGGAGCTCTGGACTCGTCCGCTGGATCTGGACTTGTCAGCCTATGGGTGGTAGTGAGCCTTGAGCGTGCAGGAAATCTTCCCTCCCTGTGGCAAGAGGCAACCCTGGGTGAAAAGATGGAGAAAAGTGGAGACACACAGAGGGTGTGGACAGAAGCTCCAGAAGGATGCAGCACATCCAGTGCAGCACGGAGAGATCGAGTCGCATTGCACAGTGGCAGCATGAGGTCATTGGTCTTTGCGAGGGCTGTTTCAGCCTAGTAGAGGGGGAGAAAGCTGGATATCAGAGCTTTGAGGAGTAAATGAGAGATGAGGGAGAGGAAGGAGATGGGGGGTGGGCAGCTAGAAAGAGACATGAGATGAAAAGACAGGACCCTTTTAGGCTTGAGGAAGCTTGGCCCTATTAATAGACTAAGGTAAAGACTGTGTGGAAACCAGGCTGGAAGCAAGTTTGGGGTGGGGGCCATCCCTGAGACACATGCCCTGCCTGGAGGGGGCCACCACCATCCTGTCCCAGCTGACTGCTGCTGGGAGACCATATTAGCTTTCTGTTGCCAGAGTCCACACATCTGGATTTTTATGTGAAATGTGCCAAATTCTAAACACGTTTAAAATAACATCTGCTTCCATAAAAAGCACACATCCCATTGCAGAACAATGTGAATGTCTTTAATGCTGCACAACTGTACACTTAAGAATGGTTAAAATGGTACAATTTTTGTGTTTTTTACCAAAAAACAAAAAGCACATACCACTGGGCCATTTTGGCACACAAGCTGTGAGTTTGTGACTTCTGGGCTAGGGGAATAGATCCTGCATTACTCTCTACCTTGGCTGTGCAATAGAATCCTAAACCCCAGGCCATACCTTGGAACAATGAAGTCAGAATGTCTGGAGGAGGGACCCAGGTAGCAGAATTATTTAAAATGAAAAAGTGATCTCATTTTACAGCCAATGTTGAGAAGGTGAAATAATTAGCAATTAGGATAGAGACAAGAAGAAATAGCATAAGAATTCATGTGTAGGGAACTTCTGTTTCTGGGACTGGAGGAAGAAAAGTGAGGATGTATATGGATTATGCTAAATTAGGGGTGTGAGGATACCGCAGCAAGGATAATGGAGAATTTCATGATGTCCAAGACTTGAGCTCAGCTATTCTTTAACTTTTCTAGTTGCAAAGTGGGAATGATATATGCACCTACCTGGCTATGTCATCATGTCTTTGTGCTTCTGAAAATCTGTTTGTTCCCGGGGAATTCATTTTGTACAGATGTGATGTAAAGCAAAAGTGTCATACTCATTAGTAGTAATCTTTTAGGATTACTTTACCTTTCAATTTCTATCCCTACTGTTCTACTAGAGAAGTTATTAATTCATTTTGGAGAAAACAGAAAATTAGAGAAATGGATTTGTGAGCAAACAGATCAGGAAAAACAATGAAATCTAAATGTATAGAGCCACTAACAAAGCTTTTAGTAAACTGAATGTACAAAGTGTTCACTGAATATAGACAGTTATTTCAGAAAATGTAATTATCCCTTTTAACACGAAAATGTTAAAAGTCCATTAATTATCAAATATTCAAAGAGTTGCCTTTGGAGTAGACAAAGACCTGAGGCATTCTTCAGAGGAAGCATTTTTATTAAAGGAGAGTATATTTATGTATACTAAAAATTAGAGAAGGCTTTGAATAATTCAGGGGGGAAATAAAGTTCTATTTCCCCCCTGAATTTAATGTAGCTTGAAGTGATGTAAACTCATGTCTAAAATATTAGTTTAATATGAGAACAAACCTCTTTCCAGCAGGAAGATGTTGCTCATTTAGCTTTCCTTGTAATCAAAACAATTGTTTGTAAACCAGCTTGGCTGCACTTTGAGTCAATTGGTTTTGGACTAGCTTCTAATCAAGAGATGCAAATGCTTTCTTGTCAAGAGTTTCATTAGCTTAGACCTGTCTGCTGAGGGAGATTTATATTGATTCCTGATAACTTAAGATGCTCTGTTGGGCATGCTTTATAAAATTTGTGAAGCTAGTGGAGTGCTGGGAGCTGAGAATCTGTTGATATGTGAAAGAGCCACAGAGTCCAGGCAGGCTCAGGAAAATGGTTGCTTAGTAATTTGGGCATTTGCAGATGAATTCTCATCTTACCCAAGACCCAACCAGTGAAAGGAGCTTATGAAAATGAGGCCAAGATAGTGACACCTTTTTAGATAAGGGATACATGTATGAGGAAATTTTAGGGGAGCATATATAGTTCAGACATACAGCTAAGACACTGAATACAAAATTGGCCTCATTAACAAAGTCCCTTGCCAGCTTCCCAAGCCCAGAAAAATATCCCTCAGCAATCTCTAAGAAGGAGGAGGTCGCAGGTGTGAAGAGGCTTAGATTTGACTTGTTGGGGATGGGAATGGAGGATTCTGTGAATCTGGGTCACAGTTTGATGAGGGTTGGGTCTTCTGCTCCAGCAGTCCTCTCTACAGGTGTCCACAGGGCCCACAGGAGGCTGGATGGGAGGATGAGGGTGGATGGCAGCCACCTCACTCCTTCTGCTGGTGAGACAGTATGAGGGGTGAGGATGGAGTGAACAGGGAAGCACATGCAGATCTTAAAGAGAGCCAGCTTCTGCGTGGGATTGCAGGGCCATATATGCCAGGTTGTCTCATTCTCTAACAAGTCAGGCTTTGGGCGTTTTTTTTTTGTTGTTGTTTTGCAGAATTGCCTGATTTGTGCATGTTGATCATGAGTTCAAATCATGACATTGTGATGGGCAAATAAAACGCCTATGAGGGTCAGATTTGGCCTGTGTGCCTGGCCCCTCTGCCCCCTATCCTACTTTCCTAACCAGGGCTTGTACGGAAGGAGGTAGTGGAATCTTCGCCTGCATGGGAGGTGTTGTGAACTGGCAGGAGGATGTCTTGTGGATTGGGGCTTCACTGAGTGAGTCACTCATTCAACATGTATCTATGAATTGATCTGTGCCAGGCACAAGATGCGTTGGAGGTGTGGGGAATTACAGGCCAGGGAGATGTTGGAGGCCTGGGACTTCAGAAGGAGCTGATATGTTTATGGAGTGACTCTTTTCTATGTGATTAGGGACAGAGTCTTTGTGAGAGGATGGGGAGTGGTATTGGCAAGTTCAGTCCTGGTTGGAGAGTGAAGGACTTTACAGTTGCTCAGGAGTGTGGATTTTGCTCTAAGAGTGACAGCTGAAGCCAGCTGGACTTCCTGGGTGTAGTGGGGGCATGAGAACTTTTCTGTCTAGCTAAAGGATTGTAAATGCACCAATCAGCACTCTGTAAAAACACACCAATCAGCAGTCTGTGTCTAGCTAAAGGATTGTAAATGCACCAATCAGTAGTCTGTGTCTAGCTAAAGGATTTGTAAATGTACCAGTCAGCACTCTGTAAAAATGCACCAATCAGTGCTCAGTGTCTAGCTAAAGGATTGTAAATGCACCAGTTAGCACTCTGTGTCTAGCTAAAGGATTGCAAATGCACCAATCAGCAGTCTGTAAAAACGCACCAATCAGTGCTCTGTGTCTAGCTAAAGGATTGTAAACGCACCAATCAGCACTCTGTAAAATGGACCAATTAACACTCTGTAAAATAGACCAATCAGCAGGACATGGGCAGGGGCAAATAAGGGAATAAAAGCTGGCCACCCCAGCCAACAGCTGCAACCCACGCGGGTCCCCTTCCAGGCTGTGGAAGATTTGTTCTTTTGCTCTTCAAATCTTGCTGCTGCTCACTCTTTGGGTCAGCACTACCTTTATGAGCTGTACCACTCACTGCGAGGGTCTGTGGCTTCATTCCAGAAGTCAGCGAAACCATGAACCCACCGGGAGGAACAAACAACTCCGGATGCGCCACCTTTAAGAGCTGTAGCACTCACCACGAGGTCTGCGGCTTCATTCTTGAAGTCAGCGAGACCAAGAACCCACCAGAAGGAATAAATTCCAGACACGAGCGAGAGGGAACCACTTAGCAGAGAACTGTCATGATCACATTCGCATATTTACAAGCTGCTGCTGCTGGGCAGAGGAACAACATGAGGCAGGGGACCCAGTGCATGCTTGAGGGCTAGACTTTTAAGAATTTTTGCTCATTTAAGACTGCTGCTATGTTAAGGTATGCAGTTAGGGTCCCTGCTGCTCTTGATCATGTGGGATAGAATGTGAATAAACATCACAGGGTCACATGTGTGTAGGTTAGACTTGTCTTCCCTGTCCAGCTGTTTTCTTTATTTTCTTTCCATTGAGGTAATGTACCAGTTATGAAACTCAGGTTTGTCTCTTCAATTTTTTTTTTTTTTTTTGAGACGGAGTCTCGCTCTGCCGCCCAGGCTGGAGTGTGGTGGCGCGATCTCGGCTCACTGCAGGCTCCGCCCCCTGGGGTTCACGCCATTCTCCTGCCTCAGCCTCCCGAGTAGCTGGGACTACAGGTGCCCGCCACCTCGCCCGGCTAATTTTTTGTATTTTTAGTAGAGACGGGGTTTCACTGTGTTAGCCAGGATGGTCTCAATCTCCTGACCTCGTGATCTGCCTGCCTCGGCCTCCCAAAGTGCTGGGGTTACAGGCGTGAGCCACTGCGCCCGGGTGTTTCTTCAATTTCTTTAAAATTTAATTTAATTTAGACTGTGAGCCTTTTTTCCTGCTCTGGGCCGGCAGGAGCTTTAAACCTGGCTACTTTTTATCCTTTTTCCCTCCATCCCCTTTGTTTAAAGGTTCTGGGTTGGAGGCAGCACCCAGGTAGTAGGGACATCCCTCTGATCCTGTGTCTCAGGTCCACAGCAGTTACCTCTGAGATGTCAAGGGTTTCTTGGGATCAGCCAGTGTGATTCTGTCTCTGTACCTGGGAACTTGTGCAATCCTGGAGCCCAGCCTAGGCTTGGCTGAAGCTGCTCCTCCCTTTCTAGGCTCAGCTAGCTTTGAGAGCAGCCAGCACAGAGCCTGCCTACCTCTAGGAACTACAGTCTGCTCCTTTGTGGGCCTGGGAAATTTACTTTGGGGCACTCTCTCAATCTCCCTTCTCTTCTCTATAGTTCCCACAGTGACACCTCTCCTTGCCTGAAACTTTTTTTCCCCTCCATGGGCTGAAGCATTTGGAAACTAAAACCAGGAAGGGAAGTGTCTTACCAGCAACTCCTCCTCTGCAGTCACAAAGCTCCCCAAGGAATCATGGAGCCTGCTTGGGGGAGGTAGTTGGAGAAAGGGAAAACAGAAGGAAGAAAGACATTGCTATTTCAACAAATGTTTTTTCCATGGTGGCAAGTTGATGTTACTGTTTGGTTTCAGAGCCAAAAGACAGCAGATAAGAGGACTGCCTGAGGGAGGAGGTGAAGGAGGGAAGTAGGACTTGCCTAGTCTGAGCAGCCTTTTCCAGCTGGTACGGGGTAAGGAGAGATGGTTTTGATGGCTGCACATGGACTAGAATCAGGGAGATTTACAGCATTGCATACTGTGAACATATCCCACACTTGCATACTTCCAGGAAGGTACTATTGACTGTTTCCTTAATAATTGTATTTTCAGTGGTTCACGGCCACTTCCAACAGCTTGGGTTATGCCTGACCATTTCTAAGACTCAGTTTGGCCATCCCTCGCATGCTCCCCTGGGCCCTTGGATAATCCAGTCCTAGTTGCTCATATTTAAAATTTTCCTTTTATTGTGGTAAAATATACATAACAAAATGTTCTGTCTTACCCATTTTTAAGTATACAGTTTAGTGGCATTAACTACATTCAACCATCACCACCATCCGTCTCCAGAACTCTTTCATCTTGCAAGACTGAAACTGTCCCCGTTAAACAACTTTCCATCTCTCCCCACAGCCCCTGGCAATGACCATTTTACTTTCAGGGAATTTGATGACTCTAGGTACCTTATGTAAGTGGAATCATACAGTATTTGTTGTCACCACCAGTATTTGTTTTTTCATTGATGTTTTTCTCTTAGCATCATGTCCTCAAGGTTCCATGTTGCAGGATGTGTCAGAATTTTCTTCTTTTTAAAGGCTGAATAATATTTCATTGTATGTATATATCACATTTGTTTATCCATTTATCCATAGGGGGATATTTGGGTTGATTTCACATTTTAGCTATTGTGACTAATGCTGCTGTAAACACAAGTATACCAATATCTCTTTGAAACTCTCATTTCAATTCTTTTTATGTATACCTAGAAGTGGGATTGCTGAATCATATGGTGATTCTAATTTTATTTTATTTGTTGAGGAATTGCCATACTGTTTTCTCTAGCAGCTGTACCATTTTATAGTCCTACCAACAATGCACAAGTGTTTCAATTTCTTTACATCTTTGCCAATACCTGTTATTTTGTTATTCTCCTGTGCATTGTCTGTTTACTCTATTGATAGTTTCTATTGCTGTGCAGAAGCTCTTTAGTTTAATTAGGTCCCTCTTGAGGGAAGGGTGTGTCCTAGATTTTCTTTTAGGATTCTTATAGTTTGAGGTCTTATGTTTAAATCTTTAATACATCTTGAGTTAATTTT
The DNA here is from genome assembly GCF_028885655.2 of Pongo abelii. Classification (NCBI taxonomy): domain Eukaryota; kingdom Metazoa; phylum Chordata; class Mammalia; order Primates; family Hominidae; genus Pongo; species Pongo abelii. The sequence continues at coordinate 33,929,003 of NC_071999.2, forward strand.
TTTTATCTAGAGAAAGGTAGGGGTCCAGTTTCATTCTTTTGCATATGGCTAGCCAGCTATCCCAGCACCATTTGTTGAACAGAGACTCCTTTCCCCATTATCTTTGTTGACTTTGTTGAAGATGAGATGGCTGTACATGTGTGGCTTTATTTCTGGGTTCTCTATTCCATTCCATTGGTTTGTGTGTCTATTTTTGTACCATGTGTTACTATCTTCTTTTTTGCTTGGTTGATTTTCTTTGTAGTGAAATATTTTAGTTTCATTTCTTCTCATTTTCATTTATGTATATTCTATAGTTTGTTTCTTTTTTTATTTTTTTTTATTATTATGCTTTAAGTTTTAGGGTACATGTGCACAACGTGCAGGTTTGTTACATATGTATACATATGCCATGTTGGTGTGCTGCACCCATTAACTCCTCATTTAGCATTAGGTATATCTCCTAATGCTATTCCTCCCCCTTCCCCACACCCCACAACAGTCCCCAGTGTGTGATGTTCCCCTTCCTGTGCCCATGTGTTCTCATTGTTCAATTCCCACCTATGAGTGAGAACATGCAGTGTTTGGTTTTTTGTCCTTGAAATAGTTTGCTGAGAATGATGGTTTCCAGCTTCATCCATGTCCCTACAAAGGACATGAACTCATCATTTTTTATGGCTGCATAGTATTCCATGGTGTATATGTGCCACATTTTCTTAATCCAGTCTATCATTGTTGGATATTTGGGTTGGTTCCAAGTATTTGCTATTGTGAATAGTGCCACAATAAACATACCTGTGCATGTGTCTTTATAACAGCATGATTTATAGTCCTTTGGGTACATACCCAGTAATGGGATGGCTGGGTCAAATGGTATTTCTAGTTCTAAATCCCTGAGGAATTGCCACACCACCTTCCACAATGGTTGAACTAGTTTACAGTCCCACCAACAGTGTAAAAGTGTTCCTATTTCTCCACATCCTCTCCAACACCTGTTGTTTCCTGACTTTTTAATGATGGCCATTCTAACTGGTGTGAGATGGTATCTCATTGTGGTTTTGATTTGTATTTCCCTGATGGCCAGTGATGATGAGCATTTTTTCATGTGTCTTTTGGCTGCATAAATGTCTTCTTTTGAGAAATGTCTGTTCATATCCTTCGCCCACTTTTTGATGGGGTTGTTTGTTTTCTTCTTGTAAATTTGTTTGAGTTCATTGTAGATTCTGGATATTAGCCCTTTGTCAGATGAGTAGGTTGCAGAAATTTTCTCCCATTCTGTAAGTTGCCTGTTCACTCTGATGGTAGTTTCTTTTGCTGTGCAGAAGCTCCTTAGTTTAATTAGATCCCATTTGTCAATTTCGGCTTTTGTTGCCATTGCTTTTGATGTTTTAGACATGAAGTCCTTGCCCATGCCTGTGTCCTGAATGGTATTGCCTAGGTTTTCTTCTAGGGTTTTTATGGTTTTAGGTCTAACATTTAAGTCTTTAATCCATCTTGAATTAATTTTTGTATAAGATGTAAGGAAGGGATCCAGTTTCAGCTTTCTACATATGGCTAGCCAGTTTTCCCAGCACCATTTATTAAATAGGGAATCATTTCCCCATTTCTTGTTTTCGTCAGGTTTGTCAAAGATCAGATAGTTGTAGATATGCAGCATAATTTCTGAGGGCTCTGTTCTGTTCCATTGGTCTATATCTCTGTTTTGGTACCAGTACCATGCTGTTTTGGTTACTGTAGCCTTGTAGTATAGTTTGAAGTCAGGTAGCGTGATGCCTCCAGCTTTGTTCATTTGGCTTAGGATTGACTTGGCAATGTGGGCTCTTTTTTGGTTCCATGTGAACTTTAAAGTAGCTTTTTCCAATTCTGTGAAGAAAGTCATTGGTAGCTTGATGGGGATGGCATTGAATCTATAAATTACCTTGAGCAGTATGGCCATTTTCACGGTATTGATTCTTCCTACCCATGAGCATGGAATGTTCTTCCATTTGTTTGTATCGTCTTTTATTTCATTGAGCAGTGGTTTGTAGTTCTCCTTGAAGAGGTCCTTCACGTCCCTTGTAAGTTGGATTCCTAGGTGTTTTATTCTCTTTGAAGCAATTGTGAATGGGAGTTCACTCATGATTTGGCTCTCTGTTTTTCTGTTATTGGTGTATAAGAATGCTTGTGATTTTTGCACATTGATTTTGTATCCTGAGACTTTGCTGAAGTTGCTGATGAGCTTAAGGAGATTTTGGGCTGAGATGATGGGATTTTCTAGATATACAATCGTGTCATCTGCAAACAGGGACAATTTGACTTCCTCTTTTCCTAATTGAATACCTTTTATTTCCTTCTCCTGCCTGATTGCCCTGGCCAGAACTTCCAACACTATGTTGAATAGGAGTGGTGAGAGAGGGCATCCCTGTCTTGTGCCAGTTTTCAAAGGGAATGCTTCCAGTTTTTGCCCATTCAGTATGATATTGACTGTGGGTTTGTCATAGATAGCTCTTATTATTTTGAGATACATCCCATCAATACCTAATTTATTGAGAGTTTTTAGCATGAAGGTTGTTAAATTTTGTCACAGGCCTTTTCTGCATCTATTGAGATAATCATGTGGTTTTTGTCTTTGGTTCTGTTTATATGCTGGATTACATTTATTGATTTTCATATGTTGAACCAGCCTTGCATCCCAGGGATGAAGCCCACTTGATCATGGTGGATAAGCTTTTTGATGTGCTGCTGGATTCTGTTTGCCAGTATTTTATTGAGGATTTTTGCGTCAATGTTCATTAAGGATATTGGTCTAAAAGTCTCTTTTTTGGTTGTGTCTCTGCCAGGGTTTGGTATCAGGATGATGCTGGCCTCATAAAATGAGTTAGGGAGGATTCCCTCTTTTTCTATTGATTGGAATAGTTTCAGACAGAATGGTACCAGTTCCTCCTTGTACCTCTGGTAGAGTTCGACTGTGAATCCATCTGGTCCTGGACTGTTTTTGGTTGTTAAGCTATTAATTATTGCCTCAATTTCAGAGCCTGTTATTGGTCTATTCAGAGATTCAACTTCTTCCTGGTTTAGTCTTGGGAGAGTGTATGTGTCGAGGAATTTATCCATTTCTTCTAGATTTTCTAGTTTATTTGCATAGAGGTGTTTATAGTATTCTCTGATGGTAGTTTGTATTTCTGTGGGATCGGTGGTGATATCCCCTTTGTCATTTTTTATTGCGTCTATTTGATTCTTCTCTATTTTCTTCTTTATTAGTCTTGCTAGCGGTCTATCAATTTTGTTGATCTTTTCAAAAATGCAGCTCCTGGATTCATTAATTTTTTGAAGGGTTTTTTGTGTCTCTATTTCCTTCAGTTCTGCTCTGATCTTAGCTATTTCTTGCCTTCTGCTAGCTTTTGAATGTGTTTGTTCTTGCTTCTCTAGTTCTTTGAATTGTGATGTTAGGGTGTCAATTTTAGATCTTTCCTGGTTTCTCTTTTGGGTATTTAGTGGTATAAATTTCCCTCTACACACTGCTTTGAATGTGTCCCAGAGATTCTGGTATGTTGTGTCTTTGTTCTTGTTGGTTTCAAAGAACATCTTTATTTCTGCCTTCATTTCGTTATGTACCCAGTATTCATTCAGGAGCAGGTTGTTCAGTTTCCCTGTAGTTGAGCGGTTTTGAGTGAGTTTGTTAATCCTGAGTTCTAGTTTGATTGCACTGTGGTCTGAGAGACAGTTTGTTATGATTTCTGTTCTTTTACATTTGCTGAGGAGTGCTTTACTTCCAACTATGTGGTCAGTTTTGGAATAGGTGTGGTGTGGTGCTGAAAAAAATATATATTCTGTTGATTTGGGGTGGAGAGTTCTGTAGATGTCTATTAGGCCCACTTGCTGCAGAGCTGAGTTCAATTCCTGGATATCCTTGTTAACTTTCTGTCTCTTTGATCTGTCTAATGTTGACAGTGGGGTGTTGAAGTCTCCCATTATTATTGTGTGGGAGGCTAAGTCTCTTTGTAGGTCACTCAGGACTTGCTTTATGAATCTGGGTGCTCCTGTATTGGGTGCATATATGTTTAAGATAATTAGCTCTTCTTGTTGAATTGATCCCTTTACCATTATGTAATGGCCTTCTTTGTCTCTTTTGATCTTTGTTGGTTTAAAGTCTGTTTTTATCAGAGACTAGGATTGCAACCCCTGCCTTTTTTTGTTTTCCATTTGCTTGGTAAATCTTCCTCCATCCCTTTATTTTGAGCCTATGTGTTTCTCTGCATGTGAGATGGGTTTCCTGAATACAGCACACTGATGGGTCTTGATTCTTTATCCAGTTTGCCAGTCTGTGCCTTTTAATTGGAGCATTTAGTCCATTTACATTTAAGGTTAGTATTGTTATGTGTGAATTTGATCCTGTCATTATGATGTTAGCTGGTTATTTTGCTCGTTAGTTGATGTAGTTTCTTCCTAGTCTTGATATTCTTTAGAATTTGGCATGTTTTTGCAGTGGCTGGTACCAGTTGTTCCTTTCCATGTTTAGTGCTTCCTTTAGGAGCTCTTTTAGGGCAGGCCTGTGATGACAAAATCTCTCAGCATTTGCTTGTCTGTAAAATATTTTATTTCTCCTTCACTTATGAAGCTTAGTTTGGCAGGATATGAAATTCTGGGTTGAAAATTCTTTTTTTAAGAATGTTGAATATTGGCCGCCACTCTCTTCTGGCTTGTAGAGTTTCTGCCGAGATATCAGCTTGTTAGTCTGATGGGTTTCCCTTTGTGGGTAACCTGACCTTTCTCTCTGGCTGCCCTTAACATTTTTTCCTTCATTTCAACTTTGGTGAATCTGACAATTATGTGTCTTGGAGTTGCTCTTCTCAAGGAGTATCTTTGTGGTGTTCTCTGTATTTCCTGAATCTGAATGTTGGCCTGCCTTGCTAGATTGGGGAAGTTCTCCTGGATAATATCGTGCAGAGTGTTTTCCAACTTGGTTCCATTCTCCCCGTCACTTTCAGGTATACAAATCAGACGTAGATTTGGTCTTTTCACATAGTCCCTTATTTCTTGCAGGCTTTGTTCGTTTCTTTTTATTCTTTTTTCTCTAAACTTCTCTTCACGCTTCATTTCATTCATTTCATCTTTCATCACTGATACCGTTTGTTACAGTTGATCGCATCAGTTACTGAGGCTTGTGCATTTGTCATGTAGTTCTCGTGCCATGGTTTTCAGCTCCATCTGGTCCGTTAAGGACTTCTCTGCACTGGTTATTCTAGTTATCTATTCGTCTATTTTTTTTCAAAGTTTTTAACTTCTTTGCCATTGGTTCGAACTTCGTCCTTTAGCTCGGAGTAGTTTCATCTTCTGAAGCCTTCTTCTCTGAATTCGTCAAAGTCATGCTCCATCCAGCTTTGTTCCGTTGCTGGTGAGGAGCTGCATTCCTTTGGAGGAGGAGAGGCGCTCTGATTTTTAGAGTTTCCGGTTTTTCTGTTCTGTTTTTTCCTCATCTTTGTGGTTTTGTCTACCTTTGGTCTTTGATGATGGTGACGTACAGATGGGTTTTTGGTGTGGATGTTTCTGTTTATTAGTTTTCCTTGTAACAGTCAGGACCCTCAGCTGCAGGTCTGTTGGAGTTTACTGGAGGTCCACTCCAGACCCTGTTTGCCTGGGTATCAGCAGCGGTGGCTGCAGAACAGCGGATATTGGTGAACCACAAATGCTGCTGCCTGATCGTTCCTCTGGAAGTTTTGTCTCAGAGGTGTACCCGACCGTGTGAGGTGTCAGTCCGCCCCTACTGGGGGGTGCCTCCCAGTTAGGCTACTTGGGCCTCAGGGACCCACTTGAGAAGGCAGTCTGCCTGTTCTCAGATCTCAAGCTGCGTGCTGGGAGAACCACTACTCTCTTCCAAGCTGTCAGACAGGGACATAGTTTGTTTCTTTATGGTTTTCACAGGGCTTACATTTATTTATTTAATTCTTGAAAGTTTTACTTTTAATTGACAAATAATATACATACTTATGGAGTACCATGTGATATTTCAATATGTGCATAATTGTGTAATGATTAAATCAGGACAATTAGCAAATCACTCACAAACATTTGTCATTTCTTTGTAGTGAGAAGATTCAAAATTCTCTCTTCTAGCTATTTTGTAATATACATTGTATTATTGTTAACTATAGTCACCCTACTGTGCAATAGAAATCAGAACTTATTCCTCCTAACCGTAACTTTGTACCATTGACTAAGCTTCTCCTCATCCTCTTCTGTCCTATCCCCCCACCAGCCTCTGGTAACCACTATTTTACTCTCTATTGCTATGAGACCAACTTTTTTAGATTCCATATATGAGTGACATAATGTGGTATTTGTCTTTATGTGTTTGGCTTACTTCACTTAACATAATGTCCTCCAGGTTCATTCATGTTGTTGCAAATGACAGTATTTCATTCTTTTTAATAGCTGCATAGTATTCCATTGTGTATATCTACCACATTTTCTGTATCCATTTATCTGTTGATGGATACCTAGGTCGATTTCATGCCTTGGTTACTGTGAATAGCACTGCAGTAAACTTGGGAATGTAGATATGTTTTTGACGTATTACTTTCATCCTTTGGGTGTATACCCAGTAGTAGAATTGGAGGATCATATGGTAATTCTATTTTTAGTTTTTTGAGAAATTGCCATACTGGTTTCCATAGCAGTTGTACTACTTTTAGCATTTCTTGCATGGCAGGTATAGTGGTAATGAAATTCTTTGACTTTTATTTATCTGGGAATGTCTTAATTTTCTTCTCACTTTTGAAGGATAGTTTTGCTGGCCATAGGATTCTTGGTTGACAGTGGTTTTTTCTTTTTTTTTCTTTTTTATTGAGTTGGAGTTTCATTCTTGTTTTCCAGGCTGGAGTGCAGTGGCGTGATCTCAGCTCACTGCAACCTCCGCCCCCTGGGTTTAAGCAATTCTCTTGCCTCAGCCTCCCAAATACCTGGGATTATAGGTGCACGCCACCACACCCGGGTAATTTTTTTTGTAGTTTTGGTAGAAACAGGGCTTCGCCATGTTGGCCAGGCTGGTCTCGAACTCCTGACCTCAGGTGATCCACCCACCTCGGCTTCCCAAAGTGTTAGGATTACAAGCATGAGCCACTGTGCCTGGCCGAGAGTGTTTTTCTTTTAGCACTTTAAATGTATCAGGTCCATTCACTTAAGTTAGGACCTGGATATCACCCTTGACCTCACATCTGAGCCATCACTAAGTTTTGCCACTTCTCCCTCCTAAATAGCCACAAATATTTTTACTCTCCTTTCCCTCTGCTGCCATTGTCTTCTCTTTATTGCATACCTCCAATAGCCTCCCAGTCCTTCTCCTTCCTTCTACCTGGCCCACTCTAACCTGTCCTCAGGCTGCAGCCAGAGCTCTGTTCCCAAAGTGCAGAGATGGTTGTTCCCCAGTTCCACTGAACACTTGTCAGCAGCTTTCTACAGTCCTTAGGATAGGATCAGGCTATTTAATGTAGGGAGGGTGCCAGCCCTTGCCCATATGCACATGCTTATCTCTCATTCCCTCTCACAGTCATTATTCAGGCCACACTGAGCAGCATTCAGTTCCTGGAAAACTGCTCTTTCTTGCCCTTTTTGCTGGGATGCTTCTCATAAGAACTTTGGCTTTTATTCTCAGTGAGCTGAAGAGCCACTGGAGGGTCTTGAAGAGAGGAGTGATATGATCTAATTTCCAGTTTTAAAAAGATCTTTCTGGCTGTCGGTTTCATAATAAACCACAGGATGGGATCTGGGACATTGTTCCAGGTATCTCACTGAGGAAAGATGGTGGCTTTGATGGTGGTGGCTATGGAGGTTGGGAGAAGTAGTCAGATGCTGGATCTGTTTTTAAAAAGATACCTGACAGAACTTGATGACAAGTTGCATGTGGAATGCGAGAGAAAAGGAGGAGTCAGGAGTGACTCCAGGCTATTTGCGCTGAGCAAATGGAAGGATGAGCTTGCCATCAACTGAAATGCAGGCAGATATGGGTAGAGCAGGTTTGGACAGAGGTGGTGGGAGTGAGCAGAAATATCAGCAGTTTAGCTTTGTGCAAGTTAAGCTTGAGATCTGTTCAACATCTATGCAGATGTGGCAGGCAGAACAGTGGCCCCCCTAAAATGTCCATGTCCCAGTCCCTGGAACCTGTGAATATGTTCCCTCATATGGCAGAAGGGACTTTGCACATGTGATTAAGGTAAGGATATTGAGTTGGAGAGATTATCCTGGATTATCTGAGTAGGTCCAGTGAAATCACAAGGGTCCTTGTAAGAGGGAGGGAGGAATGTCAAAGTCAGAGGAGGAGATGTAATGATCAAAACAGAAGCTGGAATGACGTGCTTTGAAGTAGAAGGAAGGGGCCACAGCTAAGCATGCAGGTGGCCTCTGTATCTCACATTTTGTGAGATACATTTCTCCAGCTTCTGGTTGGAAGAGGCATGGAAATGGATTCTTCCTGGAGTGTCCACAAAGAATGCGGCCCTGCCAATGCCATGACTTTTGTTTTTTAAGACCCATCTTGAACTTCTGACCTCCAGAACTGCAAGATGATAAATTCGTGTTGTCTTGAGCCAGTAAGTTGTAATTTGTTACAGCAGTTATAGGAAATGAATGCAGTGAAGATATTGAGTGGGCTGTATTATACATACGTCTGGGGCTTAGGGAGAGCCTACCTTCCTTCACTTCAGCTGTCACTCATCACTCAGCAAAATGACCGTGTTCTTTTGGCAGCCTCAGGTGTCTTAATAGTAAACATCTGGGAACAGTTTTTAGAAGGTAGGCTAAGTGGATTTCCCAAAATGTACGGTATACGTTTTCTGCTCTTGGCTGGTGTTTCCTGCTTATACCACAATTGATACACTATATACCCATATATACTCTATACTATATGCTTTTCAATTTATACAGAATTTGATTATCTATTACAAACTAGTTTCAGATGATACGAAAATAGGAAAAGTTCTATTCTGAAGCAGAAATAGTGATAGTTGCAGGATGTAAAAGTTAATAGCAGGGACAGATGCAGGGAAAATTAAAGTAAAAAGTGAGATGCAAGGGCTTTCATACAGTCATATTTGAGCAAATAGTTTAGGAGCAAACAGATCTTTAAATCATAGCAGTTAATTCCTCCGTTAGATCGTCATGCTGAGTTCAGTGACCAGTGTTCAAAATGATCACCTTAAGTCACCATGAAAATATTAGATTACTTTTGATGTGCTCTTTCAGAAACTAGAGAATTCTACAGTACATTTTACAAACTCCCTCTTAACATAATTCAAACTTTAAAGTGCACTGGCTCTTAAATATGCTTCAGTTGCTAGAAAATCAGTTTATCTGGTGCACTTAGTTCCCCAGTGATGCTAGGTAATAGAGCACCATTGAACTTTAGCAGTGGATAAATTCATGAATAGCAATTTAAGATATTCAAAGATTAGACTCCAATTATGCACCAACCCTATTGTGAAAGCCTTTCCCTATAGAACTATAAACAACTAAAAGTACAGTTAAAATAGTTCAAGAAGAGCAACACACTGAGAGTTCACGCCCCAAGTTAGACCCGAAGCAACAGCTTTGCTATAGAGATTGGAATGGACGGGGCTTTTTTTTTTTTTAATGTTTTAATTTAAGGAACAGTTACATGCTGCTTACTGTGTGCCTAACACTTCTAAGCCTTTTGCATAAATTAACTGATTTAGTTTTCATGAAGCAACTCTGTGAGTAAAGTACTATCATTGTTCCCATTTTACAGATGGCAGAACTGAGGCACAGATAGATCAAGTAACCAGCTCAAGTGCATCCAGCTGGTAAGTCTGGATTCAAGTCCAGGGAGTCCATGCCCTTAGCCACGCTCTGTGCTAGCCTCACTGGATCTTTTCAGCTTATAGTCTTGAATTCCCTCTCCTATACGCTTCTTCCCCTTTTAAATGTAGTTCAGGCATGTTAGTGGGATTCCTCTTGAACACTTTGTGTCCTAATTCAAGTCCTGGTCTGGGCCAGCTATTTATTCTGCCCCAACTGTTTCTGGTCTCTAATTCAACATGTCTAATACTGTCTCACCAGATGTCATTCTTCTTGTTTAAAAATATGCAGTGTTTTCCCATTTCCTACAGAACAGGGGCCAGACTCCTTAGCATGATATTTTTGGTTGTGAGCAAGAGAAGTCTTCTCTGGTCACTTTGTGCAGAAAAGGAAGGCCATGGATGATACCTGCGTGATGGACAAGAGCAAGGGAGCGCTGGGCATGGGCAGTGGGCACAAACTAGGCAGAGTGCTCCTGAGGCCCGGCACAGCCTCCGTGGATGGCTCTGCTGCCACTCTTGGTTGCAGCTGCTGCTCACAGGTGCTGTCTCTCCTCTAGTCTCACCATCATCATAGTCTTCATGTCATGTGTTTCAGATTCAAAGGCCCAAGTAAGAGCACCCATTTAGCCAACACTGGCTCACTTTCCCAGGGGAAAGAACGGGTGAGGAGCTCCCTCATTTTGCTACTTTTATGGAGTGTAGGTTTCCTGCCTCCGCCAGGACTGACCACACAGAATTACCCAAAAGTAGGAAGTTGCTTTGGTTCCTGTCAGCCAGAAACAATGACAAATAATTCTACAATGTGGCTTTGATATTTTCTGTTTGCAACTCAGAAAGGATATATGGGCATGTACATGTATGTGTGCACGCATGCGTGCACATACATTTATTAACTGAAAAAGATTTCAGAAAACAATTCTCATCCATGAAAATGTAATAAACTGATAGTTTATATATATTCTCATTTAAAAAAATGCTGGCTGTGACTCATTAAATTGAATTCAGTTTGAAAGTCTTGGCCTACAGCATTCTCTATAGTATTATATATTCAAAATACTCCCAATGAGTAATTGTATTCATGAAATGCTTATTTATATAATAGACAAACCTTTTTACAATTCTGGTCTTTAAATGAATGTTTGTAACATAGATTCTTGAAGTATGGGATTTATTACCTTGACAACAAAGCAGGCAAAAATGAGAAGAAAACATGAATCTTTCGTGTAATGAAAAGCAACACTTTGTAGTTTCCAGACTATCTGTATCATCAGAAGTTGCCCAATATAATATTTTTGCATGTTAGTTTAGCTTGCCAGAAAAATTTAAATCAATAATAGTTTGCTAGAATGTGATGGGTTTTAATTTCTGATGCCTACTAAACAAGCATGTTTCTTTCAGCATATACAAACTGAGAACCTGCCGTGGGTGAGGCCCTTTGCTGGGTGTTATGAAGGTTATGGAGGTGAACTGGGCTGGGATCCTCGTCTGAAGGAGCTGGAAGCCTAGTACAGAAGAACAGACAAGCCTGTAGCGAATAGTTGTACAAGGTAGAAAGTGATCAGGATCATGGGAAGGGAATAAATAAAATGCACAGGAATTCAGAGGAGTGCAGTTGTCCAGTTCTTGATGAGCAGGTTCTGCAGAGCAAAGGAGGACTTCAGGGCTTCTCTCTAGAGGGACTTCCCCAACACCTCGTGCCTGCCATGGTGCAGCCAATGAGGCCATGGAGATCAGCATGGGCTCACAGACCCCTTTCTGCAGTAGGATTCTTGTCTTAGCATGTCTTTGTTCCTACAACCCCAGCCACTTCTGCCACCAAGTCAATGCTTAATGTACATAGGGTGTGAGTGGACCTAGTTTTGGCAGCAGAGCTCCTGTGGACAGTGGTGAGTACTCAGCTACCAGCAATATGGTCGAGGGCCCCACACAGGTTTCTGTGGGCCAGAGAGGGGCTTGGGAGTTCTCTGGGGAAGTAGTGTTGGCCCAGCAGCTAGAGAGGGGCAAGAACTCACAAACAGGGCTTTGATCCCAGTGTTTGCCCATCTCCAAATCAGAAATGATGATTTATCTATGAACTTGGCAAAATTCTGTTGAGTGTCTGTTGTATGAAGTTCTGGTACAGAAAGGGATCTGCAGATGCTAAATGACAAGGACCCTGCCCTCTAGAGCAGCCAAGTCTTGGGAACAAAGTAGGGTGGAGAGGAGTCAGGAGGAAGCATATACGGAAATAACCGTGGGCAGTAAGGATAGAAAGGCGTAAGTGCTGTAAGCGCGGCACAGGCAGAGAAAGTGCAGCCGTGGTCTTGGACACAAGGAAGTAGGGAACTCCGTACTGACTTTAGCACATGTGAACCAGGCACATTTTCATCTGTTGTTATTCTTTAGTAATGATACCAATATCTTACAAACCTGCTTCTTCCTCACAAAAATTAACCTGGTATTGTTAACCTAGGACATAGTCTGCACCAAAGTGCTTCTGTGTCTTGTGAGGCTCTGCTGAACACAGAATCTGCTCTCTAGGAATATGCTCCATGGATGTAATGTTGAAAAGGAATAGTATTGCTGTTTGGGTTTTGAAGATGAAACTATTTCCATGTTCTGGCAGATGGCCCATTGTAACAATTCTTTTCTTATCTGATTGTAGCTAGCTCTTTTAAAGATGCAGTTCTGACTCAGACACTTTCACCAGTCCCTTACTATGTAGGGATTTGGTTTCTAGAACAGAGACTAAATATTTCTCTTGTATGGAGGGGCTGTGCAAGTTCCTGGAGAGGGGAGTAGGGCAAAACCAGAAGGTAGGTGGACGTGGAGCAGCTGTAAGCTGGGGTTGAGAGTGGGCAGATGAAGGGTGAGGTACCAATGGAGGATCTTCCCAGGTGCTGCAAAAGTTTAGTTGCAGGCACAGAGCACTCTGCACCAGATGCTGTTAGGAACACGTACAAACAAACAACAACAAAACTCGTTCTTACATCTCTGGGCATTACTCCTTTCTGTGGCCCAATCAACAAGGTACATAGCAATGAATCTGAACATATATTTTTTTAATGCAGTGACATAATATATACTCCATTTATTTAATAACCCCCCTATGGAATAAGTGTGTTATATACATTTTTTCCTAGTCCTCCCAACAAAGCTACAAGCCTCTATTTTTAGGTCCATTCGAATGCTGATAAGGACACAGGATGAGATTAGTGAGTTACCACATAGCCACAGGATGACAGAACTGTGATCCAAAGCAGAGGGTGCCACATTCCAGCACCTCCTTTGCCTCTGCTTCGTATGGATGGTAGCCATTGTGAAGGCATCCTGAGAGGCCTGACAATAGGCAGGTTTTTGTTTGTTTGTTTGTTTGTTTTTGTATTTCTTTGTGACAGGAGGGCTGTGTCTTCTAGGGAGCACACTACCTGATAGAACATGCTGGATAATTCAGAAACATCCTGAGTTGCCATTCCACAGGCAACTGGACAATCTTTAAATCTGTGACTCTCTTCTGATGCTGCGATTTAAAGTAGCTCAGCTTTTCTTGGAAATCCTTCATCCATTGAACTCAGGAACAGGAGGGGATGCGGTCTCATCTGCCTGCTCAACCCCTGGTGAATCTGGGGTCTGCTGGTCTGTGAACACACAAGAAATATGCGTCTTTCCTCCCACTGATTCAGCTTCAAGTTCAGATGTCCTGTTATTTCAGCAAGAACATCCAATCTGTTGTGTTCCTAGGCATCCAATACAGTGATCCTCTTAGATTCCTTGAACTTAAAATTTCAATTTAAACTTGGAAAATCACAAGGTAGATTTTTTAAATGAGTTTGTAGCTTTAATCCTTCATGAAAATTATCTAAACCTTCACACTTTGCTATAGTTTTCTTTAATTATGTCATAAGAAAACAGTGGTTTTAAATTTTTGGATTTCTGTTATAGTGATAAAAGGCTTATTATAAGAAATTGCAGTCCTCTGTCTGCCCATCCCTCCCATTTCAACTCCTACTCCCCAGAGGCAACAGATATCAAATAACTTCACTGATTCTTCTGATACCCAGGTCCACCATTCTAAGAAGATGCTCTGTTTCTATCTTTTGATTTCATCACTTTTGGATATTTATCATTACAGCAGTGGAGAATTCAGATGTCTTACTGCGTATTCTTACTAAACATATCCCTTTCTTCAGACTTCCAAAATTTGGGTAAATTAGCAGTAACTATTTACTTTAACTGTGAGTCTACTTAAACTTATTTGCATTTTCTTCTGCCTCCGCCACTCCTGAGACAACAAGACCAATCACTCCTCTTTCTCCTCCTCCTCAGCCTACTCAATGTGAAGATGACGAGGATGAAGACCTTTGTGATGATCCACTTCCATTTAATGAATAGTAAACATATTTTTTCTTCCTTGGGGTTTTCTTAATAACATTTTCTTTCCCTCTCGCTTTACTTTATTGTAATAACACAATATATAACGCACATACAAAATATATGGTAATCAACTGTTTATGTTATCCGTAAGGCTTCTTCTCAGCAGCAGGCTATTAATAGTTAAGTTTTGGGGGAATCAAAAGTTATTTGTGGATTTTCAACAGCACAGGGTTGGTGCCCCTATCTCCCACATTGTTCAGGGGTCAACCATATATGATTATTATTTGTAATTTGTTGATATTCTTATTAATGTACCATGATGATTGGTTTCTTTTGTCATGAAACTTCCCACCTACTGGAGTTAGTAAGTGCCACATGAGGCTGGTATTGCTAATTGCTGCCCAATAGCCATTTTCTCTTTCTCATTGCTGGCTGAACTCTGATTTTGTTGTGATGTTCGCCCCTTTGCCACTTGATTCAGTAACTCCTGATTGTGCCAAGTCAGTCACCAGAGCCCCATCTCCTGCCCTGGGGGGAAAAGCCTGCAGGGCTTGCCTCTGGAAGCTTTCTTTATCTTAGAGAGACAAACAAGGAAGAAACATCCTCCCTGTCACTTAGAGAAGAGTTCCAAAACCCTGTGGAACACTTAATAAATGCAATCATCCAAGCACATTAGGACCATCAGTTTTGTTTTTCTCGCTGGATCTGCTTTCCACCGTCTTCTGTCTTTCTGTTCCAATCTGAACCGGTTCATCTCTGGGCCTGGCCACCACCCATTTCCTTTTGGTTCATCTGTCCTGGCTCCCCGGTCTTCTTCATTTACATAGTCATTTTGCAGAAGCATATTCTTTAGAGGTTTGGGGAATATACATATATTTGAATTTTTGCATGCTTGAAAATGTATTTATTCTGTATTCACCCTTGATTTGATAGTTTAGCAAGATAAAGAGTTCTAGGTGGAAATCATTTTTTCTTGTGGTGTTACCAAATACTCGCTTTTACTGTTCAGAAATCCGTTGCCAGTGTGATTCCTTTTATATGTGATTTATTTTAAGTCTTTTGAGGATTTAGGGCTTTCCATTTGTTCCTAGGACACTGGAATTACTTGATGCTGTGCTTTGCATATTGCAGTTTTTTTTCCTAGACTTTTGGTGGGCCCTTTTAATTGGGAGACTTGTGTTTCTCAGTGTTGAAAATATTCTTGTTTTGTTTCCCTGGTAATTTTCTCCTTTTGTTTTCTCCATTCTTCTTCTTCTTTTTTTTTTCTGCGTATCTGTTAGAATTTAGAGCTCCTAGGTTGATCCTCTAATTATTTAATCTTTTCTCTCTTAGTTTCTTTTTTTTTTGGAGGGGGGTTCTAATTTCTGAGAGAGTTCCCTGACTTTAATGCCTTCTTTGATTTTTACATTGTAATTGTCATATTTCTTATTTCTGTAAGCACCTATTTATTCCCTGACTGTCTCTTTCTATAGCACCCTATACTTGTTTTATGGACACTCTTATCTCTCTGAAAAAATTAATTAGAATTTAAAAATATTTTCTCCTGTCTTTCAAGTGGGAAATACACAATCTATGGTATAGCCATATAATGGAATACTACTCAGCAATAAAGAGGAACAAACTATTGGTACATGTGACAATATGGATGAACCTTGAATGCAATATGTATTGTACACTATTACTATTAACTATAATAAATATATCCAACTACTTTTATTAATGATATATCAATAATATTAATAATATAATCTAGGTTTATCCATATTAAAAATGAAAGAAGCCAGACTTGAAAGGCTACATGTTGTTTGGTTATATTGATATGACATTCTGGAAAAGGCAAAACTATAAGGATGGAGAATAGGTCGTATTTGCTAGTGGCTCAGGGAGAATAGAGATTACAAAGAGGTAACATGAGAGAAGTTTTTGAGGTTATCAACTGTTCTGTATCTTAACTGTGTTCATGGTTTCTCTGTGTATATGTCAAAACTCCAAAATGAATGAATATATTGTTGTGAATGAAAATCTTTTAAAAAGGTTTTCTTTATTTTTTAATGAGTTTTTTCTTTTTAAAGTCTTTCTTACATATTTGGTCATTTTTTGCTATTCATTCATATTTAAGAATCAGGCATTAAAAAGCTGATTGAAATCTAGGGCCACATATTATGTGTTGTATGCCTTTGCTCTAGTAGGTGTTGAGAGTGTGGAGGATAAAAAGCTATAAAGGCCAGGCGCGGTGGCTCACTCCTGTAATCCCAGCTCTTTGGGAGGCCGAGGCGGACAGATCACAAAGTCAGGAGTTCAAGACCAGCCTGGCCAATATGGTGAAACTCCGTCTCTACTAAAAAATATAAAAATTAGCTGGGCATGGTGGCACGTGCCTGTAGTCCCAGCTACTTGGGAGGCTGAGGCAGGAGAATCGCTGAAACCCAGGAGGTGGAAGTTGCAGTGAGCTGAGATTGCACCACTGCACACTAGCCTGGGCGACAGAGCAAGCCTCCATCTCAAAAAAAAAAAAAGCTATAAAATGCTTACCGACACACACACACACACACACTTACAGTCACACACAGAATGCTTCCTCTTTCCTAAATAAATTATCTTTTTCTACTTTAATACCTCTTGAGTTTTCCTCTTCTTTTTCTTCTCTCTTTTCCTCCAGCCTCCTTGGAACCAAAATCCGGCTTTTGGTGGGGAATGGAATCTTGAGATAATTGTCCAGCATAACTTTATTCTTTTCACATTAATCAGAGGACTTGCCATCTCAAGGGTCCCCATTTTCTCGCCACTTTCCTAACACGTCCTTGGCCTACAGGGTTTTGGCCTTTTCTAGTCTAGGACCCCCTTCCTTCTTTCCTTTGGGGTTGAGAAGGCCACCACATGTGGACCACACTCTCAGCCTGTCTGTATGCTTGGGAAGCTCTGTTTTAACTGCTGTGGAGAGGTTTTCTTCCTATTTACTTGCTCTATCACAATCCCTTTCGACATCAGAGAGTGCTCCCATTGAGAGCTGAAAACTGTGTTGATCAGAATTCCTGGTTTCTCCTCCCCCATCAGAGCTGTCCTCACACTGTAGTTAGAAAGACCGCCTAACAGTAGACTTGAAACAGATTTCTCTGGTCAGGAGAAGGGGAGTCAGTGTATAGCTATGCTAGTCCCAGCAGTCAGATGATGGAGGACTGTGTGGGCTGCTGCTACAGTCCTGGAGAGCTGCCCCTGGGAGAGGCGCCCCTGGGGTCAGGAGCCTCCCTGGAAGCTGTCAGGACCACCTGTCAGAGAGGACGCATTAGCATCATTGCTCCCCTTCCCATGCCTAATACTTATGCATACATGTCCTACATGTAAGAGGATGTGACTGAATCACTAAACCGAACTGACTAATAAGCTTTTTAACAATTTATTTAAAAGATAAGAAGCGTGAGACCTATGAAAGTTCTTTGAGAGTCTTTGATGAAAATGGATGTGTTTGGGTATTTAACAGTGAATTTCTAAACTGATTTTTAAATATTTAAAACATGGCCATGAAAATTCATACTTACTCAGGTTTGTGCTTTTGAGAATGTTTGATTTTTGTTGCTTTGAGAAATTGTCTGTTTTGATAGTGAAGATGTGTGAAGCCTAAACCCCATCCTGAAAATGCTAGCAAGACCGTTTTCCCCCCTTGCATTATAGATTGGGTGCTATTCAAACACACATCAACATGCTGCTCTTTTAAAAAGCACTCTTAAATTTTGTTGGGAATATAAATATCTTTTACTATTTTTCTTCGATCTTTGGTGAAACATTGGAGGATTACTACAGGTTATCCAAAGCAATCTTATTCATTTATCTCAGTTGAACAGAAAAACCAGTCATTCTCCCCAGCATGTATCATTTATTTTTCCTTCATGTTTCTGGGCTGAGTTGGTTCCTAACTGAATAATATGGTTTTTCCTTTTTAATTTATTTTCATTTCCTTATCTCTTCCTTAAAGATATTCCAAGCCTGCTGATCCAAAATGCTTTGTTCATTACAAAGTCTAACTAATGAAAATATAGAGTCTTATGATGGGCCCTGGGACATGAAAGTGTATACCTTTCCATTGAGTTGGAGGGTTTTGCACTCACCTGTGCAATTTATTTAATTGCTTTCTGGTTGCATCATGGTGTCACATATTCAGCTTCATCCTTCTAGGGATCTAGTTCATTTGACAGAAGAAAGGATATGAGCTTCTGATGAAAGATAAAATAAATTCACCTTCAGGATAAAAAGGAATTTGAAGGAGCCCTGTGTAAAGTGACCTGGTGCAGGCTTTTGAGCTGTAAGTGAACCTCACTTCACTTCTGATGATGTTAGAATGATTTATTTCTTCCTTTCAGATAGCAGACAACCCCTGAGGTTTATAGCCTGCAGTCCCGTAGATAAGGGAGGGTCCTGTGCCACCTCCATCCATTCCATGAGTCTAAGGTGTATGGAAGAGAGTTAAGGGCGTGCAGCTCAAGCGTGCCTCCTGCTCTGAAATAAACCCACGTGGTGAAGCTCGGTGGAGAGTGGCCTAGCAGAGGAGCTTGAGTAACTGTGCTGCCCTTTCAGTTTGCACCAACCCGACTCACCCCCACTCCCGGGAATCAGCTGCCCTCCCTGGAATTAGCTTTTCTCCCCATGTGCTCAGGTGGATTTTGGGATTCTCTGGCAGCTACTCAGTCCAGCGTGTCCACACTGCAGAGGAGAATAAGGCCACCGGATTTGTGGTAGGAAGGAAGAAGTGGAGAGGGTTTGTTGGGAATATTCATATAAGGCGTTTGTGGTTAGAAATTAGGAAGGGAATAAATTAGTGAAATATTACAGTGCTATATTAATACTCAGGCAGGTGACTACTTATATGCTAAAAGAGTGGGTGCAGGCCAGGCGCGGTGGTTCATGCCTGTAATCCCAGCACTTTGGGAGGCCGAGGCAGGCGGATCACGAGGTGAGGAGATCGAGACCATCCTGGCTAACACGGTGAAACCCCATCTCCACTAAAAATACAAAACATTAGCCGGGTGTGGTGGTGGGCGCCTGTAGTCCCAGCTACTCGGGAGACTGAGGCAGGAGAATGGTGTGAACCCAGAAGGCGGAGGTTGCAGTGAGCCGAGATCGCACCACCACTGCATTCCAGCCTGGGTGACAGAGCGAGACTCCGTCTCAATTAAAAAAAAAAAAAAAAAGAGTGTGTGCAACCTCAGTTGCATTCAGGTGCCAGGCAGGTAGCAGAGGCTATGAAGCAACCAGGTGTGAGTTACTAGGCCAAGTAGCCACTGCAGAAGGGCAAAGTGCATGCCCTGCAAACATACACTTGAATTCCATTTTTAAAAGCACTGTTGCCTACTCCTGTGACAAGACAACAAAAACCTTGTCTGATTCAGCTCTTGAGGTGCCAGTTGAAATGCCTATAGGAAAAATACATTGTCTTTTCTGTAATTCAGTGTGTTTCCTTTTCTCTCCATTTGGAGCCCGTGTCTCCTTTTTTCAGTCTTCTGTTAATGAGCAGAAGCACATTACATTGGTATTGGAGCAGTTTGGATCTTATCTGTTATTTTGTAGATGGCATATTAATCTTCAATATGTTGGCTTTTCAAACCTGTCTCATGAAGTAATGGCAGAGAATTTATCACCGACTCTTGATGGTCAAAGCCAGTGTTCTTGTTGCCATTTGAAGCTGCCAGTGTTTTAAACTAAATTTAAAAAAATTTCCTTCCTTCACCAGAACAGATAACGCTCAGTTTTTCTGGTAAGCAGATAGGGTTGCAGATAATTGAAATCCATAGGTCAATCCCATGCTTTATTTTAGGTATTATTTTACCTTCTTTCCTTATGAAATCGTTTTTTAGAGCAAACAGTGTTTGACAGATTTGAGTTTCCCAGTGGCTTATTTTCTTTAGAACTTCACCACTGGGGCAATAACAAGGAACTAAAAAGGAAATGGGTAGCTGGGGTTAAAGGGGACATGTAACTCTGGCATCATTTACAAATCCTGTGCTCAGACCTTGAATGATACAGCCCTTCCGTGTGTGCAAGTGACGGGGGGCCAGCCTGATACTTTGTTAAACTATCCACACACACACACATACACGTGCACAGACACACACATACCTACACTGCAGGAAGACGCAAAGATCTCATTTCCCCACCCCTTCAACTGAGATTTCTGTCTTTTTCTTACGATTACATGGTACTTTGTATTTCTGTTTAATGGCATATTTTATTATACCCTGTCTAGCTTTTATTAGTGATTAGCTGTATGTACGTCATATCATTTTCCCTCAGGAGACAGCAATTTCTCCAAGGATTAGGACTCTTCTTTTCTTTATCTTTCATTTCCTATTGCTCCTTACACTGTGTGTTTTAAGCCATTCGATGCTCAGTAAATCAGGTCCATCTCAGAGCCGTTGCCTTGCTTTTCTTGCCTCCCTAACCCAGGAGGCCTTGTTCCACAGAGGCTGCAGTCTGTGAAGGGGAATAAGCAGCAGACTGGGGCTGAGGAGCCAGGCCCCACCCTGCTGTGACAGGGCCTACCTGTGGGAGTTTGAGTAATTCACACAGTTGCTCAAGACTGTGGTTTCCTCATTTATAAAACAAGAGGGCTGAACTAATAATATCTGTTTCTTCTCACTTCTAACATTCAGTGATTAATATACTCTTAGCAAGGCATGACCCAGAAAGCTAAATAAATTAGGAAGGCTTAATGATGACACCATACTAATTCATTCAACAGATATTTATTGAGTGCCTACAATGTATGGAGTACTAGCCTGGTCACTGAGATCTGTGGTGAGCAGGACTTACCCATCCTTACCTTCATTCTATTGGGAGAGGAAGACAATGAACCAATAAACAAACACATAAAATAGCTGTTAAAGGCTGGGAAAGAAATGACAAGGGGCTGTGACTGAGGGTGGAGGAGGACCATCCAGGAAAGTCCCTCCTCAGAAGGGCTAAAATGTTAGAGTGGGGAGAGTCAGGCATGGAACATGCAGAGCTGTGTCGACAGCAAGGCAAAGGTGGCTAGAGCTGAGAGTGAGGGAAGTTTCACAGTGCCATGCAGGCCAGGTTAAGGCTGCCAGTGGGGATTTTGTAGCCAAAACATGACCTGATCTGATTAACTTGTCAAGATATTCCCCTGGCTGCCATGTACAGGGAGAATGGCTCTTTAGAGAAGCAAGAGCAAAGTCCTGGAGCATGGTAGGAGATGTGTGGCTTCCATGGGAGATGCATTCTGCATGGACTCCTCTTCCTCCATAGAAGGGAACAAACCACAGATGGACACAGTGCCTGGGATGACTCCCAGGTACACTGTGCTAGGGGAAAGAAACTAGACCCAGAGGCCACCCACTTGCTGTATGGTTACATTTAAGTGACATTCTGGAAAAGCAAGACTGGAGGAACAGAAATCAGATCATTGGTTGCCATGGGTTGGAGGAATGTTTGGAGATGATAGAACTATAATTGAGGTGGTGGGAGTTGCAAGACTGTATGCCAAAACTCGCAAAACTGTACAGTAAAAATGCTGATAACTGTGTATAAATTATACTTTAGTAAAAAACAGAATAATATCCTGAGCAAGAAAAAGATGTTCCAATTTGAATGATGGTCATTCTAATTAGGTGCTCTGATCATTCTAATTAGGAAGAGTTTTTCAAGAAAAGGGATGGAGCGGGAAGTGGGGAGATGGAGAGAGAGAATGAAGAGTGGCATGTTTTTCTCTTCAAGGTAGTAGGTATTTATCCAACAAATAATTACAGAGTACTCATTCTGTGCCAGGCCCTGCTAGGCACTGGAGAAGTACTTGCAAATGAAACAAAAACCCATGTTGGAGCTTAAAAGTTCTGTATGAAGATGCAAATGTGCATACCCGTTAACACAGGGATTTTGCCTTTAGGAATTTATCTGAAGGAAGTAAAGGGTGCCATAAAGTTGTGCATTCACTGATTTTTTGTGAAAAGTTATTTAACAAGACAAAAACTGAAGACAACCTAAACTCTGACAATAAGGGGAACTGGTGAGTAGATTATAGTGTAACTGATTATTAAACATGGTAAAGTGTTTATTACATGTATTTATATGGGAGGAAGAACATGACATGCAAAGTGAAAAATTGGGGTTATAGAACTTACTCCATGTGTGTAAAAACAAAAAATCAAAAATACTATATTTTTACTTTTCTTTTTTTTATATCTGATGAAGATTCGTTCTTCTCTTTTTTTTTTTAGACAAAGTCTCGCTCTGTCGCCCAGGCTGGAGTGCAATGGTGCCATCTCGGCTCAGTGCAACCTCTGCCTCCCGGGTTCAAGCGATTCTCCTGCCTCAGTCTCCTGAGTAGCTGGGATTACAGGTGTGTGCCGCCACACCCAGCTAAATTTTGTATTTTTAGTAGAGACGGGGTTTCACCATGTTTGTCAGGCTGGTCTCGAATTCCTGACCTTGTGATCCACCTACCTCAGCCTCCCAAGGTGCAGGGATTACAGGTATGAGCCACCATGCCCGGCCAATTCATTTCTTTTATAATTGGCAATGTAAGTAGTTCCACTTTGGAAAAAAGTCATCCAAGACAAAAACAAAACAAAATAAACGTTAAGCACAATAGGCAAGGAATGAATGCTCTTTATTTTCTGGGTGAAATCCTCCCCTGGAAAGGACTTTTTTTTTTTTTTTTTTAAGGATATGCTTGAAATGCTTTTTGTTGGCAAATGTGAATGAAACTTCTTTTGGAGAAGCATGCAGCATTTTTATTGGAGGAGATTTTAAATATCAATGAACATAATATTTTGTTTAAATATCACCTTGGTCTAAACTAAGAAAAACCATTACCCCCTTTCCTGGTCCTCTGTAGAGGGGAAATAGCAGCATTTCATTTATGTATATATTCTTCTTTATTCTTTCTACTCATATATATATTCTTCTTTACTCTTTTTACTCTACTCTTTACTACTTTCTACTCATTTTATTTACTTAAAATAAAAATAAAATAGCCTCTGCTACCTCAATAAAAAAGATATTCTGAACACAGTCCTGTTTATATATTAGAATAAAATGTGATATGCTACCCATGTTATGTACATAAGATAAAGAGAGCAAAGCAGGCTCCAGAGAGCTATTATATTTTTTATGTGACACCATAGATAGCTGCAGAGTCCCCGAATATGTATTTTAACATCTCCCAAAGAATAATTCAGTGTTTAACCATATTGTAAGGACACTGTACTTGTAAGTTTCATTTAGTCTGCAGAGCATCAAGTGTTAGATTATAATTGTTCCTGTTGAGAATAAACACACCCAACATTATGAAATAAGACCAAGAACCTGAATATTCCCAAGTAATTACAACTGCAGAAAACATGGAGGTATTATTACCAGGAGACTTTCAGATGAATACATTGACTTGTACATAAATATGTAACTACATATACAATTATCCTGTTAAATGTGGCAAAACACTATAGGCACCAAATACGTACCCAGTAGAGATGCCAACTAAACTTTGAAAGCTAGGATTTTGAATTTTTTTGCATTGTTATATTTACCCTTGAATTTTGGGTTCATATTCTGTTCATTTTTCTGTATCCTAAAGTTCTACAGGATAACTTATTGCATGGCAGGAGCTGTAGTTGGAGCTCCTTTGGCAAATAAGTTTTATGAAGTCAGATGAACTTGAATTTACATTCAGAGGCATGGTGGTTGAATGTATATGTGAAAATTCACAACTTATAAAGCATTACACAGCAGACCTGGCAGCTAAGGAGAGCTGTACAACCGTACTTCTCAATCTTTTGAAACCCATGCCTCCTTTTACTAACTTAAACATCTCCCAAATTTTCTTCAGTTTATTTTCAAAGTAAAGTATTATGACAAATACAAATCAAGCTGATGATCAGAATATACTTTTCTATCTACTCTTCCTTGGATATTCTGATATAGCCCTCTTGGGAGGACGTCTAACCAGTTGCTCAGTTGGGAAGGGTGGCTTTACAATTTTCATCTTGAAAGATTGAAAAAAAAAAAAAGGACTTACATTGTAGTGAACATTTCACCTTTTTGAGCTGAAGTTAGGATGAGATTACCTCATCTGGAGTGCCTACTATGTGCAAAGTGCTGTCCCAGAAATTACATAGGAAACAGAAGTGCCTGTGGTATTAACCTTCAGCCTAGTGAGCTCATAATTTCATAAAGGGAATAAGACACATGTAACGACAATAATGAGTCACATATAACTGTAATAAAAAGACACACTTAACTATTTTAGATGTACATGACTATGATGGAAAAGCATGATATGACAGTTCCAAAAGGAAAGATCTGTGGATTCAGGACACAGAGAGAAAATACCTAGTTCCACCTCTACCTTTTTGGTGGGGGAAGGGAGGAGAGGAGAGAATTTAGGAAAGGTTTCATGAAGGAGGTGGCCTTTGAGCTGGACTTTGATGCTTATAGCATGCAACTCTTGGGTAGGAGGATGATTTTACAGGGCAAATGTACTTTAAGTAGAAGAGTAAAGGGGATTAAATCTGGAAACATGTAGGCCCAGTGCTCATTGGACCTTGAATGTCAAGCCGAGAGGTGTCACTTTAGCCTGTTGTTGAGCTGGGCCACTCAGGGTGATATTCTTGGATGGCACCGTGGTGGATCCAGTGAGTTTCCCTTCATTCAGGAATGCCTTTCATGCTGTATTGCACCAAAAAAACATGGGTCACTGGAAATCAAAGCCTAAAATGGATGAAGAAATTCTACATGAGTGTGTAGATGCTATCATTTCACTTCATGATTTCATGATTTAGAAATGTATATGCATTTGGTTGGGCCCAGTGGCTCATGCCTGTAATCCCAGCACTTTGGGAGGCCAAGGTGGATGGGTCACCTGAGGTCAGCCTGGTCATCACGGTGAAACCCTATCTCTACTAAAATACAGAAATTAGCTGGGCGTGGTGGCGTGCGCCTGTAATCCCAGCTACTCAGGAGGTTGAGGCAGGATAACTGCTTGAGCCCAGGAGGCGGAGGTTACAATGAGCTGAGATCACACCACTGCACTCCAGCCTGGGTGACAGAGTGAGATTCTGTCTCCAGCCCCCCGTCTGCACCCCCCCAGCAAAAAAAAAAAAAAAAAAAAAGAAATGTAAGTGTATTCACAAACCATTATCAGAGATTGTGAGCTCAGGAGAGCTGAAGATGTGCCTGATTATGAAAGATGGGCAGATACAATTTTGTTCTGAGCAAGGAGAGCATGTGATGCTCTGGCTTCATGCTAGCAACCCTGATGATGAGCCTTAGGTTTTTTGAAGCATTGATAATTGGTGAGTTATGAGTACTATGAAAAATAAACAATGACCCTTACACAACTGTAGGTTACTGTGTAGGACCGGTCATGGTACTTCAGCCTCATTTTCTTGTCTTTCTTCACTTTCATTTTCTTTATTTTTCATGAGAGGCAACATTACAATTACTAACATTTCAGCGTCATGATTGACAGAGTTTCTTATGATGCTCTCATGGACAAGGTGGGGGCACACACAGTGGCTGCAGGAACTGGTGGGCAGAGGGGTGTCTGAGGAGTGCTGATCAGATGAGCATTGTGGAAGCATTGCGGGGTCACATCCTTTTGGCACCAGGGGCTGCTGTTTTGTCCCCTGCTGTGTTCTGCTAACATTGGTGTCAATGAATGACACCAATGAGTGATTTGTCAGTGAATTGTCAATGAATGATAATGTAGAAGGAACTCTTAGCTTTTCAACGATAGTATGGGAACAAGAATGGATTGCAAATATTTTCGATGAAAAATTAAGGATGGGCTCCACAAGTTTTAAAAGGATAGAACGATGCATTGAGACCAGCAAGATGATGTTTGAGAAGTATATTTTTATGGTCCCACCCATGGCTGCTAAAGCCAGTTACAAATGTCTCGAATTGAGTCAGTGGAGTTTAGGACAACTTATATGGTACTTTGGTGTTTTAATTAATGATGTGGAACTAGAGGGTGATTTATATGTCCATGAGGAGGTCATTCTTAGAATGCGTGGTTAGAAGTATAAGGGAATGGAAGGCTTGCTTTCTTATGACTCTAGATGATGCAGTTAGAATTGAAGTGTTGTGCATAGCTCTGGTCACCTTGTTTAGGAGGGACTTCAGGTTCACTGGTGCTACACGGTGTACTTAGAGGAAAGCTGTTTGGATGGTGGGAATTTTCAAAAGCTAATCCCACAGTTGGGAGAATCTGAGTTCTTTGACAAGGAGTAGAATAGGTTTTGGGAAGAAGGGAGCATATAGCTCTTTGTAAATACCTGAAAGGTCATCTGGTGGAAGAATTGCCTCATTCTGCTGTAGAGAGGCAGAGCTCGCCAACAGAGAACCTGCCCAGATGTGTGGTGAATTTTCTGGCCCTAGAACCAGGGGAAGCCACTTAGAAGACTATTAAGCACCAGGTAGGTTATAAACCTAGATCTTTACATTCCTTTCAAACTAGTACTTAACTAATTGATTTTTTTCAAGATAAAATATCAGTTACCTCTAAGGCCATCATTGTTAACTTTTTATAATAATAGATCTGAGGCATATGAAAGTTACATGTCTCACTCTGGGAAAATGCACCTCAACTAGGGGTTTGTACCATTGGTTGACCTATTTGATATTTTATTTAATCACACACAGTCTTGTCTTATGTACAAGTTTGAACTTTTATGATCATGTTATATGTTCTGTGAAAACGTTTATCTTAGTAGAGGGCCTTGGATTGAAATTTAGATCTGGAAAGAAATTCGTGTTTGTGTTTACTTTGCCGCTGTCTTATGGCAGGATGAGGGAGCTGGGGTGAGGGAGATGCGTGAAGCCACATAAGGAGGAGGGAAGCTGACAGGAAACATGACTTCCTGTACATAATTTTGCCTGATAAAATTGAAGAAAGTTTTTAAATTTGCTTGTCCTGTCTTATGTGAACTTCCGCATGTTGGTTTCCGGTTTTGTTTTTCTATTCTTGTTCTTACAATAGTGTGTTTTCCTTTTGTTCTTCCTGTGTGGTGTATGATTCCATTCATGGGCAGCTTTTCTTCTTTACAGCTTCTGCTTTCTGTCTGTATCCCAGCTCTGCCACTCATGAGCTGTGTGACCTTGGGAATGTTACCTTCTCTGTGCTTTCATTTCCTTACCAGGATGTGGGAAAAAAAAAAAGCAAGGGGATGTGAAGACCTGTCTCTAGAGGGCTGCTATAAATATTAAGTGTCCTAACTTAAATTAAAATTGAATATTACAGACTTGTAATTGTGTAATTTTAATTTAAAATTAAATTTTAGGCCAGGTGCTGTGACTCATGTCTGTAATCCTGACACTTTGGGAGGCCAAGATGGGAGGATCACTTGAGGCCAGGAGTTTGAGACTAGTCTGGTCAATGTATCGAGACCCTATCTCTACAAAAAATTAAAAAATTAGCCAGGTGTGGTGGTGTGCAGCTGTAGTGCCAGCTACTTGGGAGGCTGACCCAGGAGGATCTCTTGAGCCCAGGAGTTCATGGTTGTAGTGAGCTATGAACGTGCTACTGCACTCCAGCCTCGGCAACAGAACGAGATACTGTCTCAATTTTTTAAACAAATTTGTATAACGGCTGAGAAAATACTGGGCCCCTAGGAGGTTCCAGCTTTCTTTCTGTCCCCTCACCAGTGAGTACCAGTTATTGTTTACTGACAAAGATAAAGAACATTTATGATGTAGTTCCTTAAAAATTAAAATACAAATCTTTCTAGCATGACATTGGTTTTATATTTCTTTGTCACTTTCTTGCAATCATGTTATGTGTTGTGGACTTTGGTGCTTTGTTTTTGTTTGTGTCTGCTGAGCGAAGTTTCTTTCTTTCTCCCAGCTTCAACAATTCAAACTGAAGAGGGCTCTTGGCTGCATATTTATACTTCTGCCCACAGAAAATTAGAGGCAGTTCCCTTCTGTGGATGGCCTATGTTTATGAACTTTCTTGCCCTTCTTGACTTTCCAAGATGCCCGTTTCTCATCCCAGAGAGCACAGCATTCTTTTAAACTGTGATCTTATTGATTTGCCTACATGCGTTTTATATTTGTGCTTAGAGAACATGTGTATCTTCAAGGGAAACGCTTTTAAAATTGAATAAACAAAGAAACAAGGGTTTGTTGAGAATCCCCTCTGTGTCAGGAAACGAAGACTGGGATCAGGGTGTGAGCAACTTGGTTGAGGGCTATATTGGGGTCAGGCTGCACAAGGGGGTGCTACTGGCTTACTGGAGATAAGGCTGGTAGAAGATGGAGAAGGAGAAAAAGCATGAGAGCGGGGAGGATGAGGACAGTGAGGGAGTCGTGGAAAGAACAGAAGAGCAGTGTGGTAGGGAAATGCAAGCGCACATGCACATGTATGACTCTGTATTTTCCCATGATCATACAAACATGGGGAAAGAAATGGAAAGATCTAGATGTTAATGTGTCTTGGGGTATGGGCTAGAAGAGGCAAATTTTAAAAAACGGAACAAAAACCAGCTTATAGGAAATGATCTTATGTATGTAAAAAAGTTTACATGCTTATGTATAGATGCAAAAGAAAAGAAAAGAGAGCTCTAAGTTGGAAACACAGAGGGCTTCAGTGAGGAGTAGCATGAGGATGGCTGCAAGGTGTCCTTGGGTTGGGTGATGGGCTGTCACGTTATATTATTCTGCTTTATAACATACGCATTTTATTAAAAGGAGATAGGGTCTTGCTGTGTTGCCAAGGCTGGCCTCAAGTGATCCTCCCACCTCAGGCTCCCAAAGCGTTGGGATTACAGGTGTGAGCTACTGTGTCCAACCCTCATATTCTTTTTAATATATGAAACAACATATTAACAGTGATGAAGGGAAAACAAGTGGGTGGCTACGTTGCCGTGTAACCTGTTTCAGGAGAAACATAACAGTAGCCTCGCGTGTGGTGTGCACGTGTGCTTGCACATTCTTGATGAATGAGGAGTAAAGTGTGGAAGGCTTCGAGTCTCCATTGGGGGAATTGGTGATGGGGCAGTACCTTGTTGCTGTTAAAATCCTCTATCCCCAGTGCCTAATAAAACGCATTCATAATAGTGGATGAAACAATGTCAACCTTGAATGGAATGGTTTAGTGGTGATCTGTGAGTCTACTTCAACAGAAAAACATATCCTGTGTAGATTTTAAACTCTTTGGGGGCAGAAATAACGCTGATCTTCCTCATCATTCATTTGGACATTTATTCATTCATTCGTGCTACAAATATATACTAAGTGCCTAATATGTATGCCAGGTATTAGATAATATTTATTTTCAGTGTCTAGCAAATGAAAGTCTTTTTTTAATTGTTCAAAGTGAAAATAGAGGATACTACAAATTCATCATTATAGGATGACCTAGTGAGGAAGGCTTCCTGGAGGAAGTGGTAGTCATGTTGCATATTGAAGGATGCAAAGGACTTGTAAGATGAGGTTGGGAGAGGGCTCCACATTCCATGCAGATGGAAGAGTATGTGCAAAGGCCCTGAGGCAGGGAGTAATGAACATGGTACTGTGAGGAATGAGGCCAATGTGGCTGCAGCCTGCAGAGCAGAGGGTGAGGTGGGGATGAGGCCAGAAAGGTATTCTGGGCCTGATCATGCAGGCCTCGAAGGCCAGAGTAAAGCATTTCCCCCAGGTTTTTATTTTGGAAAATTTCAAACCTATAGAAAAGTTGCAGATGTAATAGAATTATTACCTAGATTTTCAAATGGTTGACTTTTGCCAGTTTCTCTCTTTTACTCTTTCTCCTTCTCATATGCACACACACATACATACACATGTTTTTCTTGGTCAGATCATTTGAGAGTAAGTTAGAAAAATCATGACATACTACCCCTGAATTCTAAAGCATGTGTATTTCAAGAACAAAAATAATCTCTGGCATAATTATAGCATGATTACACACCCAAGAAAATTAATTATAAAATACTTGTACCTTATATACAATCCATATTTAAATCTCTAATTGTCCTAATAATATCCTTTGCTAATATATTTTGAAAATCCAGGCTCTGCTGACATTTTTTGGGACCAGTTAGGCCAGTTATTTTGTAATATATACCTCAATTTAAATTTGCCAGATTATTGTCTCATAGTTAAATTCTGGTTGAACATTAACTACTGCATAGGTGTGTGTGGCCCTGAGAACTAACTAATATCAGGCATCCGTAATGTCAGTTTCGTTGCCAGTGATGTTAAATTTGATTACGTGGTTAATGTGGTGTCTACCAGATCTCTCCATTGTAAAGATAAAATTTTCTTTTTGTAAGAAATAAAGTAGCCTGGGGGAAGATACTTTAAGCATCTATAAATATCGTGTTCCCCAACAATCTTTTACCCAATGTTTGTACCTTTGGCATCCCTTGTGCAAGATAATTATGAATGTAGCAATTGCAAAATAGTGATTTTTCAAATTCTGTAATTTTTTTCTACATTTGTTGATACTCTTCTGTAAAGAAGAGCCTTTACTTCTCCCCCACCCTTTTAAATCAGTATCAGTATAGACTTGTGGATGTTTAAAATTTAGATTTAAAATTTCACATGCATTTATAATCCATTTCTAACATTAAACATTTTGATGTTTAATTTTTGTCCGTATTTGGCCAGGAGGAGCCCTGATCAGAAAGGTTTTTGAGAAAACTATTGATTGAATGAAATAATAGTATAGAAATGACGAATAAATCTGTGTTTACCACTTTATTCCTCCTGAGAAGTTCTATTTGTCAATCTAATGTGAATGTATTTTTATTTCTCTCTAGGTCTCACGGACTGATTGGCTCTCATTCAGCAGGAACCTAACAGATAAGTCTTCCTGCTGTATATCAAGACAATGCTTGGTTTTCAAGCTGTTCTGAGAATGATTAAAGCAGTGTCACAAGGTGACATTGTCAGGGGAGAACAAGCAGCTTGAGAATTTCCTCTTAATCTGATTGCAGCTTGAAGGCAGCCCATTTCCATTAAGTAGGACTGCATGGCAAGCAGCCCCACCAAAGGGTTGACAATGAGCATCCCAGTGGCTCCTAAGAAATCATGTTATACTCAGCTGCAGGACAACAGAAATGCAGCAAGAAATAATAATGAGAGCATCCTAAGTCTGGGAGATACGAATGCCAATCAAATCATGTTGGAGGTCAGCTCCTCTCATGACGAATCCAAGACATGTGACCTGGAAGATGAAATTGGAAATACAAATTCAAGTGAGCCAGAAAACCGTACCCATTTCCATAAGGAATTTCACCAACTTCAGGGCTTTGGGAAAGGCTCTCAGGCTGGCTCTGCCAGCCTGAAAGATTTTAGACTTTCTTCAACCATTCAGAGGGAACTCAATGAAGAGCACACAGTGGAGAGAGGCACAGATAGTCTGCAGACCCCGCGGAGTATTCAGGGACCAAGTCTGTTGGGTTGGAGGAATGTGATGGGTGAGGCCAGTCTAGATGTTTTGGCTAAAAGGGATGCTGAAATTCCCCGGCATGTTCCCAAGGATAAATTGGCAAAGACCCTTGACAATGAGGAACTGAGGAGGCATTCTTTGGAAAGAGCAAGCAGCTCTGTAGCTGCAGTCGGGAGCCTGACTCCGCAGCATCCACAGCCTGTACCCCTCGACTCCCGGGAAGCACGGGGTCAGGTGCCTGGGGGCGGGGAGGGGCCACAGAAGACATTGACAGACCAGGCTGTCCCGGCAGCTTTCCCTGCAACTGACAGCACCTCAGAGGGAAAGAGTGTGCGTCATCCTAAACCATCTACCTCAGAAAGCAAGCAGAGCACCCCCTCAGAGACCCAAACAGTGGGGGTACATGTACTGCAGGTGTGCAGTGAGCACACATCACATTCCGCCCATCCAGAGCCTGCTCTGAATTTGACTTCGGCATCGAAGGAAATCCTGAGTAAGCCGGAAGCACAATTAGGTCAGGGAAAGGGAGAGGTCAAGCTGGATCTGAAATATGTTCCACCCAGGAGGGTTGAACAGGAGGGAAAGGCAGCCCAGGAAGGGTATCTGGGATGCCACAAGGAAGAGAATCTGTCAGCCTTGGAGGGAAGGGATCCATGTGGGGAAGCACACCCGGAAGCCACCGATGCACTTGGCCGTCTGCTGAACAGTGACCTCCACCACCTTGGGGTGGGAAGAGGCAGCTGTGAAGAGAAGAGAGGAGTCAACCCAGGGGAGCAGGATTCTCTCCACACTACCCCCAAACAGGGCTCTGCTTCCTTAGGAGGGGCTGATAATCAGCCCACTGGCAAAATTTCACCATGTGCAGGTGGGAAGTTGGGTGAAAGGACATCCAGCGGCTTTTCACCAGGTGACAGTCACATGGCTTTTATTCCTAATAATCTGACTGACAGCAAGCCCTTGGATGTCATTGAGGAGGAAAGGCGGTTGGGCAGTGGGAATGAGGACAGTGTTATGCTTTTGGCGTTCAGTCCTTCTGTTGGAGAGAACAAGACGGAGGTGCCTGAGCCCCTGGACCCTCAAAGTGGCAGCTCAGAAGCACGGGAAAGCAAAGAGGTCACCACAGCTGTTGCTGAAAACAGGAACCTTCTAGAGAATGCAGATAAGATTGAAAGCACCTCAGCAAAAGCAGATTCAGTTCTCAATATTCCAGCACCCCTCCACCCAGAGACAACTGTGAACATGACCCACCAGCCTACAACACCCAGTAGCAGTTTTCAGGATGTTAGCGTGTTCGGTATGGACGCGGGGTCCCCCTTGGTGGTTCCACCCCCTACTGATAGTGCACGCTTGTTGAACACGTCCCCCAAAGTGCCTGACAAGAACACCTGCCCCAGTGGGATCCCCAAGCCTGTCTTCACACATTCCAAGGACACAACTTCCTCACAGGAGGGAATGGAGAACTATCAGGTTGAAAAAACAGAGGAGAGGACAGAAACCAAGCCCATCATTATGCCCAAGCCCAAGCATGTGAGGCCCAAGATCATCACCTACATCAGGAGGAATCCCCAGGCCCTGGGCCAAGTGGACGCCTCGCTGGTTCCAGTGGGGCTTCCATATGCCCCGCCCACATGTACCATGCCTCTTCCCCACGAAGAGAAGGCAGCAGGTGGTGACCTGAAGCCATCTGCCAACCTCTATGAGAAATTCAAGCCAGACCTGCAGAAGCCAAGGGTCTTCAGTTCCGGATTGATGGTGTCTGGAATCAAGCCCCCAGGACATCCTTTCAGTCAAATGAGTGAAAAGTTTTTGCAGGAGGTAAGAGAATGTCATTATGATATGGTCTATAAGTTGACTGTCCCAAAATCTGTGACATATTTGCAATGAGTTATGAAAGTAAAATGTCCTCTTTAAGTGAACTACAGATTTTCATGGATACACTTGTGAAGAAACGGAGTTTTTGACTAGAGATTGTCTAGAGAAATGACCATTTTTAACTAGAAGAGTCTGATTATCTTAATAAGATGTACCCAATATCTAAGGAGACCCATTTAAATTTCACTTGCTATAATTCATATGAAATTAGATGAATATGCATTAAATAGGCTTCCATGTTTAAATAAGTGAATATGATATAATATAAGCCAGGTTAAAGGAAGAAAGAATGCAAAATTACTGTGTTCTTCAAATAGATCAGACTCATTCCTCAATGAGGAGTATTTTCTACCTGGGAGTATCTCTTATTCGCACACGTGAAGAACAGCAAATGAGCAGAAAATGGTGTGTTAGGCATGGACTCTTTCTTTAAAATAAAAAGAATAATTACAACTAACATATAATTGCTCTGCACTGGGCCCATATAATACAGCATTTGATCTTTGTTAATCTTCACTAATCCTTGCAGTAATTCCCTGAGGGTTGGTATTGCAGTTTTTTATTTATGTTTTTTTTGTTTTTTCTTTGTTTTTGAGACGAAGTCTCGCTCTGTCGCCCAGGCTTGAGTGCAGTGGCGCGACCTCAGCTCACTGGAAACTCCACCTTCTGGGTTCACGCCATTCTCCTGCCTCAGCCTCCCTAGTACCTGGGACTACAGGCGCCCGCCACCGTGCCCGGCTACTTTTTTGTATTTTCAGTAGAGACGGGGTTTCACCGTGGTCTTGATCTCCCGACCTTGTGATCCGCCCACCTCGGCCTCCCAAAGTGCTGGGATTACAGGCATGAGCCACTGCACCCAGCCGGTATTGCAGTTTTTATCACCGTATAGATACAGAAACAGACAGAGAGCTTTAAGTCACCCACCACAAAGGAGGGAGAGCTCTGAGAGTCTCACTCAGTCCTGTGCAGTTTCAGACTGCACTGTGCTGTCCTTTTTAGTACCTGGGAGCTATGGTGAGTCATCCTTCGAGACCTCGGAACTAAGATTTGTCTGCTGAAGGAGTCTCTTCATGACAGCTGAGTGATCAGTTAAAAGTAAGGCAGGAGCCAAGGACGGCGGCTCAAGCCTGTAATCCCAGCACTTTGGGAAGCCGAGGTGGGCAGATCACAAGGTCAGGAGATCGAGACCATCCTGGCCTACATGGTGAAACCCCGTCTCTACTAAAAATACAAAAACTAGCTGGGTGTGGTGGCATGTGCCTGTAGTCCCAGGAACTTGGGAGGCTGAGGCAGGAGAATTGCTTGAACCCAGGATGTGGAGGTTGCAGTGAGCTGAGACCATGCCACTGCACTTCAGCCTGGCAACAGAGTGAGACTCAGTCTCAAAAAAAAAGGGCAGGATGAGATCATCCTGTCTCTTACACCCTCCAGGGCTGCCCAGGTTGCTTGGAGCACAAGCTGGAGCCTGTAGGATGGCTCTGCCTTTAGGATGGGATGTGCTCACTGGGGGTCCGTCAGCTACCCGCCCTCCTCTCCTTCCACTCTCCCTTTCTCACTCTGCTGCTTCAGGACCTTTGCACCTCCCTCTGCTTGGAATGTTCTTCCAGTTATCCAGATGGCTCTCTCCCTCACTTCCTTTAGGTCTGTGCTCCAATGTTATCTCCTTGGGAAGGCCACCCATCTTCCCTCTGAATCCCTTTTCTGTGATTTATTTCTTCCTAGCACCTACCTCCACCTGCCATAAACACTTTTTTAGTTTTCCTGAATTGACTATAATGTAAACTCCATGAGGGAAGGGATTGTTTTCAATGTTTTGTTCCCCGTTGTGTTCCCAGAATTTAGAATGGTGCTTGTTGTAAGTAAGTGCTCAAAAAATGTTGAATGATAACTGAATCACGAACTCCATATGTGTTGGAACCAAACAAAAGTGTACCAAGGGTTTCTAGAGATAGGATGATTGAGTCCAAATTTGGACTCTAGCTTGGCTAGGTGTATTGGCATATTTAAAGAATGTATCAATCACAGCAGAAGTTGTCATATCTAGCACAAAGACCAAGTTGCATTCATTCTCCGCAGCAGACATTGACCTAGGCAATCACTGACTAGGTGCCCCAAAAAGCCGACCAGCTGTGCTGCCTTGCGGCAGGTCCTTAGTAACCAAATCGCACAGCTTGCTTCCTGTGTTGTGACTCTGGGCTTGCCAACAGGCCTCTGATTATAACTGACTTCCTACCTCACATCTCTAGAGAGAGGATTCTGACTGGAGAATTCAGGGGTCCAGTCAGCTTGGCAGGGGTTTGTCTTGCTGTGCGGGGCTGCATGGCATCTTGTTTATATAAGTGACTTCTTACTCCGTGCCCTGCAATGAGAGCATATTCTGGCTAGAGGACACTTGAGTCTGGCTTCAGGCAGTGGTCTCCCATCAAAAGTGAACAAATTGCCCTTCTGGTTTTATACGTCAGTCTCTGAGTTTGGTTACAGTGAGTCATTCTCAAATTTCTAAACATTCATCCACCTGGGCCTCTTAGGGTCAGGCTCTGAAGCTGTGCTCTTCTATAAGGCAGGGAATCACTGCAGAGGTTCCATAAGAGACCTGTCTTAGTCCATTTGTGTTGCTATGAAAGAATACCTGAGGCTGGGTAAATTATAAGGAAAAGAGGTTTATTTGGCTCATGGTTCTGCAGGCTGGACAGGAAGCATGGCACCAGCATCTGCTTATGGTAAAGCCTCAGGCTGCTTCCACTCATGGGGGAAGGAGAAGGGGAACCACGTGTGCATTGATCACGTGGCAAGAGACAAGCAAGAGGGGAGTGGGGGAGGTGCCAGGCCTCTCTTTAAGACTAATAGAGCAAGAACTTGCTCATTACCAAAAGGAGGG
This sequence comes from Pongo abelii, assembly GCF_028885655.2. Taxonomy (NCBI): domain Eukaryota; kingdom Metazoa; phylum Chordata; class Mammalia; order Primates; family Hominidae; genus Pongo; species Pongo abelii. The sequence continues at coordinate 33,965,277 of NC_071999.2, forward strand.
CACCAAGCCATTCATGAGGCATCTGCCTCCATGGCCCACACATCTCCCTCTAGACCCCACCTCTAACATTGGAGATCACATTTCAACATAAGAGTTGGCAGAGACAAGCAAACCATATCCAAACCATAGCCAGAGCCTAGATTTTTCTCTATAAAAACAAACTCATGAGGGAAATTGATTTGGATATGTAGGCCCACACCCCGCGTTGTCTATAATTCTTTCTTTGTACCCTTCTATATTTTCCTGTATATTTCTTTTCTGTGTTGTTTCTGCTTCCTCCAAGAATAGTTTATATGTTACGTGCACATTTTTCCCCAAACTATTTTCTCTACTTCATTATCTAGACACCACATCAAGACTCAAGGAAATGGGATTGTATGGACATTGTGTGGCTTTGGCGGTTCTGAGGGGTTCAGAGAGACCCCACTGGTGTGGAGAGAACATCATGGCCTCGCACCTCGAGCATCCCAAAGTCTTCTTCAAAGAATGTATTTGTTTTTGTGCCTCGACTTTACAAGTTAGTTTGAAATGTCAGTTTCCCTCCCTGTATTTGGGGACCATTTTCTGCCATCATCAGAGCATCTGAGAGAACCAGGCCTCTTCTCAGGCTGCAGGAGGATACCCAAGTGTTGTGCTGGGCTCATTTCTATGGTAACCTTCTTTACTCAAAAATGGGAACAGGCTGGTCCTTGGCCACCTGCTACAGCTATGACATGATGTAACCCAGCGAGTCCCTCTCTTGTGTTTGAGCTCAGTGCGGGAGATTAAAAAGCCGACTTCTTCTGCCAGTGTGCCCCAAGCTCATCATGGGGTGGCTGCAGTCTTGTCTCTAGGAAAAGAAAACATTTTTGATAATGTGTTGCAATGGAAGTATTTTTCAGTTATAGAAGCCAGATTTTTTTTTTTAAATAAAATGAGAACCTCTTAAAAATAAAAACCCAAACCAGCTTCAGACTCTTCCATCCTTATCGACAGATCCCTGCTGGTTACATAGCATGGGTAGAAGTGGGAAAATCAAGAAGAGTAAGCACTCTTCTGAGAGAGGAACTCTTTTCATGGTTGGCAGGAACAGCACAGGCATTTAAAACTTCCAGAAGTGGCTTCCAAGATCATCTGGGATCTAGTCATGTCCGGGTATTAAATATGTTTACCTAAACAGGTGCCCTCTGCCACTGGCTCTCCTGAGGTCTCAGGGACACTCCCTACCTCCAACAACTTGGGAGCCCTTTTTATTTTTGGTAAAGGGAGGTGGGAAGAAAGGGGCGGGGCTGAGAGGATGGAGTGAGGCAATGTGCGTGCAGTGTACAGAGGTGTGATCCAGGGCTGCTCTCCTTCCTCACTGTCTGCTGCCACTCATCTCTGGGGGGCACTGCATCGATTGGGGTTCCCCAGACAAATAGAACTAATAGGGGTGTGTGTGTGGTGTGTGTTCACGGGTCTATATACATCTATACTTACGTCTCTCTCTCTTTCAATATATATTATGTATATATTTCAATATATATATCTCATATAGAGACATATAGATGTATATATAGAGAGGTTACATCACATAATCTATATATATAGAGAGACAGATTGATTGATTGATTGATTGATTTTAAGAAATTGGCTCATGATTATAGAGGCTGGCAAGTCAAAAATCTGCAGGGCAGGACAGCAGCCTGGAGACTTAGGGTAGAGTTGGTGCTGCAGCTTGGGTCTGAAGGTGATCTACTAGCAGAATCCCCTTTTCTTTAGGAGGAGTCAGTCTGTTTTTATTAAAGCCTGCAACTGATTAGATGAGACTCACCTACATGCTGAAGGGTCTGCTGCTTTATTCAAGGTCTACTGATTTAAATGTTAATCTAATATAAGAAATACTTTCATGGCAGCATCTAGAATGCTTGACCAAATAGCTGGGTATTGCAGCCCAGTCAAGTTGACACATAAAATTAACCATCCCAGACACCCTTCCCCCACCACTATCCCAGTGGCTTGTTAACAAAGCCTTCACCTGTGCCCTCTGTCTCCACGGCACACTATCCCATTGGGAACAGTGCAGGGCAAATAGGAAGAGGGACAGCCTGGTAAGAATGTATTTGTTAATATGCCCTGACTTAACGAGTTTGTTTGAAATCATAGGGTTCTTTTGTTTGCTTTCAAAGTGAGTTCTGTAAAAACCCTCCATGGGGATGGAAGGAGGGAAACAGCAACGTTTGGGGTTGTTCTCTATGTGTTTATGACTGTGCAGCATCACCTGCTGTATTCTGTCAGTAAAGATGAAGGAAAAGAGTATGAAGCTTTTTGTAGATTCCCTTGTTTAATTAAAAATGCACAGACTAGACATCAAAGGCGCAGTTTTCCCACTTTTAAAGAATTTGCGATCTCACCAGAAACAAATTACCCAACAAAATGATAGGCATTGAAGTTACTGAAATCCTTAAGATCATTGTTGAGTGAGAGTGTGGTGAATTTTAATCCCTAAAAACAACTCAGTTTCAAGGCACTGAGTAACTACTAAGATCAGCATATTGCAATCCTAAAACCTGACAGATGTAGTTTGGAAATGATATTAATTTCTTCATAAGAGCACCTGCTCAAAGCAGTGTGCAATGGGACCCAAAATTTAGAAACTAAAATTAAAAAAGGGTATATATGAGAAAAACCAGAGATTGATAGTGAGAGTAAGTAGAGAATGGTAAAAAATTTATCAGAGTGCAGATGTAGAATGTTCTTTCATAGGAATATAATTTGCTGTAGCCAAGGACAATCTATCTACTATAATAATCATGCATATTTTACAGTGTGATTATGATAAAACTTTAAAGGCCTAATCTTTTGTTTCTACAATGTCAGTTTGAAGGAGGACTTTGTATCTATTTCAACATTAAAAGAGTATCAATTTAAGGGTTTATCTCTTCAACAGCTTGGATCAAAGCTTTTATAGCCCCTATTAAAGAATACTGTTAAATGCTTATGATTCCTGAGATATAAGTTTGACACATAAAATGTGCTGTGATTTAGAACAGAGTTAATTAACAGATGTATCTTTTCATGCATAGCTCTTAGCACTATTTTTTATTGTAACTTAAAGGAATAGATTATTTAGTTCTCTCTCTTTTTTCCTGTTTAATATTAATAAAACACTGATAATATGAACAGACTTAGTGAGTACAGAATTGCATATATAAAAGGTACTGCCCACAGGTTGTATTCTAGGCCAAACTGCTAGCTACAGGAGAAAGTAACAGTAACGTTAGGTTATTATTAAACTTAGGAAAAAATGGAAACATGATTTTTCAATAAATATTTATTGACTTTAGCTATGTGCTAGACATTGTTTTTGGTGCTATGAAGTCAGTGGTTGATGAGATTGTGCCCTAGAACTTCCATTCTGGTGAAACTTGCTCAAACCTTCCTGGGAGCATCGCCTCACTAGGGCAGATGACCAGAGGAGATAACTCAGGCTCAGGTTTTTAACTAGGTAAACATATAGTACAGGTCTGAAAATACATTTTCCATTAACTTCCCTATTTTTCTGGAAAATGTTTCCTCCTTTATTAACAATGCAATTTTTTGCTTCCTAAGTAGCCCAGTAAAGATCTAATATAAATGGACACAGTTTATCTAGTCAGTCTAAGACTAGGTTATCATACAAATTACAGCTTGTTTCCCACAGGTATAATAAAACTTTCATAATTTTATGAACATTTGCTAAATGCTTTCTTTGCTTTATTGACATTTATAGTTTGGCTACTCACTCAGATTCCAGTGATTTTGTAACAATGGAATTAAAAAAATCTTATCCAGTGAGTTCTTTTTAACCCCAGTGAACTATAGATTCATAGAGTAGTAGAACTGGAAGAGAACTGAGAGATCATCCAGTGTGTTGTCAATCAGGAAATGAAGACACTGTGGCCCAGGGAAGGTAGGGGACTTGTGATCAAGCAGCTAAGTGGTACCAGAGTGGTCATTGGTTCAGTCTTGGTCTCCTGGTCCTGTATAGAACTCACACTATGATGTGAAGGTCTCTGATTGAGTTTTTGTTTATTTATCGTAGGTTACAGACCACTCTGGAAAAGAAGAGTTTTGTTCTCCTCCGTATGCTCATTATGAAGTCCCTCCAACTTTCTATCGGTCAGCCATGCTTCTTAAGCCCCAGCTAGGATTGGGTGCAATGTCCCGTTTACCATCTGCAAAGAGCAGGATTCTGATTGCAAGTCAGAGGTCTTCAGCGAGCGCCATCCACCCACCAGGACCCATAACAACAGCCACCAGTCTCTACAGTTCCGATCCTTCAGGTAACCGATCCAACAGTTTCTGCCGTTTCCTGCTGTACGTTTAGACAGTCATCATGTAAGATGGTGATAATTGTCTAAAATATGAATGCCTTTCATCCCTTAAGGAGAGCCTTTTTCTATTCTTCCATCTGTCTGTAGATGCAGACATTTGTGAAACTCATCTGTGTGCAACTGTCATCCTTCATGTCACCTTTAAACTGGTGGCCCTCGTTACTACCATCCAGCTTTTCATAGTTTCTTCCTTCTCTAATACGCCCTATAAAACAAGGCTCAGAAGTTGTTTTCTGTCAAGGGCCAAAGAGTAAATATTTTGGAGTATATAGGTCCTAAGGGGTTAATGTCATAACTGTTTAGGGCCTTGGTCCATTTGGTGTTGAGACAGAGAGAAGGTAGAGCCAAAGAAGTTCCTGACTCACTGGGCACGGGCTGCAAGAGAGAAAGCCATGGAGGAGAACTCCGGATTTCTGGCCTGAGCAACTGGAAGAATGGAGTTGCCACATAGAGAAGTGCGTTTAGAAAGGCAGATAAGAGTCAAGCAAGGACATTGAGAAGGTTGAAATGTCTTTGGTCATCCGGCAGGATACAGCATGGGATTTATGGGACTGGAATTTAGAGGACAGGACCTGGCTAGAGATATAAAAGCGTTGTCTGTAGGCAGAGAGATGATATTCAAAGCTGTGATGCTGTCCTTCACCAAGGTGCCATTGCTGTCCCCCACCACTGCACCTTCCTCACGATGTTATAAATTTGATGTGAACTTGAATTATGCACCTTTGAAATAGTATGATGTGACAAATGTTCACAGTTTTACTTTATGCACAAAATGTGGAAAAACTTCAAAGTTATAAAAATAATCTTAGTTGAGTTTGTTTTGCAACAGTCAAGGTTTTAAGACTATACTACTGCATAGTATTTTTATACCACTGTGATAGAGACAGGCAGATCAAATTCTTCTGAGGCTGGCTCATTCATATTTACACATTTTTGTAATAAGGGTGTCACTTCTTCAAAGCTCAGTTCAGTCCCAGAAGTACACGTATGAGGGGCTGCCTCCATCCTACTCCTTCAGGACTCAAACGCTTTTCCTTGGGTTTGTGGGTGTCTTAATTTAGAGAACAATGTATGTTCCCATGGTTGATCATTGGACACCCAGCAAAACTAGTAACACTGATGGGTATCACTCCTACAGGGCATGGAAGATGTCATATGCCTTCTTAGCGCTGTTGGGGGGATCACCTGCCAGAGGCTCTGGGACAATGAGAGGTTCTTAATTTGGAGACTGGGGAGCTTTAGAGGGCAAGGACTCAGCTCCCTTGGCCCCTGAGCCCTTGATCCAGGCCAGTAGCTTTTGGCTTGGCCTGGTCACTTGGCTGATTGCAGGCAGCAGGCCCTTTCCCTTGTCAGACAGCTTTGCTAGAATCCCTGGTGCCTCCATCTTCAACTTCGGCAATATGCCTCACTAATTCTCTTCCTTTCTTTCTGCTGAAACCTTTCCATTTTTCTTCATGTTGTCCTCAGAGATATTCCCTTGCTCCTCAATCCCTGTTTTCTTTTTATTTCACAAGAGACTTAGATGGTTCACTGAACACAGAACCAAAGCCATTATCCACCAAACACTATTGATAGTTGCCCTTAACTTGAGATCTAGGAGGCTTAACTTTCAGACTGTCCCAGGAAATGAAGAGAGATACCTGGAATAAAAAATAACTTCTGGAATGACAAAGAAAAAGAAAAACCAGGCTTGGCGTGGTGGCTCACGACTGTAATCCCAGCACTTTGGGAGACTGAGGTGGATGGATCGCTGGAGGCCAGGAGTTTGAGACCAGCCTGGCAACATGGGGAAACCCCATCTCTACTAAAAATACAAAAATTAGCTGGACTTGGTGGTGTGTGCCTGTAATCCCAGCTACTCTGGAGGCTGAGGCAGGAGAATCGCTTGAACCCAAGAGACAGAGGCTACAGTGAGCCGAGATCACACCACTACACTCCAGCCTGGGCCACAGAGTGAGACTGTCTCAAAAAAAAAAAAGAAAAAGAAAAAGAAAAGAAAAACCCAACAGCTAAGATTCCACATGGAGGCACTGTGAGTACCTTCCCAAGGCCGCTCTCAGTTTGTTCCTCCATTACAAAAAGTCCTCTGATGGAAGGGAGTGAGGTTCACCTAAGACTCAAATTCAGAAAGCTGTGGCGAAGAAGAAACAGTTGCACTTTTTGATAATTATGTATTGTACATTTACCATGTTTTAGCCCAAATCTCAAAGGTAAACAAGGACAGATTTGTTTACATTAAAACTAACCTCCTTACAATTATGTGGTCAATTTTAGAGTAAGTGTGACGTGGTGCTGAGAAGAATATATATTCTGTCAGATTGGGGTGGAGAGTTCTGTAGATGTCTATTAAGTCGGCTTGGTCCAGAGCTGAGTTCAAATCCTGAATATCCTTGTTAATTTTGTCTCGTTGATCTGTCTAATATTGACAGTGGGGTGTTAAAGTGTTCCACTATTATCATGTGGGAGTCTAAGTCTCTTTGTAGGTCTCTAAGAACTTGCTTTATGAATCTGGGTGCTCCTGTATTGGGTGCATATGTATTTAGGATAGTTAGCTCTTCTTGTTGCATTGATCCCTTTACCATTATGTAATGCCCTTTTTTATCTTTTTTGATCTTTGTTGGTTTAAAGTCTGTTTTATCAGAGATTAGGATTGCAACCCTTGTCTTTTTTTTTGGTTTCCATTTGCTTGGTAAATATTCCTCCATCTGTTTATTTTGGGCCTATGTGTGTCTACACGTGAGATGGGTCTCCTGAATACAGCACACGGATGGGTCTTGATTCTTTATCCAATTTGCCAGTCTGTGTCTTTTAAGTGGGGCATTTACCCCGTTTACATTTAAGGTTAATATTGTTATCTGTGAATTTGATCTTGTCATTATGATGCTAGCTGGTTATTTTGCGTGTTAGTTGATGCAGTTTCTTCATGGTGTTGATGGTAATTACAATTTGGTATGTTTTTGAAGTGACTGGTACCGATTTTTCCTTTCCAAATTTAGTGCTTCCTTCAGGAGCTCTTGTAAGGCAGGCCTGGTGGTGACACAATCTCTCAGCATTTGCTTGTCTGTCAAGGATTTTATTTCTCCTTCGCTTACGAAGTTTAGTTTGGCTGGATATGAAATTCTGGGTTGAAAATTCTTTTCTTTAAGAATGTTGAATATTGGCCCCCACTCTCTTCTGGCTTGTAGGGTTTCTGCAGAGAGATCCACTGTTAAGCTGATGGACTTCCCTTTGTGGGTAACCCAACCTTTCTCTCTGGCTGCCCTTAACATTTTTTCCTTCATTTCAGCCTTGGTGAATCAGATGATTATGTGTCTTGGGGTTGCTCCTCTTGAGGAGTATCTTTGTGATGTTCTGTGTATTTCCTGAAATTGAATATTGGCCTGTCTTGCTAGGTTGGGGAAGTTCTCCTGGATAATATCCTGAAGTGTGTTTTCCAACTTGGTTCCATTCTCCCCGTCACTTTCAGGTACACCAATCAAATGCAGGTTTGGTTTTTTCACATGGTCCCATATTTCTTGGAGGCTTTGTTCATTCCTTTTCATTCTTTTTTCTCTAATCTTGTCTTCATGCTTTATTTCATTAAGTTGGTCTTCAATCTCTGATATCCTTTCTTCCACTTGATCGATTCAGCTATTGATACTTGTGTATGCTTCACGAAGTTTTCATGCTGTGTTTTCAGCTCCATCAGGTCATTTATGTTTTTCTCTAAACTCGTTACTCTAGTTAGCAATTTGTCTAACCCTTTTGCAAGGTTCTTAGTTTCCTTGCATTGGGTTAGACCATGCTCCTTTAGCTCAGAAGAGTTTGTTGTTACCCACCTTTTGAAGCCTACTTCTATCAATTCGTCAGACTCATTCTCCAGTTTTGCTGCCGTGCTGGCAAGGAGTTATGATCCTTTGGAGGACAAGAAGAGTTCTGGTGTGTGGAATTTTCAGCCTTTTTGTGCTGGTTTTCCCTTATCTTCGTGGATTTATCTACCTTTGTTATTTGATGTTGGTGATCTTCAGATGGGGCATCTTTTTTGTTGATGTTGATGTTATTGCCTTTGTATGGGTGTCCTTTTTGTTGATGTTGATATTATTGCATTCTGTCTGTTAGTTTTATTTATTTATTTATTTATTTTTTATTATACTTTAAGTTTTAGGGTATGTGTGCACAATGTGCAGGTTAGTTATATACATATACATGTGCCATGCTGGTGTGCTGCACCCATTAACTCGTCATTTAGCATTAGTTATATCTCCTAATGCTATTCCTCCCCCCTCCCCCCACCCCACAATAGTCCCCAGAGTGTGATGTTCCCCTTCCTGTGTCCATGTGTTCTCATTGTTCAATTCCCATCTATGAGTGAGAACATGTGGTGTTTGGTTTTTTGTCCTTGCGATAGTTTACTGAGAATGATGATTTCCAATTTCATCCATGTCCCTACAAAGGACATGAACTCATCATTTTTTATGGCTGTGTAGTATTCCATGGTGTATATGTGCCACATTTTCAACCATAAAAACCCTAGAAGAAACCCTAGGCATTACCATTCAGGACATAGGCATGGGCAAGGACTTCATGTCTAAAACACCAAAAGCAATGGCAACAAAAGCCAAAATTGACAAATGGGATCTAATTAAACTAAAGAGCTTCTGCACGGCAAAAGAAACTACCACTACAAAATGGGAGAAAATTTTCACAACCTACTCATCTGACAAAGGGCTAATATCCAGAATCTACAATGAACTCCAACAAATTTACAAGAAAAAAACAAACAACCCCATCAACAAGTGGGCAAAGAATATGAACAGATGCTTCTCAAAAGAAGACATTTATGCAGCCAAAAGACACATGAAAAAATGCTCATCATCGCTGGCCATCAGAGAAATGCAAATCAAAACCACAATGAGATACCATCTCACACCAGTTAGAATGGCCATCATTAAAAAGTCAGGAAACAACAGGTGCTGGAGAGGATGTGGAGAAATAGGAACACTTTTACACTGTTGGTGGGACTGTAAACTAGTTCAACCATTGTGGAAGTTAGTGTGGTGATTCCTCAGGGATCTAGAACTAGAAATACCATTTGACCCAGCCATCCCATTACTGGGTATATACCCAAAGGACTATAAATCATGCTGCTATAAAGACACATGCACATGTATGTTTATTGCGGCCCTATTCACAATAGCAAAGACTTGTTAGTTTTCTATCAGTCAGGCTCCTCCTCTGCAGGTCTGCTAGAGTTTGCTGGAGGTCCACTCCAGACCCTATTTGCCTGGGTATCACCAGTGGAGGCTGCAGAACAGCAAAGATTGCCGCCTGCTCCTTCCTCTGGAAGCTTCGTCCCAGAGAGTCACCCGCCAGATGCCAGCTGGAGCTCTCCTGTATGAGGTGTCTGTCTGCCCCTGCTGGGAAGTGTCTTCCAGTCAGGAGGCATGGAGTTCACGGACCCACTTGAGGAGGCAGTCTGACCCTTAGCAGAGCTCCAGCGCTGTGCTAGGAGATCCACTGCTCTCTTCAGAGCCAACAAGCAGGAATGTTTAAGTCTGCTGAAGCTGCACCCACAGCCGCCCCTTCTCCCAGGTGCTCTGTCCCAGGGAGATGGGAGTTTTATCTATAAGCCCCTTACTGGGGCTGCTGCCTTTCTTTCAGAGATGCCCTGCACAGATGGGAGGAATCTAGAGAGGCAGTCTGGTTACAGCCACTTTGGGGTGCTGCGGTGGGCTCTGCCCAGCTCGAACTTTCCAGTGGCTTTGTTTACACTGTGAGGGGAAAACCACCTACTCAAGCCTCAGGAATTGCCCCTCCCTCACCAAGCTTGACCACCAGGCTACGGGCGGGCCTGGGGTGCCGGGCCTTCCAAAGCCACCGCTTCATGTAGGCCAGGTGAGCCTCGGAAAAGTCCAGCCCGGTGATGCTCAGGAGTGGTGGGCTGTTGGGAAAGCACCTCCAGGCCTGGGAGACCATCTCTCTCTGGATGCTAGATAGTCCCAGCCAGGAGGAGCCTTGGGGAGGGGCCGGGTGCGGACCCAGCGCTTCCTATTGACATAGATGACTTTGTAAGGGTCCTTGACCTTGGAGCGGATGATGGGCCTGGACCGCATATCCTTCTGCTTCTGGGCTCGGGGCAGCACCCTGTCCTGGGGCCAGCCCAGGAGCCAGCTCAGGTAGCTGCCCATGACAACAGTGCAGTGGTCGGGACCTTCCCTTAGAAATTCGGCTTCCAGAAGTTTCTGAAGTCTGCGGCTGGGGCCAAGTGTGCAGAGCTTGGTGACCATTGGAATCAGGACACCAGAAAGCACGCAAAGCATTGCACGCCGGGCACCCTCTGGCCATAAGGTCCTGCAAGGGCGAGGCCGGCGGGTCATGGAATCAGGGACGTCACAGGGCACAGCTGCAGCAGGGGAGGGCAGCACCCAGACCATCTGGGGGGACCGGGGAAGCTCAAGCTTCTGTCCTTCCCGCTGATGGTCCCAGTCACTTGGCTCTGGGCAGAGGGGTCTAGCAGCTGCCTCTACTTTTGTGCCTGACCTTTAAAGGTAGAAGATAGAATTTCTGCCAGATCCTGAAAACTGCAGATGCCTGTTGACAGAAGGGTGCTGTCTTTGATCAGTGTGAAAATGAACACAATACACTTGGATGCTCTTTCAAGGAAAAACAAATCATTTACTCATATCAGTAAAAGTGATGTGTGTTTCATTCTTCTAGGATGGATGTTAATGTCCCTTTTTGCAATTTTACTCTTAAGAAAATGGAGTCATCAGGTTTTGTTTTGGCACAGGCAATGTTGATTTTATGTGGATTTCCCATAATTTCCAGCCTTCCTACATCCATGAATAGATTGTCTGTCTCAACACTAACGTCATTTCTCTCGTTTAACTTTTCTTTATTTTTGAACACTAATGTCATTTCTCTCGTTTAACTTTTCTTTATTTTTAAAATATTATTTCAGTAGTTCTTGGGGGAAAGGTGATGTTTGGTTATATGTATAAGTTCTTTAGTGGTGATTTCTGAGGTTTTGGTGCACCCATTATTCAAGCAATGTATACTGCACCTGATGTGTAGTCTTTCATCCCTCACTCACCTCCCACCCATTCCCCAAGTCCCCAAAGTCCATTGTATCATTCTTATACCTTTGCATCCTCATAGCTTAGCTCCCACTTATGAGTGAGAACATATGATGTTTACTTTTCCATTCCTGAGTTACTTCACTTAGAATAATGGTCTCCAAATTCATCCAGCTTGCTGCGAATGCCATTATTTCATTCCTTTTTAAGGCTCATTAGTATTCCATAGTACATTTGTACCACGTTGTCTTTATTCACTTGATAATTAATGGGCATTTGGGCTGATTCCATATTTTTGCAATTGCGAATTCAGCTATTATAAACGCGTGTGCAAGTATCTTGTATAATGATTTCTTTTCCTCTGGGTAGATACCCAGTAGTGGTATTGCTGGATCAAATGGTAGTTCTACTTTTAGTTCTTTAAGGAGTCTCCACACTGTTTTCTATAGTGATTTGTACTAGTTTACATTCCCACCAGCAGTATACAAGTGTTCCCTTTTGACCACATCCACACCAACATATATTATTTTTTGATTTTTTGATTATGATCATTCTTGCAGGAGTAAGGTGATCACATTGTGGTTTTGATTTGCATCTCCCTGATAATTAGTGATGATGATCATTTTTTCATATGTTTGTTGGCTATTTGTATATTTGAGAATTGTCTATTCATTTCTTTAGTCTACTTTTTGACGGGATTATTTGTTTTTTTCTTCCTGATTTCTTTGAGTTCCTCATAGATTCTGGATATTATTCCTTTGTCAGATGCATAGTTTGCAAAGATTTTCTCCCACTCTGTGGGTTGTCTGTTTACTCTGCTGATTATTGCTTTTACTGTGCAGAAGCTTTTTAGTTGAATTAAGTCCCAACTATTTATCTCTGTTTTTATTGCATTTGCTTTTGGGTTCGTGGTCATAAAATCCTTGCCTACAATAATGTCTAGAAGGGATTTTCCGATGTTATCTTCTAGAATTTTTGTGGTTTCAGGTCTTAGATTTAAGTCTTTGATCCCTCTTGAGTTAATTTTTGTATAATGTGAGAGATGAGGGTCCAGTTTCATTCTTCTTGCCAGTCATCCCAGCACCATTTGTTGAATAGGGTGTGCTTTCTCCAGTTTATGTTTTTGTTTGCGTTATTGAAGATCAGTTGGTTGTAGGTATTTGGCTTTATTTCTGGGTTCTTTATTCTGTTTCATTGGTCTATGAGCCTATTTTCATACCAGCACCATGCTGTTTTGGTGACTTTAGCCTTATGGTATAGTTTGAAGTCAGGTAATGTGATGCCTCTAGATTTGTTCTTTTTGCTTAGCCTTTGGCTATGTGGATTCTTTTTTGGTTCTATATGAATTTTAGAATTGTTCTAGTTTTGTGAAGAATGATGGTGGTATTTTGATGGAAATTGCCTTGAATTTGTAGATTGCTTTTGGCAGTGTGGTCATTTTTACAATATTGATTCTACCCATCCATGAGCATGGCATGTGTTTCCATTTGTTTGTGTCATCTGTGATTTTTTTTGGCAGTGTTTTGTAGTTTTCCTGGTATAGGTCTTTCACCTCTTTGGTTAGGTATAATATACTCCTGAGTGTTTTTTTGTGTTTGTTTGTTTGTTTTGCAGCTGTTGTAAAGGGGTTGAGTTCTTGATTTGATTTTCAGCTTGGTTGCTGTTGTTGTATAGCAGTGCTACTGATTTGTGTATATTGATTTTGTATCCTGAAACATTGCTGAATTCATTTATCCGTTCTAAGAGCTTTTAGGATGAGGCTTTAGGGTTTTCTAGGTACACCAGTATATCATTGGTGAACAGCGACAGTTTGACTTCCTCTTTACTGATTTGGATGCCTTTTATTTCTTTCACTTGTCTGATTGCCCTGGTTTGGACTTCCAGTACTATGTTGAATAGAAGTGGCAAAAGTGGGCATCCTTGACTTGTTCCAGTTCTCAGTGGGAGTGATTTCAGCTTTTCCCCATTCAGTATAATGTTGGCTATGGGGTTGTCATAGATGGCTTTTATTACCTTAAAGTATGTCCTTTCTGTGCTGATTTTGCTGAGGGTTTTAATCATAAAGGGATGGTGGATTTTGTCAAATGCTTTTTCTGTGTCTATTGAGATGATCATGTTATTTTTGTTTTTAATTCTGTTTATGTCATATATCACATTTATTAACTTGCTTATGTTAAACCACCCCTGCATCCCTACTATGAAACCCACTTGATCATGGAGGATTACCTTTTTTATATGCTGTTTGATTCCATTAGCTAGTGTTTTGTTGAGGATTTTTGCATCTATGTTCATCAGGGAGATTGGTCTGTAATGCTTCTTTTTTGTGATGTTCTTTCCTGGTTTTAGTATTAGGGTGATACTGGCTTCATAGAATGATTTAGGGAGGATTCCCTCTTTCTCTATCTTTTGAATTAGTGTCAATAGGATTTGTAACAGTTCTTCTTTGAAGGTCTCATAGAATTCAACTGTGAATTCATCTGGTCCTGGACTTTTTGTTGTTGGCAATTTTTTTTTATTATCGTTTCAATCTTGCTGCTTATTACTGGTCTGTTCGGAATTTTAATTTCGTCGTGGTTTAATCTAGGAATGTTGTATATTTCCAGGAATTTATTTATCTCCTCTGGATTTTCTACTATGTGCATGTAAAGGTGTTCATAGTAGCCTGGAATGATCTTTTGTATTTCTGTGGTAGCAGTTATAATATTCCCTGTTTTGTTTCTAATCGAGTTTATTTGGATCTTCCCTCTTCTTTTCTTGGCTAATCTTGCTAATGGTCTATCAATTTTGTCTATCTTCTCAAAGACCTAGCTTTTGTTTCATTTATCTTTTGTATTATTTTTTCTTACAATTGTGTTTAGTTCTGCTCTGATCTTTGTTAGTTCTTTTCTTCTGCTGGGTTTGGGTTTGGTTTGTTCTTGTTTCTCTAGTTTCTTGAGGTGTGACCTTAGATTGTCTGTTTGTCCTTTTTCCAATTTTTTGATGCAGGCACTGCTTTTGCTGCATCCCAAAGCTTTTCATAGGTTGTGTCACTATTATTCAGTTGAAATAATTTTTTAATTTCTATCTTGATTTCATTATTGATGCAACAATCTTTCAAGAGCAGGTTGTTTAATTTCCATATATTTGCATGCTTTTGAGGGTTCCTTTTCGCATTGATTTCCAGTTTTATTCCACTGTAGTTTGAGAGAGTACTTGATATAATTTCAATTTTCTGGAATTTATCGAGACTTCTTTTGTGGCCTAGCATATGTTCTATCTTGAAGAATGTTCCATGTGCTGATGAATGTACATTCTGCAGTTGTTGGGTAGAATGTTTTGTGAATATCGTTAAGTCCATTTGTTCTAGGGTATACTTTAAGTCCATTGTTACTTGGTTGACTTTCTGTCTTGATGACCTGTCTAGTGCTGTCAGTGGGGTACTGAAGTCTCCCACTATTATTTTATTGCAGTCTATGTCATTTTTTTTAGGTTTAGTAGTAATTGTTTTATAAATTTGGGAGCTCCAGTGTTATTTATATATTATATATATATATTTAGGATTGTGATATTTTCCTGTTGGACTAGTCCTTTTATCATTATATAATCTTCCTCTTTGTCTTTTTTAACTGCTTTTGCTTTAAAGTCTGTTTTGTCTGATATAACAATAGCTACTCCTGCTCACTTTTGGTGTCCATTTGCATGGAATATCTTTTTCCATCCCTCTACCTTAAATTTGTGTGAGTCCTTATGTATTGTTAGGTGAGTCTCTTGAAGAGAGCAGATACTTGGTTGGTGAATTCTTATCCATTCTGCAATTCTGTATCTTTTAAGTGGAACATTTAGGCCATTCACATTCAACGTCAGTATTGAGATGTGAGGTACTATTCTATTCATCATGCTGGTTGTTGCCTGAATACCTTGTTTGTTTTTTTTTTTTTTTCATTATGTTACTGTTTTATAGGTCCTGTGAGATTTATGTTTTTAAGTGGGTTCTGTTTTGATGTATTTTGAGGATTTGTTTCAATATTTACAACTCTTTTTTGCAGATCTTGTAGTACTGGCTTGGTAGTGGCAAATTCTCTCAACATTTGTTTGTCTGAAAAAGACTATCTTTCTTTCATTTATGAAGCTTAGTTTCCTTGGATACAAAACTCTTGGATGACAGTTGTTTTGTTTAAGGAGACTAAAGGTAGGACCCCAATCCCTTCTGGCTTGTAGGGTTTCTGCTGAGAAATCCGCTGTTAATCTGATAGATATTCCTTTATAAGTTACTTGATACTTTTTCCTCACAACTTTAAGATTCTTTGCTTGTCTTCGCTTTACATAACCTGATGACTAGGTGCCTAGGCAATGATCTTTTTGTGATAAATTTCCTGGGTGTTCTTTGTGCTTCTTGTATTTGGCTATCTCTAGCAAGGCCAGGGAAGTTTTCCTTGATTATTCTCTCTAATATGTTTTCCAAGCTTTCAGATTTCTTTCTTTTCTCAGGAACAGCAGTTATTCTTAGGTTTGGTCATTTGACATAATCCCAAATTTCTTGGAGGCTTTGTTCATTTTTTAAAATTCTTTTTTCTTTGTCTTTGGTGGATTGGGTTAATTCAAAAACCTTGTTTGGAACTCTGAAGTTCTTTCTTCTGCTTGTTTGATTCTGTTGTTGACACTTTGCAGTGCATTTTGTATTTCTCTAAGTGTGTCCTTCGTTTTCAGAAGGTGTGATTGTTTTTTATTTATTTATACTGTCTATCTATTTCTCTAGAGATTTTTCTGTCCATGTCCTGTAACTTTGTTTTTTTGGACAATCTCGTGCTGTCACCCAGGCTGGAGTGCAGTGGCGCCATCTTGGCTTACTGCAACCACTGCCTCCCGGGTCCAAGTGATTCTACTGCCTCAGCCTTTGAAATAGCTGGGATTACAGGCACCTGCCACCACGCCTGGCTAATTTTTTAATTTTTAGTAGAGATGGGGTTTCACCAGGTTGGCCAGAGTGGTCTTGAATTCCTAACCTCAGATTATCCACATGTCTCAGTCTCCTAAAGTGGTGGGATTACAGGTGTGAGACACTCTGCCCAGCCTGTTTTTAATTTTTCAAAGTTGTTTTTCACCTTTCTCTGGTGCCTCCGAGGGTCGCTTAATACTCAAACTTATGAATTATTTTTCTGGCAATTTAGAGGTTCTTGGTTTGGCTCCATTTCTAGTGAGGTGGTGTGATCTTTCGGGGCTGATAAAGAATCCTGTTTTGTCATATTGGTAGAATTGTTTCTCCGCTTCCTTCTCATTTGGGTAGCCTATGTCAGAGGAAAGATCTAGGGCTCAAGGGCTATTGTTCAGATTCTTTTATCCCATGGGGTGCTCCCTTGATGTGGTGTTCTCCTCCCTTCCCCTAGGGATGGGGCTTCCTGAGAGCCGAACTGTAGTGATTGTTACAGTTTTTCTGGATCTAGACACACAGCTGAGCTATCAGGCTCCAGATTGGTACTGGAGAGTGTCTGCAAAGAGTCCTGCGATGTGATCTGTCTTCAGGTCTCTAAGCTGTGGGTACCAGCACCTGCTCTAGAGGAGGTAGCAGGGGAGTGAAATGGACTCTGAGAGGGTCCTTGGTTGTAGTTTTGTTTAGTGCGCTGGCTTAGTATTGGTTGGCCTCCAGCCAGGAGGTGGTGCTTTCAAGAGAGCCTCAGCTGCAATAGTGTAGGAAGGATACAAGCTTTCCTTAATGCTACCTGGATAAGTATTTGGTTTCTTAGGTGGTGGGCAGGTCCATAGAGCTCCCAAGAGATCATGTTCTTTGTCTTCTGCTACCAGGGCAGGTAGAGAAAGACAATCAGGTGGGGTCCCACTTAGGCATGTCTGAGTTCAGACTCTCATTGGGTGGGGCTTGCTGTGGCTGATGTGGAGGATGGGGGTGTGGTTCTCAGGCCAATGGAGTTATGATTCCAGGGGGATTATGGCTGCCTCTCCTGGGTCATGCAGGTCGCCAGGGGATTGGGGGAAAGCTGGCAATAGTTGACAGTATGTCTCCACAAGCTGCTCTGTCCAGCTGAGTTGGAGCTGCAAGTTAGTCCTGCCTCCTGTCAGCCATTTTCCCTCACTTTCTGATTTCTATTCTTTTTACTCTTCTTCTGCTTATACTGGGTTTAATTAGTTGATGTCATTGGTTGGAGGTCTTTCTTTCATTGTGTATGTGTTTAGTACAATAAATTTCTCTGTATATGTTGTAGTTATAGTCCGCAAATTTTGACACATTGGGTTTTCATCTTCATTGAGTTCAAAATATTTTCAGATTTCCCTTTTTGATTTCTTCTTTGATCCATGATTATTTGGAAGTGTATTGTTAATTTGCACATATTTGGGGACCTCTCAGGAATCTTTCTATTATTGATCTCTACTTTGTAATTCTAATGTGGTTGGAGAACATACTTTGGATGATAAAAAAAATACAACCTATTCCTCTCCTCATAGCACCTCTGACACCACATGTGTGGGGTTTCCACACCAAGCAATTCTCCACTTCTCTGTGGACACCACCTGAGTGTCCTACAATTTGATTCAAGTATAACACTAATTACCCAGAGTTAGCACAGACCACAAGGTAAAGGGCCCAATCTCACAAGACTGCCCCTCACTTTAGGTGCCAACTACAAGTAGTAGGTGTGTATGTGTCCCACACGTCTGTCTGACTTGGCTACAAATTGGAGGTTCTCACAATCTTCTTAAATTAAATAATTTATTATAACAGCTTACAGAACTCAGGGAAACATCTTACTTATATTTACCAGTTTATTATAAAGGATATGATAAAGGATACAGATGAGCAGTTAGATGAGGAAGTACATAGAGTCAGGCCCGGGGGGTCCTGAGTGACAGAGCTTGTGTCTCCACAGAGAGAGGGTGCTCCACTCTATTGATATCTGGATGCATTCTCCAACCCAGAAGCCCTCTGAATCCCATACTTAAGGGATTTTTATAAGGCTTCATCACATAGGCATGACTGACTATTAACTCAATCTCCAGCCCCAGAGGAAGGGGAGAGAGGGAGCTGAAAGTTCCAAGCTTCTAATCATGGCTTGGTCTTTCTGGTGACCCACCCGTATCCTGAAACTATCCAGGAGCCACCAAGAAAGTCTGTCATTAGAGCAAAGGATGCTTCTGTTACCCAGGAAATTCTAAGGGATTTAGGAGCTCTGTGACAGGAACTGGGATCAAAACCAAATGTTAGAACAAAAGATTCTTCTTGCACTCATATCACTCAGGAAATTACAAGGGTTTTAGGAGCTCTTGTCAGAAAAAGGGGGTAGAGACCAAATATGTATTTCTTATTATGTCGCAGATGACTTGAATCCTTTTAAATTTATCGAGCCTTGTTTTATGACCTGCAACAAGATCTACGTTGGTAAACATTTCATGCATACTTAAAAACAGTGTCTACTCTGCTGTTTCTATGTGGAGTGTTCTACAAATGTCATAGGCCAAGTTGGTTGATAGCATTGTCAAGTATTCTATACCCTTACTGATTTTCTCTCTACATGTTTTGTCAGTAGCTGAGAAAGGGCTTGAAACATCAGACTGTAATTGCAGACTTGTCTGTTTTCTTTGTCAATTTTATCAGCCTTTCCTCCATATATTATGAAGCTCTATAAGGTATATAAAGTTTTAGTTTATCATTTTGATGAGTTGGCCACTTTATCATTATGAAATGAACTTCTTTATTCCTGATAATATTCCTTTCCTTGAAATATACTTTTTTCGTTGTTAATAGAGCCACTCCACCTTTCTTTTAGTTTCAGCATGGTATAACCTTTCCATACTCTCCTTTTCATCTATTTGTCTATTTATTTTTAAGCAGGCTTCTTATAGGCCACATATAATTAGATCTTACCTTTTTATCTAATCTGAAATCTCTGCCTTTCATATACATTTGATGTTATTACTGATTTAATTGAGATTAAATCTACCATCTTGCCATATTTTCTATTCAACCCATATGTTCTTTCTTTTATTTTCCCTCTTTTACTGCCTTCTTTTGGCATTGGATAGTTTTTTATAATTCCATTTATCTCCTTTGTTCACGTATTAGATATCTTTTATTTTTGTGTTCTCAGTGGTTGTTTCAGAGTTCATAATATTAATATATGTATTTAGCTTTTAACATTCTAGCTTCAAGTGATATTATATCAATTTGTATATGGTGTAAGAATCTTACAAAAGCATATTTCTATGTCTCTCCTGGCATTTGTGCTATTGTTATTAGATATTTTACTTCTAGATATATTATGAATCTGTACTACGTTGTTATTATTGATTGTCAACACTCAGTTTTCTTTTAAATAAATTTAAATAAGAAAAAGTCTTTTGAGTTACTCATTTAATTGCCATTTTTAGTATTCTTTATTTCTTTGTGTAGATCCTCATTTTAATCTGGTATCCTTTTTCTTCTGCCTGAAGGATTTCTTTTAACATTTATTGTAGTGGAGGTTTGCTGGTTGTGAATTCTTTTGGTTTTTGTTCACCTATACTTTGATAAATATTTTTGCTTTGTTCAGAATCCAAGTTGACATTTTTTTTCTTTAAATATTTAAAGATGCTGTTTTAGTGATTTCTAGCTTGAATGATTTCTAGTGGAAAATCTGCTGTTATTCTTATCTTTGGGTGTTTGTACATAATGTGTCTTTTTTCTCTGGCTGCCTTAAAGATGTTCTCTTTTTCATGGGTTTTGAACAGTTTGATTACAATATACCTTGATGTTGTTTTCTTCATGTTTTTGTGCTTGAAGTTTGTTGAGATTTTTGGATCTGTTTTATATGGTTTTCATAAAATTTAGGGTGTTTTGCCCATTGTTTCTTGAACATTTTCAGTCCTAATTCTTCCTCTTCAGGGACTCCAATTACACATATATTAGGCCTCTTGAAGTTGCCCCAGAGCTCCTGTTCAAAGTGATACTCTGTTCATTTCTTTGAGTATTTCTTCTGTTTGTCATTGTGAATAGTTTCTCTTGGTATCTCTTCATTACTTTTTGTTTCCCTTTCTTTTTCTTAAAATAACATTTATTTACTAACTCACAATTCTATGTGTTAGACATCCAGATGTGGCTTAACTTGAATTCTCTGCTCAAGTTATCACAAGGCTGATACGACGATGTCAGCCAGGCTGAGTTCTTGACTGGAGGCTCTGGAGAAATATTTGCTTTTAAAGTCATTTAGGTTGTTGGTAGAGTCTATCTCTACCAACTTGTAGTATTAGAGTCCTTGTTTCCTTGCTGGCTATCAGTCAGGGACCACCTTCAGCTCATAGGGCCACCCACATTCTTTGCCATGTGTCCCCCTTTATCTTCAAAGCAGTAATGGTGTGTTGAATCCTTCTCAGACTTCAAATCTCTGACATGCTCCTCTATGACCAGCTGGAGAAAACTCTGCTTTTAATAAACTTACTTGATTAGGCCAGGCTCACCCAAGATGATCTTCCTCTTAATATGTAATATAACATAGTCATGAGAGTGGTATCTGATCATGTTCATGGTTGTTATGCAGTTGTTTTAGTCTGCTTTGGCTGCTATAACAAATACCATAGATGGGGTGACTTAACAGAATTTTTTTCTCATGATTCTGGAGGCTGAGAAATCCAAGATCAAGGTGCTGGCTGATTTGGCTTCTGGTGAGGGCCCTCTTTGTTTGCAGATGGATGCATTTTTGCCATAGCCTTACATGTGGTAGAGATAGATTATTGCTCTCATATTTCCTCTAAGAGCACTAATCCCATTCATGAGGGCCCCACTCTCAGGACCTAATCACCTCTCAAAGGCCCCACTTACAGATGTCATCACATTGGGAATTAAGGCTCCCATATATAATTCTTGAGAGGACACAAACATTCAGTTCCTAGCAGCAGAGTATGTACATGAAGGGGCAATCATTGAGGGCAAGTGTAGGTTCTTGCCACCACAGGTGGAGGTGGATTTCAAGTCCTAAAGAATGGCAACCTGGAAATGCTACATAACCATGGTGGAGAGATCTGGGAGGGACAGTTTTTCTTTTTCCAAGATCTTCCTTTCTTTTTGATGGCGATGCTTCTTTTTTCAGATTACTGAATATCAAAGAAAATCAACTGAAATGGTTAGTGCCTCCATCAGGCCTTTGGGCCTTCAAATGACATCTGGCCTAGGAGAAGCTTTCTGGGTGGCTCATTTAAGGAGGGTTTCTCTCCCCTCCTGGGCTGTAAATTGAATCATGGCAGGACCTATATTTTCTGTCATCTCTCCCATCCCCAAAACAAAACAAGCCATAACAGCAAACATCCCCTGACCCTCATGTTTCTGACACAGCTTTCTCCCCATCTGGACACCTAGGCTTGAGAAAGAATTGTTTATGTTCCCCATCCCGGTCCCCATGCTTACAAATGACTCTACCTGCTGCCATCTAGACACCTCACTATTCTACTACAAAGGCCACTACTGATTTCTTGGTTAGTAAGTATTTTTTTTTGAGACAGGGTCTTGCTCTGTCACCTAGGCTGGAGTGCAGTGCATGATGTCAGCTCACTTCAGCCTTGACCTCCGAGGCTCGAGCAATCGTCCCACCTCAGCCTTCCAAGCAGCTGGGACTATAGGCGTGCACCACCATACCTGACTAATTTTGTTTATTTTTTTGTAGAGATGAGGTCTCTGTATGTTGCCCAGGCTGGTCTGGAACTCCTGAGCTCAAGCTGTTGTCCTGCGCTGGCCTCTCAAAGTGCTGGGATCACAGACATGAATGAGCTGCTGTGCCTGGCCTTAGTCTTAACAGATATGTTCTGTTCCTTATCTTAGCACTGGCATCTGACATTATTGGTTACTCCTTTCTTTCTGAAACTTGTTCCTTCCTTTGCTTCTTTGAACAAACCCATCTGCCTGTTCTCTTTTTGCATGCATGTGCAAGTGTTGGTTCTTAGTTGCCTTCACTAGAAACCCTTCCCCTGCATTTTCTAAATCTTGCCAGGTGATACTGGCAGAAAATAGTCTTGTGGGATATGGTGAGGCTTCTCTTCAAATAACTGGATCAATCTTTTATTCTTTAATTCATAGTACCCCCCTGCCTCCTTTTGTCCTTTTTCCCTTTTTGCCTTTGTTAGATGCCCAGGCACGCCACAGTACCAGGCGTTATCAGTACCAGCTCACATTCCTTTCCTTATTTGGAAAGAGGACTTTCTAGCTTGTTACAGACACCCCTTCCCCTTTCCTCTCCACTTTCTTTTACGTGCCCACCTTATCTAAAAAAATCAAATGTTTAGCCAACTGGGATTAGTTTAGATTGTATGACCTGACCCCAGCCAATGGGGAAAGAGTACAGAGGCAGGACTTGCATCAGGAATAAAGGCTCTCATGCCCCTTTGTTCAGGTGTGCTCTCATGGCGACTGGCCAAGGAGGCACCCCTCTGCAGAAGTAAAATTGCTTTGTTAAGAATCCTTTGTTTGAGTGTTCAATTTCCTTAGGATTTTGAGCATTATTCCTAACAGACTGAACTGAGTTAAATCCTGATTTGGTGAATGTTGTGTAACCTTGCAGAAATTATACAACTTCTCTCTCAGTTTCTTCTTCTGTGAAATGGAAGTTTTACCCATGCTGCAGGGTTATGGCGAAAGTGAGTGATGATGCATGTAAAGCACCAACACATCAGAGCTCTCAGTCTTCTGTAGCTCCACCCTTCCTGATAGCAGAGACCATATTTTAAAGATAGGACATTCTGATGCAGCTGTTTTGATGCCGGCATTTTGATAAAATGCCAGCCAAATATCTTGGTGTCTAAATTGGCCTATCAAAATATCCTTATTGAGTGTTTTTTATTAGTTGAGCTGTAATTCACATACCATAAAATTTACCCTTTCTTTTTTTTTTTTTTTTTTTTCTGAGACAGAGTCTTGCTGTGTCGCTTAGGCTGGAGTGCAATGGCACAATCTCGGCTTACTGCAAGCTCTGTCTCCCGGGTTCACGCCATTCTCCTGCCTCAGCCTCCCGAGTAGCTGGAACTACAGGCACCCGCCACCTCGCCTGGCTAATTTTTTGTATTTTTAGTAGAGACGGGATTTCACTATGTTAGCCAGGATGGTCTCGATCTCCTGACGTCATGATCCACCTACCTCGGCCTCCCAAAGTGCTGGGATTACAGGCATGAGCCACCACGCCTGGCCAAAATTTGCCCTTTCGAAGTGTACATTTCAGTGATCCCTGGCAACCACTAGTCTTTTTTTGTTTTATGGATTTAAACTCTGGAAGTTTCATGTAAATGGAATCATATGCTTTAAGCCTTTTTGTGTCTCTTTCACTTAGTATAATGTTTTTAATGTTCATCCATGAATCAGTATTTTATTTCTTTTGATGGCTGAATAATATTCTGTTGTATGGATTTAAAACAATTTGTTTATCCATACATTAGTTGGTGGACATTTTGGTTGTTTCACTTTTAGCCAACTATCATTAATGCTGCTATGAAAATTTGTGTCACTAATCTTTTCTTATGCAGTATCTAATCTACTCTTCATCCTTTCAGTGTATTTTTCATCTCAGACACTGGCATTTTTTTCTCTACAGTTCTTATTTAGGTCCTTTTTATGTTCCTTGTCTTACTTGACATGTTAAGTTATTCCTCTAGCTTCTTAAACATATGAAATATCCTTATAATAACTGTTTAACTGTCCCCGTCTAGTAATTCTATCAACTGTGTCATTTCTTGGTCAGTTTCAATTGATTGCATCTTCTCATTATGGGTTGTATAACCCTGCTTGTTTTTATCCCAGAGGATGTTTTTTTAGATGACAGGCATTGTGAATTTTTCCTTTGTGAGTATTGGATGTATGTTTATTGCCATATAATTTTTTGAGATAGGGTCTCACTCTCCTGCCCGTCACTGCAGTGGCAAGATAATGGCTCACTGCAGCCTCAACTTCCCTGGCTCAAACGATCCTCCCACATCAGTCTCCCAAGTAACTAGGACTATAGGCATGTACCACCACCCTTGGCTAATTTTTTAAGGTTTTTGTAGAGACAAGGTCTTACTGTATTGCCCAGGCTGATCTCAAACCCCTGGTTCAAGCAGTCCCCTTGCCTCAGCCTTCCAAAGTTCTGGGATTACAGGCACACACCCCTGCACACAGCTAATTTTTGTATTTTTTTATAGTGGTGGGGTCTTGCTGTGTTGCTCAGACTGTCTTGCTGTGTTGCTGTAAATCCTGGGCTCAAGCAGTCCACGTGCCTCAGCCTCCCAAAGTGCTGGGATTGCAGGCATGAGCCATCATGCTTAGCCCCCATAGTATTCTTGAGCTTTTTTCTGGAGTAAAGTTATATCACTGGGGAAGAGTCTGATCATTCTGGGTTTTGCTTTTCAGCCTTATTAGGCATGTGCTGATCAGCAGTTCTTTCAAAAACATGTACTGTCTGACCCATTAAGAAAAAGAGTGTTGACCCTCTCTTTGCATATTGTCAGGTTACTATTCAGAATGGTGCCATTTAGGCTGAAAAAGCAAATGGCAGATTTTGCAACTCTTTGGCCAGTGAGAGTCTAAATATGAAAGACAAGGTGAATTTAAATTTTATTAATTGATTCTACTGAAATCTATTCACAAGGACATCCTTTTGTTTGTTTGTTATTTTTCTGAAGAGCTGTCCCAACATAAGCCATTGGGGAGCGTGCTGGAGTACTAGTGCCAGGGACGCTCCCGTGAGGCCCTTAGGATAGTGGGGTGCTGTAGAGCTTAGGCAGGCTGAAGTTTATCCAACTCTGAAAGGCTGGCAGGATCACAGCTGTGGAGCTGTCAGTCATATGCCAAACATCATCTGAACGAACTCAGCCCCTTTGGCTGAGAGGTTTAGCAATGAAACTAGAGATTGACCATTAAAGGAATCTCGAGGACTGTTCTCCTCTCTCGTTCCAAGACTCCTTAAGGTTTTCTCCTTGAGGTGATTTTAAGAGAGTGGAACTAAGAAATCTTTCAAATGCAGAAAACACCTAAAGAGGATGCCTTCAGCTGCGGGTCTCAGGACAAGTCAGTGGAACCCACAGAGCAGGAGGCTCGCCCTGCAGGGCAGAACTGGGAATCCCACGTTAGAGCAATGGGGCTGAGTAGATGCACAGGAGGCAGGAGTATCCACAGCCCTTGTGCTCCCTACCACAGAGCAGCAGGGAGGCAGCAGAATGAGATAACCTGCATCTTTACAATAGTCAGCCAGTGAGTGTGGTGTCAGGAGACTCTAAAATACAAGCAGCTCCGCAGCTGCCAACTTCATTTGTCTGGAGAGAAGCCCAGGTTGAAAAAGAGTCTGCGCCTCACACATACCTCAGGTCCTAAGGAGCTTCCCTGTGAGTAGCGAGATTTCCTGCCAACGTGGAACCCGGCTCTAGCCCTTCCTGCATGAACCTCATGCAAACAGCTGGACAGGAAGAACTGCCCTCTGAGAAGATGAGTAAGGGTCAGAGTCTCCACCTCCCCATGCCCCTTTCTCTCCTTACCTACACACAACTGCTAGGCCCCGGATTCAAGAGCCTGGGTCCCTAGGAAACCCAAAAAGTGTTTTCCTTTTCTGTTTCTCTCGCTTTCTCTTATATACTTTTATTACCATAAAATGTTAGGGAACTAGATACCCAATCAGTTTTACCTGTTATGGTCAAAATGAAGTACAGAGACTGGAACTCCCCCTTATGCAAATCCTAGGGCCTGCATGGACTCATCTCAACAGAGACATTTAAGAAGCTTATTCCAGCCACCAAGAGAAAATAAGATATTCCAATCCACACCTGGTTCTTACAGAGCAAGTGACCCCATCCTCACCACTCCAAACTCTCACTTTCCTTTTCTCTCCTCATATCTCCTATCCTGTATCTTTTCTGGAGCCCATCTCTTTCTCCCTGATTCTCAAATATGCCCCAGGGGTGCTCTCACTCTCCCTTGGCATCCACCTCAGTCACAACCATCAGCATCATCTTACCCTCTCTTCACACCCAGCTTCACCACCACTGAACACAGGGTAACTGCCTGATCTTTCACTTTGGTTCTACCCGTGTCCTGTGTTCCTGCAGAGAAGGACAGGGAAGCTCTGGACTTTCTGCCTCATGTCTTGAAAAGCTTTGAGAATATGCCATGTTGGTTTCCACTGGACTCTCAGCTCATCTCATAGGACGAGGTCTTCCTGTCTAGCTGTTTGCACAAGTAGTACGTTCCAGGCAGAAGAAACAACACACACAAAAGCCTTGAGGTGGGAATGAGCCTGGTGTGGTCAGAGAACAGGAATAAAGCCAGTGTGGGTGGAGTAAGTGAGAGGAGAAGAGTGAGAGAGGAAGTAAGGAGGTGGGTGATGTACAGATCACATGGGGCCTCAAGGCCCGGGTTAGAAGTTTGGATATTAATTCCAAAACCCCACAAAAGTTTTAAACATCATCTGATTTATGTTTTTACAAAAATTATCCTGGGTAGTCTCTGTAGAATAGGAGAGGTAATTGCAGAAGCAGACAGGTCAGTTGTGAGCGGTTAGAGTTTACAGATTAGAGTTACTGTCAGGACAGCTGGGAGGATGGAAGGAGAAAGGGATGAAATTGTTGGGATACATTTTGGAGACAGAGCCAATAGGATTGGACTCTGAGCACGGGTGATGGGGAAAGAGAGGAACCAATCATGACTGTTAGAATTTTGGCTTGAGCCACTGGAAGGATGGTGATGTTATTTATTCATGTAGGCTGACTAACCAGGTCAACTGGGGAGGGACTAGGCCTGTGCAGAAATATGGAGAGCTCCCTTTTGGGAATTCTTGTGGAGTTTTCACAGAGGTAATTATGAGTCAGGGGTTCTTGAAGAGGTCAGGGCTGGAGATTGAAATCTGCGGCTCACTAGATGTCAAGGCAGAGGACTGCGTCTAGGGAAAAGGTGCCCCAAGATGGGCCCCTACAACATTCTGACATTTAAAGATCTGGCAAAGAAGGCTCAGCAGCAACAGCTAGTGTAGAGGGTGGAAAACCAGAAGAATGTGGTGTCCCAGAAGCCACAAGAAGGAAGTGCCTCAAAGAAGCAAAAAATGGTCAATAATTTTGAATGCCACTGGGCAGTTGGAGGGAGAGAAAGGATCAGTGAATTTGGCAACATGGAAGACATTGATTCTCTTTACGAGAACACTTTAAGTGGAGTCATGGAGACCAATCCTCATTAGCCAGAGAGAGGGAAGTTGACACCCAAGTGTAGCCAACTCAAGCTTATGAAATATAAGTGGCAAATAGCAAAAATGGCCAGACAAGACTTGCAGCTCTTTCATGATTCAGGGAACGAGAATGATTCTGTTATGGTCAGCGTTTCTGAAAACCACTTAACAATAATTTGACAACACTCACATGCAGAACTTCCTTGAAAGTTGCCTCTCTACTGACCTTGGCCCAAATAGACACAGCACTGTCAGCTGTCCCCATATGTGTTTGAGGTCACAAAAAAAGTCTATTAACTTCACAAGTAATTGATACTTTAATTTTATTGCTGTCATTTTACAAAATATTATCTGCCGTCATTTTGCAGCCTGTTTGCTCAGCTTTTTTCTTAGAAAATCAAAACAGGCCTGGCACAGTGGCTTACGCCTGTAATCCCAGCACTTTGGGAGGGTGAGGCAGGCAGATCACCTGAGGTCAGGAGTTCGAGACCAGCCTGGCCAACATGGCAAAAACCCGTCTCTCTGAAAATACAAAAATTAGCCAGGCACAGTGGCAGGCACCTGTAATCCCAGCTACTTGCAAGTCTGAGACACAGGAATCACTTGAACCTGTGAGGTGGAGGTTGCAGTGAGCTGAGATCACACCACTGCGTGCTAGCCTGAGCAAAAAAAAAAAAAGAAAAGGAAAAGAAAAAGAAAATCAAAACAGCTAGCAGCTAGAGGATATCCTAAAGAAGCCAAGGCAATGAAAATGGTCCAGGCAAATGGACAAAGCCTTTGAATGGCTTACTGCAAGAAATTTCAGAGGATAAATAGAAGTTAAGTAAGCTATTGTCCCAAACAATGAAAGATGCCTATTGTAAGGCTGTGGGGAGAAGACTTACTCTGACATGCCTCAGGGAAAGTAATGACTTTTTTAAAGGCTGAACTTGTATACAGAATTATTTTGACAACCTAAGTATAATAATGATGATTGATATAGTGCTGTATCCCCACCCAAATCTCACCTTGAGTTGTAGTTCCCATAATCCCCATGTGTTGTGGGGAGGGACCAGGTGGAGATAATTGAATCATGGGGGTGGTTTTCTCATCCTGTTCTTGTGATAGTGAGTTACTTCTCATGAGATCTGATGGTTTGATAAAGGGCTTCCCCCTTCACTGGGCACTCATTCTCTCTCCTGCTGCTCTGTGAAGAGGTACCTTCCTTCATGATTGTAAGTTTACTGGCCTCCCCAGCCATGCAGAACTGTGAGTCAATTGAACATTTTTCTTTATAAATTACCCAGTCTTGGATAATTTATTCTTCATAGCAGCGTGAGAATGAACTAATACAATGACAATGATATTAGTGTATCATTATAAATACAATGAAGATAACTAATGTGACTATTCAGAGTTATTATTATATGTATTTTACATAATCTGTCAACAAGCCTGTGAGATTGCCCTTTTGTTTTCTTCACAGATAAGGACGTTGCTTTACAGATGAGGCTCAGGGTAACTAAGTAACATTGACAAGATCACAAGTCTAATAATTCAGAGTAGTAGTACCCAAGTGGAGATCCCTGTGGGCACTAATTCATGTTGTTTATCAGCAAGATGACAGAGCATTGCCATTTAGGTGCAACTGGAAGGCCCAGTTCATGGTGTCCCCTTGGGCAAAGAGGAAGGTTCCAGTTTGGGAAGGTTTGCAAGTAAAGGTCAAACCTAGCTGAATTAATAAGACCTTTCCATAATCCCCTAAATTTCCCTTTTGCCCCTTCCTAGACAATTCACAATCCTACTACCTTTTCCAGGTGAATACTCATCTGCTTTTTGATGCTATAAATTATATCATATTTTCTAGACTTTTGTATAAATGGGATCATACAGTATGTACTGTTTTTGTATCTGGTGTCTGTCACTCATCATCATGTTTTTGAGATCCACTCATGTTATTACATGCATTTGTAGTTCATTCCTTTTATTGCCGAGTATTGTATGGATGTATATACCACAATTCGATCATCTGTTCACCTGTTGATAGACATTTGGGTTATTTTCAGTTTTTGGCTCTAACAAATGAAGGTGCTATGAATGTTCATGTACAAGTCTTTCTGTGGGCATATGGTTTCACTTCTCTTGGACAAATACCCGGGAATGGAACTGCTGGGCTATACAGTAAGTGTATGTTTAATTTTATATGAAACTTCCAAAATATTTTTCAAAGCAGTTTTCCTATCTTACAGTCCCATGAGCAATCTATGAAAGTTACAGTGGCTTCACAGGCTCACCAGTGTCTGAAATTGTTAGTCTTTTTAATGTTAGCCATTCCAGTGGGCATGTGGCAATATCTCATTTTAGTTTTAATTTGCATTTCTCTGATAATGAATGACGTTGAACAGCTTTTTTTGTGTTTATTTGTATTCATATATCTTCTTTGGTGAAGTGTGTGTTCAAATCCTTTGATCATTTAAAAAATCTGTTGTTTTTTTCCCAAGTATTATTTAGCTGTAAGGGATATTTATATATTCTAAATACAAGTTTTTGTTTAGATATATCTTTTGAAAATGTTTCCATCTGGTGTTTGTCTTGATTTTTCATTACTTAACAGTGTCTTTCAAAGAGTAGACTTTTAATTTTGATAAATTCCAGTTTTCATGTACCTTACTTAAATAAGGTGCCTCGACTAGGCAAATTCAAATTTAGAGATAGGAATTAGGTTAGCAGTTGCCATGGCTGGAGAGACAGGGGGAGTTGTGTTATGGGGTACAGAACGTCAGTTTTGCAAGATGAAAAAGTCCTGGATTAATTTCACAACAGTGTAAATATACTTAACACTATTGAACTATATAATTAGAAATTATTAAGCTGATAACTTTTATGACACCTGAATTTTACCACAATCAAAAAAATTCCAAGGTATTTTATGTTTTCCTATGCTACTGCCAATATTTAAAATATTTTAATTTCTAGGTACACCTTATGGATCTAGGATGTGTATTTTTGTTATCTTTCAATTGAGAAGATTTTCTAATTTCTCTCATGACTTATTTGGCCCAGAGTCTATTTAGTATTATGTTGCTTAATTCCTCCAAATTTGGGGATTTCTTAGATACCCTTCTGTTGATTTTTGGTTTCATTCTATATGTTCAGGGAACATGCTTTGTTTAATATGAATCTTTATCAGCTTATTGTGGCTTCTATTTTATACTCACAAGTATGGTCTGTGCTTATGTTTGGTATACTGATTGATAAATGTCAATTAGGTCCAGTTGATTGATAGCATTATTGCAGTCCTTTATGTTTTTATTATTTTTTAAAAAATTTGTTCTATCAGTTACTTACAGAAGAATGGTAAAATTTCTAGATGGAAATTTGGATTTAAAACACTATTTCAGTAATACCAATTTTTGCTTCACATTTTAAAGCTCTATTATTAGGTACATAAACTCATTTGGGATTTTGATGTCTTCTTACTGAATTTACCCCCTTTCATTATGAAATATGCATCTTTATTCGTGGTAATATTCCTTATTCAGAAAACCAATTTCCTATGATATTAATATAGTACTCTAGCTTTTTGCCTTTAATTTTAATTTTCTAACTTTTATTTTAGGTTCAGGGGTACATGAGCAGCTTTGTTATATAGGTAAATTGTGTGTGGTTTGGTGTACAGATTATTTCATCGCCCAGGTGATAAACACTGTAGCCTATGGGTAGTTTTTCGATCATCACCCTCCTCCCACCTTCTACCCTCAAGTAGGCCCTAGCGTCTGTTCTCTTCTTTGTTTCAATATGTACTCAATATCTAGCTTTCCCTTATAGATGAGAACATGCTGTGTTTGGTTATCTGTTCCTGCAAAGGAAATGATCTCGTTCTTTTTTATGGCTGTATAGTATTCCATATGTATTCCCTTTTCTCTGCAACCTCACCAGCATCTCTTACTTTTTGACTTTTTAGTAATAGCCATTCTAACTGGTGTGAGATGGTAGTTCATTGTGGTTTTCATTTTCATTTATTTAATGATTAGTAATGTTGGGCATTTTTTCATGGATTTGTTGGCTGTGTGTATGTCTTCTTTTGAAAAGTATCTGTTAATGTCTTTTGCCCACTTTTAAATGGGATTGCTTGTTTTTTTTTCTTTTGAATTTGTTTAACCTCCTTATAGATTCTGGATATTAGACCTTTTTAGGATGCATAGTTTGCAAATATTTTCTCTTATTTGGTATTGTCTGTTTACTCTGTTGATAGTTTCTTTTGCTGTGCAGAAGTTCTTTAGTTTAATTAAGTCTCATTTGTCAATTTTGGTTTTTGTTGCAATTGCTTTTGGTGTTTTTGAAATGAAATCTTTTCCAGGTCCTATGTCCAGAATGGCATTTCCTCCTATGTTCAGAATGGCATTTCCTAAGTTATCTTCAAGGGTTTTTATAGTTTTAAATATTACATTTAAGTCTTTAATACATCTTGAGTTGATTTTTGTATGTGGTGTAAGGAAGGGATTCAGTTTCCATCTTCTGCATATGATTAGCCAGTTACCCCAGCACCATTTATTGAATAAGGACTCTCCCCTGTTGCTTGTTTTTGTTGACTTTGTTTTTCCTCCTCAATTTTTTGGAATAGTTTCAGTAGAAATGGTACCTATTCTTATTTATACATTGGTTAGAATTCGGCTATGAATGCATTTGGTCCTGGGTCTTTTTCAGTTGGTAAGCTTTTTATTACTGATTTGATTTCAGAACCTGTTATTCATATGTTCAGGGATTGAATTTCTTCCTGGTTCAATCTCAGGACGTTGTGTGTTTCTAGGACTTTATCCATTTCATCTAGGTTTTCTAGTTTGTAAGGGGTTTTGTATTTCTGTGGGGCCAGTGGTAATGTCCCTTTTATCATTTCTTGTTGTGTTTATTTGCATCGTCTCTCTTTTTTATTAATCTAGCTAGTGGTCTATCCATGTTGTTTATTCTTTCAAAAAATAAACTCTTGGATTCATTAATATTTTGTATTAATGTTTTACACATCTCAGTTTCCTTCAGTTCACCTTGGATTTTGGTTATTTCTTGTCTTCTGCTAGCTTTGGGGTTGTTTGGTCTTGTTTCTGTAGTTCCTCTAGGTGTGATGTTAGGTTGTAATTTGATATCTTTCCAACTTTTATGTGGGTCTTTAGCACTGTACATTTCCCTAACACTGCTTTAGTTATGTCCTAGAGATTCTGGTATGTTGTATTTTGTTCTTGTTAGTTTCAAAGAATTTCTTGATATCTGCCTTAATTTCATTGTTTACCTAGAAGTCATTCAGGGGTAGGTGGTTTAATTTCCATGTAATTGTATGGTTTTGAGCTTAGTATTGACTTCTGTCTTTATTGTGCTGTGGCCCAAGAGTGTGTTTGTTATGATTTTGGTTTTTAAAAATTTGCTGAAGATTGTTACATGGCTGATTGTGTGGTCGATTTTAGAGTATATGCCATGTGCAGAAGAGAAGATTGTATGTTGTGTTTTTAGTTAGAGAGTTTGGTAGATATATGTTAGGCCCATTTGGTCAAATAATTGAGTTCAGGTTCTGAAAATCTTTGTTAGTTTTCTGCCTCGATGATCTGTCTAATACTATTGGTGGGGTATTTAAGTCTCCCACTATTATCCTGTGGTTACCTAAATCTCTTCATAGGTCTCTAAAAACTTGCTCTATGAATCTGGATGTTCCTGTGTTTGGTGCATATGTATTTAGGATAGTTAGGTCTTCTCATTGAACTGAATCCTCTACCATTATGTAATGACCTTCTTTTTCTGTTTTTGATCATTGTTGGCTTAAAGTCTGTTTTGCCTGAAATTAGAATAGCAATCTCTGCTTTTTCCTGTGTTTTGTTTGCTTGGTAGATATGTCTTCCTCTCTTTACTTTGAGCCTGTGGATTTCATTACATCTGAAATGGGTCTCTTGTAGACAGCATACAGTCAGGTTTTGGTCCTTTATCTAGCTTGCCATTCTGTGTATTTTAATTGGGGTTTTTAGCCCATTTACCTTCAAAATTAATATTGTTATGTGCAGGTTTGAGCCTGTATTTGTGGTGTTAGTTGATTATTATTATGCAGAATTGATTGTGTGGTTGTTTTATATTGTCAATGGTCTATGTACTTTAGTGTGTTTTTGTGGTGGCCAGCAATGGTGTTTCCATATGTAGCACTCCCTTAAGGACCTCTTATCTAGTGGTAACAAATTCCCTTTGCATTTGCTTGCCTGGAAAGGATTTTATTTCTTCTTTGCTTATGAAACTTAGTTTGACTGGATATAAAATTCTTGGCTGGAATTTATTTTCTTTATGAATTTTGAATATAGGCCCCCAGTCTCTTCTGGCTTGTAGGGTTTCTGCTGAAAGTTCTGCTGTTAGCCTAATGGGGTGAGCTTCTTTTTTTCTCTAGCTGCCTTTAACATTTTGTTTTTCATTTTGACTCTGGAGAATTTGATGACTATGTGTCTTAGGGATGGTCATCTTGTATAGTGTCTTAAAGGGTTCTCTGAATTTCCTGAATTTGAATATTGGCCTCTCTACTGAGGTTGGGGAGATGTTCATGGGTGATATCCTCAAATATGTTTTCCAAATTGCTTGTTTACTCTCTCTTTCTTTCAGGGACACCAGTGAGTTATAGATTTGGTCTCTTTACACAGTTTCACATTTCTTGGAGGTTTTGTTCATTCTTCCTTATTGTTTTCTTTTTATTTTTGTCTGACTGAGTTATTTTGGAGAACCGGTCTTTGAACTCTGAGATTCTTTTCTCAGCCGGGTTCTTTTTTTTTTTTTAATTTTTTTTTTTTTGTATTATACTTTAAGTTTTAGGGTACATTGTATGTGCCATGTTGGTGTGCTGCACCCAGTAACTCGTCATTTAACATAAGATATATCTCTAAATGCTATCCCTCCCCCCTCCCCCTACCCCACAACAGGCCCCGGTGTGTGATGTTCCCCTTCCTGTGTCCATGTGTTCTCATTGTTCAATTCCCACCTATGAGTGAGAACATGCGGTGTTTGGTTTTTTGTCCTTACGATAGTTTGCATTGATTCTGCTGTTAATACTTCTGGTTATATTATGAAATTCTTGAAGTGAATTTTTAAGCTTTATCGGTTCACTTTGGTTCTTTCTTAAAATGGCCATTTCATCTTTTATTTCCTATATTGATTTATTGTATTCTTTAGAGTCCTGGGATTGGTTTCAACTTTTTCCCAAATCTTGACAATCTTCGTTCCTGTCCATATTCTGAATTCTATTCCTGTCATTTCAGCCTTCTCAGCCTGGTTAAGAATCATTACAGGGAAACTAGTGCTGCTGTTTAAAGGTAAGAAGACACTCTGGCTTTTCGAATTGCCAGAGTTCTTGCACTGGTTCTTTCTCATCTGTGTGGGCTGATTTTCCTTCAGTCTTTGAAGTTGCTATTCTTTGGATTTTTTTTTTTTTTTGCTTTTATCTTCTTTGATGCCTTTGGGTGTTTGATTATGGCATAAGGTGGATTTAGTCAACTGGCTTCAATTCTAGTTTGCTCCTACGTCTTGCAGGAGCCCCTTCCAATTGCTGTCTCCATGACCACATTTCTGGTCGACAAGGCTCCCTGATGCAGGAGTCACTGTTGGCAGACAGGCCATATCCTTACCAAATCAGCCCTAATCTACTCTCTGAGTGCTTCCTGGTAGAATGTAAGGTTGCATCTGCCCACAGAGTTCAGGCAGAAGTGGGACTGCTTGGCTGGAAGCTCTAGCAGGTGTGGCCTATCTGGCTATGAGAGGCGAGGGTGGGTGAAGTTGCCTGCCATGCCATCCAGGTGTTTCCAAGGCAATAGGAGGCTGTGCCACTTGGCAAATTCAGGTAGAAGTAGGACTATTGGGCTGAAAGTGCTAGCAGTCATGGCATGCCTGGCTATGAGAGTTGGGGTCGGGTGGAGTCATCAACTCTGCTGTCCTAGCATTTCCTGGGAAAACAGGAGGCCATGCCTGCTGGCTAAGTTCAGACAGAAGCGGGACCGTTTGTCTGTAAGCTCTAGCATGTGTTGCCCATCCAGCTACCACTGGCAAGGGTGGGGTTGCTTACTTTGCCATCTGGTGGCTTCCTGGAACAACAGGAGGGCTGTGCCTGCCAGCTGAGTTTCCACAGAAGCAGCACTCCTGGGCCAGAAGCTCTAGCAGGCATTGCCTGCCTGGCTCCCAGTGGCAGGGATGGGTTGGGTCACCTATCCTGCCATTCGGGTGCTTCCTGGAACAACAGGAGGCTGCAGCTGCCAGCCAAGTTCAGGCCAAAGCAGGACTGCTGGGCTGGAAGCTGGTGCTGAGCTTTGTCTGGCAAGGGGGTGAAGCAGTCTTACTTCTCCCAAGCACCATGACTGTGGCCTCTATAGGGGTACGGTGCTGGTGCTAGTCTTCTCTGGGGACCAAGGCTTGTGGAGGTCCCCTTGGACTTGGGAGTTGCCCCACAAAATGTCCAGGTGGCTCTCTGCCTCAATTTAGAAGCATAGGGGTGGGGCGGGGTGTCAAGGGGATTCTTCTGTTCCCAGTTTTCTCCAGTTCCCTGTGGAGAGTGTGAATCCCCAGGGGGCTCTCACTCACTCACTCTTTCCCAAGTTGCTGGTTTTTTGCAAGTCAGAGAGGCTCTCTTGGCTCCATGTTGAGCCCAGAGAAGCTGGTACCCAGCTTCACCCCTCTCCGCTGTCTGTGTCCACCTGCTGCCTTGGTGGATCCCAGTGTGGTTTCTCCTAGCCCTTCTTTTTTTTTTTTTTTTTTTTTTTTTTTACTATTTACTTGGTAAATCACTTTCCAGTCTTTTACTTTTAATCTGTTTGTATTTTTCTATTTAAAATGGGCTTTAAAAATCTAATACTCCAATTTCTGCCTTTTAATTTTAGACTATTTATATTTAATGAAATTATCAGTATGGTTTTAATATGCCATCTTGTTATTTGTTTTCTATTTGACCTGTTTCTTCATTCTTTTTATCCCCTTTCACTTCTTTCATTTGGATTAGTTGACTTTTTTTTTTTTTTTTTGAGACAAAGTCTCGCTGTGTCGCCCAGGCTGGAGTGCAGTAGTGTGATCTCGGCAAGATCACTTGTGATCACTGCAAGCTCCGCTTCCTGGGTTCAAGTGATTCTCCTGCCTCAGCCTCCTGAGTAGCTGGGACTACATGTGCCCGCCACCACGCCTGGCTAATTTTTGTATTTTTAGTAGAGACAGGGTTTCACCATGTTGGCTAGGCTGGTCTCAAACTCCTGACCTCAAGTGATCAGCCTCCCAAAGTGCTGGGATTACAGACTTGAGCCACTGCGCCCAGCCATGTTTCTTCTTATTTCTAGTAATTTTGATTGGATGTTGGACATTGTGAATTTTACCTTGTTTGATACTGTATATTGTTCTATTTCCTTAAAGATTATTGAACTAATTCTGGCAGGTAGTTTAGTTACTTTTCAATTAGTTTGATTCTTTCAAGGCTTAAAGTTCTTTTAGAATATCTATAAAGTAACCTTTCTTCTAGAGCTGATTTCTGAAGTCTCTGTTGAGTACCTGTGTATTCAACAAGATGTCTCCATTTTGGCTGTAGTGAAGTGGAACAGTTATCAGCCTGTGTGAGTTCTGGGAATTGTTTATCTTACAGCTGCCCCGTAGTTGTTCTTTCCTCAAAAGTTGTTCTTACTCAGTCTTATGGGGTTTTGTTAAATTATGCATGCAGATTGATATTCATCCAAAGGGTTAATGGGACTCTAATGCAGGTTTTTGGATATTTTGTGTTCATGTCTCCCTCCTCTCTGTCCCATACATTCTAGCTGCCTTGACCTCCCCAAACTTTGGTCTCTGTATCTTCAACTTACCATGATGGACAGCTTCTATTTGAGTTTCTCCATCCTGTGCTGTGGCCAGGAAACTTCCTTTAGGCAGAGAGATAGGACGACTTGATACACCTTGTTTGTTTTCCTTCCCTGAGGATCATAGCCCTTTGCTGGCTATTGTATACTTTCTGAAAATGTTAGCTTCATATATTTTGTTTGTTTTTTAACTGTTTATGGCTATTTCCATATAAGTTAATTCTTCATGTGTGAACTTTCTCTTACATATTCATCAAAGGTTATTAGCATCAGATAGTTTTTGTTGTAGCTGAAAGAAACTTTAACTTTTGTGTTTATACTTTTAGTTCCAGGCTATTTTTTATGATTGTTTTACGTTGTTACTGTTTGAAGAATGCTTTAGTTTTTGAGATAGGGTCTCCCTCTGTTGCTTAGACTGGAGTGCAATGATACGATCTTGACTCACGCTAACCTCTGCCTCCAGGGTTCAAGCAATTGTCGTGCCTCAGCCTCCCATGTAGCTGGGACCTCAGGTGCGCATCATCATGCCTGGCTAATTTTTGTATTTTTTGGTAGAGACAGGGTTTCACCATGTTGGGCAGGCTGGTCTTGAACTCCTGAATTCAAGAGACCCACCCGCCTCGGCCTCCCAAAGTGCTGGGATTACGGGTGTGAGCCACCATGCCCAGCCTCCAGAATGCTTTAAAAACATGTTAGTATGTGGTTGTATTTGTTTAACAGGTGTCACGTACTCACAAGGTTAGGATTCTGTGTAGGTCTTTGGTGCGAATAACTTCTGTGAGAATAACTTTGGCTATTCTCATATCTTTATTTTACATGGTCACTCAAAGATCTAAGTACCATCACACTGGCAAATAAGAGCTGGAGACAGAAACAGCCCATGATGCTGTGCCCTGAAATTTAGCATTTACATATTTCCAACCTCAAGTGATTTTCTTTATTCTGAAACCTAAGACCTGGTTTGATATGTAAATTACACTCCATTTTTTTTTCAGTTCTCAGATAGGAAACCTCTTAGATTAATAACAGGCCAGTATGCTGTGACTTAGATATTGGGAATAATTTCTGGTGTTTCCCTCCTATGTTGATTCTGTAAGTATCACTAGGTTTACTGTGGTCTTAAAGCGGCCTAAAAGAACTGGACATGCAAGAAATACATGCTAGTCTACAGTGAGGATCTTCCTAGTGTTTCTGTGTCATAAATGAATGATATTTCCTAAGACCCTTTGAGTCTTACAGATCTTGATGTGACTGTATCTTCTGGAGAATAAAAGAATCTAAGCACTTCATTACATCTTACATCATTTTCGTGTTTTTGAATCCAGTGTTCTTTGACTTCGTAACCATGCTTAAAACTTTGAGTTTGGACTGTCATCAGGCCTGGGTATGAAACACAAGATCTTGTTTGAGTGCTCAAAATACAGCAGAACTATTACCTCCCTTTAGGTGAGCATGAAATTTTTATTAGTGAAACCTAAGATCATGTATTTTAAAAATTTGTTGTTAGAATCCTCATTTCTAAGAATTAAAAAGGCAGTACTTTTCTACACTGCCTTTTTAGTAGATTTTTATGTGTTTCATGTTCTTTCTTCAGAAAAACCTCCCTAATGGCTTGACACATTGTATAAAAAATGTTAACCTGTACAGTGTACAGAATGTCAGGATGTAATTTGTGCATATGGTAAATACAACTAAAATAAATATACCCAGTTGTAGCTGAAAGCATTGTCTGCTTTTGTGTCAGACAATGCAACCTGAAAGAACTGTAATATTTTTTGATAGGAGCAGTTGAAGTGTCAGAATAGAAGTTTTTAAAGGAATAGTTGAGAGTATTGCATTCTATAAATAACCAGAGAAATTCAATCATGTAAGAAAAGTTGGGACAGTTTTTCTCAACATACATCCAGTTTTGTTATGAATTCTGCTTATTAAAATAAATTTTATTTTAGAGTTTGACATACTGTGTAAAGTTTCCTCTTTGGTCGTTTTTTTAAATAGGATGAATCATACCAAGTTATAACATGAAGACCATGAAATTATTAAAAAATCTTAAAGAGCAGGTAAACTTGATTGGAACAATCTAAACAAGCACAGTCGGGGCAGCCATGATGATGTTAGAAATTTATCAAAATGTACACATCTGCTCAGTATTTCTGGTATAAGAATTCTGAAAATATGACAGTTTTTTCCTCCATGACTTTTGTCTCTTTGGTAGCAAAGCATATGGTAGTTCTCAATCTTCTGATTTGTATTAGATGACTAGTTTTAATTTTTAACAAATTTAAGTGGGTGCAGTGGATGTTAACATCAGATGGGTGCCCTTCAGACAGCAGGAGGGGCTTCTCCACCTCTTCACATTCTAGCAGAGCTCAGTGATAGAAAGCATGAGGCCTGGGGACGCATTGATTCATTCTGTTAACCTGCTCCTAGCACTGGCTCTGCACAGAGCACTGGGATGTGTTGTGGAAAAGTGTTATTGAAGGGGGAAGAATGTTAGCGGGCAGCTTATCCTGTATTAACGAGGGCTTCATAGAGTGGTAGCATGGGAACTGGGCCTGGAATAATTTATTAGATGGACTAAGTGAAACAGCGACGTCCATGCGGAAGGAACATGGCAGAGGCATGGAGATTTGCAGCTTCTTTAGGACACAGGGGCCAGTTTTATGGGTAGATACAGAGTGTGTGGGTTGGTTGTCACTGAAAATAAAGCCAGATGGGTAGGTTGGGGCCAGATTGTTGAGGGATTTCAGCGCCAGTCTACGTTTGGAGGTGTTTTTTTTTTTTTTTTTGACAGAATTGGGTATCTTTAGGTTTTAAAATAGAGAATTGACATAATTTTATATTTTGAAGAGACAGTTCTGAGCAGCACTGTGGATAAGTAATGTAGGGAGGCCAGTGAGGAAACTACTGTTGTAGTGTAAGCACAAGATAATAATGTTTTTACACATTGTCATGTTTTCCAGATTTTTATAATGCTATATATTGCTTTTGTGATCACAATAAATTTTTTAAACTTTTATTTTAGGTTCAGGGGTACATGTGCAGGTTTGTTATATAGGTTAGCATGTGACAGGGGTTTCTTATACAGATTATTTTGTCACCCAGGTACTAAGCCTAATATCCTACCCAATAGATATTTTTTCTGCTCCTCCCCACCCATCCCTCACCCTCAGGTAGGCTCCAGTGTCTGCTTCTCTCTTTATGTCCGTGAGTTCTAATCACTTAGCTGTCACTTGTAAGTTAGAACATGCAGTATTTGGTTTCTGTTGCTGTGTTAGTTTGCTAAGGAGAGTGACCTCTAGCTCCATCCATGTTCCTGCAAAGGACATGATCTCATTCTTTTTTATGACTGCATGGTATTCTACAATATGTATGTACCACATTTTCCTTATTCTGTCTTCCACTGATGGGCATTTAGATTGATTCCATGTCTCTGCTGTTGTGAATAGTGCTACAGTGAACATATGCATGCATGCATCTTTATGATAGAACAATTTATATTCCTTTGAGTACATACCCAGTAATGAGATTGCCGGGTTGAATGGTAGTTCTGATTTTAGCTCTTTGAGGAATCGCCACACTGCTTTCCACAGTGGTTGAGCTACTTTACATTCCTACCAACAGTGTGTATAAGTGTTTGTTTTTCTCCACAACCTTGCCAGCATCTCTTATTTTTTGACTTGTTAGTAATCGCCATTCTGACTGGTGTAAGATGGTATCTCATTGTGCTTTTGATTTGCATTTCTCTAATTGTGAGTGATACTGAGCTTTTTTTTCATAGCTTGTTGACCTCATGTATGCCTTCTTTTGAGAAGTGTCTGTTCATATCCTTTGCATGCTTTTTAATGGGGTTGTTTGTTGTTTTCTTATCAATTTGTTTCAGTTCCTTATAGATGCTAGATATTAGACCTTTGTCAGAGGCATAGTTTTCAAATATTTTATCCTGTAAATTTGTCTGTTTACCTGGGAAAAAATAAACAGACATAGTCTGTTGTCTGTTAACTCGGTTGTTAGTTTCTTCTGTGGGATTGCAGTAATTTTTAAGTTGACACTGTAGAAGTCAGGAGGAGCAGATGGAGAGGCTGTGCAGTCTCCTAGTCAGTCCTGGTGCTCTGAGTCTCACCCCAGATTCTCTATTTATTACTTAATCTATACCTCTCTTAGCCTTACTTTCTTTATCTCTAAAAATGAGAATAATAGCAGAACATAAAGCACTTGATTGTTAAAAGTACTGAATGAAAGCTCTTAGAGTAGGGCCTGGCATTCAGAATGTAATCAGCAAATTCAAACCCCACAACCTGACATGCAAAGCCCCCTGGGTCAGGTTTCCTCCCGCTTCCTCCCTTGAGCCTGTTTGTGTCTCTTTCTGTCTTCTCACTGTGCATAACCCACAGTGGCCTCAATTCAGTTCTTCAGGCATGCCACCCTCTTTCTGTCCTAAGGGCCTTTTATTTGCCACGCCTTCTAGAATGTACTTCAACACTCTTCAAGGCTGGCTCTGTCTCCTCCTTTGGGTCTCAACATAAATGTCTCTGCCTCAGAGGGACAGGATGCCCTGATCACCCTCTCTCCAGTGACCTCTTCTCAGCCAGATGCTGTCTAACACACCCTGTGTTTTCTTCACTTTCTTTATTTTCATCTATAATTTTCTTATCTTGCTTTTACACATTTATTGTCTCTCACCCCACTGCAGCATATAGTCTGTGATAACAAAGGGATTTAAAACATCAAGATCTCTTGAATAAATGTTAATAATAGCAGTGCAGTGGTAGTAGTTATTGTTGTTTTTCCTATCATTATCAAGAAGTGATTAGGTCCTGAGATGTTTTGGAGCAGGGATAGGTTTTGTTGTCTCTGTTGCAACTACTCACTTCCGATGTTATAGTGCAAAGGCAGCCACAGACAATATGTAAATGAATGACATGGCTGTGTTTCACTACAACTCTTTTTACAAAAACACGTGGCTAGTCCATGGGCTGTAGTTTGCTGAATGATCGCTGTTTTAGAGAATCACCAACCTTTGAGATGATCAGATTCATTCCTTTATTCATTCAGAGATTTTCTAAGGACCTATTATGGGCCAGATGCTGGTCTATGTATGTAGAATGCACAGATTAAATGCATAGTCCATAACTTAATGGGTATATAAAGAGATAAATCAGTAATTACATTAGGAAGAGATGAATACTAGATGGAGACGTGCAGAATGCACAGGAGGAGAGGAACCCACTAGGCTTGGGCAGAGATGGGATCTGGAAAGTTTTCTAAGCCAAGTTGTGCTGGATGTTGAAGGAAAAATACAAGTTTGCCAGGCTGAGCATGGGCAAAGGTAGAATATAGATCTGTCAAGGAGAGAGGCTGTCAATTTGGGTTATTAGGATCCCTTAAAGGGTCCAGTTACTCAGTAGGGGAACACTGGGGGATGTTTTGTAGGATTGGGGGTGGTGGAAGATAGTTAGTTGTTTGACACATGCAGAGTTTGAGGTTCCTAAGGGACATTTAGGTAGAAATTTCCAAAATGCCGAAATTGGAGCTAAGGAGAAGTCTGAGCCAAAGATACAATGTGCTGTCATTACCCCATGGATGTGAGTTGAAGCCGTGAGAATAGATGAGCAGATTCAGAGAGAGAGGGGAGGATAGAGTAAGGAGATGATCAAGAAGGGAACTTTCCATCCATATTGAAGGGGTACCTGAGGAGAGAAGCCAGCAAGAGACAGAACACTGTAGGGTGGGAGTGGGGAGACACCAGGAAAATGTAGTGTATGAGGCTAAGGAAGAGGGAGTTTCCAAGTAGAAAGTGGTCAAGACTGTCTCATAGACAAGAGGACCAGTAAAAATACAGAGAGGCTATTGGGATTGGAAATTAGGAAGCAGTTGGTGACCTAGTTTTGAATGAGCAATTTTAGTAAAATGTGGGAGTGGAAGTCACATATTAATTAGTAGGTTGAGAAGTGAATGGAAAGTGGGGAAGTGGAAGCAATGAGAATAGACGGCTGTTTCTAAAAATGTGCTGATGGAGAAAAGAGCCACGAGTGCTGACTGGAGGGGGAAGAAGGGTTGAGTTTCATTTTATGTTTCAGAGCATGGTGGGAGAGATTGGAAGGAATGTGAAATAGAAGTGCTACAGCGGCCTGTGGAGAGAAGTTGGTGAAAGGTGTGGGGGTGATAACTGTTAGACAAGGCCCTCCAGAGAACAGGAAATGAGGGATTGAGGTCACATGCAGAAGGGTGGATCCTGGAATGTAAGTGGAACACGGATTCTTCTAAGACCAAATAGGGAAAAAATAGGTGAAAAACAGAGTGGGCAAAGATTCCTGTGAGAAGAATAAAAACAATTGATTGGCATCACCTCAGTGCCACTTCACTATTTTTTACCACTGTTTAACTTAATTTTACAACTATACTATCTACCAAGGAAGTTTAAATCAAATGGGAAAATATCCCCATAAGACAAACTAGTGAATTACTGAGATGGTATGAAAAAGAAGATGGTCTTATTATAATTCCTTTGGGTCTTAATGATACCATTGACCTTGGAACTTATCTTGGAGGCTGCAAAAGAACCATTCAGTTTGTTCTGGTATTTAGTATATATCACAGTGTTACCCATTTCTACATATTATTGAAATGGACATTGGCAATGCGTATATTTTCATTGTGCATTCAGCAAACAAAATTGTCCTATCTTTGGCTTACTTTCATTGCAACTCAGCATGCCTAGTAATGTCGTGAAGAAACATTAAAAATCCAAGTTTCCTCCGTCTACACCCAGAGAGTCAGCTTCAGTGGCTCTGGAGTGTGAAGCACAGGCATAATAAATATTGCTCAATTTATTTGGAGAAACACTATATCTTTAATCAGTATTTA
This sequence comes from Pongo abelii, assembly GCF_028885655.2. NCBI lineage: Eukaryota > Metazoa > Chordata > Mammalia > Primates > Hominidae > Pongo > Pongo abelii. Next base: position 34,009,472 of record NC_071999.2, read on the forward strand.
CTGAGCACCTACTGTGCATTAAATTTCCTCAGGCACTGAAGATAGAACCATAAACCAGATAGAAGAGGTTCCACAGTCAATTATGATACCATGTAATTGACTGCTGTGATGGCAGAGTGTCTGAGATCGGAACATCGGAGATGAATTCAACCCCAAGTTGAAGTCCAGGAAGTTTATCAGGTATAGTGTAGTATGAAGGGTAAAGGATTTGAGGTGTGAAGGTGAGGAAATGGCAGGAAAGGAAGAAAGGATGCTTCAGACAGAGGGAATGGTATATGTAAAGATTGGCACAGGTAGATTGTAGAGTGTCAGGGGAAAGATGAGAAAAGGGACTGGAGAAGATTGTGACACCACTGTGAGCTGCTGAGGAGTTTGCCATTTATCCTAAGAGCAAGATGGTGCCATTCAAGGGTTTAAGCAAGGGATTGATACGATCCTCTTTCTTTTTTAGAAATTTTAGTTGGACTGAAGTTTGGAAGACAGGAGTGGAGTAGGGTGGGGTAGGAAGGATTGGACATAAAGAGACCCCTTAGGAGGCTGTTGCAGTATACCAGAAAGGACAGCCCAGCCTAGGTAGTGGGAGAGTAGGGGATGGAGAGAAGTAGATGGGTTTAAGGAGGTGGATTTAATTAAATTCCTTTATTAGTCAGGGTTTTTCGGAGAAGCAGAACCAATAGGAAATAAGACATTTAATGTAAAATATTGGCCTATGTGGTTATGGAGGCTGAGAAGTCCCATGATCTGCTGTCTGCAAGGTGGAGACCCAGGAAAGCTAGTGTTTCAGTTTGAAGGCCTGGGAGCTTGAGAGCCAATGGTATAGATTCCAGTCTGAGTCTGCAGCCTGAGAACCAGGAACATCAAAGGCAGCAAAAGATTGATGTCCTAGTTCAATCCGTCAGGTCAGGCAGAGTGTGAATGTAACCTTCCTCTACCTTTTTGCTCTTTTCAGATTGTCAACAAATTGGATGGTACCCACCCACATTGGGGAAGGCCATCTGCTTTCCTCAGTCAACCAATTCAAATGCTAATATCTTCTGAAAACACCCTCACAGACACACCCAGAAATAATGTTTAACCAGATATCTGAGTATCCCATGTCCTACTCAAGGTGACACATAAAATTAACTATGACACCTCCTGACACTGTGAGCCACATTCACATAAGAACAGTTTGAAAGGGAAAAGAATTAAGGAAGAAAAAGCAAGGAAAAGCAGCTCTAGCTCAACTCTACTGGCAAAAATCCATTACTAATTGGAAGAGATTTAGCCGAAGCGTATGGCCCTTGCAATGACCTGATTCGTCTGTAATTGTGTTTGTTTTTTAAAATGGATAGTAAAGATGAGGATGAATAATTTGGATTTTTTTTTTTGTCCTGTTACTTTTGACCTTTGGTTGATATAAAATCTCAAGGTATCTGTCCTGTTTATCATTGTATATGAGCTCCTAGCACAAAGCTTTCTTCTGGATTTTATAACAAAAAGGGGATGTATCCTATCTTCTACACTCTTCCCTTCATTATTCCAAAACCATATAAAAATCATGACTTCAAAGCATAGGCTGAGAAGGTGGAGAGTACTGAGTGATTTGGGTAGGTGGAATCTCATGCTGGAGAGAGGGGATGGAATCATGCAATAAATATTTACTGGACACCAGCTGTGCTGGGCTTTCTATCTCGGGATGGCTTTTCCTGTTTCTCCTGGTGCCTGCCTCTGAAATTTTCAATTCTGCTCTTTGTTTGCATTCTCAAATGTTCCTCTGGAACCTCTAGTCACCTTTCTCTTGGGGATTAATCCATGTGTTTCTCTTCTCTGGTTTACTTATTTGTTTTGCTGGAGTACATCCTTGGTAATTTCCTAAGAGAGAGTTCAAAGAAAGCAAACTTGCAGAATGTTTATATTTTTGAAATCATCTGTAGTCTGCATTTACTAGATTAAAAATCATTTTCTAGGTTGAAAAGAGTTTTCAACTATAGAGACTTCCAGTGTTGTTCAAAAGAAACGATAACACCAGTTGGGTAAATATTCTTTTGTAGGTGATCTGTTTTTTTTTTTTTTCCTCCTTGAAAGCTTTAGAATCTTGTCTCATCCCTGGTGTTTTAAAACTTTTTAGTGGCATTTGTGTGTGGATGTGTGTCTATGCTTGTGAGAATGTGTGTCAGAGAGAGAGAGAGGTTTATGTTGCTAAGGACTTGTTAAACTGTTGGAAACTTGTCTCTCTGTTTGAAACTTGTCTCTCCCTTCAGCTCTGGGCAATCATCTTGTGTTCTTTCTTGTTAGTTTCTACCTCTCTGTTTTCTCTTTCTTTCTGGAATTTCTGTTATTGCTTTTGGACTTCATAAAGTGATTACCCGTATCATTACCTTTTTCTGGTGTGATTTCTCTTACCTTATGTTTTCCTTCTGCATTTTAGACAATCTTACTTGACTTAATTTTCTAACCCTTCAGTTGAATTTTTGTTTTGGTATTTTTAATTCCTAAGAATGCTTTCTTGGTTTCTGATTGCTTGTTTTTTTGTTTATTTATTGATTTATTTTTTTGAGACAGAGTCTTATTCTGTCACCCAGGCTGGAGTGTAGTGGTGCTATCTCGGTTCACTGCAACCTCTGCCTCCCGGCTTCAAGCGATTCTCCTGCCTCAGCCTCCTGAGTAGCTGGGACTACAGGTGTGCACCACTATGCCTGGCTAATTTTTTTTAGTAGAGACGGGGTTTCACCATGTTGGTCAGGCTGGTCTCCAACTCCTGACTTCGTGATCCGCCCACCTCAACCTCCCAAAGTGCTGTGATTACAGGTGTGAGCCACCGCGCCCGGCATCTTGCTTGTTTCTATAGCACATTGTTCTTTATTTTATTGTTGCAATATCTTCCCAAATGTCTCTGAGGATACTAATTAGATTTTTTAAAAGATCTCTATGTTGCTTGATTTTTTTTTTTTTTTTTTTTTGAGACAGAGTCTCCCTCTGTTGCCCAGGCTGGAGTACAATTGGCATGATCTGGGCTCACTGCAACCTCTGCCTCCTGGGTTCAAGTGATTCTACTGCCTCAGCCTCCTGAGTAGCTGGGATTACAGGTGCATGCCACCATGCCCAGCTAATTTTTGGTATTTTTAGTAGAGACGGGGTTTCACCATGTTGGTCAGGCTGGTCTCGAACTCCTGACTCGTGATCTGCCCGTCTTGGCCTCCCAAAGTGCTGGGATTACAGCTTGAATTCTCTTTATATTCTTCAGGGCAGTTTTTCTTTGCTTTTTGTTTATTTGTTTTATGCTGGAAGATTTTCTCAAATTCTTTTTATTGAGTTGGATGAGCTTGAGTTAATTTGTTCAAATTCTTTAGAAGTCTGTTTCCTCCAACTCGGAGGTGTGGCAGGGGTGGGGGTAAGAGGAAAATGTATGGGTACTGGGTGCTTACCCTATGCCCAGAAGAGGAGATGGCGGGTGGGGGTATATAGTTCCTGCCTCATTTCTCAGCCCATTTCTTCCTCCATCTTCCTCCATCTTCCCTTGGATCTGCATCTTGGAGTTTCTGGGCCTCCAGGCTGGCAGGTTCTTCCTCTACTGCAGCATTGCTGTCTCATCTGCTGCAGGCTGTGAATCTCTTCCTCTGTTCATCAGTTTAGGGCCTCCATCTGTGTCCTGTTTCCAGAAATTGTGACATATCTAGCTCAGTAAGTACTTGTCTCTTTTCTCTTTTTTTGATCTAGGTTTAAATATGCAGAGTGCTTAATAGAAAGCACTCAGTAAATGTTGGTTGTTATTTTTAATTCTACCTCTTACAATTGAATTACTCTCATTTTCAAGTATCTTTGATTAGAGAGGATAAAAATATCTGTGTTCTGTCTCACCTTGTGCTGGCGGTCTCCTGTTCTCTTAAATCTAGTCAGTGTTGATGACCAGCATCTCTAAGGGTGCTTTGCAGTATTGTAAAATGAGTCCATTTCATCTGTATTATAAAAACATTATGAAAATGCATTTTAAGGGCACTCCATGGAAAAGACTTCTTATGTCATCATACTACAATTTTCTGAGTTGTTTCCTTAGGAAATAGAATACCTGCTTTAATTTTACTTCCATTTTGAAATGCTAAAGCCATTGATCAGAAAACGTGATTCAACTGAATTTGCTCACAAAAAATATTGTTTCTTTTAATTTGCTTTTGGGCCTCTGATGTTTCTCCTGAAAATCACTGTTATGAAGGATCCAGGGGCTTTAGCAATCCATATTTATAACAACAGTTTAGTAGCATTAGTAGATTTAGAATCAGTTAAAAATCATTGACCAACTCTTCTAATTCTGAAAGATATTAGTACAAGGTCACTCAGTATTTGACATATCTTTTCAAACAGTGTCTGTTTATAAGCAGATCTGTCCAGCCACAAAGCCTGACATTTGCAGCATTTATATGACTTGTACCTTACCTTTTGCTAGTTTCCTTCCGTTGGTAGCACTTTGTCATGTTCATTCCGCAATCCTTCACTTTCCAGTTCCCTTCTATGACATTGGGTTAACTCTCTCTGGTGGTCATTTTATTCTAATCCGGTGGAAAAGATGTCACTAGATATTTGTGAATGTCTGGGTTAAATGCAATCACTTTCAGTGGTATAACACGACCCAAACAGAAGTGCAAATGCAGACACTCAGGTCTTTGGGTTATTCTAATAACCCAAAAATGCTTAACCTCAATTTCTTAGGTTGTTGAAAGAAACTCAACTCAAGATTTGAACCTCAATTAAAAACACACTGCATGAATAGGTTTATTTGGTTTTATAGTTTCTTGCTCAGTTAGCCTCGGGTTTTGTATTTACCTTCAACCAATCTCTTCACAACTTCAAAAACATTAACAAAATAGAACAAAACAAACAACTTTGACTAGTTTCTCTTTCTGGCCTGGATATTAAATAATGCCAGGGAACCACAACTATCTGATAAGTCTTTCTGTTGCTCATAATTCCCAGGTTGTGTACATGTGTGTAATGAGGTTAGTGAAAGGCGGGTGGGTGTGTTTGGGGGTAGGGTGTTACCCTTTACATTTTGCTAGATAGATTTTTAAAATCAAAAGCATAAGGTCTAAGCTTTCCTCCATCTGTTTACAGCCTTGCCTGTGCAGGCACCATGTGTACATCCTGCTCTTCTTCATTATTCACCTTTCTGGGATTCACTTTGCTGATCACGAGGAGTAACCCTACAGGCTGTCTGACCACTCTGTAGGAGAGCCTCCCATAGAGCTTTTCAGACCAAAGTTTCCTAAAGTCCCTACAAATGATTGTATTTTCAGGTGTGCATGCTCTCAGTGGGACATGGTTTAACTACAGTGGTTCCCTTGGAGATCTTTCAGGTATGTAGACCTTTTCTCATTCCTGTAACAAAGAGGATTACTCTTTGCTCACCCCCAAGCCTCTCAACTAATCATTCAGCAAGACCTGCGAATTCTGTAACTTAATCCATCCGCTCAGCCCCGTTCCTGCTCTCAGAACATCAGGATTTCTCTCTTTACTGGCTGCCTCCCAACTGATTTCCCTGTCTTCAGCCTTGCCCCTCTCCAACCCATCTTCCACATAGCAAATCATACCCAGCTCTCCCTCTTTTAAAATTCTTTGTTGGCTCCACGTTGCTGTCAGAAGAAAGGCCAGACACCTTAATGTCAAGCAAGACTCTTCCAGCTGACCTCTGCAGTTTCTGCTCCCCTAAAATGCCCTATTTCTTCTATAGTCCTAACTTGACCAGCTCCTTTTTATCCTTTATGACTCAGGTCAAGTTTACCTCCTCCAGTAACCTATTCCTTGCTTAGTCCGGGTGGTGCTAGGGATCCCCTTTCCTGTGTGCTCCCACAGCTCTGGGTCCATGCCTCTGTCATGCCACTTAGCACCCTTTAGTGTCATTTTCTGCACATGTGTGTCTGATAGCAGGAACTATGCCTCATTTTAAAAAATTATTTCATAAGAGCTGTCATGGCACATGGTGTATGTTCAATGATTATTTCTCAAACTCAGCGGAACTGAGTGAAGGCAGAGGATATGTCTTCACTGTTCTCTTCCTTTTCCTACTTCTTCAGCTTTACTGTCCCTGAGGTAATTTTCATTTTCTAAGCTTCTGTGCTGCTCTCAAGTGACTGTGATACCGACACTACAAGTGCTTCTATTTTAGTCACCTATCTCCTGGGTTGAGAGGGGCTGATCTTCTTCCCAATTTTCTGTATCTTCTATCTTGCTTCTTTATTTTCCTTTCCTGGAGCTAGTTAACTAGCTAGCTAGCTCTAGGGCTCTATCAGTGTCTGTCTCTGACTTTCTGTCTCTCTTACACCACAGTTTTATTGAGATATAATTCACATATTTCACCATATATTTCCACTATTTAAAGCCTAAATTCAAATATTTTAATCCTAGCCACAGAGTTGTGCAACCATCACTACAGTAATTTGAGAACATTTCATCACCCTAAAAAGAAACTTATCAATATATTGTCACTCCAGATTTCTCAAGCCCCAGCCCCTGGCAACTACTAATCTACTTTCTGTCTCTATACATTTGCCCATTCTAGACATCTTATATGATGGAGTTATACAATCTATGTGACCTTTTATGTCTGGCTTCTTTCACTTGCCTTAATGTTTTCAAGGTTCATCCAGTTTATACCACATATCAGCATTTCACTCCTGTGTTAATCTACTCAGGCTGCCCCCTCCCATTTGTAAAAGAGACATAACGGGAGGCACACAGGGTTCACTATCTCAGAGCAGCTCTGAAATGCATCAGGACACACGTTGGTACGGTTAAGTTGTTCCACTGTCTAAGTGATTTTTCATGGCTCTGGCCTCTACCATCTGGACTCTTGATTCTGCCCTCTTTGTCTACTTTCCTTTTTTATAAAAGTTTTGAATCCTAAGAGTGTTCTTAGCCTGTTTTCTGCCTGTAGAAGTTTGGTTGTCTCAAGACCTCCTTTCAATTAGTATTATCTCTGACTGTTTTAGTCTAAGCTGACTGTTTCTGCTAATATAATTATCTTAAAAAGTTTGTGAGTCTGCTATGAATATTACTGGATTCACTCCATTAGATAAAAGCCACATCAAAAAAATCACTTCAAAATAAAGCCTTTCTCTACCTTGGGCTTCCACTGAGGTTACTGAGGGACAACAACTTTATGTTTCCTAGAATCCTATTGATTACCATTTAAGACACTGCCTTAGATTTTTCTGGTCTTAACCCAAGGATTTTAGTCACACCTTTAGCTTCACCATTAGACCATATTTTCCTGTTAGTGTCTGAATAGGATCATTGCCTAGAAGTCATTTCTTAATTTTGGTATTATTTACCATCTGGAGAGGCTTGGACTTTTCAAACCTCTGACAAGTCCTACCTCCTTTACATTTAGCAATTCTTTATATTGAAGTCTTTAGCTTATCCTTCTACTCTTACACTTTCCCAGAAGAGTGAGAAGATAGGTAGCATCTTCAAAACTCTACCTGGAAATCTGGAAATCTCCTTAGCTAGATTTTTAAGTTCGGAAGTTACAATCTATACATTTCATATTATAGCAGGTAACATTGTTGCTCAATTTTCTGCTATTCATTAACAAGAATTCACTTCCCATTAGTTTCCTCAGCTTCCTTTACGCCTTCACTGACAACTTCTTCAAAAGGCATAAAGCTTCTTCTGGAAGTCTCTTTGAAGCTCCTTAGGCTTTCAGTAATGCTTTCCTCAAGTTCCTTACAGCTTCCACTCACTGCCTGGCTTCAAAGCCACTCTTACAGGATAAGTTTTTTATTATAGTATTAATAGCACCCCTCTTCCAAGTACCAAAATTTATATTAGTTATATGTTGCTGAATAACAAATCACTCTAAAGCTTAGATGCTTAAAACTACAACAATGATTTATGATCTAATGGTTTCTGTGGGTCAGAAATTTGAGAACAGCTTGGCTGAGTGATCCTGGCTTGGAGCCTCTCATGAGTTTGCAGTCAGATTTGCTTAGTTCTACATATCTGAAGGCTTGATGGAGGATGGAGAACCCTTTTCTGAGATGAAGTGATTACTCACATGGCTGATGAGTTGATGCTGGCTGTTGGCAGGCCTCAGTTTCTCCCCATGTGGACCTCTGGATGGGGCTGCTTAAATGTCCTCATGGCATAGCTGGCTTCCCCCTCGATGAGGAATCCAAGAGCCCAAGGAAGAATCTGCAGTATCTTTTATGACCTAGACTTGGAAGTCACACACTTCACTTCCTCAGTATTTTACTGGTCAGCCCTGATTCACTGGTGTGAGGATCACTGGAGAGCCGCCATCTTGGAAGTTAGCTCCTGTGCACCTTGACCTATATTCTACTTTTCCTTTTGGTGGAAAGGTGCTTTTGCAATTACAATAAGAGTGGCATTAATGATAGCAGTAATAGCAATGCCTGTCATTTGTTGGGTGTTTATTATATGTTAGGCAATATGATAAGCATTTTAGATGCAATTTCTCTTCTATCATTATAATGAATAGATGGTTTTATCCTCATTTTTCATGTGAGAAAACTGAAATTCAGAGTTTGAGTCTTTCTTGAGATTATACACTTGCTAGTAATTATATAAAATGCAGATCTGTAATACAATTCTGAAATGTGCCACTTCTCTTGCTTTATTTAATTGTGTCTTTCTTTTCTCCTTTGGGAGAGCTGTAGCCCTAGCACTACAGAGTTTTGTTTAAAGAGGTTTGTCCCAGTGTGAAGAAAGCTTGATAAAAAACAGCTGCTGTTTGTTTATGTTTCCAAGCAAGGTGAGAGAGGAAGAATTGCTTCTCAGCCATGTGAACAAAGAAAACCACCTCTCTAACAAAATAACTGTGAAAGGAGAAACTGTAAAAACAACTAGGAAGAACTATGGTAAAATTTAAAAAAAAATGAGTCCAAACAATATATTGCCCCGTACATATAAATATACCAGAGAAAAACTTCAAATATAAAATTATAAGAAAAACATAGCCCTTGAATAAAAACACTGAATCATTCTGCTTGATGCGTTTTGCTTTCATTTAGTTTTTTCTTCCCATAGCACTTACTCTCGCCTCTGTTCTGGCCCTGTTACCCACTTTATCTTAGGCTGTGGTTATCAGTGAGCCACAGTGCTCCAGCAGATTGTCAGCCCCGGTATGGACTACTCCTTCTTTGTTTCTGAATTTTCTAGAACACCTTGTGAATTGTCTTGACAATGGTAGGCATCTGTGAACGCATATTGAATTAGATTAATATACATTTACTTTCTTAACTTCTTTATTGGTTGCCTGGAATGTCAAGAACGTTTGACAATGTTGGATGGATCTTTATCAATATAATAGCAAAACTTAAAACACTATGATTTTAGTTGATTGAGATATTTTTCTAACATAACAGAGTCATTAAGAGGAGAATCAATACAAAAAGGGAAAATGGCAAAACAAACATAATTCTTCAAGTTTCATCAGAATGAGAATATCTGCTTTTTTCAAAGGATTTATCTTTTAAAAGAAAAATGATACTATTTTGAAAGAGCAACACATCTTTTAAAAGTTCAGCAGCAGCACAATCTTTTTTGTTCAAATAGAAATTTTCATTTTTTTTTGGGCAAAGTCTTGTCAGAATGTAATGCCTTGATAAAAATGAAAGAAATGAGTCCACTTCAGCTTCTTTGCATGAGATTTGAATATTTGATCTTCGGTTTTTATTAAAAAATATTTATTAGCTTCTGGATTTGTTTAAATTAATTTTCCTATTATGATTTTATTCATTTAGAAGAGTCTTTGATCTGCCATACAAAACATTTATTCCACCTGCATGAGGGGAGTGTTTTTGTAGAGGTCATGCAATAACAGACCAAGTTTTCTGTCTGACCCAGGCCCTTTGAAAGTGAAGATATTTATATAGATTGGGAAAACAGCCATAGCTCTGTCTTAATGTAAGCCTATTCCTGAGCTGAAGAACTTTTATTTACCATAACAGCTTTGTTGAGATATTATTCATGTACTATGTGCAATTCACAATTTAAAGGATATAATTTAGTGGTTTTTAGTATATTCACAGAATTATGCAAATATCACTGCAATTTTATAACATTTTCACAATCCCAAAAAGAAAGAAATCTTGTATCCATTAGCGGCCACTCCCTCAAGCCCCAGTTCTGGGAAACTATTAAGCCATTTTATCTCTATTTTGGGCATTTCGTATAATGGAATCATACAATATGTAGCCTTTCAAACTTCATCCACATTGCAGCATGTATCAGTACTTCACTCCTTTTTATAGCTGAAAAATATTCCAGTGTATGGGTAATCCACTTTGTTTATCCAGTCATCAGTTGAAGTATATTTGCATTCTTTCCAACTTTTGTCTCTTATGAATAATGTCAAATTTATGTGCAAGTTTTATGTAAACATATCTTTTCATTGGAATATACCTAGAAGGAGGATTGCTTGTTCACGTGGCACCTCTGTATTTAATCTTCCAAGAAACTGCCAGGCTGTTTTCCAAAATGGCTGCACCATTTTGCATTCCCACCAGCAATATGTGAGGGCTCCAATTTCTCCATATCCTCACCAACACTTGTTATTGTCTATTTAATTATAGCTGTCCTAGTGAGTGTATCATGGTATCTGATTGTGGCATTGATTTGCATTTTTTCTGATGGCTGAAAATGCTGTGCATTTTGTCATGTGTTGCTGGCCAGTTGTACATGTTCTTTGGGGAGATATCTATTCAATTTCTTTGTTAATTTTAAAATTTGATTATTTTTCTTTTCATTGTTGTGTTGAATAGTTCTTTATACATGTTGGATATTAGACACTTACATGATTTGCAAATATTTTATCCCATTCTTAGGGTTTTTTTCTCTTTTTTGATAGTGTCCTTTGAAGCACAAAAACTTTCAGTTTTGATGAAATTCAGCTTACCTAAATTTTTCTTTTGTTGCTTATGCTTTTCATGTCATAGCTAAGAAACCATTGACTAATCTGATGTCATCAAGATTTATACCTACTTTTCCCCAATTGTTTTGTAGTTTTTTCACACACCTTGAAGCTTTTAATTCATTTTGAATTTTTAAAATATAGATGAATAGGGATCTAGCTTTCTTTGGAATAAGTATATTTAGCACCATTTGTTGAAAAACCTCTTCTTTATCCAATGAATGGTCTTGGCAACCTTGATGAAATTTAGTTCACCACAAATATTGGGTTTATTTCTGGAATGTTAATTCTGTTGTACTTAGCTATATGTCTATGCTAGTACCACAGTGTCTTGATTATTGTAGCTTTATACTAAGCTTTGAAACGGGGGAGTATGCGCCCTCCAACTTTGTTCTTATTTTTCAAGATTATTTTGGCTATTCTTTGTCTTTTGAATTTCTATATGAATTTTATCATTAGCTTGTTAATTTCTGCAGATAAGTCATGTGGCATTTTACATAGGAATTGCATTGAATCGGTAGATCAATTTGGGGAGTATTGCCATCTTAACAATATTAAGACTTCCAATCCATGAACATGGGATGCTTTCTAATTATTTATGTATTCTTTAATTATTTCAACAATATTATATAGTTTTCAGAGTAAAAGATTTACACTTCTTTTGTTAAATTTATACTTGTAGCTACTCTGTGGACATAGATGGATTCATATCTCAATTTTGTTTGGATTCTCATTTAGTATTAGGAAAATATTTAGGTAATTTGTATTTGTAGTAAAGCAGAGTGGAATATTACAGAGTGGCCTTTTTATAAAGTAGTAGTTTGGTATAAGTAAAATTAATACAGAGGAAAAAAACCCCAAACTACTCTACTTTGGTTCTTACATTAATTGGAACTTTAGTAATGAGGTGTTTGCGTGGTGTATTAGGGTTATCCAGAGGGACAGAACTAATAGGATAGATGGATATATATACAGGGGAGTTTATTAAGGAGTATTGACTCACACTATCACAAGGTGAGCTCCCACAATAGGCTGTCTGCAAGCTGAGGAGCAAGGAAGCCAGTCCATGTCTCAAAGCTGAAGAACTTGAAGTCTGATGTTCGAGGGCAGGAAGCATCCAGCACAGATGTAGGCTTGGAGGCTAAGCCAGTCTGGTCTTTTCTTCTGCCTGCTTTTAATCTGGCTGCACTGGCAGCTGATTAGATTGTGCCCACCAAGATTGAGGGTGAGTCTGCCTTTCCCAGTCCACTGACTCAAATGTTAATCTCTCTCTCTCTTTTTTTTTTTTTTTGAGACGGAGTTACACTCTTGTCACCCTGGCTAGAGTGCAATGTCACAGTCTCAGCTCACTGCAACCTCTGCCTCCTGGGTTCAAGTGGTTCCCCTGCCTCAGCCTCCCAAGTAGCTGGGATTACAGGTGCCCGCCACTATGCCCAGCTAATTTTTGTATTTTTAGTAGAGATGGGGTTTCACACCATGTTGACCAGGCTGGTCTCAAACTCCTGACCTCTGGTGATCCTCCCATCTCAGCCTCTCAAAGTGCTGGATTACAGGCATGAGCCAATATGCCTGGCCCCAGATGTTAATCTCCTTTGGCAATGCTTTATTACTGACATAAATAAAGCAGGGCAGTCCTCTCAAGCAGATTGAAAATGTCTTGAGAGAGCACTGAAAGGAGATTGGCTTGGAGTTTTTATTGAGGTTAGGGTATAGGGTGGGGCAAGGGTTTCTATACATAAACAGGAACTTGCCTGGTTTGACTTTCCCACAAGCACCAGAGGAGGGAGCATCTAGGCTTTGTGATCAGTCCAGATGTGGGCCATAAGGGGAAATGAGAGCAGTGAGGCTGAAAAAGATGACAGCTTCAAACATCAAACACGAGAGTCTATTACAATTCACCCTGATGTCTAACTGATGACTAAAACATACTATATATTATTTTATTGAATTTGAGCTTGTTTAGTAAGCCCTTATAGTGCTCTATGAGGCTTATAGCCTGAGGCCAATAAGGAAGACAAACATTCCATTGAATCCCTTGTTCAAGAGCCCAGCATTGTGTGTTCTGGGAAGCAAAACGTTTCTTGTACTATCAGTGTCTGGAATGCCAAAGTATTAGGTTGGTGCAAAAGTAATTGCAGTTTTTACCATTCAAAGTAATGGCAAAAACTGCAATTACTTTTGCACCAACCTAATAGATAAGGAGAATAGATAAGGAGTGTCTTGGTGAGACCTTATATTGTGGCTTGGGCATGTGTAGAGACATGTGTGACTTTAATTTATATTTTGGGTATCTGTAGGGCAAGAGATTACCAGAGGTTTGGTTGTTTTTGTTTTGTTTTGTTTTGTTTTTGTTTTTGTTTTACCCCAAGGGTGGCAACCTTGAACAAGAAATTGTTGTGGTCTTTGACTAGACCAGAGTGTCAGACTACTGGCAATGACCCAAGAATATAAAAATATGCAGACGGAATCAACTTTTGGCTGGAGTATCCAGTGTTACATGACTGCCTGAAGTTTGTCCGATTGTGGTGACCCTTGGTTTCAGTTACGGACTGACTGTTTGTGTCTCCCTAAAATTCATATGTTGAAGTTCTAACCCCCAATGTGATAGGAGTTGAGCCTTCAGGAAGTAATTAGTTTTAGATGAGGTCATGAGGATGAAGCCCCCACGGTGGGAGTACCGGAAGAAACACTTGAGTTTCCTCTTCTGCTATGTGAGGACACAGCAATAAAGCTGCCATCTGCAACCTAGAAAGAGGGCCTTTACTGGAACATGACCATGCTGGCACCCTGATATTGGACTTCTAGCCTCCAGCACTGTGAGAAATAAATGTCTGTTGTTTAAGCCACCTAGTCTGTGGCATTTTGTTATGACGGCCTGAGCTGACTAAGATAGGTCCCATTTTGTATCAGCAACATATTGATTAGGGGATGAAAAGTAGCAGCTCTCCAGTGAGCTCCGTCATGCCTGATGGTGATATTTTCATCTGTAAAGTGTATGAATGCCCATTGCTGTTGATGAGTTGATCGCAAGTGGCTCCTTACGTAGCCAAGTCTTAAAGGGGTGACCTCCTCCAGCACTGTGGCATCAGGCAAAGGTCTGAGGAAAGGGGAGGCCCTCCTTCCATCCTCCTACAACTTGGCAGGGAGAATATGCAAGAGGGCCCACGTTTGGCCCTGTCCTGTAGCAAAGAGGCCTCAATAGCTATGCCAAGCTTGCAGGGTGCCACTTGTATGACTCAAGGCATAATGGAGACCTGGGTGTGGAGGGTCATGGGTTCAGAGAACAGAAGTTTCTCTTCTCAGGAGAGATCAGCCTATGGCCAGAATTTGGTATTCTTATATTGTATACAGCAGGGCCAAGGGGGTTCAGTTTCTTGTATCAGAAGTCCAGGGGTAACTTATAGCCATTATAAGTGGTCTAGAGACTCCAGGAAGCATGAGAGGAGGTTACTAAAGCTTTTATAGTGAGGAGTCTTTGAGGGAACTAAAGGAAATGCATGTTGATTGCAGTTTGGACAGATTCTAGAGCTGGTTGTTGGAGGGAAGCCCATGAAGATGGGCTTCAATGAAATTTTCAAAGGAAGGATATTTTGCTTCCTGAACCCAAAAAAGCCTAAAAGACCCTGGGCTTCCCTTACTATTTTTGGTGCTGATACAATCATTAGCTATTTCTTAAGCGAGTCAGGGGATGGAGTTCCCTGCAGTTTACCAAGTAATTTTCAGGAATTTAACGTGGTGGCAAGATGTTGTACTATGCACAAGGCAATAGCCCATTTCTCTTCTTTGAACTCCTTGGTGAGTTTTTATTTGTATGTCCTGAACGAGTGTGTCAAATGTCGAATGAATGCCTTCAGAAGAGAATGTCATCAATATAATGTCATGCCTGTACTCTTGGAGAAAGTTGAGTGCAGTTAAGACCTTCCCTGCAAAGGCTTGTGTATGATGGCAAGGCTGTTGGGGTACCCTGTGGGTGGCCACCAGGTAAAGATATGTTGTATTCCTTTAGAGGTAAAGGAAAGTTTTGACTAAGAAGCTGTTGAAGTAGGAGCTGAATGGAACATATTAGCCAAATCTATAATAGCAAAATACGTTGCAGTTGCTGATTAGATGGAGTCAGTCAATTCAATAATATAATGTCTGGGGGCCTTACTGGGTAGCACTATGGCATTAAGGTTACATAACCCACTGTGTAGTGTCATTCATTCCAAGTTTAAGAACAGGCCAAATTGAGTTCTTATTTGAAGGAACAATGGAGGCATGTGATGGATTTCGGTACTTGTAAGTTCTGTTTAAATTTACATTGAGCCATACCAACCGGTTTTACTAGGGGTATGGTTCATGGGGTCTCATTTTGCCAAGCCAATTTTGTATATGTTAAAATCTTAATTATATTTGAATGTATTGCTCATTAGGCCAGAGTGTCCATGCTCAGTATGGGATATTTTAGGACAATGAGTCCTATGATACTGGAAAATTTAGACAATAATTCCTGCAGTTAAGGTGAAACATACTTATGTGCCCTCTATTTTTTGTTCAGTAACTCCCCTAAGATTATAGCATATTAATCTGTAAATGAAAGACTTATAAATTAAATCTGTATTATAGATTATAATTATAGGGGGTAGTTAGTTTAAATTTAATGAGATCCTAGGAATAAATGTAGTTTGAGCCTCAGTGTTAAGGCCATGAAAATTTGCCAGTTGGTGCATTCAAATTGTGTTAAAGTTAATTCAGAACCTATGTTGCAGAAGTACAAAAGCCAGTTAGTGCTCTTTTAAATCTTACGTTGTATAAATTCTTTTAGTAAATTTTGGATTTCAAATTGGGTCCGACTGTGGGCCTCTGTTTCACTTTTTTGTTTCCTGTCTCATATCTGGTTGCTTTCTCCATCTCTTTCTTCTTCCCTCCACCCTCCTTAAAAAAAAAAAAAAACTGTTATTGTTACTGAGCATTTTCTCTACTTTGCTTAGATTTATAAGTTCCATCCTCCAGAGAGGTTCAAATCAGTATTGTTAGGGTTAGGGGCTCCTCCATGCAATGTTCTCTTTCTCTTTTTCCTTTTCTTTCCTCTCCTCTCCTCTCTCCTCTCTCCTCTCTCCTCTCTCCTCTTCTCTCCTCCTCTCTCCTCTTCTCTCCTCCTTTCTCCTCCTCTCCCTCCTCTCTCCTCCTCTCTCCTCCTCTCTCCTCCTCTCTCCTCCTCTCTCCTCATCTCTCCTCCTCTCCTCTCTCCTCTCTCCTCTCCCCTTTTCTTCTTTCCTTTTTTGATGGAACCTTGCTCTGTCGCCCAGGCTGGAGTGCAGTGATGCAATCTCGGCTCACTGCAACTTCTGCCTTCTGGGTTCAAGCGATTCTCCTGTTTCAGTCTCCCTAGGAGCTGGGATTGTAGGCGCATGACACCACACCCAGGTAATTTTTGTATTTTTAGTAGAGGTGGGGTTTCACCTTGTTGGCCAGGCTGGTCTTGAACTCCTGACCTCAGGTGATCCACTCCCCGCCCCCCCCGGCCTTCCAAAGTGCTGGGATTACAGGCATGAGCTACTGTGCCTGACCTCAGTGGTTACTTTACAGGGTTTAAGAACACTGGGTTTAACTAGTGATATGGTTTGGATGTGTGTCCCTCCAGATCTCATGTTAATGTGATCCCCAATGTTGGAGGTGGGGCTAATGGTGTTGGATCATGTGGGTGGATCCCTCATGTATGGCTTAGTGCCATCCCCTTGGTGATGAATGAATTCTTGCTCAGTTCGTTCGTGCAAGGAGATGCAGTTGTTTAAAAGAATCTGGGACCTCTCCCTTCTTTCTCTCTTTCTCCCTTTCTTGCCATGTGACATGCAGGCTTCCCTTTACCTTCCACCATGAGTAGAAGCTTCCTGACATCTCACTAGAAGCAGAGGGTGATACCATGTTTCTCATACAGCTAGCAGAACCATGAGCAAAAGTAAACCTCTTTTCTTTTTCTTTTATTTAGTAACTGTTACTTATTTTACTTTTCAACTTTTATTTTAGGTTCAGGGGGTACATGTGAGGTTTGTTACATGAGTAAATTGTATGTCACTGAAGTTTGATGTACAAGTAATTTTGTCACACAGGTAGTGAGCATAGTACCCAATAGGTAGTTTTTAGACCCACATTCTTTTGTCACCCTCCCTGCTTAAGTAGACCCCACTGTCTATTGTTCCCACCTTTGTGTCCATATGTACCCAAAGTTTAGTTCCCATTTACAGATGAGAACATGTGGAATTTGGCTTTCTGTCCCTGTGTTAATTTGCTTAGGGTAACGGCCTCCAGCTCCACCCATGTTCTTGCAAAGGACATGATGTTGTTCTTTTTTTGTGGCTGTGTAGTATTCCATGGTGTATATGTACCACATTGTCTTTATCCAGTCCACCATTGATTGGGCACCTAGGTTGATTTCATGTCTTTACTATTGTGAATAGTGCTATGATGAACATAGTCATGCATGCATCTTTATGGTAGAATAACTTTTTTTCCTTTGGCTATATACCCAGCAATGGGATTGCTAGGTCGAAATCAGTTCTGTTTTAAGTTCTTTGAGAATTCGCTAAACTGCTTTCTATAGTAGCCGAACTAATTTACATTCCCACCTGCAGAGTATAAGCCTTGCCTTTCATCTTCAGCCTTGCCAAAATCTGTTATTTACTGATTTTTAAAAAAGAGCCATTCTAACTGGTGTGAGATGGTATGTCATTGAGGTTTTGATTTGCATTTCTCTGATGATTAGTGATGTTGAGCATTTTTTCATATGCTTGTTGGCCACATGTATGTCTTCTTTTGAGAAGTGTCTATTCATGTTCTTTGCCCATTTTGAAATGAGGTTTGTTTCTTGCTTGTTGATTTGTTTAAGCTCCTTATAGATTCTGGATATTAGGTCTTTGTTGCATACATAATTTGCTAACATTTTCTCCCATTCTGTAGGTTTTCTGTTTATGCTATTGATAGTTTGTTTTGCTGTGCAGAAGATCTTTAATTAGATCTTACTTATTTATTTCTTCTTTTTGTTACAATTGCTTTTGGAGACTTTATCATGAAATCTTTGCCAAGGCCTATGTCCAGAACGGTGTTTCCTAGGATTTCTTCTAGGGTTTTTATAGGTATTACATTTAAGTCTTCAAGATTGTAGGTGTGTGGTTTTGGTTTCTGGCTTCTTTAACCTGTTCCACTGGTCTGTGTGTTTGTTTTTGTACCAGTACCATGATGTTTTGGTTACTATATTCTTGTAGTATAGTTTGAAGTTGAATAGTGTTACGCCTCCAGCTTTGTTCTTCTTGCCTAGGATTGCTTTGGCTATTGGGGCTCTTTTTTGCTTCCATATGAATTTTAGAATACGTTTTTCTAATTCTGTGAAAAATGGCATTGATAGTTTGATAGGAATAGCATTGAATCTGTAATTGCTTTGGGCACTATGGCCATTTTAACAATATTGATTCTTTCTATCCAAGAGAGGAATTTTTTCCATTTCTTTGTGTCATCTATTATTTCTTTCAGCAGTGTTTCACGATTTTTGTAGAGATCTTTCACCTCCCTGGTTAGCTGTATTCCTAGGTATTTTATTCTTTTTGTGGCTATCATGTTCTTGATTTGGTTCTTAGCTCAAATGTTATTGGTGTATATGGTAC
The DNA here is from genome assembly GCF_028885655.2 of Pongo abelii. NCBI lineage: Eukaryota > Metazoa > Chordata > Mammalia > Primates > Hominidae > Pongo > Pongo abelii. Next base: position 34,028,015 of record NC_071999.2, read on the forward strand.
TGGGTTTTATATATTAATTTTGTATTCTGAAACTTTACTGAGGACGTTTATCATTTCTAGGAGCCTTCTGAAGGAGTCTTTAGGGTTTTCTAGGTATAGAATCATATCATCAGTGAAGTGGGATAATTTGACTTCCTCTTTTCCTATTTGGATGCCTTTATTTCTTTCTCTTGCCTGATTACTCTGGCTAGGACTTCCAGCACTGTGTTGAATAGGAATGGTGAGAGTGGACATCCTTATCTTGTTCCAGTTCTTAATGAGAATGCTTTCAGCTTTTGCCCATTCAGTATGATGTTGGCTGTGGGTTTGTCATAGATGGTTCTTATTATTTTGAGATATGTTCCTTAAATGCCTAGTTTGTTAGAGGTTTTTAACATGAAAGGATGTTGAATTTTATTGAAAGCTTTTGCTGTGTCTGTGAGATTATTATGTGGTTTGTAGTGTTAGTTCTGTTTATGTGGTCAATCACAATTACTGTTTTGCATATGTTGAACCAACCTTACATCCCAAGAATAAAGCCTACTTGATTGTGGTGGATTAGCTTTTTGATGTGCTGCTAAATTCAGTTTCCTAGTATTTTGTTGAAGATTTTTGCATCTATGTTCATCAGGGATATTGGCCTGAAGTTTTATTTTTTCATGTGTCTCTGTCAGGTTTTGGTATTTGGAATTTTAGAATACGTTTTTCTAATTCTGTGAAAAATGGCATTGGTAGTCATTAGCTGTTGATGCTGGCCTCATGAAATGAGTTAGGAAGGAGTCCTTCCATGATTATTGGGGTTGGTTTGCTCTCGTTTCTCCAGTTCCTCTGAGTATAATGTTAGGTGGTTAGTTTAAGCATTTTCTGGCCAGGTGCAGTGGCTCACGCCTGTAATCCCGGCACTCTGGTAGGCCAAGGCAGGCAGATCACAAGGTCGGGAGATTGAGACCATCCTGGCTAACATGGTGAAACCCTGTCTTTTCTAAAAACACAAAAAAATTAGCTGGGCGTGGTGGGTGCCTGTAGTCCCAGCTACTTGGGAGGCTGAGACAGGAGAATGGCGTGAACCTGGGAGGCGGAGCTTGCAGTGGGCTGAGATCATGCCCCTGCACTCCAGCCTGGGTGACAGAGCAAGACTCCATCTCAAAAAAAAAAAAAAAAAGAATTTTCTAACTTTTTGGTGTAGGTGTTTAGTCCTATAAACTTTCCCCTTAATGCTGCTTTAGCTGTGTCCCAGAGATTCTGGTATGTTGTATGTTTGTTTTCATTTGTTTCAAAGACTTTTTTATTTGTGCTTTAACTTTTATTTTTTACCCAAGTCATTCAAAAGCAAGTTGTTTAATTTTCATGTAATTACATGGTTTAGAGTGATCTTCTTGGTATTGATTTCTCATTTTATTGTGTGATCTCAGAGTGTGGTTGGTTGGTAGGATTTTGGTATTTTTGAATTTGTTGAGAATTGCTTTATGCCTGAGTGTGTGGTTGATCTTAGAGTATGTGCCATGTGCAGATGAGAATAAGGTGCATTCTTACACTGTTGTGTGGAGTGCTCTGTAGATGCCTGTGAGGTCCATTTGTTCAAGTGTTGAGTTTAGGTCCCAAATACCTTCGTTAATGTTCTGCCTTGATTTCTAATGTCAGTTAGGTGTTGAAGTCTGCCACTATTATTGTGTGGTTATCTAAGTTTCTTTATAGGTCTTTAATGAATCTGGGTGCTCCAATATTGGGTTCATATACATTCAGGATAGTTAAATCATCTTGTTGTATTGAACCCTTTATGATTATGTAATACCCTTCTTTATCCTTTCTCATAATAGTGGGCTTATTAAATCATAGTCTGTTTTTTTCTAAAATAAAAATAGCAACCTCTGTTCTTTTTGTTTTCTGTTTCATACATTTTTCTTCATCTCCTTACTTTAAGACTATGGGTGTCATTGCATGTGAGATGGATCTCTTGAAGACAGCACACAGTTGGGTCTTGCTTACCTATCCAGTTTGCCACTCTGTCTTTTAAATAAGATGTTTAACCCATTTACATTTAAGATCAATATTGATATGTGGTTTGTTCCTGTCATCATGTTGTTAGCTGGTTGTTATGTAGACTTGATTGCATAGTTACTTTATATTGCCAGTAGGCTATGTACTTAAGTGTGTTTTTGCAATAGCAGGTATCAGGTTTTTATTTCCATATTTAGCCCTCCCTTTATGGCCTCTTCTAAGGCAGATCTGGTGGTAACAATTTTCCCTAGAATTTACTTGTCTGAGAAGGATTTTATTTCTCCTTCACTTATGAAGCATAGTTTGGCTGGGTATGAAATTCTTTGTTGGAACTTCTTTTCTTTAAGGCTGCCAAATATAGGTCCCCAATCTCTTTTGGCTTGTAGGGTTTCTGCTGAAAGGTCCACTGTTAAGCTGATGGAGTTTCCTTTGTATGTGACCTGCCCCTTCTTTCTAGCTAACTTTAAGGTGTTTTCTTTCATATTGACCTTGGAGAATCTGATGACTATGTGCTTTGAGAAAGGTCATATTGTCTAGTATTTCACAGAGGTCCTCTGAAGTTCTGGATTTACATGTCAACCTCTCTAGCAAGGTCAGGGAATTTTTTGTGGACAATATCCTCAAATATGTTTTCCAAGTTGCTTGCTTTCTCTTCATCTCTTTGAGGAATGCCAGTGAGTCATAGGTTTGGTCTCTTTAGATAATCTTATATTTCTTGCTGGTTTTGTTCATTTTTAAATTCTTTTTTTTGTCTGCATGGATTCAAAGGAGTGGTGTTCAAGCTCTGACATTCTTTCCTCAGCTTGGTCTATTCTGTTATTAATGGTTCCTATTGCATTATGAAATTCCTGTAGTGAATTTTTGATTTCTGGAAGTTCAGTTTGGTTCTTTCTTAAAATGGATATGTCATCTTTCAACTCTTAGATTGTTTTACTGGTTCCTTGAATTAGATTTCAGCCTTCTCCTGTATCTCATTGAGCTTCCTTGACATCCATATTCTGATTCTATGTTGTTCATTTCAGCCATTTCAAACTGGCTAAGAAACATTGCTGGGGAGCTAGTGTGGTCATTTGGATGTCTTAAGACACTCTGGCTTTTATGGTTGCCAGAAATCTTGACCTGGTTCTTTCTCATCTCTATGGGCTGATGTTACTTTAATTTTTCAAGTTGCTGTTTTTTGGGTGAAGCTTTTTGCTTTTATATTCTTTGATGCCCTTGAAGGTTTGACTGTGGTATAAGTTGGGTTTGGTTGACTTTGTTTCTGGATGCTTTCAGTGGGCAAAGGCTCAGTCAGTACTCCTGGGCTGCATGCTCTAACCCTGGGGACCTGAGACCAGGCTTTTGGTTTTGTTCTCTGGCCCCTTGAGGTCAAGCATCTCCTGTGCTGGAAGAGCTGAGATGTTCCTAGTTCTCTGGCAACAACACTTTGATGGGGCTTCCAGCAAAAGTGCTCTGGTGGGGCAGTGGAGTGCCTGTGGGAGAGTTCACTGTGCTGGGGTTGTGGGGGCTGCAGGAGAGTACACTGTAGTCAGGGGGCTGCAGGCGAGCCCACACCAGTGGAGTGACTGGGGGAGGCTGCAAGCAAGCACATGCCAGTGAAGGAAGGCTGTAGGTGGTTGCACACTGGTGGGGTCCATCTGCAAAAATGTTCCAATGGGAAGGCAGGGGCTCCTGGTGAAAGAACTATGGCAGTGGCTGCCAGCAAGCATTTCAACAGGGCATCTAAGGCTGTACTGCATGTGGGCATGGGTAGGCAGGGACTACAGGAGAGGCCAGCATACAGGGGATGCCCATACAAAACTGGTCATGTTCTATGCAGGAGAGCCCTGCTCTCTTTAGGTCTGGTAGCTAACGAAAGCTAAAGCCACTTAGAGGATTCTAACAAGTCTTTGGGGATGGGCACCTATGGCTGTGCTCCACTGCAGCCATTCCCATGCCAAACCCTTTGGGATCCATGCAGACTGGAGTTCTGTCTCTGTCACCTCTCCAGGCAGCTCTCCCCATGAATTCAAATATATCTGTGGGCTTCGTGGAGTATCCTGCAGCTAGGATCCTGGAGGTCTGTGGAGAGAGTAGGCCACTCTATTTTTAGCTCACTCACCCCTTCTCTGGTTGCCACTTGGGACCCACAGTGAGTTCTGGTACTCAGCAACTTTGTGCAGGGTTCCAACCTCCTCCTCATCAGTCCCAGGGTCTGTATCCTTCCTCTATCGATTCTGAATGCCTTCTTTCTGAAGATCTGCTTGGAATATGGCAGTCTACTCAATGGGTTCTGTCTCTCTAGGTGGGAGAAGCTCCCCCATCTGCATCTAGTCAGCCATCCTGCCCCTTTCTCTTTTCTTTGTAAATTACCCACACTCAGGTATTTATTTGTAGTGACACAATCGGACTAATACAAGTAGAGTCTGAATTAACCTCTTCAGTGTGCCACAAGGGTGCCGTGGGTGTTTTTCTCTATAAGCTTGAGGGTCAGGATTTTTGTGGCTACAGAGGTCTAGGCAACAGCAACTAAGATATTTAAGGTCCTGTGGAGTTGTCTGCTTCTAAGGAATGCAGATCTCAGTACTCCACATTATGGCCTTTGTTTCTTTTTCCTTTTTTTCCATTAATGACCACTCTTTCATGAGCTTTTGCCCAGTAGGCTTATATCTTCACATGATCCAGTCTTCCCCTTAGTGCTCTATAGATCTGGAGCCAATACCTAGTTGAGACACATAACCAGTTGTCACAGGGTAATCTTTCCTTGAGCCTAGCATAAGTCACAACTTCATTCTTAGAAATACAGATAGGTCCAGACTGAGACACATGCCCAGGGCCAGCTTAAGAAAGCCCTACCCCAATCTCATAATCTTATTCCAAAATCAATTAATCATTGAATCTTCCAATTTAGTTCAGCATTATCTGTAACAGAAGCTCTGTAGGACTCAACAGTGCAGTACAGAGCAGCACAGCTCAAAGCACAAGAAGCCAAGAAGGAACAGTGCAGAGTACATGCTTGCTAGAAGGCAGCAGAGCCTGTTAACAAGCCAAAGCCTGAGGAAAGACCCCTGTGGAGGTGGTCATTCTCTCAGCATCCTGATCCAGCACCTGTTGTTGTAGCCACCCTGAAGAGGTAAGATGAACCTCCACCCAAAATTTGGTTTAGATGTCAAGAGTGATTATGATAGCAGCAGGAGGCAGTCAAATGCCTAGGCAGATAGGGATGGGTTCCCAGTGAAACCACACCTTCAAGCCAAAGCCAGTTTAAAGCCTAAAAGCCAAGCTACAAGTCAAATCCATGGAATGGACTGAGAACCTCTCTTTCTGTTTGGTGTGCGTTCCTCTGATTGATTCTCACCCTTCACCCATTTTACATATTCCTACTCTTCCCTAATTGGTTTTTTACACTGTCATGCCCACCTTTGAGTGGTGCCTTTGTTTTAGCCTTTTTTTGCATACTAACAAACCAATCAGCATGTACTCACCCATTCTAAGCCCATACAAGTCCTAGACCCAGCCACGCTGGGTGGGTGACCACTTGACTTTGACCACCCTCACATCCCCTCTCTGCTGAGAGCTATTCTTTCACTCAATAAAATTCTTCTTCACCTACCTCACCCTTCGATTGTCAGAGTAACCTTATTCATCTTGGATGTGGGACAAAAACTTCGGAACCTGTGAATGCAGGTATGAGCTGTAACACAGGTAGGCTGGGGCACACCTGGCCCAGTTGTAGGCTGAGCATGGGATCCAGGCTGGTGCACAAGCCAGGCATGGCCCCGCAGGATGAGTGGATGGGGCACCTTCTGCAACAGGCCCAGGGCCAAGTGAGGCCCTGGGCAGAGACGTCATTGGCCATGGAGTTCTCTGGCTGGCAAAGTGACAGAAAAATCATGTATCAATTATGCCAAAGCAAGAGGGTTTGAAAAATTTTATGAATTACATAATTGAAGTCTCTGGGAAGAGAGGACTGGCCTCTCATGCATTTGAAATGGCTTGAGAGAATGAGGAAAGAATGCTGGCTCAGGGTTTTTATTATCATTATGGAGTGGGGTAAGTGTAAGGGTTCTCATGCAAGTGGGACGGAGTTTGTGTGGTTTTGATCTAAATTACCACCCTCACTCCTGTCCCACTTCCTAGCATCAAAAGAGGGAGCATTGGGCTTTCTTAACAGCTTTCCCAGATATGGGGCCAAAGGAGTGGGGATTGAGGCTAAAAGCTGTTAGCAGTCAAACATAAAAACAAACAAACAAACAGACAAACAAAAAACTATGGAGTCTTGGCTGAGTGCTGTAGCTCATGCCTGTAATTCCAGCACTTTGGGAGACTAAGACGGGCAGATCATGAGGTCAAGAGATTGAGACCATCCTGGCCAACATGGTGAAACCCCATCTCTACTAAAAATACAAAAATTAGCTGGGCGTGATGGTGCATGCCTGTAATCCCAGCTATTCGAGAGGCTGAGGTAAGAGAATCACTTGAACCTAGGAGGTGGAAGTTGCAGTGAGCCGAGATCATGCCACTGCTCTCCAGCCTGGCGACAGAGCAACACTCCATCTCAGAAAACCAAAAAACAAAAAACTATGGAGTCTGATCGTTTATGATAATTCCTAAGTATTTTATTCCTTTCGGTCTACTGTAAATACAAATTGTTTTCTTAATTTTATTTTTTGATGATTTATTGTGAGTGTATAGAAATACAGTTGATTTCTGTATGTTGAATTGTATTCTGTAAACTTGCTAAACTCATTTATTATAATAGTTTTTTAGTGGATTTCTTGGGTTTTTCTATATATAAGATCATGTCATCTGCAAAGAGAAAGTTTTCCTTTTTGTTTCCAATCTGCACATTTCTTATTTTATTTTCTTGCCTAATTTCTCTGGCTAGCACCTTACATACAATGTTAAATAGAAATTGTGAGAGAAGACATCCTTTTCTTGTTTTTAATCTTAGAGGGGAAGAATTCAGTCTTTTACTGTATTAGCTGTGGATTTTTCCAATAAGCCCTTATAAGATTGAATATATTTTCTTTAATTACTAGTTTAAATGTTTTTATCATGTGGTTTATCTGAATCAATTAAGAAGATCGTATGGTTTTTCTTTATTAATATGGTATAGTACATGGATTAATTACATATGTAAAACCAATCTTGCATTCCTAGCATAAATATCACTTGATCATGGTATATAATATTTTTTATATATTGCCAGCTTCAGTGTGCAGTATTTTGGTGAGGATTTTGAATCTATAAGAGTTATTGATTTATAGTTTTCTTGAGATGTCTTTATCTGGTTTTTAGCATCAAGATTATACTGGACTTATAGAATGAGTTTATAAGTATTCCCTCCTCTTCTTTTTCTGGGTGGGGGGTGTAATTTGTGAAGAATTGGTATTAATTCTTCTTTAAATGTTTGATAGAATTCACTAATGACATCTGTGCCTGGATTTTTCTTTGTGAGAATTTTTTTTATTTCTAACTCAATCTCTGTTTTAGATTTTCAGATTTTCTGTTTCTTCTTGATTCAGCTTTTATAGTTTGTATTTCTGTGGAATTTGTCTGTTTCACTAGGTTGTCTAATTTGTTGAGATGCAGTTGTTCATAGTACAATATTCCCATATGATCCTGCAAAATAAGTGGTGATGTTCCCTCTTTCATTCCTAATTTTAGTAATTTGAGCCTTCTATTTTTCTTGGCTGGCTCAGCTAAAGGTTTGTCAAATTTATTGATAATTCAAAGAACTAAGATTTTGTTTTCATTGGCTTTCTCTCCTGTTTTTCTATTCTCTGTTTTATTTATTTTCACTGTAATCTTTATTATTTCTTTTCTTCTTTTGGTTTAAGTTTAGTTTGCCCTTCTTTCTTCAGTGTTTTAAAGTCAAAAATTACTTTATTGAATTGACATCTATTTTCTTTTCTAATGTAGGCATTTACAGTTATAATTTTCCTTTTAAGCATTGCTTTAGCTGCTTCCTGTAAGCTTTGGTATGTCACTCATTTTTATTCAACTTAGTGTTTTCTAATTCCCCTTTCAATTTTATCTTTGACCCAGTGGTTATTTATGTGTGTTCATATATTTGAGAATTACCCAAATTTCCTTGTTATTGATTTTTAATTTCATTCTGTTATGACCACAGAACATACTTTATATCATTTCAATCCTTTTTAATTTATTAATGCTTGTTTTATGGCCTAAGATATAGTTTATCCTGGAGAATATTCTATGTGCACTTGAGAAAAATATGTATTCTGCTTCTCTTGGGTGGAACGTTTTATAGAGGTCTGTTAGGTTTAGTTAGTGTTCAGATCTTCCATTTTCTTGTTTATCTTCTGCCTCATTGTTCTATTATTGAAAGTGAGGTATTGAAGTCTCCAACTATTATTTTGAATTGTTTATTTCTCCTGTCAATTCTATTCGTTTTTGCTTGATGTAATTTGGGTATCTGTTGTTAGGTGTGTATACATTTATAATTACTGTATCTTCCTAATACATTGACCTTTTTATCATTATGAACTATCCCTCTTCATTCTGGGTTGACAGTTGTTTTTCTCTTTACCTTTCTACACTTCTTACTATGGTGTATCTAGGTGTGGATCTCTTTACATTACCTTATTTGGGTTTCCTTGAGCTTCTGATGTATACATTAATCATTTAAATAAATTTTCAAAGATTTGGACTATTTAAATTTTTTTCTGCTCCTATCTCTGTTTTTTCCTTCTGAAACATCCATTCTCTGTATGTTGTTGCGCTTAATGATGTTCCACATCTCTCTGGGGCTCCGCTTATTTTTCTTCATTTCTTTCCGCTGTGTTCCTTGGATTGTGTAGTATGTATTGATCTATCTTCAAGTTCACTTATTTTTTTCCTGCCACTTCAAATATGTTGTAGAGACCCTTTAGTTAATATTTCATTTTAGTTATTTTGCTTTTTAACACCAAACTTTCCATTTGGTTTTTGTAATTTTTATTGTTATTTTCTATTTGATGAAATATTGTCATCATAGTGCCTTTACTTCTTTAAGCATAGTTTCCTTAGTTATTTTATTATATTTATAATAGCTCTTTTGAAGTTTTTGACTGCTGGGTCTTTTCATAGGCAGTTTCTGTTGCCTGCTTTTTTCTCATATCTGAGTCACCCTTTCCTGTATTTTTTTCTTTTGTGTGTCTCATTTTATTTTTGTTGTAATGGAACTTTTAGATAATTATTGTAGCATCCTTGACTACTAATTACCTCTCTTCCTCTCTGGGGCTTGTTGTTTGCTTATTTATTTGTTTAACAACTTGGTTGATCTACTTTAGTGAAGCCTATTTCCTTTGCACTCTGAATTCACTAATGTCGCTCCACAGAAGGCATAGCCTTGGGCATGTACACAATCACACTAACAATGTTTTAGCAGGGCTGTCTCTCCCTGATCTGTGTTACATTGTCGTCCTCCCTTTGGTATCACATTCAGCTGTCAGGTTGCACTAATTACTGAGTGATTGCTCTATAATTTTCTACAGTGTCCTGGGGCATACATTATTCCACAGTCTGATCCAGTTAAATTCAAGCTCCTTTTCAAGGGTAGTTTTTAAAGCCACTCTTTGAGGTTAGTTCTGACCCCTGGATAGCTCTTTTCAGTTATTTCCTTGGCTCTCTCTAATAAACTACCTTGTCTATGGTTTATTATTTTGCTTCATGGAGCTACCAGCCTCCTCCTAATTGCTTACCATCAAAATCTTTATTGTTTTTGAGATTGCCGTTAGGCCCAAACTTCCCCCACAGTTTGTTCCAAACAAAGTTAATTCCTTTGTAGAGGACTCTGGAGATCTCTGTTCTTATGGCCTGCCTCTATGATTGGGCAAAATCTCTCAGTCACCATTCTGAAGCTGGGGTTGGGGACAGTGGACTACTTCTCTTGGATTGACACTCCTGGTTTATAAGCGAGGTGCGAGGTAGGGGCAGTAGCCTCTAGTCTTCTCCCTTTTTCTCTCTGGTGTTGAATTTCTAGCCTATGGTGAGCCACAGGTGATTGGGAAATGGTGATTGGGGCCCCAGTATTGTTTGGCTTGCTGTGCCTGGGGTAGTACCTCTGTCTTATGTGTTTGGGCCAAGCGAAGGAAGGTTCCCTGACCTTTTGACCACTCTCTCATGTAATTCAGGCTCTACAACATGGAACTGGGGGTGGGGTTGGAGTGAGAAATGGTGGTGGCCTGCCCATCCCAGGGAGATACTATAGTCCTTGACTCTAGGAGAGGAAACCCATCCTTTTGGCCACACACATCCAGAGTAGAGCTTTCATTATATTGTGATGATAGTAGGGGAGGAAGAGAGTGGACTGTGGTTCAAGTGCCACTGACTTTCACTGTTCTTACTGGATTTAGTAGAGTTTCTTATATAAATGTTTCTTTATGTGCTACATGTTCATAGAACAATTTCTGGAAACTTTAAATGGTGGTTGTTATTTTAAATTTTATTTTACCAGTTATGTTTGTTTCACTGGGAAGAATGTCCATGGAAAGCCTCATGTCACCATTTTGGAAGTTGTCTTTTTTGTGTGCCACCTCAGCTTTCCTGTAATATTTATAACTATCATTTGTTTATTGAAGGCTTATTATGCACCTGTAACATTTGTATTTCTGTCAAAGTCTATATTCTTGAATAGTACAAGAACACTAAATACTTGGAAACATATTCCTCTAACATGCTAAATGTCTTAGTTCCAGCTGTATAAAAAGTACCATAGACAGTGTAGCGTATAAAAACAAATGTATTTCTCACAGTTCTTGTGGCTGAAAGTCTGAGATCAGGGTTGCAGACCACCATCTTCTCATTATATCTTCACATGGTGGAAACAGAGGGAGCTCTGTTTCCAGCTTCTTTTCATATGGGCACTTGGGCACTAATCCCATTCACAAGGGCTCCATTCTTATAACCTAATTACCTCCTAAAGGCCCCACCTCTGAATATCATCACATTGGAAGTTAGGATTTAAACCTGTGATTTTGGGGTTGGGGGAGACAGACATTCAGTCCATAACACTGGACTTGTTTGAGAAATAGTAAGTACTATATATTTTTATAAATATGTCCTTCTTATGAGAAACTAAGATTAAATTAAGATACATTCAGTCAGAAGAGCTGAATGCAGTTATTTCACACGGTGAGTTGGCTTATTCTGTTGAAGTTTTCAAAGATCCAGGGACCACCTGAATCAGAATCACTGAGGTGATTGTTTAAAAAGCAGACTTTTGAGCTCTACTCCAGACCAACTCTCATGCAGAGACTAGTAGAGATATTTGACTTATACTGTGGGCTAAATTTGTGTGGTACAAGCTTGGCTAATGTAAACTTCAACTAAATATTTATCAAATACATTGTGGAAACCGTTGTGCTAGGAGCTGGTGGTATAAAAGGAATAAGACTTGCTTCTGCAAACCCTGAAGGCGTGTATTATTCATGAGATTAATCTGCTAGAAGGAAAGACCATTGTATAGTAACTTAGCGTATGATATAGGTACCATTAGATTTACAAAAATTGTATGCGCAGAGAGTTGGGGCAAGGTATACTTTTGCAAGTCATCTAAACACACACACACACACACACACATGCGCGTGCACGCACACACACACACACAAACACACAGCCCATATGTGTCTTTATTAAAATAAAGATCTGGACTATGGGAAAGGGAAACCTAGAAAACAATTTAGAGACTGGCTTCCTGTGTACTTGGGATCCTGTGCTGCTTGTTCTCCCTGTCTCTACATGTTCCAGTGCTACTTTTCTACTGATGAAATCAACAATAATGGAATCTAAGTAAGTGTAGAATAAGATAAATTTCTTTTTGAACATGTTCAGTGGCTTGTCTTATGTAATGATTTAACAAACTTAAGTTTTCATTCTTGACTAAGTATTAAATGCTTACTGCATGCCTAGGTACTCTGTTAAAAATTGAGTTTAACTTTTCTTCCAAAATATAGTTTGTTTTTCAGAAAAATTATTTTCATATTCTCCTCACTTGATTTTGCATAATTATTGATTAACTAGGTTAGAAAGGAGGTGATAGATAACTTAAAATAGTATCAAAGTGTAATGGATTTAGAGTATACTTACTGTTGAAATTACATCTGATGTTTAGCAACTCTTTTCCTGTTCTACAGACATCATCCAGAATCAATTTGTTGTAAATTCACTGTGAACATGATATCTGTTAGATAGGGATATTTTCACTGTTCTGGGGACATGAACTAAAAGTATTCAAAATAATGTGAGAACAACAATGTGAAGTCATTAAACGTGGCATAAATTGCTGATACAAACGGGCCATTATCACTTGTTAGTGTATTGTTTCTTCTTTTTCATAGTTGAGGTTTTGTTTTTTGGTTTTTGTGCTTTTCCCAAGCACTAGGACAGGCTTGAGTTGGGAATATTTGCAGCCCCAGCTCCTTGCTTCTTTTTCCTTTTGTGCTTACTCGGTTCCTCCCCATCCTAGTCCTGACTCAGGCATCAGGAAGCCACAGCTGTGCAGCTTCTGCCTTTATCTGGACACACAGCTCTCCATAGCCTCACTTTCGGGGGAGCCACTGGCAGAGGAACAGGTACTTTTCTATGTACCATTTAGACCCAGTGTATCATTTATTGCTGCTCTGTGTATTCCCACACATAGATGCTTTCTAATATGTGGTTTCTTCATGGATTTACAGACATGGAATTTTTTTTTCAAATGGGTCATTTAATCTAGATCCTCATTTACTCTGAAACCTGGTTAATATTTTACTGGATAATGAAGAGTTGACTAGGATAAGAATGCCACTGAATGGGCAGTATATAGGCACTCATGGTAAATATTCCTGCCGGTGAAAGTTGTTAAAGGAATCAATGAGGACAGTTATACAGCACTACAGCACGTGAGGAGGCTTGGGCCTTTTAGATTTCCTATTAAAGAGCATTTGTATATTGACAATATTCTGATTCTCTCTGGTGCTGAGAGCCTTCTCATAGTGTTGTGATAATCATTGCAGTTGCTATTGCTGGAGCCTGGCTCAGACTTAGAGTATGGGGATGCTAAGATGCTAGATTTATAACTTGATGCTTTATTATTTCAAAACAAGCTGACTTTGCACATATCTGGGAACTAATTCTGAAGTTTGGACTAACATAACAGATAGTGTAAAAAGGAGAAAAAAAATCTAACATCAGTTTGAGCACATACCAAGTTCTTGTGGTATAAGCAGTAATATTTATACTAGATTTGCAAAGTCAGTGTTATCATTCCCAGTCTTTACATGAAAGGAAACTGTGGCTTTAAGTGTTAGGACAAGGGCTTGAGGTTACATAGCTCGTCATTGGGAGAGCTGATATTCCAGCCTGGCTAGTTCCACAGTCTACAGTGTCTCCTCCTCATTCCTGCAACCAGCAGAAGGTTAGATGATTCTTTGTACATATTTTTCATGAGACTTATTACAAACTGCTTAAAATTACTAGTGAATATTCACCGCAATGGTTCTTTGCCAATTGTGTGTCAAAATTTAAGGTGTATCTCAATTTTACAAAACTGGGGTAATGTGCAACAATAACTATTCGCTTTCACTCATTGTCTTAAGCACTTGATACCTTTTCTTATAGCCTTAAAATAGAGTTATTTGTCTTCCTCAATTCATCTGCTTAAGTAGACGGTAAATTTGTCCAGGCTGGGGCTGCACCACCTCCTCTCTGAGTTCTTTGAGGCACCTGACCCACAATATAAGGGGCCTTTCTCTTCCAAGGTCCGTTTTAGATGTGCTGAATCAAACCTTGCAAGATTAATTTTAGTCTGTTTATGATAGAACTGGGTTCGAATTCACAATCTGTGGAATTCCTTATCTCATTATGAACTGAGAATAATTTTTTAATTTTATTTGGGTTCGTTTTAGCAGATTTAAAGAAAGCTTCCAGTTCAAATGCTGCAAAATCCAATCTCCCGAAATCTGGTCTCCGTCCTCCCGGATACTCACGTCTCCCGGCAGCCAAGCTGGCGGCATTTGGCTTTGTCCGGAGCTCCAGCGTCTCCTCAGTCTCCAGCACCCAGTCCGGGGACAGTGCACAGCCAGAGCAGGGCCGGCCAGCCACCCGTAAGTGGGGTGGGGCAGGGTGGGGTGCCTGCACTGAATTAAAACCGGCGCGCCTGTGTAACTGTGTGTCATTTTCTTTGCATGATTATTTAAGAATTTGGATTACCTCCCTTAGCTTCCCATTGTTGTGTTATTCATCTACTGAAGAAAAATAGCCCATTTGACACCATCAGTTATGGGGAGTTAGTGTGCCAGGAAAAAAAGATCGTAACCTCCTCTTAGGATGTAGAAAATGACTTATCCAGAGACAGATTCCGGCAGCCCTTTGCTTTGCAGATTCTAGGTAAGAAGTCAAAGAAAGATCCAAGAAAGGTGTTACCTACATTGTGCTGTCATGAAGCATACTAGATATTTAATATTAGCTGAAAGAATCATTTAGTCACCTGTGATTATCAGTAATGCCTTCACACTGCCAGAGCACTTGGCTGGATTTCTGAAAGTTAAATAAATGATGTTAAAAGTAGCAAAGCACTGCCAAGCTTCTTCAAGTCCATGCCCAGGAAGGTCCCCATTAGCTGAGATGGTGCTGTTGCAGGCCCATTTCCTGAGACTGGTATTGTAGACTGCATTTTAAAGTATGAATGAATAACCTGCAGAGCACGTTACAACAGCTGCTGTCCCTGAGGAAGATCTGGAGGCTGCCCATTCAGTTGTGCCTTTGATGACCAAACCCCATCTCAGTCACCACTTCAAAGTCAATGTTATTGGATGGGAAACCATGACATCTCAGATGTTGTTTTCAAGACCTTGCCAGAGGCCCAGGAAAGTCTTAAAGGTTTCCACGTAGAGAGCTGTTTTGAAGGGGTTATAGAAGTTGAATCAAGCTGGAATAATATGAAAGAGAGAGAGAGATCGATTGATTTGTTATTTTGTCAATTTCTTGTCCAAGCTTGTTTATTCTCTGTTCTTTCTTGTGTTTACAGAGATGATGTGTGGAACATTTGCGTAGTTCTAAATTTTGGTCTACCTAGTTATTTATAAAAGTAATACATTACATTTCCCTTTGTCTTGATGTGTTTGTAAGCAGTTTCTAAGGGTGTTTTCTTTGCTCTGTTGGTTTCCTGAAGGTGCTGTAGCTCAGGCCTGCTTTCACACAGGATACCTTTAAGGAATATCATTCTAATTAGTGATTACATCATTACACAATAGCGGTCTCAAAATCTGAAACATGAATGTAATAAAGAACTGTTTGCAAATGTGTAATTCATGTTTTTAGATATGCATGTGCATATTAGCAGTCTGATGATTTGAAAATACAGGAGCAACTATTTATCATCATTTTTATTAATAAAATTCCCGATGACGTGTTTCTCTTTTAGAGAAAGTGGTATGAAGGAAAACTTATCATATGATATATGTATTTCCAACAAAGGAGTTAAGATTTTGATGTCTTAAAAAAAATTAACCTCAAGGCGAGATGAGCCATGTCCACATGACAGCAGCTTTTGCTGACAGAGAGCTGACAGGTGTGGACAGAATAATTGCACGTGCGCTTAGGGCATTTCTTCTCACCTCTGCTTCAAAGGATACTAGAGAGGGACCCCTGAGCACCCAGGGGATAAGAGCTGTATGTGCCAGAGAAAATAACTCCCAGTTCAAAGACTTCATACTAAAAGTCACACTTTTATACGAGTGTCTATCCAGAATTGTTTTCTATTTTAAGAAACATGTTAGCATTGATTTTTAATTATCTGCTACCTACTATATATGTAATTTTTACTTCACCAATAAATCACAGAAAAACCTCCCCATGAATTTGATTTGTCTAAGTACTACTAATCATTATACCTATACTTGTTATTAGATGTAATGTCAATAAATATTTTGTTTCTGTTCTTTAGCGAAGAGATGATGCTTTGATGACAGGGAATAAATAAAATATGAAGCTCTTGAGAGAGCTAAAAGTCCTTAGATCAACTTCTCATATGGTGTATATCTTTCCAGCAAAGCTTTCTTCTCCAAGCTTGTTCATTCTCTGTTTTCTTGTGTTTACAGAGATGATGTGTGGAAAGCTTTGCTGGAGCAAAGCTTTGCTGGTTCAGCTCATGGAAACAGCCAATGTGGTATCAGAATTGGTCCTTTTTTCTTCTTCTTGGAAAGCTGGTCTTTTTGCAGACATTATTTCCACATAGGATTCATTTAAGGAATACTGCTGTAATTAGGGATTATGTCATGCAGAGTAGATGTTTCAAAATCTGAAACATGAGCATGATAAGAATCTATAGTCACACATTGCTTAATGACGGGGATATGTTCTGAGAAATATGTTGTTAGGCAGTGTCGTCGTGGCACAAACATCATAGAGTGTACTTGCACAAACCTAGATGAGATAGCCTACTACACACCTAGGCAATATGGTATAGCCTTGGCTCCTAGGCTACAAACCTATGGAGCATTTACTGTACTAAATACTGTCGGCAATTATAACACAATAGTGAGTATTGGTGTATGTAACAGTATCTAAACATAGAAAAAGTATAGTAAAACTATGATTTAAAAACCAAAAATGCTGTTCCTGTATAGGGTACTTAAGCATGAGTGAAGCTTGCAGGAGTGGAAGGTGCTCTTGGTGAGTCAGAGAATGAGTTGTGAATGAATATGAAGGTCTAGGACGTCATTGTACACGTCTATGTGATAAACCAGGGCTGTCCTGGAGGCCTGGTTTACACCAGCAACACCACAAATGTGAGTAATGTGTTGTGCTACGACATTACGATGGCTAAGATGTCACTAGGCAATAGGAACTTTTCAGCTCATTTATAATCTTACAGGACCGCTGTCGTATATGTGTTCTGTTGTTGACTGAAGCATCGTTATGTGGTGCATATGGTATTTGCAAATGTATAATTCATATTTTTAGATGCTTGTGCATATTAGCAGTCTAAACAATGTCCACACTGACTGTGGCATGCTATATTGGGACACTTTTAAGTGACTCATTATGAATTCATGAGTGTTTCCTAGGCTAGCCTGGCTCTCCTGGGACTCTTCCTTGCCGTTTCCCTGGGTCCTGAGGGGCAAGTGATGATGAATGTGGAAACGGGAGCCCCATGCATCCCCCTGGACATGAGATGGCAGGACCATTTGGGGTCTCAGCTGTTCCACATAGAGTCCCCATCCACCCTGGGCTCAGGCTTCAGGCCATTAGCCCAACCCCATTGAGCAGAGGCTTTCTAAGTCAGGTGCTCTTCAATGTCTTTTTACCTTTTCCACAAGGTTGTGGCAAACAAGACAGGCACAGGGAAATGAATTATGTTCATAGGTCCTTAGAACTTGAAGGTTCTTACCATCCAGTTTACCACCCATTTTATAGCTGAGCAAACTGAGATCAGGTTGACTTGCCCTGGGTCCTGGGCTGGTGTTCTTTCTACTCTATTTCCTTCTTAAAGCTGCCATATACAGGGAAGATATATGCATGATTTGAATATTTTATCTTTCTATTAGTAAAGCAAATCATAGAGTCAGAGCTGACTTGAGAGGCCCCTCAGGCTTCCCAGGTTGTCAGCCAGCCCCTGCGGGAACACTCTTAAGTGCTAGAGAGGGTTCCGCTTTACGCAGAAGCCACTTCTGAGGCTCTCATTAGGAAGTGCTCTCTATGAGTTCAGGTTGCCTCCTTGTAATCTACAATGAGTAGCCACAGTTCCTGTGGACTCACACAGCACCTGCATGTGTATCGTGCCTCCAGGATAGCCCCAGGCACCTCCCTTCATTTCCTTACCAGTTCATCAGGTGAAGATTATGAAGTTGGCCCATTTAGAGCCTCAAATAAAACTACAAATTAAATTAGTGACCCATAGCTTTTCAAAAAAATATTTACATTGAAGGAGGGAACGTAACTTTCTAACTTAGAACTTAAGCATAAACTTAACATCATCGGTCTGACCCAGGATGTGGCTCCTTAGTTCTTTTATAATGTTCAGAGATGAAAAAAAGATCCCAACTATACTTTAGGTGATAGAAACTTACTGATAAAAATAATGACCGTACTGTAGAATTTAGTGTCGGAAACATACTATTGCCTAATGTATACAGGTTGTGCATCCCAAATCAGAAAATCTGAAATTCGAAATGTTCCAAAACCCAAAATTATTTTGAACACTGACACGATGCCCACGGGAAATAGTCACTGGAGCATTTTGGATTTTGGATTTTGGGGTTTAAGTTGTTCAACTGGTATAATAAAAATATTCCAAGATCTGAAAAATTCCAAAGTTCAAAACAATTCTGGTCCCAAGAATTTTGGATAAGGGATACTCAACCTGTACTTGGTTATCACATTAATCAGTTATTAGGTATAGACTTGATTTTCCAAGTGGGTAGGCAGATGTGACTTAAAGTCAAAATCTTTAGGAACATGTGCGGAGGGAAAATAGGATGACTTAGGTTTCATAAATTAATCATTAATGAAAATAGATCATATCACCCAAGGATAGAATAATTTATGTGGAAGATCCTATGTCATTATGTATTCTGAATAGCACTTCATTTACTGGGTGCCCAAAAAACAGAAAATACTTATCAAAGAAGTACATGAAGAATATAATATTTGCAGCTTTCCTTTCCAATTTCTCCTCTTCTTCCTCTCTTTTCAAATACTGCCATGTTTTCTCCACGGGATAACCTAAGAACAGAAATCATGGGGCAAAGAATTTAAAAAACGAGTAAAAAAAAATTAGAAGTTTTTCTCCAGTTTTTTTTTTTTTTTTTTTTTTTTCCTGGTGCACAGAAGTATTCGGATGATAGAGCAGGAGGGATACAGCTGGGGAGATGGGCAGAGAGGCTGACGTTCGCATAAATAATCCTGGCAAAGAATGTATGTTTTCGGAGCCTGAAAAGTGTCATGAAGTGGAGGGTTAATTTCTGATGAGGATATCAGGACGTTTCTCAGAAGGGATTGTACAGCCAGACAGCCTTTTGGATGGTGGAGATGAACTCTAGGAAATCTTTGGTAGGGGAGCAGTGCTGTTGGTGCATTCAGAAAACTTCCCGAATCTGAGGAGTTGCCATTCCTGGTGCAGCTTGCCACTTCATCATGGCGCTGTTTGTCTCCTGGGTGCTAAGCCCACATGTTTGAGCTCCCCAAGATTTGTTCTCAGAATGTGTCTGTTCAGGTCTCTCTAGTCTTCACCTTGCCATCTGATCTACAGTTTCAGCCCTTAGCAGTTTAGACACAATGCTCATATCTATATCTCTAGCTCCGATGTCCCTCTAGAACTACTCACCTGCATTTCAAATGAGCCATCAGGTATCTCTAACCGGTTGGCCCAACTCACCGCAAACTGAACACTTTTTCAGAAAACAAATTCTTCATTTTTTAGTACAAACCAAAACCTTCTCTGGAAATTGCTCTATCTTTTAATGATATCTGTGATCTCCTGGCAACCCAGGCTGGGAATTTCAAAATCAGCATTATGTCATGCCTGCTGTTTTTTTTTGGTTTTTTTTTTGTTTTTTTTTTTGGAGATGGAGTCTTGCTCTGTTGCCTGGAGTGCAGTGGCACGATCTCGTCTCAGGGCAGCCTCTGTCTCCTGGGCTTAAGCAGTTCTCTGCCTCAGCCTCTCGAGTAGTTGGGAATCACAGGTGTGTGCTACCACACCTAGCTAATTTTTGTATTTTTAGTAGATGGGGTTTCACCATCTTGGCCAGGCTGGTCTTAAACTCCCGACCTCGTGATCCACCTGCCTCGGCCTCCCAAAATGCTGGGATTACAGGCGTGAGCCACCGCACCTGGCCATGTCATACCTGCTTTTTGCCTTCTTTTCTGTTCACTCATCATTTCTGGTGAATTCTTTCTCCCTGGCACTTACCTATCCTCATTCTTCTCTCTCCTCATCTCTGTTAAAACTGTGGTAGTGCTCACCTGAGCTATTCCTGGCACACCTTGGCTTTCTAATCCACAAAGCACATGGTCCTTGGTAATTTTCCCTTTGACCCCGTTTCAATTGCTGCATGGTGCCCCTATGCCTGCTTCACCTGTCAGACTTTCCAGGTCCTCCATGACCTGGCCCTCCCACCTTTCCTGCACACCATCCTGACATATACTCCCAACTAGCCAAATGTGAGTAACAAAAATGTGTTGTTCACATTTTTCTATGAGGGCTTTGTGCTTTCCTGCCTTTTGGTTTTGATTTAAACCATTCATCTCTGGAATACACCTCCCCCAGCCTTCTATCCCTACCCCCACCACCTGCCATCTCTCTCTGCAGATTCTGTCACTTTTAGATACATTTCAAATTTTACTTCCTCTAAAAATCCCTCAGTGTGATTTTTTTGTTCCTGGAAACCCCTAGGGCTCTTGGCTTGTATCACTTTTATTACCTACTACTTCTTGTAGTTATTTGTTTTTATGTCCTCTCTCCCCTACAGACTATAAGCTCTTAGGGGGTAGGGGCTATGCCTCTTAATAATTTTAGTATCTCACACTAAAGGACACTGTCCTTTATAATAGTAGAATTTTAAGGGAAGTTATCTCCCAATAGAAACTTTTTCTCTTATGTAAGGGTATGGAAAAAGATTTTTGAGAGTAACAGGTATCTTTGAGAGTATTTTGTATTGGGAACATATTTTTACTTTATGCATGGATTTTCATAGTTGATGAAGCTCATAATTATGGCTCTTACAGTTTTCTGGGACCTCTAAAATGTTATTAACTGTGGTATACGTAGTGATAATTTACATAAGTCAAAGAGTAGAAAACCCTTTGAACTCTAAATATATTCAGAGATAAACAGCATAAAGACTGACTTAGTAGTCTCACAAGTATCCAGTAACCTATATATCTCCTTGCATATACTTAATTGTTTTTAAAGAATTGGGCTAAAACCCCACCTTTGAGGCTATTCTTGAGAGAATTTCAAAGTTTCCAAACTTAGATGTCTTGATTTGAGGAGGTTAGATATTCTCATTAATCACTTCTCGGCCTTTTGGCTAAGATCAAGTATAGATATTCTCATTAAATTCTAGAGTTTAATATCTTGTTTTAATATATAAAATAAGTACATGTTCTTTTAATTATTGAATAGGATTTGGGTTCTGGGGATAATAATCTGAAGTGGAAAACTGCTAGCCTTTTGGAAGGTTAATCAAAAAATGAGGGTTAATATGAAAGCTTTTTGCAATGTTAACTTTAGGGTTTACACTGATGAATACTATAAAACACATTTACATATATAACACATTTGATTTTCTACGTCTGACATGCATTTTAAATAAGATCAGGGTTGACAAGAAATGTTATTAATAACTCTTACAGAAACAGCCATTAACCCATCTCATGTTCATCGGCAAAGAGAGAGTCATTTTTTATTCATGGAAAAAGCAGCGGAAGGTGGCTTGTGAGGTCAGACTTCAGAGAAGCTATTGCCTGTTTGATATTAATCTTAATGATGTCTTTGTTCATTCCTTCAGAAACACTCAGACAATGATGAGTTGCACCCAGAGATAGGATTAGATTGTAAGCATGTTTTGTTTTATTTTTAAGGATGTTGGCCATTTCTGGTTATAAGATAAACCGAAGGTTTGGGGAACATTTTTATTTCTAGTACAAATAATGTCTAGTTGAACTGCTTCAGTGTTCTTGGCTGGCTTGTTTTATGAAGATTAGATTAGCTGCTTACCCTTTCCCAATTCTACATTCTTTCATCGTATTCTATGTGGTAAGCATAAGCTCAGCGCCAGGGCTGCCATGACCTGGACAAGGGTGAGTCCTCACTCACCCTTGCAGGGAGTGGGTAGACAGGATTATGCACATAAAGCCATGCAGGGAAATGTTAGCATGGCTATGATTGAAGACCACACAGCATTTGGTGGGCAGGGGGGGAGGAGGCACAGGAAGGGGGAAGTATCCATGCACCCTGAGTGAGGTGAAGAAGGACCTCATGCCCTGCAGGTCCTCTCCAGGCTGGCTCAGCGCTACTGCATTATGTCTTCAGATGGAATTCTTCCACGTTGGTTTTAGGTAATTGACAACCTTCTGAATTTGCTATAAAATACTCCACCAAAGGCGGGGGGAACTAGAGGTGGGAGAAGATAGGTGAAAAAAGATTGACAAATATTTGAAAATATTTAAAGCTGGATGATGGAACCATGAAGATTCATTGTACTACTTCACTTGTTGTGTATGTTTGAACATTTCCGTAGAAGATGGTTAAAACTCCACCTTCTCTCTGTATTAGTTTTTATTTCTTTTTTGTTTTATTTTATTTTTACATTTAGTGGTCCCTAGAAAGCTCTTAGACAACCTTTTTTTTCTAACCTTTTTGAAGTATAACAGACAAATAAAGATTGTGTATATTTACATTATGATGTTTTGATATACATATGCATTGTGAAATGATTACTACAATCAAGTTAATTAACATATCCATCACCTCACGTAGTTACCTCTTCTGTGTATATGTGTGTTTGTGTATGTGTGGTGAGAACATTTAAGATCTACCTTCTTTGCAAATTTCAAGTACACAATATAGTGTTATTAATAATCAACCCCATGCTGTATATTAGATCTCCAGAACTCCTCCTGAATACCTGAAACTTTGAACCCTTTAACCAATACCTCCCCATACTGATGAGATGACACAGTAGTGGTGAAGAGTGCAGACTCTGGAGATACACTGCCTGGGCTCACATCCCATCTCTGCAGTTTGCTAGCTTTGTGACTTTGGGCAAGTTACTTAATTTTTCTCTGTTTCCTCATTGTAAAATAATAGTAATATTAGTAATGATTAAAATAAGTTAAACCATCAATAGGGTCGATGGCAGCATCAGATGGGATTAATATCTGCAAAGTACTTAGAAAGGAGATTTGCCCAATAATAATAATGTTTCTGTGGGCATTTCCATCCATTGGCCATGTGTGTAAGGATTCAGAAGCTCAGCTGAAAGATGACCATGACGGATTAATGTATCTGTGATGGAGTAAAGAAAGTGCTTCTGCTGACATCTGAGTCAGGCAGACGACATATATTCTAGTTTTGAATTTTTATAACCACCTCGCACATGTATGGTGAATAACCTTCTGAGTGAGTGTTAAGCTAAAAACGTACCGTTTTTGAGACATGAAAGTGGAGGTTGATTATTTGATTTTCATGGCAATCTCTTTCTTTTGAGTTGTAAACTTGTGGTAGTTTGGACATTTACAAAATACAGACAAGGAAAATCATGTTTTGATTTCTTAATTTAAAAGGGCTATGGCGTGCCTTTAGCACATTATCATTTTAGTTAATATATTCACTTGGCTTCCCTGTAAATGAAACATACTTATGCAAGGTGACTAATACATTAATCTAAGCTGATGGCATTTAAACCCTCTGCTCAAAATAGAAAATGAGAGTTGTATCTGATTTTATTTCTGTGCCTTTTCAATATCTGTTGGAAGAATGGGAACATTTGATTTCACAGTACTTAAAGGGCTTTGCACAGCTTCTCATTTTGCTAGAGCCTAATTTCCATTGTACTAGGGCTTACTTTGTCAAACATCTCAACCCAATTTGGGTGGGTGAAAAAGAGAAGAGTGAGAACAAAAACTAAAATAAGCTTCTGATTTCCTCTGGAAATGCGGAAGTCAAACAAATGTCACTGATGGATTTAAGTATCTAGTTCCCTGGAATCTGTAATTATGAAATTTAAAGTATTCTTTATAAGAAAAAAATAGAATCATTTTTACTGAATCTTGCTGTTAATCTTCCCAATTATTCCCACACATTCAGTTCTTTCTCTTTCCTCTTTTCTTTGCTTCCTTCCCACACATTTACAAAGGAGAACATTTTTTTCTGAGTATTTTTGAGCATTGCCTTTAAGTGAAAATATTTTCTTTATTGCTTCAGTAACTCCTAGTTTATCCACCTTAACTCAGATATCTGGATCTAACTTAGAAATCATATTGTTTCTCTAGAGGTTTATAAAGTTTGTAAGTGCCATATTCTAGGATGTTCTAGCTCATTCAATATGTTTAATGAAGAAAAGATACCTGGAGCTATGGAAATCATATTTTAGAAAAGAAATATGACATATTAGCATGTATAATATGCATAAACCCTGCATTTTCAATAATGGAATGATCTTTGGGAAAGTCAGTTAACCTCACTGGACTAAGATTTTTATCATAAAGTTCAGAGGGATTGGATTAAATGAATTGACCAATTTGGGCTCTCAAGAGCTGGTATTCTGTGACGTTATTCTGTATAAAAAATGGAATCACTTATGATCTTAAGTAAGGAATAATAGAATTGTATTTAAGGAAAATTAATATGATAATGGTGAATAAAGTAGTTTGGAGAAGGGAAACTGGGCATGAGACATCTTGATTCTTCCAAAATTAATGATGCTTTCCCTCTGGGCCAGACTTTACTTTTGTTATTTTTTTCTCTGTCTTAATAAGATAAAAATTTTAGAGCAATAACAGAGAACAGGTTTTACTGCCTTGCTTTTTTCTGTAAAATGCAGAGCTATGAAATGCTTGGGAGTTATTTTCTTGCTCTTACCCTCTCTCTAATGCCGAGCATCTTGGATTATTAGTCCAGTACCAGAACAAAGATGAGATGCAAGGAGGTGGAAAGGAAGAGGAGGAAACATTTTCATACATTTTATTGCTTTTATCTTAGCAGAAACTCTAGGTCAGAGGTCACATTTTGTCACAACTCTAATTTCACTTGAGACTATGGCAGAGTGAGAATATCAAAAAGCAAGCAAACATAGCTTCTAGATGAGTCTTGCTTCTCATGGGAACTTTGCCAACAGTACGTGCTCTCTTGCATTGTTGTAACATGCGTAGGCTGTCTTCTGGGAAGGTTTGTAAAAGCCCTTGTGGTATTTTTCTGAAGGCAGTAGACAGAGCAAAGAGATTAATTTTTTTTTGCAAGGAGAAATAAAATAATTTATATGGTTATGTCAGAGGGTTTTTTGGGCTCCTGTAACAGGCAGCAATTAGCAGGAGAGAGTTAATGGGAGCCCGAACTAGTAGGTTACAGTGGGAATGATAGAGTCAGAAAGTGCCATTCCACACTGTGTACAGGAAGAGAAGCTTATTTGTGAGGCTTTGATGAGTTTGGGTTTGGTCATGTTGAGAAGCATTCCTATAACTACATCCAGCAGACATCCATCCTATAACTACATCATACATCCATTCCTATAACTACATCCACAGCAGCATACATCCATTCCTATAACTACATCCATAGCAGCATACTTCCATTCCTATAACTACATCCAGCAGATTTGGACTGAAAATAAGGAGAGCAGCCATGGAAAATAAGTGATGTTTGGAATTGTGACTGACATCATTGAGGGAGTGCATGCAGAATGAAATGGGAAGAGGGAAGCTGACACATTGTGCAGGGAGTATCTATCTAGGTTGTGGGGGCAGGAGATAGGAGACAGCCAGAGAAGGCTTGGTCAGTGAGGAGGAGGAGTGTCAGACACGACCAGCATCACCAAAGCTGAGGGAGAGAGGTTCCCGGAAAGAGATGGCTGGTCAAGCCATCTGTGCTGTGGGGCTGAGATGTTTTGATATTGAGGAGAATGGGTCTGCAGACTGTGATTAAGATGTCACTGGTAGCTTTGAAATGAGCTTAACAAAATGTATGAAGGCAGAAATCAGGTTACAAGGGGGTAAGGAAGGTAAAGGTGGAGAGTGTCTACTACTGTTGAGAAGTTTAGTGAGGAAAAGGGAAAGAACCGTAGCAGGAGAAGTTGGTTTGTTATGGGTTTGATCTTTTTTTTAAGCACATAAGAATGCTTATGCTCTGAGGAGAAAGATCCAGTAACCAGGGAGAGATTGAAGATGAAAGCAAGTGAGAATAGTAGATGGAGCAATTACTGGGGCAAATAGGAGGGAATGCTATTAAATATACAAGTGGAGGTACAGCCATGATGACAGAAACAAAGGCATAAAGGATGAGTGCTGAGAAATTGTGGACAGAGAAGAAAAGGCTTCAAGGAGGTCATATCAGGTCACCTCATTTGTCCCAGGTAATTAAGAAGTAGAGTTTTTGCAGAGAGTAACCATGATGGAATTGGACATGGGATTGCATAAAGAGGCAGGTAATGGTTCTTTGAGTAATACATTGAGTCAGTAAGAGGTGCATGGGGGAATTGCAGAGTTGCGCAGAAGGCCCATGTGAGATTGGAAAACATGATTTTATACTGGAAACAATCTGATGGATTTTAGGGCCGTCTCCAGTGATGTGGTGGTAGATCCCATGTCTCTCCAGTTTTTTCCCCATGCATGATAATTTATAGCAATTAAAACTCCAAAGTGAATATATAATGTTTCTTGGGAGCTTGGAGTCAAGTGATACATACAACTCCATGGAAGCAGAGGTGCTGGTTGAAGAGGGGTGTATGGAGCCCTGAGCCTGCTCTGTCTGCCTTTCCCTTTCCTGTCCTTTCTACCTGCACCAGCCACTAAGGGACTCCATGGAGCACAGATGAAAATTGCTGGCTTTAGGGCAGGTATGCCCACTTGCCTCAAGAATTAGAGACAGAATTCACTACTATAGTCAACTTGCCAAGAAAGGCATTTTCTTACTTGCTGGTTTGTAATAGGGCCCTCCTGTCTCTTTAGATCAGCTCTGCCCAATCAGAATTTCTGCAGTGTTCATCTTTGCTCTTGATATGGTAGCCACTAGTCACATGGGGCTAATGAGCCATTGAAATGGGGCTGGTATAACTGAGGAGCTGAATTCTAAATCTTATTTAATGTTAATGACTTTATGTTGCCATGTGTGGCTAGTAGTTCCCTTATTGGATAGTACAGTTCTAGACTGGATTATCGGTTTGGATTTTTTTTTTAAAGATGTAACAATACTTCTGACAGTAGCATCTTCAAGATTCACAATGGCAGTTATTTCTTCCTTCATGTGGAGCTGCACTGCATGAATTCCTAAAGACTGGAACTTTAGGGTCCTGGGTTGGTGATATGGTTTGGATGTGTGTCCCTACCTAAATCTCATATTGAAATGTAATCCCCAGTGTTGGAGGTGGGGCCTGGTGTGAGGTGATTAGATAATGGGGGCGGTTTTCTTGAATGGCTTAGCACCATCCCCTTTGGTTGTCCTTGTGATAGCAAGTGAGTTCCCCCGAGGTCTGGTCATTTCAAAACGTGTGACACCTCCCCCCATCTCTCTTATGCCCTTGTTTGAACTGTGTGAGATACCTGCTCCCCCTTCACCTTCTGCCATTATTGGAAGCTTCCTGAGGCCCTCCCTAGAAGCAGAAGCTGCTATGCTTCCTATACAGCTTGCAGAAACATGAGCTGATTAAACTTTTTTTTTTAATAAATTACCCAATCCCAGGTACTTCTTTATAGCAATGTGAGAACAGACTAATACAGTTGGTGATGTAGAGCTAATGAAGATCTCACGTTTTCACTTTAGAGCTTCGTTTAGGAGTTAGAACTGGGGGATACTTTTCTAAGACCATAGATGCTGTCTTTATCCCCGCTTGTTTATTTTACAAGTTCATACTGTTGATCAGAAGACTAGTTCATAGAAGATGGAATAAATCATCCATTGTGGTCAGAGCCATATCCATCCTCATATGTAAGAGCAGCAGAGCAGACGTCATTTGACATTTTGTTCAAGATACCTTCATAGTGTATAAATATAATAGTTTCACTCTATGTAGGTAAAGGTGGACAGTATCAAAACTAGAAGGAAAAGTAGGAGGGGGAGAGAAATATATTAAATCAAAGGAAAGATGGAGGAGGTAAGGAAGGGAAGTGAGGGGCTTGAGGTGCAGATAGTAAGATGGCCGTGGTAGGGAATAACTGAGAAGGGAATAAGGAGCCATTGGTGCACTATTGTCCTCTTCCTGGTTTTCTTGAAGACCTCCTGTCCAGCTGCTCGCTTGCCCTGCCCTCCCCAGGCAGGGATGCAATGAGGGTCAGAGCTAATGCCTCAGCTTGAGGCAGTTCTTGGGATCTCTTAAGGTGTGGAAATTGTGGAAATTTGTATTTTCAATTAAGGGCAATGCCAGATTACTTCTGAAATACTGTTTAAACAGAAAAATTTTTTAAGTGGGTGCTTAGATAAAAAGGTAACTTTATTTCTGTAGCATACACATCTTACCCCCATGAATTTGCCATGCAGATGATAGAGCTATTAAATTACTGTAGGCACCTGCATTGCATGTTCTTGAGCCAGAGCCACCTGAATAGAAAGTAATATAAGATGTGAGAGAAATGTACAGGATAAATGAAGTGAAATGTAGATTTTTTTTATCTGCTAGCAGGTACCATTAAAATGAAATATTACAGACATTGTGATTAAGAATGTCTAGATCCCATTAATGCGATAACTGCCATGAATATGTCTAGTCAGCCAACAGACTAGACTAGGTGAATGTGGTAAGTTGTCGATGCTAAGCTGATGTATTCTGTTGAGTGTTCTTACGCGGTTGAATATGCAGGTTGTACATTTGTGAGACAGTTTTGGCTCCTCTGGCGATGTCACTAAAATAGCTTTCCCAACTGGAGTTTGAATATCAAGGAGTCCTGTGTGCATGTGTGAATTTGGCATTGGGATCTGAAGGTTCCTTTCTGGCTAGTTGTAAGGGTGATTTTGAGCAGGCTACGTGTCAGCCAGCTACATATTCTGGAGTAACCAATAACCAGACTCACTAAAGA
This sequence comes from Pongo abelii, assembly GCF_028885655.2. Lineage (NCBI taxonomy): Eukaryota > Metazoa > Chordata > Mammalia > Primates > Hominidae > Pongo > Pongo abelii. The sequence continues at coordinate 34,056,686 of NC_071999.2, forward strand.
CTAGGCATTGTTGTTTCTTATTTTCCTTTAGACTTAGTTCATCTTGTCAAAAATCATAAGAAAAAGATAACTGATTTAAATATTGTAAAGATTGTATGCATTCAAGATAATGTATCTTTGTATCTAATAAATCGTTCATAATTACATATAAAAATGTAATTTATTGGTTTCCTTTAACTTCACAAGGTAGTGAAACCTAAGGAAGGAGAGGTGGACTGGTAGCCAGGACCACTGGGCCCTACCTTCAGCTCTTAAAACTAACTGGCTGGGTGGCCTTAGGCAAGCTAATTAATTTACTTGTTTGGGCCTCAGGTTCTTCATCAGTAAAAGGAGGCATTTGAACTCAGTGATAGTCAGTATTCCCTCCAACTGATTCTTTAAAAAGAAGTCTTACACATGTTAAGCTGAATTACAGAATGTGTGTGTTTATTCTACTTAAGAGTGGTGGGGCCATAACAGAGCATGATATCAACCAGACCAACCAGGCATAGGATTGTTGCTGAGTCTTTACTGTGTTGGCATGTAGATATCTGTGAATAATGTGCTGTTTTAACCTGGAGCATACTGAGACATAAGTAAAATATGAGTCAGCTTCCATAAATCTGCTTCCATGCCTGGCCCCTAGGCCCCATGTTCTCTATTGTGCTAGGGGCTATATGGGGTTCAATTCAGGTATCTGTCAAGCAAGTCAGAACTTTATGAAGACAAAACGGATAAATTGAGAATAACTAAATCCATAAGATAGAATTAGATGTATTTACTATGTATTATTTTTACCCTAAATATATGCAATAAATTTAGATTATGTGTTGTAGGTTTTGTCTAGTTCTTCCTTCCTAAGGAACTGGTGAGAACTTTTTCTCAATATAGCCAAGACATTGAGATTTTACTTTCTTATATCAGGAGACTTAGTCTATGGTTCTATTATGTACATCAGTTCTTCCTTATCCATTCCTAGGGATGAGTTCCAAGACCCCCAGTGGATGTCTGAAACCTCGGATGGTACCAAAGGATACATATACCATGTTTTTTCCATACATACATACCTAGGATCAAGTTTGACTTATAAATTAGACACAGTAAGAGATTAAGAACAATAATAATAAAATAGATAATTGTAATAATATGCCAGCCCGTCACTCTTCTTGCACTTTGGGGCCATTCTTAAGTAAAATAAGGGTTCCTTGAACACAGGCACTAAGACACCGCCACAGTCCATCTGATCACTGAGATGGCTACTAAGTGACTCAGGGTAGGTAGGCAGGGCTTACAGTGTGAATCTCCCAGACCAAGGGAGGATTCCTGTCCTGGATGGGACTGAACAATGCAGCATGAGATTTCATCTTGCTACTCAGAATGTTATGCAATTTAAAACTTATAAATTGTTTGTTTCTGGAATGTTTCACTTAATATTTTTGGACTACAGTTGACCCTGGGTAACTAAAACCATGGATAAGCGGGGACTACTGTACTAATTTCAAGTTGACTGCAAATATAGTGTTTCTTCCCAGCATTGCTAGGTAGGGTTACTTCTTCCAAGAAGTTCTGAAAGATTAACTCAGGCCCTTCTCCTTCTCTGGGAGTATTTCTTTACTGTGTCCATGATACTTTCTCTAGTGGTTCTCTCTTTGTGTGCTGAGGTTCTGTGAGCAAAGAATGAGCTATTTTACAATCCTTTCTTTTCTTGATAGCCCCTCAGCTTGGGTCTGAGGTTAAGATGAATGAATTTCTCTGGATGCTGCAGCCACAGCATTTTGTGTCTCCCTGCCTGCTGCGACCCATGCGGACTTCCAGTTAAGCATCCCCTGCCCTGGCCTGACCAGGTACTGGACCCCTGTCATTCTTATCACCTGTGCTTGAGGACAGAGGGCCAGCAGCAGCTCCAAGAGCTACCCTCCTCCACATCTTTTAGTGGCTTCCATGCTCGTGTTAACTATTAGCAGATGCTGGTGCCCCTCCCCACTCCCTCTCTTCAGTTTTCAGGGTTAAGTACTAAAAACACGACCACAGTAATGCAGGGCCCCTCCATCCCATTCCTGTGCATGAGTGTTTATGCATGAATGTAAGTGTGTCTACGTGTACACACTCCCCACCTCTTGCACAAATAAGTGTGACAGGAAAGCGGCCACCCAAGGATCTCCCATCACAGCCACTGTGACAGAAAGCTGAGGGGTGAATTCTTTTTCCAGCACTATTTATTAGAAACTCTGTGTGGCAAGGAGTTGACACATCAGACAGCTGCAGCTGTCAACTGCCAACACCCATTTACTCTGACCCCTTTGATTAGAAAATGAAAAATGGCACCACACCTCAGGCCCTGTCAGCCGTGAGGTGTGCCTGTGAGGTTGGCGCCAACACAGGAGACTTCTCTTGCCACTTGGAAGATTCGTTAATGAAGGAAATGAGCCAGGGTGGACCCTGTCAAGATGGTTTCACTGGAGAAACGCGCTAATTAGGCTGGAGGTCAAAGAGTGGCTGCTGTTTCAAGCAGGTGCTATTAGTTTTGTGTGCAACAGTGGCTCTGAAGGTGCATGAAAAATAGACCACGTCTCCCTGGTTTTTATTACAATTAAGGAAAAGACGTGTTCTCTGCCTGGAGTCTGGTTACTCATCCAGGAAATGTACGTTGCCTTGAGAGAGTCCTGTGTGTCTCTTGGGCTCTTTTCATAGTCATCACTAGCTTCCTTCTTCCCAAGCCCTTGTTTACCATCACGGAAGCCTAGAATAGTGATACTGGCACCGTACATATTATCCAGGTGACCACATAACGTTCCACAGGGGAGGAGATGGATGCCAGGAGAGGTGAGATGATTCTTATTACTCTTCCAGGGTGAGGTTAGTGATGGACACTGGGCTGGAACCTGGCTCTGATGTCCTCATCCCGTGATGCACACCAGGGTAAGAGGCACTCATTGTAGTACCACGGCTTATTGGAGGGAGGCATCCATGTGTAGCTTGAGTCTGAGGATGAGATTCCATTGTTGAAGTCCTACAACATATTAATAAACTGGCAGCCAACTAGACTCTCACAGTTTCCTATGGTCTTCCCTCTGCTGAGTGCTCATGGGAAGCTGAGTTCAGCTGCCTCACATTCGTGGGAGTCTGTTAGCAGTGTGTAGGTACTGACTGAGGTTCTGTGTGAGCGATCCCCGGAGAGCAGTGGGGGTGGTGTGAGTGTTTGTGTGCTGAGCACGGAAATTGGCATGGCCTTGTGCTTCTTTTCAAAGTCTCAAGAGAGGCAGCATGTTGGGCAGGACAGTGACTCGGACTATAGGAGAGTGGGCGTCTTGACACTGACTTGCGCTGTCACCTTGGACAAATCACATAATCCCTGTGGGTGACCAGTGTCCTCCCTGGGAAGTGAGGGAGTGGACGGTGAGTCCTGAGATGCCTTCATGGATCCCAGTTGTCTGGTCCTGTGACTCCAGAGCTGAAGATTTGCAGGATGTTTTAGCACCCCTAGAACACAAGTTTGCTTCTTCTCATGTTTTTATTCAGAAACTCTAAGGAAAAGGCTCCTAATATTTCTTGCACATTTTTCTCTGATCACAATTGGAGGACATACAAGATATGTTATCTATGTGTAGTATTGTTGATAGAAATTCATAATTGCAGAGCTATATATCTAAAACATACACATATTGCATTTTTCTCATTTAAGGAAATCTAAACTCTCATGGTAGTGCTAACAGGATAAAATCCTGAATCTCAGTACATAGATACACATCGGACCTGATTAACTGAGGAATAAATTCCCCAAAACTAATTTTAACAATCTAAATAGTGGTAAGGTTATATTGCTTTCATATAGTTTCTTTTGTTGCTGTACCTTGTGGACACTGCATAACAAAAAAAAATGATAAATGGCTTAGTAAATAGTGGAAAGCAATTAGAGATCTACTATTAGGAATTTTAAGTTTGAAAGCATATATGACAAAAAGTTTTCATATATTCTTTTATGTGATATTTTGAAAATACCTCTTTTGTGAAATTTAGTAACTTAAAAACTTTAGTTCGTTAAGCGTTATAAGTTTGATATATATAAATTATCTGATTATGTTATTAAGGTAAACAGTCAACTAAAATTTGCAGGGAAGGATTCCGGTCTGATTCTGAAGACCTGAGCACTAGGAGTACTGAGGGCAGGAGAAGATCCCTGTTCTAGTTCAAGTAGTCAGGGAAGAGAGCAAATTCAACCTCCTGTAGCCTTTTTATCCCATTCAGGCCCTTAAAGGATTGGATGGTGCCCATCCACATTGGGAGAGGCCATCTGCTTTATTCAGTCCACCAATTTAAATGCTAATATCTTCCAGAAACACCCTCACAGACACACCTAGAAATCATGTTTAATCAGCTAGCTGGGCATTCTGTGGATCAGTGAGTTTGACACAAAATTAACAATCACAAGAATATGTAAAGAACCTTTACAAATCAGTAAAAAGAATACATAAAATTATGTCATGTTCAATTGCAAAATGGGCATAGGACATAAATAAATGCACAGTCACAAGAAAAGCAAAGCTAATATCCAACAAACTTATGATAAATTTTTTGCCATTACAATTGACATCATGAAACAAATTAACCAAAATATTATTAGACTGACGAAGACTGAAAAGGGTAGTAATACATAGAGTATTGGTGAGTATGTGGCAAACTGGGCAGTCTCATACACTGAGGTCAAAATCACAAATTGATATTATATTTAAGGAAGATACTTTACTAATATTTAAAAAAGAAACCTTAAAGGTATTCATGGTATGAATACCTTTCTTTCAAGTAATTCCACATAAGGAATTACCTTGAGAAAATAATCAAACAGGTATATTTAAAACAATGCTCCTTCATTCTTGTTGTAACAGTAAAATATATTTTCACAAATATCCATGATTATTTAAATGGAAAAAATCAAAACAGTATTATGCATGAGACTGTTTTTATACTTATATATTAAAATATATGATAAAAGGTAAATTCCTGGATTACGTTCTATTTTCATGTAAATAGTTGGGATTACTGGAGACTTTAAAAAATGTTTATTCACTATATTTTCTAAACATGGAGCATGAAGTAAGAAAAGAAAAAAGAATTTTTGGAAATATATCGCCACTTAAAAATAAGAGAAGAATAAAAAGAAAGGGACTAATTCACCTGTAGTTAGCAGGGGCCGGAGAAGGAGTTTAAATTTCAGTGTGAAGTGAGGCAGGAGCCCTCCACTGAAGGATGGGCTGATCCCCCTGGAGTCCGATGTGCATTGCAATTCCCTCTGTTATTGAATTCAGTTCATTCTTGCAGTGGAGATCAAAGTCAGGCTGAAACAATCTCTATAACAATCTGACAGAAATTAAAAGATGAAAGAAGTTTGTATAAAATCATTGATATAGCAAGAAAAAGCAGAACCTGCTTATGTTCAGAAAAGATTTTGATAAAAGCCACTTTTATGTCATGTTTGAAATTGACAGTACATGGAACAAAATGCCACAGCACTCCCCTAACAAAGTGTAAGAGCATTTGAAATTTTGCCATCTTCCTGAATTTCTCAAGGGAGTGTTATTTCAGTGGTCATAAAATTCCCCGTAAGTCCTTATTACTTTTTTAGAGGTAACAATATAGACATTTTATGGGACAGCTATAAGAAATAAATCTCACTTATCCCTAAGGAAACTATCTTAGGATGAGCTCGACAGATGTCATTAGGCATGGATCCCTGAAAATGTCTTTGATTGCTGTCATACTAAAAGTAACTACAGAAATATTAATTAAGAGCCCATTGCTTTATTGCTTTTATTCTGTGCTGGATACTTGAGTAACAAGGCAGAAACAAATATGGATGATGAAGATCTGGGCGTTAAAGAGCTTATCTTTATATTGCTTAAGAAAAAAAACTCCTGTATTTCCCTATATCAAATTAATTTTATGTAACGAAATATATATATATACACACACATACACACACACACGCAAGAGATAGAGTGAGTGAGCACAGGCAGTGTCATGTAGATAGATATGGGGAATTTTAAAAAGATATATAATAATGAAATTGAGTTCCATGCAAAGCTTTTTCTGGCTAATGCCAGGAAAGAGCACAGAACTTCCAGAGAGAAGGCCTGAGTTCAAATCCCTGCTCTGCTATTCACTCACACTTTCACTTTTTCACTTTTTTTTTTTTTGAGACAGAGTTTTGCTCTTGTTACCCTGGCTGGAGTGCAATGGCAAGATCTCGGCTCACTGCAACCTCCGCCTCCCGGCTTCAAGTGATTCTCCTGCCTCAGCCTTCTGAGTAGCTGGGGTTACAGGCATGTACCACCACACCCAGCTAATTTTGTATTTTTTTTAGTAGAGACGGGGTTTCTCCATGTTGGTCAGGTTGGTCTTGACCTCCCAACCTCAGGTGATCCGCCTGCCTCGGCCTCCCAATGTGCTGCGAGTACAGGTGTGAGTCACCACACCTGGCCCACTTTTTCACTTCTAAAAACCTCACTTCTCACTGTATTGTCGAATAAAAACATGTAATTGAGGTTCCTTGTAGGCTAAAGGTTATCAAGTGTAGAACAAGTAGGTATACTTGTTGTATAACTAAATCTTGAGCAGAAAGTTGTACTCTTTATTGATGCAAAAACAGCCCCTGGATTGAGTCCCCTGAGTAGGGGTCTGATATCCTAGGTAAGCAGTTGAGGCTTTGAGGAGGGAGAAGGGGCTAAGTTTCACTTGGGCCTTAAAAGACAGGAGGCTTTGGGGTTGGTGGAAACAACGCTGTATTAGTCTGTTCTCATGCTGCTATGAAGAAATACCCAAGACTGGGTCATTTATAAAGGAAAGAGGTTTAATTGACTCACAGTTCCACATGTCTGGGGAGGCCTCAGGAAACTTACAATTATGGCGGAAGGGGAAGCAAGCACCACCTCTTTCACATGGCGGCAGCAAGAAGTGCCAAGCAAAGGGGGAAAAGCCCCTTACAAAACCATCAGATCTCGTGAGAACTCACTCACTATCATGAGAACAGCATGAGGATAACCATCCCCATGATTCAGTTACCTCTCACTGGGGCTCTCTCATGACATGTGGGAATTATGGGAACTACGCTTCAAGATGAGATTTGGGTGGGGATACAGCCAAATCATGTCAGATGGGGAGAGCATTCCACTGGGACCAAGTCACTATCTGTCTAAATCAGCCCTCACTCTGTGGGTTCTATCACCACCTATGACTATTTGATTACCTTTTAGAGGTTCTTATAGGAATTGAAATTTCTACCTTCTTGATCAGAAACAGAAAAAAAGACTAAATGATGCTACTTTATTTAAATAAATTCATATCCCTGTCCGTATCACTGGCTCTCTCCTTCAATCCTTTTATACTCTGTCAGAAAAATAGATCATTCCAGGAGGGAATTTTAAAAATGTAGCTTTTGTGGACAATTTCTAATGATCAGCCACTATCTATATTGTCCCCAGTGCCTAGTTCCATGCCTGGTCTATACCAGGTGCTAGAAAGTGTTTAAAAATTGGAAATAATTTAAAAACTATGGTAAAGAGCAAAATTTAAATTTCTAGCATGTTTCCTTTTCTTTATCCCTGACGTTTCTATGCTTCAGATTTTTAAAAAGCCTCCTGTTTTGCATTAATATTCTCTCAATACTTGAAATTTTTATTCATTTACAATCAGCACTTGTTTTAGTTTCTCTAAATATTATCCCTTTTGCTTCCTTTCACTGTTCTTTTTTAAAATTATTGTTTTCTGTTTATAGTAGCTACTGATTTTATTTTTTTCATTTTTCATGGGTAGTTTAAATACTCTGTGATTCATTGTGTTTATAATTTTCATTTAAATTTTTTCTTCTCTGAGAATGTAATTTTCATTTACATTTCATCTTCATTTGTTAACTTACCACATTGATATTTCTGTTTTAATATTTAAAACACAAACATTTGGCCAGGTGCGGTGGCTCACTCCTGTAATCCTAGCATTTTGGGAGGCCGAGAATAGCAGATCACTTGAGGTCAGGAGTTTGAGACCACCCTGGCCAACATGGTGAAACCTTGTCTCTACTAAAAATACAAAAAATAGCTGGGCATGATGGTGCATTTCTGTAATCCCAGATACTCAGGAGGCTGAGGCAGGAGAATCGCTTACACCTGAGAGTGGAGGAGCCAAGATCATGCCATGTTCTCCAGTCTGGGCGACAGAGTGAGAGTCGTCTCAAAACACACACACACACACACACACGCACACACACATACACGCATACACACACGCACTTGAAAAACATATTTTTCTGAATGATGTATTGAGAGCCCTGGATAAACTGGGAGTCTCCTTAAAGGATAAAACCCAAGTGTTCTCAGAACATGGTGGTAGTGTCCCCGGGCCTCCTGCCTCATTCCCTAGGCTGCCATCCCCCTGCAGATGCCCACTGCCCTCATTCCAGGAGGTGCTGTCCAGCCAGGTAAGTGGACTCTGTGACTCTAGGTGCTTAGGTCAACACACCATTGCCAAATATTTGACTATGTCATCCTTTTACAGAAATGACAAATAATTCTCTCCCTTGTCAATAAGGTAAACACCTTAGCTTGGCATTCAGGATTTTTCTCAGTCTACCCTGTACTTATTACCCAAAGTCTCATTATTCCATTGGTAATGAGGAATGGGACAGATATTCAGGAAACTTCTATTTTAGGACTAGGCATGTTGTTGCCTGTTTGAATTAGAGGGTATTTAAGGTGAAGAAGACTTGGTTCTTTCCATTACAGGTCATAGATTAGTGGAGGAGAATACTGATATTCTAATTTAATGTAAATCATTGCAATATAGTGTAATTTAATTTAATGTAAATTATTACAATATAGTATAATACCTAAAGAAGTAGAGATATGAAAAAATAAAGCACATAAAATCTGGTTGCCATTAAGTTGGCTACTATTTTTTTAAAAAAGCCCAGAAAATAACAAGTGTTGGTGAGGATGTGGAGACATTGGAACCCTCGTGCATTGCTGATTGGACTAGAATGATGTACCCACTATAGAAAACAAGATGGCAATTCCTCAAAAGCTTAAAAGTAGAATAACTGTGTCACCCAGCAATTCCACTACTGGATATATACCCAAAAAATGTGAAAGCAGGCTTGTGAAGAGATATTTATGTATCCATGTTCCTAGTTGTATTATTCACAACAGTCAAGAGGTGGAAACAGACCAAGTAACCATTGATGGATGAATGGATAAACAAAATGTCATTTATCCATATAGCAGAAGACAATTCAGCCTTAAAAGGAAAAGAAATTCTGACATATGCTACAGCATGGATGAACCTTGAGTACATTGTGCTGAGTGAAATAAGCCAGACACAAAGGACAAATACTGCATGATTCCACTAATAGGAGGTACCTGGAGTACTCAGATTCATAGAGACGGAAAGTAAAATGGGGTTGTCAGGGGCTAAAGAGAAGGAGGAATGGGAAGTTACTGTTTAACAGGTATAGAGTGTCACTTTGGGAAGATGCAAAGATTCTGGAGGTGGATGGTTGTAATTGTTGCACAACAATGTAAATGTGCTTAATACCACTGAACTTTACACTTAAAAATAGTAAAATTATATTATGTGAATTTTACCACAGTTAGAAAATAAATTTTAAATGTCCAATGTCAGCCAATTATTTAGTAGTTAATAAAGAAATAGAAAACTAAATCAAGTGGGCTAAAATGTCACTTTGATAACTATAGGACAGCTTGTAGGGCCAATGGGGTGTAGGTGTTTACATCCAATAGTGGTAGCATCTTACAAATAAATCTCTTGCATCAGTGTGAGTGATGGGGTATGTGATAGGCATCACATTGAACTTCTTGAGCAGCTTCCTTGGTTTAAAATGAGTAGCTGCTTGAGTCGTTTGCAATTCAACCCAAGAAACACTTAAGGTTGCCAAGCAACATGACTGCTGTCAACAGAAGCAAATCTAACATTAATTTCATATCTCCTAAAATGATAGAAGAAACATTGAATCTAAATGTTTTCATTTCTAGCTACTTTACTGAATAAAATGAACACTTTGTCAAGAATGTGCTGTGCTGTTTCTACATGAACAGTTTCATGCAGCCACTCCGGTGTTTTGTTTTCTTAGCCAAAGCACCTTAGGTCTTTCAAAAGCCCAGAGGCAACTTGTAGATACCTGCTGCAGGATTTACACTCTGAAAACTAATAGCCTTACCTGGGAAGTTCTAAAAATCACTCAGTAAAATGAAGTTGTTAAATGGCAAACTCTTTATTTCATGATGATTTTTTAAACCCAGAGGACTTCTTTTTGGTTAAGCTTAGCAAACAAAGACAAGAGTTAGATTACTCAGTTCACTTCCTGCACAGAGCCAAAGAACAGACTTAAACGAGACAGCTTTCTGTTTGAGGCATCCCCTTACTGAATTCTGTGATCCACAGAAATAAAGTCAATGGCAAATGTACAAAATTGAAATGATTCCACTGGATTGGCCAAAGGATAGCCATAATTGGGGATTCTCTTCTGAAGCAAGAGCTGTATATTCTACTCAGACTGCTGTGTTCACTGTCTTTAACAGACTCTTCTGGAGTAGACAGTGAGGAGAGGAATATAGCTGTGTATGTGAATTACTTTGACACTCATTTAACTTCTCCATATACCAAAAATGAGGTTGGTGGGCTATCCTCATACCTGGACTTCCTCTTTCCCTTAACTCCTGCCCTTTACTGAGAACCCACGGGGAGGAGGTCTTCTGAGTTCCTTACCTCTGTGACTGCAGTAACCTTCAATCCCATGTGAAGAGTTCATACCTGTAGTCACATCCTGTGCTTTGTCAGCCTCTGAAATCTCTGTTCTCTGTGCTAACCTACAGCCATATTTCCCATTCTTTCATTTCTCGCCTCATTTTCCACAGTGGCTACTCCAAACCTCCACCACAATATAGAATTCCCATTTTACTGCCACTTACCCCTCTCTCTCTACCTGTCTTCAGCTCTGCTTTCCTGTTTCTATCCAAAGCTAAAGTAATTTCTTCATCTCTGCCCTTTACTTCGAGCTTGTCCGACCTGCAACCTGCTGGCTCCATGCAGCCCAGGATGGGTTTGAATGTGACCCAACATAAATTCGTAAACTTTCTTAAAACCTTATGGATTTTTTGTGATTTTTTTTTTAAATTTTAGCTCATCAGCTGTTGTTAGTATGTTTTATGTGTGGCCCAAGACAATTCTTCTTTCAGTGTGGCCCAGGGAAGCCAAAATATTGGACACCCCTGCTCTACTTCGTCCTACAACCTGAAGACCTTAGAATGCCTGTGTTGGGGTCCTGCCTCTCTACTTAGGAGCTGGGAGACCTTGGAAAGTTCACTGGCCACTTTGTACACCAGTTTCTCATCAGCACATGTGGTTCATGGTACCCATATCACAGGGCGATTGTGAGGATTAAAGAGAAAATGCATGTAAAGCACACTGGACAGTGGTGGGCATGTGGTCAGTGCTCAGTCAGTGTTCAGTGCTCTGATCACCAGCCTCTGCCCCAGGTGCTGTCTTGGGTGCCCTCTCTGTCTGGGCTCCTGGGCTTCTCTTCTGTACCCACAGGCGTCTTGCTCACCTGCTCCTGGCCCCAGCCATTGAGCTGCTCCCACACCACTTAACTTGTTCTTCAGCCTTAAAACCTTAGCTTTAGTAACACTTCCTCCAGAGATCCTTACCTGATATCATGCCCCCTCCCCCTGCCCAAGGGTGAGTGAGAGGTCTCTGTCCTGTCCTTCCACACTCCCTGGATTTCCCCTCTGGGATGGTCAGTTTTCTGTGTCAACGTGGCTAGGCCTGAGTACCCAGTTATTCACTGGACACTCATTTAGGCCAGAGTACCCACTTATTCACTTGGATGTGAATCTAGATGTTACCATGGAGAGATGTTGTAGATGTCGTTAACATCTATAATTTGCTGACTTTAAGAAAAAGAAGTTATCTTCTTTAGCCTGGGTGAGCCTCATCCAATCATTTCAAAGGCCTTAAAGAGCAAAATTGAGGCTTCTCTGAAGAGAAAGAAATTGTGCCTCAAGACTGCAACATCAGCTCCTGCCCCCAAGTTTCCACCCCGCAGGCTTGCGCTGTGGATTTTGGCCTTGTCAGCCCCCATAATGGGGTAATCTCATTCTTTGAAATCTCTGTGCATGTGTGTATTTCATGTTCTCCTGATTCTGTCTCTGGAGAGGGCTGCCTGCAGCCTCTCACAGCTCGCACATGGCTGCACTGGGCCCCGCTTGCCCTGATTCTCCTCTGATCCGATAGCTGCTCACTGGCAGGAGCCACATTTCTCCATGTGCTTGTCCCATAGCTTAGTTAATATTGAACACTTCCATTTTTCCTGCTAAGCAGTGTGGTTTTACAGATTAATGTATTCAACAGATGTTTATTGAATTTTGGGGGGTATTCCACATACCTCACAAAGTGCTATACATACAAACCTGAAAAGAACCTAACCCTGCTTTTCCAGAGCTGCAGGCTGGTGAGATCAGTGTTGAAGCAAATGTTGATGTGATGTGTAATGGAGGTACGTACAGAGGAATTGAATGTATTAGAAAAGTGTCTAAGTTTGAGACATCAAAGAAAGCAGTAGAAGAAGAGACAAACTTGAAGGAACAGTTTGCAGGTGGGACAGACAGACAGAATAGCCGTGTGAATTTGTAGAGGCATGACACATTGCAGCAGCGAGATGGGATTAGACCTCCTGGGCCACTGCTGGGCAGGCAGGCCTTCCTCAGGCCGTGAAGACATGCAGCGGGACCAGAAAATAATGTTCAATGAGGAGTGAGTTAGATTTATGAATTAAAGACCACATAATGGGCGGCATAGGGAGTGGGTTAGAGAAGGTGAAACTCAAGGAGAGGAAACTGGTTAGGAATCTCCCAGAGACAGATGATGCAGAGGGACTCAGATGGCGACAGGAAGGAGAGGAAAGGATGGGCAAAAGAGGTCTTCAGGATTATTTCACATTATAAATACCAGAAAATGTGAGTTCATATACATTAAATGTCAATAACATGATTTTGAAAATCTTACAGAAGGTGAATTATACACCTCAATGAAAAGGGAAATTAAGAACTGGCAATCTTTAAATGAGCAAGGATGAAAAATATAATTTCTCAAAGTCAACAGTAAATATTTATGAATGGTGGCATTTGGGGTAATTTTAGTTTTTTTCTTTATCTTATCATCATTATTTAAAATATTTGATGCTAGCCATGTGTCACTCATGTTGTTAATTCAAACATAAAAAAAATGCCAGGTTGCCTTCAACTGTATTCCTCAGTCTGTGCCTACTTTCAGTTTTGATCCATGCCTGGGTGTTTTGATCCATGCCTGGGTGTTTCATATATATAAAACTGAACAAAGTCTAAATGTATTCGGTGATTACATAAAAAATAAGATAATGAGGAAAACCTTCATCTTGGATGCCTTTATATTGTGCATCAAAGGATAACCCTAGTTTAAAAGGAAATTGTAAATGATAAAACAAAGGTTTAGTTCAAACCATTGCCCTAAATATCGGGCCTTGTAGAACATTTCTTTAGATTTCTCTAAATGTGGTGGCAAGTGCATTTCTGTGGAATTGCGGACACTCTGTGCACTTTCTCTGGTTTATAAATATTTAGTACCATGATTACTCATATATTCAGGTATTGGAATGGAACTGTTTTCCCCTGGCAGTCTTTTTTTTTTTTTTTTTTTCCCATCCGGAATGACATTCCAGATTCAGAAAGGACTGGCTGTCATTTAGCTCTGTTATTTGAGAGAACTGTAATTCTGTATTTCTGTCATTGGGCCAGAGTCCAGATTCTGTATGCTGGTCTTTTTTTCATAATTGCAGTTATAAAACAGAACATTTGGGTTCATGATGGCAACCTTTCCCGAAGGCCGGATTCCCTGTGCAAAAGACTGGAGGGTGATCTTTCCCCTTAGAATATATTTCCCAAGCAAATCTACCTTGTCTTCTTCATATTATTGTTGTTTAAACAAAGAGGTTCAGCCTATTTAGTAAAGATGACTGTTTTCTTTCCATTTTCAAACTCATTTTTACTTTGTAGTTTTTTTTTATTGATACATCATATTTGTTCATATTTATGGGGTATGTGTGATGTTTTGTTACATGCATAGAATGTGTAATGATAGGAGGAATCAGTTCTAAAGATGACTTTTTATTTTAGGTGATGATATGTGATTATGAGTGAAAGGACAACAAAATGAGTCATGGCTGGTGAGGAACTGCCTGTGCCCAGCATGCTGGTTCTCAGGGGCAGCCTCAGTACTTCAGTATGGTGTGCAGTGTTGGGCTTGGGCTGTCATTGTGAAGCAGAAAATAGTCTCTCTTCAAAAAAGAATGGTGGGGGCAGGGTGAGGTGAGAGTTCTTGGTCCATTAAGGTCAGAACATTGAGGATTAGTTTTATTTTTACACTTAGGTGAAACCCCAAGACCTTTCTCGGTACTGGGGAGGCCTTACTGCTGTTTGTCAATCATTGCTGTCACGGAGCCTTCACCCTTTGTGTTTTCAGAGTGCTTTGTAGCCAAGAGCTTTGCTTTATAGCCAAGAGCTTTGAAAGAGCAAGGTTAGGGTTTTGTCTTGCTCATATTGAGGACAGAATGGAGTGAGTCCAAGAAGAGAGAGGATTTGGTCATGCCTTGGATGTCCTTACTGAAGGGAGCAAGAATATGTGTAGATTTTGAGTGTGTCATTAATTAACACGTTTAACTCAGATCAAGTTTCTCTCCACTCCAAAATCTCCAGCTCTTTCTTTGACTCAGAATAAAGCCCAAGTCCTTATTATACTGGACACCACAGCCCCATGTTATCTGGTCCCATTCTTTCCTGATCCTTCCTTTGCTTCCCCTCCTCACTCTGCTCAAGCCACTCCAGCCTCTTTGCTCTTCCTTCTGCCCAGGCACCGGGCTCACCCTTGCTTGAGGCCTGAAATGCTTGTCCCAGATAATTCTTCCTTCTAGCCTTTGCCCAATCTCACCTTCCCAGTGAGGCCTGCTCGACTGCCCACATTAATGACATGACAACCTTTGCCTTCTGCCCCTGCACACTCAACCCTCTTCTGTTTTTTTCTTGCACTTTTCACCTCTAGCACACTTATTCATTATGTGTATTCAATTTCTATACATATTTTATTTATTTATTTATTTTATTTATTTTTGAGACGGAGCCTCGCTCTGTCGCCAGGCCGGAGTGCAATGGTGTGATCTCGGCTCACTGCAACCTCCACCTCCTGCGTTCAAGCGATTCTCCTGCCTCAGCCTCCCAAGTAGCTGGGACTACAGGCACGCACCACCATACCCAGCTAATTTTTGTATTTTTAGTAGAGACAGGGTTTCAGCATGTTGGCCGGGATGGTCTCAATCTTTTGACCACGTGATCCGCCTGCCTCAGCCTCCCAAAGTGCTGGGATTACAGGCGTGAATTACTGCAGCCAGCCTATTTATTTTTATGTGTATTGATTATTATTCATCTCCCTCTGCTCCAGGAAAGGAGAGATCCTCATCCCTTTTATTCACTGATGTATCCCAAGTGCCTTCAGCCGTGTCTGGCACTCAGGAGGTCCTCACATAGGTGTTGAATGGAATTGACAGAAGATTCAATGGGTCAATTTTTCCACTGGTCTAAAATGATATGCCTTGTGTCTATCATGGGGATGCCTTGAACAGAGAAGCGTGATGATGTTTTAAAGTCCTCTTACCTTCTTATGACATGCCAGGCCTTGAGCTAATCTCAAGATAGCTCATAGAGCTATAATAGTCATAGAGGTAGCTGTCATCCTTAGTTTGTAGTTAAGAGAAGCTGAGCCCTAGAGGTTTTGGAGATTAACAGAACCTGGTTTTGAATCCCAGTCTTACTGACTCAAAAGCTGATAGTCTTGACCACTATGACATACTGGATATGAGACAGCTAACTTAGAGATGCCCTGCTTACCTCCTGGCTGGAATGATGTTACCTCTGAGACAGCAGCCAGTGCTGCCAACAGATCCCAGACAGCAGGTGGGGGCCATTGAGGCCCAGCTCAGGAGGACTTGGCGTGGGCAGACAGCTGCCTTCACATGGCCATGGCAATGGTGGGGGCAGAGGCATTGTCTGTTTCCACAAGGAAACAGGACAGCTTGAGACATCTGTAGGTCAGCATCAAGGGCTGGTCCAAGCCTGCTGGGAGCTACAGGGATTAATGCTGTGAAAGATGAGAGGCTGCACTCTTTAGCTAAAGAAGCCTGGCTTCCTGCTCACCTCCACTTGGCTTAGCCATCCCTCTAGATGGCTTTAAACAATGTTTAGTTGCCTTATTTCATCACAAAAGCAACACATGCTCACTGTGGAGAGTTTGGAAAACACCAGTTTGTGCCTAGTATCAAATGAAAGTCATCCTTAATTCTACCATCCAGAGACATTGATGATGACATGATTTTGACTGAATCCTTACGTGTTGTGCTGCACTAGCATTTGGTGCTGATTTCCCATTTTAAAAATCCTGACCACAAGTCTGTGAGGTAGGTATTATTTGCGCATTTTACTGATGAGAAGCAGAGCAGTTAAATGACCTCCCAAGATGACACTGCTGGTAAGTAGTGCAGCCAGGTTTCAGCCCAAATATTGACATGACCCCAGAACTCTGGAATGAGTATGTTTCATATACTTGTGTATGTGTGTGTCTGTGTGTGTGCATGTGCATGGTGTATATACACATACATATATTTTTCTTTTTTATGGGGTAAAGTAAAAAGTTTATTGAAGGAATGGAACTTAACCTGGAGAGATACAGCCTGATCCTGGGTGACCCAACATTATAAAGATTCCTGTTCTCTTCAAATTCTTCTATAAATTACTGTCATTGCATTCAGAATCCTAATTAAGCTTTCTATAGTTTTTTTCCCATGTTTTTTTTATTGTGGTAGAATACACATGACAAAATTTGGCATCTTAACGATTAAGTGTACAGTTCAGTGGCAGTAAGTACATTCACATTGTCGTGCAACCATCACCACCACCCATCCACAGAACTCTTTTCATCTCACAGAACTGAAACTCTGTACCCATTAAACAGCAACTCCACATTTCCCTCAACCCTCCAGCCCCTGGAAACCACAATTCTGCTTTCTGTCTCAATGAATTTGACCACTCTAGATACCTCATATAATTGGAATCATACAGTATTTGTTTTTTTGTGACCGATTTATTTTACTTATATAATGTCCTCAGGGTTCATTAATGTTGTAGCATGTTAGAATTTCCATTCTTTTTAAGTCTGAATAATATTCCATTGTATGCATAGACCATATTTTGTTTATCCATTCATTTGTGACTGGACATTTTGGTTGCTTCCACATTTTAGCCACTGCGATTAATACCACTGTGAAGATGGGGGTACAAATATCTTTTTAGGACCCTGCTTTCAGTTCTTTTGAGTATATACCCAGAAGTAGAATTGCTGGATCATGTGGTAATTCTATTTTTAATTTTTTGAGGAGTTGCCATACTGTTTTCCATAGCCACTGTACCATTTTACATTTTCACAAGTGCACAAGGGTTCCAGGTTCTCCACATTCTTGCCAACACTTGTTATTTTGTGTTTTTTTTTTTCTTAATAGTAGCCATACTATTAAGGTTGTGAGGTGCTATCTCATTATAGTTTTGATTTAATTTTCTTAATGATTAGTGAGGTTGAGCATGTTTTCATATGATTATTGGCCATTTGTATATCTTCTTTGGAGATCCGTCTTCTGCAGTCCTTTGCCTGTTTTTGAATTGGATTGTTTTTTTTGTTATTGAGTTTCAGGAGTTTTCTATGTATTCTGGATATTAATCCCTTATCAGATGAGCAATTTGCAAATATTTTCTCTCATTCTGTGGGTTGCCTTTTAATCTGTTGGTAATGGTTTTTGATATACAAATTTTTAAAATTTTCAGAAGTCTTCAGATTTTCTTTTATTGTCTGTGCTTTCAGTGTCATATCTAAGAAATCATTGCCAAATCCAATGTGGTGAAGCTTTTGTCTTGTTTTCTTCTAAGAGCTTTATAGTTTTAGGTTTTACATTTAGATGTTTGATCCATTTTGAATTAATTTTTGTATGTGGTGTTAGGTAAAGGCCCAACTTTGTTGTTTTGCATGGAGATATCCAGTTTTCGAAGAATCATTTGTTGAAATGATTTCCCTCCCCCATTGAATAGTCATGGCACCTTGTTAAAATCATTTGACTATAATTGTGAGGGTTTATTTTTGGATTATTTATTCTACTTCATGGGTGTATATGTCTTATCTTTTTGCAATACCACACTGATTTGATTACTGGGGATTTGAAGTAAGTCTTGAAATTAGGAAGTGTGTGTCCTCCAGCTAAATGTTAGTCAATTTGTTGATCTTTACAAAGAAACAGCTTTTGGTTTTTTATTGATTTTCTCTATTATTTTCTTATTCTTGATTTCATTTACTTCTGCTCTACTCTTTACTATTTCCTTCCTGTATTAGCTTTGGGTTTAATTTGTTCTTCTCATTCAAGTTCCTTAAATTGTAACATTAGGTTGTTGATTTAAGCTCTTGCATGATTTTTATTGTGAGCACATATGGCTATGAATTTGCCCTCTAGCCCTGCTTTTGCTTATTCCCTAAGTCTTGTCATGTTGTATTTTTATTTTTATTTGTCTATTTATTTTCAAATTTCCCTTGTGACTTCTTTTTTGATTCATTGGTTGTTTAAGACTGTGCTGTTTAATTTCCACAAATTTTTGAATTTTCAATTTCCTTCTGTTATTGATTTCTGATGTCATCTGGTTTTAGTAAGAGAAGAAAATTTGTAATCTGTCTTTTAAAATCTATTGAAGCTTAATTTATGGTCTAGTATATGTCTAGGTTGGAAATTTTCCCATGCGCACTTGAAAAGAATGTGAATTCTGTTGTTGGGAAGAGTACTCTGTATAAATCTAGTCGATTTATTGTGTTGTTCAAGCTCTCTATTTCTTTACTTATCTTCTGTCTGGGTTTCCTGTAGGTTATTATAATCCTGTAGGTTATTAAGAATGGGGTAAGTAAAAGTCTCCAACTATTACTGTAGAATGATTTCTTTCTTCAGTTCCATGAATTTTTCCTTCATATATTTGATGGTCTGTTATTAGGTGTTTAAATGTTTATAATTGTTATATATATTTTCTTTCTGTATCACCCTTTTTTTTTGTTTTTTGAGACAGAGTTTCACTGTTGTCACCCAGGCTGGAGTGCAATGGCTCGGTCTTGGCTCACTGCAACCTCTGCCTCCCAAGTTCAAGCGATTCTCCCGCCTTAGCCTCCCGAGTAGCTAGGATTACAGGTTTCCACCACACACCTGGCTAATTTTTGTATTTTTAGTAGAGACGGGGTTTCACCATTTTGGCCAGGCTCCTGACCTCAGGTGATCCGCCCGCCTCAACCTCCCAAAGTGCTGGGATTACAGATGTGAGCCACCATACCCGGCCAACACTTTTTATTAATATATACAATGGTCCCCCTTACTTTTCATTAATATAATATATACAGTAGGCCCCTTTATCCATGATTTTGCTTTCTGAGGTTTCAATTACCTACTTCAACCAAGGTCCGAAAATATTAAATGGACACTTTCAGAAATAAACAATTCATAGGTTTTAATTATTGCATGCCCTTCTGAATAGTGCAGTGAAATCTTACACTGTCCCACTTTGTTCCACCCACGTTGGAACCATCCCTTCATCCAGCATATCTATACTGTGTGCACTATCCACCCATTAGTCACTTAGTAGCCATCTCAGTTATCATGTTGCAAAAACAGTGGTTTCAGGCATTCGCTGGGAATGTAGGAATGTATTCTCCACAAATAAGAGGGGACTGCTATAATGTCCTTCTTTGTCTCTTATAACTTTTTTTGATCTAAAGTTTATTTTGTGATAGTATAGCCACTTCTCTCTTTTGGTTACTGTTTGCATAGAACATATTTTTCTGTCCTTTCACTTTCAACCTATTTGTGTCCTTGGATTTAAAGTGAGTCTCTTGTAGGCAGCATATAGTTGGATCATGTTTTTGTTTTTTATCCATTCTGTCAATCTCTTTTGATTGGAGAGTTTAATCCATTGAATTTAAAGTAATTACTGGTAAGGAAGGACTGAGTTCTGCTATTTTGTTATTTGTTTTCTATGTGCCTTATAGGATTTTTGTTCTTCACTTCTTGCATTACTGTCTTCTTTGTGTTTAGGTGATTTTTTTGTAGTAAAATATTTTAATTTCCTTCTCATTTCCTTTTGAGTATTTTCTGTAGCAATTTTCTTTGAGATTACCATTGGGATTACATTTAACATCCTAAAGTTATAACACTCTAATTTAAATTTATACTAGTTAAACTTCAATAATGTACAAAATCTCTGCTCCTTTAACAGCTCTGTTTCTACCACTTTCTGTTGTTGATGTTACAAAATTACATCTTTATATGTTGTGTGTCCAAAAACATAAACTAATAATTTTGTAATGTATCAGTCTCTTAAATATGTAGGAAAAAATGAGTTACCAACCAAAGTTATGGTAAAACTAGCTTTTAGACTGATAATTGCTTTTAAAAAATTGTATTAGACTCTTAAGTCCCATAGAAAACAAAAAGTTGAGTTATGCATCATTGTTACAGTAATACTAGCTTTTCTAATTGCCCATGTTACTACCTTTACTGAGATCTTTATTTCTTCATATGGCTTCAAGTTACTGTCTAGTGTCCTTTCATTTCAACCTGCCCTCCTTTTAGCATTTCTTGCAGGGCATGTCTATTGATTAGGAACAAACTCCCTCAACTTTTGTTTATTTGGAATATCTTAATTTCTCCCTCACTTTTAAAGGACAGTTTTGCCAGATATAGAATTGTGATATTGTAAAATATATATTTGGTCATTGTCCCTGTTTCCTGGCATATAGCTCCTAAAATCCTTGGAATCTCCTGAGCGATAAGAGGGTCTTTTGCATGTTAATGAGATGACAGGTGGCTGGTAGCCCCTTAGATAGCTTCAGGATGGTGGCTGGTCACCTGAATGACCAAGGCTTCATCAGGAGGTTGGGACTTTCAGTCCTACCCTGCAGCCTCTGGGCAGGGGAGAAGGGCCGAAGGTTGAGTTTGATCACCAGTGACTAATGATTAAATCAGTCATGCTTACATAATGAAATCTCCATAAAAGTCCAAAAGGACTGGTCTCAGGGAGTTTCTGGATAGCTGAACACATGGAGATGCCTAGAGGTTGGCTGGCCCAAAGAGGACATGGAAGTTCTGTACCCTTTCTCCCTTACCTCACCGTATACATCTCTTCCATCTGGCTATTCATATGTATCTTTTGTACTGAGTTTTGTGAGCCACTCTAGCAAATTAATCAAAACCCAAGGAGGATATCATGAACCCTCAGTCAGAAGTATATGTGACAACCTAGTACTTGGCAACTGGCATCTGATATGGGAGCCAGTCTTTTGGGACTAAGTAAGCCTCAACCTGTGGGATGTGATGCTATTTCCAGGTAGACAGTATCAGAATGGAATTGAAGGATACCCATTTAGTGTCTGCTGAAGAGCTGATTGGTTGCTGGTAGAGAGAAATCTCCCCACAATTTGGTAGTCAGAGATGAAGTATCCTGTGTTGTGTAGTCTGTGAGTGGTTAAGCAGAGGAAAAACATTTTTTTTTTTTTCTCCTGTATCCTTATAAGAACTCTTGGTTGACAGTTTTTTTTCTTTTATCACATTGACTATATCAACCCACTGCCTTCTGGCCTCCAATGTTTCTGATGTGAAATCTGCTGATAATCTTATTGAGGATCCCTAGTATGTAACCATTTATGTCTTACTGCTTTCAAAATTATCTCTGTCTTTTAACAGTTTGATTATACTGTTTCTTGGTGTGGGCCTTTTTGAGTTCATCCTGCTTCCATGCTCATCCTATCTCCTTGCTTCTTGGATGTTTATATTCATGTTTTTCACCAAATGGGGATTTTTGGCTATTATTTCTTCATATATTCTCTCTACCTTTTTCCCTCTTCCTCTGGGACTACCACAGTGTATTGTTCGTTGACTTGATGGTGTTGCACAAGTCCCTTAGAGCTCTGTTTACTTTTGTTTAGTCTTTCTTCTTCTTCTTTCTTCTTCCTCCTTCCCCTCCTTCCCCTCCTTCTTCCTTCTTTCTTCTTTTTTTTTTTTTTTTTTTTTTTGAGACGAGTCTCACGCTGTCACCCAGGCTGGAATACAATGGCGTGATCTTGGCTCACTGCAACCTCTGCCTCCCAGGTTCAAGCAATTCTCCTGCCTCAGCCTCCCAAGTAGCTGGGATTACAGGTGCACGCCACCATGCCCGGTTAATTTTTTTTTTTTGTATTTTTAGTAGAGATGTTCTCTTGAACATGTGCTCTGAATTTCTAATCTACCCCATATATATGGTTACAGTTGAATGTCCTAATCTTTGATGTCTACCTCCCAAAAGAGAAAAGAATGAAAGAGGTTAAAAGAAAAAGGCATTGGCCTTTCAATCCTATGGAAGTTACTTCAGCATGAGCAGGAGGGGGAACAACATAGGGAGGAGGTGGAACATTGGTGCCTCTTTTTCTGTACCTCTGTGATAAGAAGAAGTAATAGGAGTGGAGCACAGATCCTTGACATTTGGAAGACAGGGTCCGTTTACTCACTCCAGCTCCTGCAAGTTGTGTTCAGATTGCTCTAGGAATGCACACAACTGCCTGCTGTGGGACTGGGGACTGGGGGATGGGTAGCTGCTACTTAGAGGTGCTAAGAGGGGAAATTGACCAAAATTAACTACAATTTGCTATCTTTACCTTCCCCAGGAAGTTACAAGCCTTCAATAGACTCCAGAGTTCCAAAATAGTTACATCAGGCAGATTCTGCCAATGTAATTGTTGTCTGGGTGGGGAGGCAGATTTCCTGTACTTCCTACTTTGCCATCTTCTCAGAATCCTCATATGCTTTTATAATACCAAATATATAATATAAATATTATACATTATTTATATAAATAAAAGATAAGTATATAAATTATATTCATATATTTTTAATATTTATGTTTGAGTTATATAAATATAAACTTTATAACTCAAGTACATTACTGGAAAGACTATATTAAAAATTAATAGATGGATGACTAGAGTGGGGTGACTAATGAGTGCAGGGTTTCTTTTGGAGATGACAAAAATGTTCTAAACTATTTATGGTGATGGTTGTACAACTCTGTAAGCATAATAAAAACCATTGAATTGTGTTTTTTATATGGGTAAAATTTATGATAAATAAATTTTTTCTTAATAAAGTTTTTTTTTTTTAAAAATAACTCATCCAAAGTCAGCATAAAGCCATTTTAAAATGCCACTGCATAGGCAGTTTTGCTGAAAATGAGCCACTACCATATGAATAATATTTTAGAGTAAGTTGAGTGAAAAATTATCAGTTATTTAATAGGGTATTATTATAGTAAATTTCTGAGTCATTTTAATTTTTTAAGACAAAACAGATCTCCCATCTGCTTTGGAAGCTGGTTTCTCCCCTTTGCCCCCAGTAATATGGAGTAAGTACCTGTTTATGTTAATATGTTAAGTTCAGTTTCCTCCTGTCTTTTTTTTTTCCTTTACTAACATGGATTGAGTGTTTTCCACGTTCCCAGCCTTATGCTAGGTACTTTGCATGTATTATCTCATGCACTTATGCATGTAAGCTGCATTCACATATGTGCTGACACACAGACAACCCTAATGAGAGGTTCTTTTATTATACCCCATCTTACAGTGAGAAAGCACAAGCACAAAATGGTTAACTCAAGCTCATGATTACATATTTGTATTTTTTCTTTCTTGGATTTTGCATTGGGGTAATGCTCAGAAAGTTCTTCTTTACACTATGCATTTCTGTTTTCCTCTAGTGCTTCACATCTTTATATTTAAATCTTTAAGCTATCTAAAATTAACTTAGGGCCACAGTTAGGCAAGACTTTCATTTTAACTTATAATAAATGGTTTGGTAGTGGTTCTAAAACAGTATGTAAAACTATTCATTTCCCCCCATTTGAGATGTTTATTATGATGCTAAATTCTAATATATAATACTAAATTTAATGTCTGTTGATGGACTGTGTTCACTTTATTGGGTTAGTCCAATTTGAGACAGATAATTTTGTACCCTTTTACTATCTCATTATCTTCACTCTACGGTTTGGTCTTTGTGATTTCAGATCTAGGTAATTATTGCATTGTCTTACATTATAAAGAAATGGCACTGTTTTGCAAAAATATACAATGATTATTTAGAGTCATATTTGTTTTAAATGGTTTTAACACTTACCACTCATCCTTTTGTGCCATGATTCCTCATTCTTGTGCTCTTAGACTTATGGTTGGTGAAGATCTTGGGTCTCTGAGATAGCAGGCACATGGGCAAAGAGGAATAACTATATCCTCCCCTTCCTCTGGCGCTCTCTCCATCAGCCAGTGTTTCCAGGATTGGCTTTCCTCTATTAATCATCACCTGCCCTGTAGTCAGCAACGTTTTTCCAAACCTTTGATGGAAACATGAGGTTGTCTTCAGTCATGGTTGTCAGCATTGAGAATTTTCTTCTTTCTCTGAGTTTTCACGGATGAGAAACTGCGCTGAGGGCTGCTACAGATGTCATTTAAAATTTTTAACTTTTCTTCATCAACATAGAGAAATTTATTTATGAATATATGCATAAAATCTCTCCTGATTTTGTCAAAATAAGCAGTTTCTTAAATGAGGAGAATATCTTCATTTAGGAATAAATTAAGAAAAACGTTTAAATTTAGAGGCTTCAGACTTTTAGGAATAAGCCATGAAGAGGTGGATACCCACAGGATGGGAAGGTGATCTCACAGGGGTGACCTGCTCCTGAAGAATCTCAGGGCTAAGCAACACGGTATTTTCTGGCACTGCTTACAAACAGTTGTGGCCAATGCAAGCATGACTTTGCTGTGAGGTTGGCTTCTCTGCAGTCCCACGTCCTGTCAGACAGCATGCCAGAGTAGTGAAGGAGAACAGAAATCAGTGCTAAATGCTGCAGTTATTTCTGGAATGTCTTCCTGTTGTAGGAAACCAAGTTGCTAGTGTTTGGTGGTGTTCTGAACAAATTGTTCCTCATCCTAAGTGATGGTATGAGGGCTTACTGGCCTGGAAGATGATCACCCAAAGGTATTTGTTCATTTGTTTGTTTGTTTTCACCTCTGCCTGCCTCAATTCTCTGGTAGGCGACTAGGAAACACCGATCACTAGAAAATCACCTCTTCCTCTGTTGAGTATGGTGACTAGTCATTAGCCATATTTTCAAGGGAGCTCATCTGATGGACATTCAAGAAGGCTTCCCTCATGGGAAGTAGGCATATGCAAATGACTCTGTGTCTGCAGGTGATACTTGAAAACACAGCAAAGTATATGCTCATGCTCATTCCATCCATGCCTGGCATTCTATTTCTAGATTACTGATGTACCTGCTGACAAAAATTGGTGTCAATGTGCACTAGATATTAGGAGGGGTACAAAAATAGCCTCAGGGGTCCCCTGATCCCTTCAACCAGCAGAGACAAATTTACATTCTTATTCTGAACTAAATTTGTCATTAGCATAAAATATATTAATGTTTGGTTATTTGAGGAAATTGAAACATAGAAAACTTAATTACATTAATACCAAACTTTACCCACTTATATTTTTCCCAGTCCACAAATGTTGAGTGCCAATTATGTGATAAGCAGTGGAATACAGCAATGAGAACGCTGACCTTACAGTGCAGTGGAGCAGACAGACAGGTGGAAATTATTTCAGAATGCAGTGTGGTAAGTGCCAGGATCAGGGTAAATAGAGGGTTGCCCAGGAGCACAAGAGAGGAGTGTCTTACAATATTGGGGGTCAAGAAGCTTCCTGAAGATAAGCCTTAACAGATACATTGGAAATATCCAGGCAGATAGTGAGTAGAGGACATTTTCGGGCAGAAGTTACAGCCTAGAGCTGCTGTTGGAGAGGTGCAGATAATTCAGTCTGATTGCAGCCTTGTGGTTACAGAAGCACATAGGAGCCCCAGGAGATGGGTCATAGACGTCTAACCTCATGGAGCCCCATGACAATAAGCTTTGTGTGCGGAACTAATTTAGTCTTCCTAACCTTAATCAGAGCTGCAAATACATATTTAATAAGGATAATGTGCTATGTTTACTTTATTTTCTTTGTGCTCCTTTGGTAAAAGGTGCTTAAATAAATGTTACTGAGTCAAGATGGGATAAAGAAATGTGGCATTGGCCAAATATGTGTAATGAGCATAAAATTTATGAAAAACACTGTTCTATGTGCTAAGATGGTTTAGAAAAACAATAATAATAATAGTTAAATTTTATCACATTTCATGTTATCCAAAACAGCTTGCAGTCTAAATGGGGATCTAATTTTTTTTTTTTTTTTTTTTTTTTTTTTGAGATGGAGTCTCACTCTGTTGCCCAGGCTGGAGTGCAGTGGTGTGATCTTGGCTCACTTCAAGCTCCACCTCCCAGGTTCACACCATTCTTCTGCCTCAGCCTCCTGAGTAGCTGGAACTACAGGCACCCGCCACCACACCCAGCTAATATTTCTGTATTTTTAGTAGAGACGGGGTTTCACCGTGTTAGCCAGGATGGTCTCGATCTCCTGACCTCATGATCCGCCTGCCTTGGCCTCCCAAAGTGCTATGGGGATCTAATTTTTTAAGTGATGTATTATTTAGGTAATTATATGTGTATATATATTTTAACTTATATATTTACATACACCGATAAATCAGGGGTTGTTACATGTTAAAGTGCGTTAGAATTGCATGGTGGGTTTGTTAAAAACAATTTGAGGGGCCCACGTTTAATATGTCTGATTCAGTATATTTGGAGTTGAAGCCCAATAATCTCTGTTTCTAATAAATTCCTGGGTGATGCTGATGCTCCTGGTCCAGAACCATTGATAGGAATGCAAGCAAATTAAAGAAGTTCATGAGACTGGGCGTGGTGACTCACGCCTGTAATCCCAGAGCTTTGGAAGGCTGAGGAGGGTGGATCACCTGAGGTCAGGAGTTTGAGACCAACCTGGCCAACATGGTAAACCCCTGTCTCTACTAAAAAAATACAAAAATTAGCTGGGCGTGGTAGCAGGTGCCTGTAATCCCAGCTACTCAGGAGGCTGAGGCAAGAGACTCGCTTGAACCTGGGATGCAGAGGTTGCAGTGAGCAAAGATCGTGCCACTGTACTCCAGCCTGGGCGACAGAGTGAGACTATCTCAAAAAAACAAAAACAAAAAAAAAGTTCAGGCTTATGGGAGCCAAAGCCTGAAGGCCCAGGTAGAGCTGGATAGAGTTAATCATGAGGTGAATATTGTTCTTGTTTTTAAAAAAGGGTAGGGCAGTTGAGTTGTCAAACATAAGCCAAGAGGGCATGTTGACTTGAAGGGGCAACATGTACATAAAGCAAGGCAGCATGTACAAAAGTGAAGTTTTGCTGAAGTGAGCAATAAGCTAGTTATTTTGTGTAGAGAATTTCTGGTTATGAAATAACAAACAAAAACTAGAGAATATTGGATTGGGAAGGAAGGTGTGAATGAAGTATCTACCAGGGTCTTTAACAAAGCCAACATGTTTGTATATTGAACAATGGGCGCCAGGAATTCACTGTAGGATGCTCAGCAGCAATAAAATCGAGCTTAGCAAGGCATTCTCTAAGTCCTGTGCTGGATAAACAGGGTCGGGATGAGCCCAAAGCACACAGAAGCCTATTGTATTTTCCTAGGTGTCAGGTAGGGAAGGCCTAAGCCTAGCTTTCTTATGTAGAAATACTAGTAGAAAAAAATAAAATGGAAAAAACACAGATAAAACTGTAGGAATCTTTCAATTTGATAAGGCAGACAAGACAGATCTGTTTTCCTTTCACTTTTTCTAAATATGGTGCTCCATATATGTTCAGTGCTTAATATATTTTTCACAGAACAAATAAATACCTTGCTCCAAAAGCATTTTTCTGCCTCAATTTTCTTATCTAAAAAATGGGGGTTATATAGCATGTCTACTTCTACAGATAAGCAAAATAATTGGTGTAAAGTACTTTGATCATCCAAAAGTATGAATATGATTATTATTGCTAATGACAGAATGAGAAATCAAGTTCTCATATGGATTTAAATTGGTTCAGAGAAAGGATATTTGTGCAAATTTCCTCATAGAATGGAGTTAATGGGGTGCCTCAGGAATTGGTGCCTAGTATATGAAATAATTAGTTGGAGAAAAGTAGCTAGCTCATTGAAGTAACTGATGACACAAAATTATGTAGGCTAGTAAAAACCATAGAGAATTCTATGAAATATTCCAGAAGGAGCTAATCAAATGGTATGACCAGAAAATAGGACAGCAGTTCCATTTTAATGAAGATAAATGACTTTCTTAGAAAAGGAAATAGTTTTCATTTTCTCAGCCTGTTGATTAACCAAGAGATATTAGAGGGAAAAGCAATGTGTCATGGTGCTTAACACATTTATTGGAATGCAGAAGTGCCATAGTGTCGTATTTATTCATTCATTCATTCATTTGCTGGACTCTATTCAGTACACACTGACCATCTGTGTGTCAGACAGTTGTGCTAAACAGCAGGGTGAGTAGGGAACAAAAGTAAATGAAGTCCCTCCCTTTAAACTAGCTGACAATCCAGAAAGAGGAACATAAAAGTAAACAGATGTGGCTGTGAAACTGCCAAATAAATAACTATTAGTTTTCCATTGCTGGGTAGCAAATTACAGAAACTCAGTAGCTTAAAACAACCCACATTTTCTGTTTCTGTGGGTCAGGAATCTGAGCGTGACTTAGATGGTTTCTCTGTTCAGTGTCTCAGAAAGCTGCAGTCAAGGTGTTGGCTGGCTGCATGCTCATCTGGAGGCCTGACTGGGGAATAATTTTTTTTTTTTGAGTGGGGGTGTTGCTCTGTCTCTTAGGCTAGTGTGCAGTGGTGCAGTCATGGCTCACTGCATCCTTGAAGTCCTCAGCTCAAGTGATTCTCCCACCTCAGCCTTCCAGTTTGCTTGGATTACAGGAATGAGCCACTGTGGCCAGCTCAAGAATCCATTTTTTATGGTCACTTGAATTGTTGGCAGAAGTGATTTCCTTGTGCTATATAACTGAGGATCCCAGTTTTTTGCTTGCTGTCATCTGGAGGTCACCCTCAGTTCCTAGAGGCCACCCTTGCCACGTGGGCTTGCTCATCATAATCCCTTAGTGTTCCTTAAGTTAGCAAGAAGAATCTCTCACTCCAGCCTAAAATGGAGATTTATATCAAATAACCTAATTATGGGAGTGATAACCCATCATCTTTGCCATATTCTATTGATTATAAATAAGTCACAGGTTCTACCTGCACTCAAGACAAAGAGGTTACACAGGTCATAAACAATAAGAGGTAGGTAATGTGGGAGTGGGGTCACACCTTATAGTATGTCTGCCACAGTCATATACTACAGACTGCCTCATAAAGAACACATCTGATACAAATTTAGGAAATTATCAGACATGTTATTCATCCATTCCTCTTGGTACCTTTGGCTACATTCTTGAATCATTTAAGGTTGCTGGATGACTTTATAATTGGATCTGCCACGGCTGCCTTTATTAAATTGCCCTTTAGTGTTGTGCTATTGACTTTTATCAAAGTTCACATATACTAGCAATAACAAATTACTATTGTAATTATTGGTCAGAAAAGTAAGACAAAAAGGACACAATTTACATGTATCGTAAATATTTGTTTAACCTAACATTCATAAATGAGTAACGGCACAGTGGCTCACACCTGTAATCCCAGCACTTTGGGAGGCTGAGGTGGGTGGATCACGAGGTCAGAAGTTCAAGACCAGCCTGGTCAGGATGGTGAAACCCCGTCTCTACTAAAAATACAAAAATGAGCCAGGCACGTTGGCAGGCACCAGTAATCTCAGCTACTGGGCAGGTTGAGGCAGGAGAATTGCTCAAACGCGGGAGGCGGAGGTTGCAGTGAACCGAGATTGTGCCACTGCACTCCAGCCTGGGTGACAGAGCAAGACCCCATCTCAAAAAAAAAAAATTCATAAATATGACTATGTCAATATTATAAGACCAAGGCCATTTCCAATGTTCAGTTTAGGTTTGTTTTTAGCTGATCAAGCTCTTGAAGACATGTGTGAGGTAGTCCAATTGAAAAATACTCTTAGAGTGTTACCCCACCCACCCCTGCCACCCCAAAATCTTCTAAGATTCCCAGAAATTTTTTTCTGCAGCTTTCCATTATCATATCTTTTCAAAGCATTCCACTTCTTCATAGAAATATTTCTCTTTGCACACTTGTATTTCAGCTTATGGCATATTTTAGTAGAACTGCATAATTACAATAGCAAGTATGACGAGTGTAAATAGTTTTGGAAGCAAGCACAACCAATTCATGGAAGCACATAAAACACACCTTCAAATGGTAAAGAAAGCTGGACAAAAGTTATTTCTTTAAGGGACAACATGGGTGCACCTGTCTCAGCCAACACTCTTACCCATGTGCCTACTATTGTTTTATGACTTTTTGCTTCTGTATTTGTTGTAAACTTTTTTGCTATTGATGATGGTGATTCTTTATATATCTTGGTTCATTACATAAAGCTCTTTATCAAAATTTATGTTAAAAATAAAGTATCAAATAAAGCTTTACCCTCTCCCAAGGAATGTCAAACACCTTTGTCATAAAGAATACATCATAACTTCTGGGAGTCTCTCCTTCACCCTGGCTGGAGTAGTGTGCAGGCACAACATAAGATACAAACATTCTGGACCTATCTGTATTTTAGAAATTGAGAATTTAGATGTCTGATTTCTAATACTGATATCTGTACATGGCCAGCTTGTTGTTTGATTTAAAATGATGTAACTTTAAGAACAAATTTGAGAATTAAATATTTGAGAAGCAGTAACTATAATTTAAAAGAGTTACACTCGCATTTCTTAATCCAAAGATTTCAGCTCTTTATACAGATGTTTAGAACAACAATGTCTGAACAATTCATACTACAGATTATTAGGCATCCATTTTTAGCAGCTGCCATCATTATTTTATAGTTAATAATTTGTCATTTTTAAATCCCAAATCAGACCTTCTTATTAATATTTGGTAAACGTGCCAGGAGGAAACTATTTATTTGACACTTAAATAAATTATCCAACAAGAAAGGCTACCTACTACCTATGCAAATATGACTAAATGCCAATATAAAGACTTGTGATATTTGGCTTGTAATCTTCACGTTGTCTTGGTGAAGTTGAGT
Source organism: Pongo abelii (assembly GCF_028885655.2). Lineage (NCBI taxonomy): Eukaryota > Metazoa > Chordata > Mammalia > Primates > Hominidae > Pongo > Pongo abelii. Next base: position 34,088,023 of record NC_071999.2, read on the forward strand.
AGAGTATATTAATCCTACATAGACCTGAATTAACTGGTCTTCTACCTGTGACATGGGAAGCACAATATGTGCAGGATTGTTTTAAGGATGAAAGATAATTTATTTAGAGTGCCTAGGATGGCACAGGATTTATTAAGTATGCAGCACATGTTTTTTGCATGAATGAATAAAGGATGATAATTGTTGTGGTGGTGTCAATTTTCAATCAGGATGAAAAAAACAATGAGATATCACACTAAGGACTAGTGAGTAACAGCAGTTGTTGCAAATATTCTTGTGAACTTTAGGTGGCTGTAATATCCATTGTATGTAAAAGAAGTTCAAATAAAGCCTGTAAGTCATGTCAAAGCCAAATCAATTACTCAGTTCATTCTAAGCCACATTTTTTTTTAACCGTCATTGAGGGAAGGAGATAATGTTCATTTGCCAAGGCTATGATATGAATGAGGTTAAATTCATTGTTGGAACCTCCCAACACCCACACATCAACTCCTTTCCTTGGAGAACTTCTACAGTTGATACAATGGAAGCCACCAGCTAGTTGGTTATATACGATTTTAGCAGTCATAAGTATCTGTTAGACCCAGGATTTGAAACCAGAAACTTCCTGTATTCATGGTCATAGATTATTTAAAAGAAGGATTTTGTATGTGCAATGCTAAAATTATGCCGATTTTAAAAAATTTTAGCTTTCCTTTTAGATCGAGGGGGTTCATGTACAGGTTTGTTACATGGGTATATTATGTGATGCTGAGGATTGGGGTTTGATTCATCTTGTCCCTTAGGTACTAAGTTTAGTACCCAATAGGTAGTTTTTCAACCATTTCCCTTCTCTCTCTCTCCCCGCTGTACTAGTCCCTAGTCGTCTATTTTTCTCATATTTATGTCCATGTGTACCCAGTGTTTAGCTCCCACTTACAAGTGGGAGCATGCAGTATTTGGTTTTCGGTTCTTGCATTAATTCATTTAGGATAATGGCCTCCTGCTGCCTCCATGTTGCTGCAAAGGACATGATTCTGTTCTTTGTTATGGCTGCATAGTATTCCGTGGAGAATATGTGCCACATTTTCTTTGTCCAGTCCACCATTGATGTACACCTAGGTTGATTCCATGTCTTTGCTATTGTGAATGGTGCCGCTATGAACATAATGCATGCATGTCTATTTTTGGCTGAATGAATGATTTATTTTCCTTTGGGTATATTCCAGTAATGGGATTGCTGGGTCAAATGATAGTTCTGTTTTCAGTTCTTTGAGAACTTTTGAAACTGCTTTTCACAGTGGCTGAATTAATTTACATTCCCACCAACAGTGTATAAGCTGTTCCCTTTTCTCCACAGCCTCACCAGCATCTGTTGTTTTGTTACTTTTTAATAGCCATTCTGAATGTTGTGACATGGCATCTTATTGTGGTTTTGATTTGTTTTTTTTCCTGATGATTAGTGATGTTGAGCTTTTTTTTTTTCATTTCCAACTTTTATTTTAAGTGCAGGGGTATATGTGTAGGATGTGCAGGTTTCTTAAATAAGTAAATGTGTGCGATGCTGGTTTGCTGCACCTAGGTATTAAACCCAGCATCCATTAGCTATTCTTCCTGATGCTCTCCCTCTTCCCACCTCCACCCTCTGACAGACCCCAGTGTGTGTTGTTGCCCCCCATGTGTCCATGTGTTCTGATCATTCAGCTCCCACTAATAAGTTAGAACATGCTGTGTTTGGTTTTCTGTTCCTGCCTTAGTTTGCTGAGGATCATGGCTTCTAGCTCCAGCCATGTCCCTGCAAAGGACATGATCTTATTCCTTTTTATGGCTGCATAGTATTCCATGGTGTATACGTACCACATTTTCTTTATCTAGTCTATCATTGATAAGCATTTAGGTTGATTCCATGTCTTTGCTATTTTGAATAATGCTGTAGTAAATGTATGTGTGCATGTATCTTTATAATAGAATGATGTCTATTCCTTTGGGTATATACCCAGTAATGAGACTGCTGGATTGAATGGTAATTCTAATTCTAGGTCTTAATTGCCACACCATCTTCCACAATGGTTGAACTAATTTACATTCTCACCAACAGTGTAAAGGCATTCCTATTTCACCGCAGCCTCACCAGCATCTGTTGTTTCTTGACTTTTTGATAATCGCCATTCTGACTGGCATGAAATGGTACCTCATTGTGGTTTTGATTTGCATTTCTCTAATGATCAATGATATTGAGCTTTTTTTCTTATGTTTGTTGGCTGCATGTATGTCTTCTTTTGAGAAGTGTCTGTTCATGTCTTTTGCCCACTTTTTAATGGGGTTGTTGTTTGTTTCTTGTAAATTTGTTTAAGTTCCTCATAGATACTGGACATTAGTCCTTTGTCAGATGGATAGATTACACATTTGTTCTCCCGTTCTATAGGTTGCTTGTTCACTCTGATGATCTTTTGCTGTGCAGAAGTTCTTTAGTTTAATTAGTTCCCATTTGTCAATTTTAGTTTTTCTTGCTATTGCTTTTGGCATCTTCATCATGAAATCTTTGCCCATGCCTATGTCCTGAATGGTATTGCCTAGATTTTCTTCTAGGGTTTTTATAGTTTTTGGTTTTACATTTAAGTCTTTAATCCATCTTGAATTTATTTTTGTATATAGTATAAAGAAGAGGCCCAGTTTCAATTTTCTGGCTAGCTAGTTCTTCCAGCACCATTTATTAAAAAGGGACTCCTTTCCCCATTGCTTGTTTTTGTTAGCTTTTTCGAAGATCAGATGGTTGTAGGTGTGTGGTCTTATTTCTGGGTTCTCTATTCTGTTCCATTGATGTGTCTGTGTCTGTTCTTGTAGCAGTACCCTGCTGTTTTGGTTACTGTAGCCTTGTAGTATATAGTTTGAAGTTGGGTAGTGTGATGCCTCCAGCTTTGTTCTTTTTGATTAGGATTGCCTTGGCTATTTGGACTCTGTTTTGACTTCATATTAATTTTAAAATAGTTTTTTCTAATTCTATGAAGAATGTCAATAGTAGTTTAATGAAAAAAGCATTGAATCTATAAATTGCTTTGGACAGTGTGGCCATTTTCAGGATACTGATTCTTCCTATTCGTGAGCATGGAATGTTTTTCCATTTGTTTGCATCCTCTCTGATTTCTTTGAGCAGTGGTTTGTAGTTCTCCTTGAAGAGGTCCTTCACTTCCCTTGTTAGCTGTGTTCCTATTTATTTTATTATTTTTGTAGCAATTGTGAGTGGGAGTTCATTCATGATTTGGTTGAGCATTTTTTCATATGTTTATTGGCTCCTTGTATGTCTTCTTTTAAGAAGTGTGTGTTCATGTATTTTGCTTACCTTTTAATGAAGCTATTTGTCTTTCGCTTAAGTTCCTTATGGATTCTAGACATTCGACCTTTGTCAGATACATACCTTGCAAATATTTTCTCTCTGTAGGTTTCTGTTCACACCGTTGATGGTTTCTTTGCTGTGCAGCTCTTTAGTTTAATTAGGTCCCACTTGTCAATTTTTGTTTTGGCTGTGAGTGCTTTTGAAGACTTAGTCATAAATTCTTTGCCAAAGCTGGTGTCCAGAAGGGTATTTCCTAAGTTTTCTTCTAAGATTTTTATAGTTTACATCTTACATTGAGTCTTTAATCCAACTTAAGTTAATGTTTATATATACTGATAGGTAGGGGTCCAATTTCATTCATGTGCATATGGCTGGCCAGCTATTCCAACACCACTTATTGAATAGGGAGTCCTTTTCCCATGGCTTATTTTTGTTGACTTTGTCAAAGATCAGTTGGTTGTATTAATAGGTGTGCAGCTTTATTTCTAGGTTCTCTATGGTGTTCCATTCATCTGTGTGTCTGTTTTCGTACCAGAATCATGCTGTTTTGGTTACTATAGACTTGTATAGTTTGAAGTCAGGTAGTGTGATATCTATGGCTTTGTTCTTTTTGCCTGAGATTGCTTTGGTTATTTGGGCTCTTTTTTGGTTTCATATGAATTTCAGAATAGTTTTTTTTCTAATTCTGTGAAAAATTATATTGGCAGTTTGATAAGAATAGCATTGAATCTACAGATTGCTTTGGGCAGTATGACAATTTTAATGATATTATTTCTTCCAGTCCGTGAACATGAAATGTTTTTCCATTTGTTATTATCATCTATGATTTCTTTCAGGAGTGTTTTGTAGTCTCCTTTTAGAGATCTTTTATCTCCTTGGTTAAATATATTTGTAGATATTTTAATTTTTTGTGACTGTTGTAAGTGGGATTGTATTATTGATTTGGCTCTCAGCTCAAATGTTGTTGATATATAAAAATACCACTGGTTTTTGTCTGTTAATTTTATATTCTGAAACTTTACTGAAGATGTTTATCAGTTCTAAGAGCCTTCTGGAGTAATATATAGGGTATATGATCATATCAGTGAAGAGGGATAATTTGACTTCCTCTCTTCCTGTTTGGATGCCTTTATTTCTTTCTCTTGCCTTATTACTCTGGCTAGGGCTTCTAGTACACGTTGAATAAGAATGATGAGATTAGGCATCCTTATCTTGTTCCAGTTCTCAAGGTGAATACTTCCAACTTTAATCCATTCAGTGTGATGTTAGCTATGGGTTTGCCATAGATAGCTCTTATTATTTTGAGGTATGTTTCTTCAATGCCTAGTTTGCTAAGGGTTTTTATCATAAAGGAATTTTGGATTTTATCGAAAGTTTTAATGCATGTATTGAGATGATCATATGGTTTTTGTTTTTAATTCTGTTTATGTGATGAATTACATTTATTGATTTGCATATGTTGAACCACCCTTGCATCCTAGGAGTAAAGACTCTTGATGGTGGTTAATTACCTTTTTGATGTGCTGCTGGATTAGATTTGCTAGTATTTTGTTGAGGATTTTTGCATCTATGTTCATTGGATATTGGCCTGTAGTTTTCTTTTATTGTTGTGTCTTCGATAGATTTTGACATCAGGATGATGCCGGCTTCATAGAATGAGTTAGGGAGGAGTCCTTCCTCCTTGATTTTTTTTTGGGGGGAATAGTTTCAGTAGGATTGGTATCAGCTCTTCTTTGTGTGTCTGGCAGAATTCACACCATACCCAAATTAATAGCAATGATTTGTTTCCAATCAATTTTCCTTTTAAAATAGTACTAAATAATCACCATAATAAATGTCTTCTGAGGAATTAAGATAGAGAGGAATTCCCTAAACATATGCTAAAAGGTTCTTTCATTTAAAAATAATCTGGAATATTTAATATGTGGAGTAAAACTACCTGTTAGATTTAGGAGACTAATTGGTGTGTGACTTAGAAAAATGTTTTAGTATCTACTGCTGAATAACAAGTTATCCTAAAACGTAGAGGGATAAAACAGCAAATACTTGTTACTTCACACAGTTTCTAGGGTCTTGAATTCTGGTGCAGCTTTGCTGGCATCCTCTGGCTCAGGATCTCTGTGAGAATGTAAGCTGTCAGACAGGGCAGTGGTCTCATCTGAAGGTTCCTCAGAAGGAGGACCCACTTTCAAACTCACTCATATGGCTGCTGGCAAGATTTGGTTCGTTGGCAGTTGCTGGACAGAGACCTCCCTCAGTTTCTAGCCGATGGACCCTTCTGTAGAGATGCCTCAAGACGTGGCTTCCCCAAGAGAGAGAAATCAGAGAGAGAGGGCCCCAAAGATGGAAAGCACGAGCTTTTACAATCTCATCTCAGAAGTGACATCCCATATGTTCTGTTGTATTCTGCCATATTTGTCAGAAACTGCAATGAGTCCAGCCCACACTCAAGGAGAGTGGATTACATAGGGACATGTCTATCAGGAGATGGGGATACTTGGGGGCAATCTCAGAGGCTGTCTACCACAGATAAGGAGGGATTTCCTAAAAGTGTGATAAAGATTTTTTCTATTTTCTTTTCTGGGAGGCTTAATGTGTGAAAGGAAAGTACTTGATGGACTTAGGAGATCCTGTGACCCTGGAGAAATACCCTAACGCCTCTGAACTTCAGGTTTACATGCACAAAATGTGAGTTGTGCCAGATGAACTCCAAGATGCCTTCAAGCTAAATTGTCTTGAATTCTGTCTGCAAGCCTCCTGATTTTGGTAAAGCAGTGGTTTCTGATGGCTCTTGACACTTCAGTCCAAAGTGAAGCCCACCTTCCTGGCAAGACAAGACAGTGCAGGTCCTGTTAACCTACCATCAGGCCTTGAGAGACCTCAGAAGTTACAAAAGAACCTCACATTCCTAGTGACAGACATAACAGAATTTTTAACTAACCACCCACAAATCCACAATAATATATTTCACTTAGAAATGAATTAGCGAATTCTGCTCTCTCCTTCTCCTGGCTGCCTGGCACAACCCCTCCTCTCCCTGTTTCTCAGCATCCCTACCTGAACCTCTTCTCATACAATATTAGAACTGCAAATGCTTTAAGCGAGGAGGGGGCAGGAACCTCCTAGTCCATGATTCTTTCCCATTGTGTGCTTCCATCTCCAGGAGATGAAAGCACATCTGGAGGCTGGTTGCCTCCAGCCGTGAGACAACCCTACTGGGCTTGTCTGTACCCACCATGCCGTGGGCTCAATTACACACTTGCCCATCTCCAGTTCTCCCCTTGGCTCTTGCTAAGTGACCCTCAGTATCCCCAGACCTCCTCAATTCTCTTCCTCCTGCATCCTTCTTTTCCTCCTACTTCTCTTTATTTTCCTCTTTTATTCTTCCTATTTGGTTTTATTTGACAGTGTTTCACTTAAGCTGAAAAAGCATCAGGTGACACTGTATTTTTTAACATTTTAAAGTCTTCAAGTTTTGTTTGGCGGGAAGGATAATAGAAGTATGCAGCTTTTATATCTGCCTTTGTACTCCCTGCTGCTCAGTAAGGAAATTTTGAGAGTCAAAAGGGTATTGAGATGGCTCAGAGAAAAAAGTCAGGGGCATCCAAAAGAATCTACTTGTCCCTGTTCAGAAGGTGTTGGAGGGTGGTGCATGGAGGCACACTTGGCTATTGGAGTTCGGTTCATTGTTACTGTGTTGTTCCAGCCCTGGCCTTGCTGTCTCATAGCTCACTGGTTGCCAACTAGCAAAATTAGAGAAAGCAAAATGTTACTACATTTCATAGATTAACTTAATAGAAGATAAATTCTTAGTTGAGAACATATAAGATTTATAGGAAAACTAAGTTTTAAACTCTGGATTTTCATCATGAGCTATGTCATTGTGAAATATCTGAACTCGTGTATTTGATTACTCTTCAGTTTTAAAATGCTTTTCAAGTGTTTAAAAGCAACATGAAAGAATCATTTTACATACTTTTCCTGTATTATTGCAGAAGTTTATTGTCTTACTGGAAATATAAAGGAATTAAAAGGCCATCATCTCCTACATTATTGAACATAACAAATCCTACTACTGGCTAAATCAATGAACCATTAACCTTCCCACAACACAGTGTGTCGGGAATCAATTTCATAAATAATAGACTTTTGCAATGATAGTGCAAAATGGGATTTCGGCACAGCTAACACTGGAATGCCAGACAAAAAGCCAAAGTGTTGGGACATTACTTGATCCTTCTGCCAGGAGAATCAATGCAGGAAAAGAACCCAAATTACCTGTCATCATACAGTGTGCTACATCTTTTGCTTACATAATAGTTTGACAGGTTTATACCTCTTGAAATTATTTCATGTGGCTAAGCTAGATTGGATTTCATGTGTTAGCTATGACACAGGGAAACATTCAGTTGTCCTGGTGGTTTTGCTTCACAATTTATAACCTCATTAGTTTTGCTTATATTTTGAGTCTGTAATTTTTTAAGAAACCAGTTACTTCAAAAAAAGAGAGTGAAGTAGCTATTGGCACACAGACATAAGTCACAGTAACATTGTCCCTTTTAACAGGGTAGTGGAAAAGAAGGTAAGTTTAACTGATGCCGCCTCCGCTGCTGGAGCGTAATGCCATGAGAGCATCCTAAGCTCATAGGCATCTGTACCAAGAAACCCAGACCTAGTTTTTAACGTTCAAGTTTCATTCCTCTGAATTGTAAGGATGAATTCTCATGGTTAGGAAGGTTGATAAAGATAAAATATAGTGCCGTCACAAGGGTTTATATGATTTGAAAGGTTTACCTGTATTTGATGAAACTGGACTCTCTCCAATAGCACTAAGCATGCTTTCTCAGCCTTGAAGAGATGTGTGGGTTTTTGTAACACCCCAATGGGGGAAATAAGACTTGAGTGAACTGGGAGATTTCAGAGGATCAGAATTTCATATAAAGAGGCTGATAGCATTTGGTCTTTCCATATCACTGTATAATTTGCTGTACGCTTAGCAAAATAGAAACATATAAAATAAGTCTGGTGCATTTGATCTTATCACTGAAGACAAAGTGGAGTTGTTGTGTCTCCGCATTCAACAATGCATCACACTTCACTGCCTCAGCACAGAAGCCATGCCCTCATGGGAAGAGCGGAGTGGAGAGAAATTGCAGGAGAGGATCATGAAGAGGCAGGCTCAGGATGGATATGCTCTAAGATGTGCTCTAATACCCCAGTATTCAGTCTGTAAATTATAATATCCATATAAGATTGTGGAAAATGTGTGATCTAGAGAGGAAAACACCAGAAATTCTGTATTTCTAACTAAATTATATGTGTGTACGTATATTTTCATCATATATTTATATAAGCAGAAGTTAAATTATATTACACTATGATTACAGTCATAGAGATATGTATATATACATGTATACTCATCTAGATTATATACACGTACATACACACGTCTCTATGATTGTTAATTATAATATAATTAACTTCTGCTTGTTCCCGCTTAATGTTCTGTCATTACCAGGATAATCTTAAAAGTATTTAACAACTAGTATAGCACAGATATTGACATAAGAGGCATGGGCAGTAAATAGCTGGTCTGAATGGACACTAACCATAAACAGCCATGTGCCCAGACCCATGCACACTGGCTAAATATTGACCTTGATTGATAGTATTTTTACCTATTATTGCAGAGTCTGTGAGTAAAGCATTAATGACTTCATTAAACACAATTACCTATCTCTTGCCCTACTGTTAATTATTTAGGGTGCTCCCATTTTCTAGTGTTATAAATAATAGTGCAGCGAACAAATTATGTCACGTTAAGATGTTTGTAAGAATTGAATTATAAGTGATTATAAGTCTGATTCTTAGTTCCAAAAACTGGAAAGTTGACAGCATTTCAAAAGAATAAGTCACAGATGAGTCAGAAGTTCATGGGTGTCAGTATAGATTCAAACACTGCTTTGCTGTGTGATCTTGAATGTATCACCTATAAAAATAGCTTTATCTATATTGGTTTTCCAGTCTGCCAAGTGAAAATCGTGCCCATAGTTGACAAAAGGCTCCCAAGGTTGTGCAGTAAAAAGCCCTGACATGTTCATTACAAGCAGAGATATCTGGAAAGATGTTGGGTGATGGGGGGAAAGAGTGCCAAATCTGGAGTCTGAGTCTGAATCCTGGCTTTGCCTCCTACTTGCTGTGTGATCTTCAGCAAGTCACTACTAGACTCTCTGAGCTTCTTTCGTCAAATTGTGGCAATGTATCCCCTGCCTACCTTGGAGTTACTTGGGGGATATGGTGTAGGTGGCGAGCCTCATAAACTCCAAAGGACTTTTGGGATGGGAAGAGTTATTCGTTTATGTGAAAAGATACCTATATTGATATCTTTTAAAATTATTCTGAAGTTTTCCAAATATTCTGATACTCAGCACTCAAAATAAAAATGAATTTTTCCCACTTTGTTACCCTCCCAGTCCACTCCCCGACACCCGCTCAGAGCCACGTGCAAGTCGTATACATACGCATTCTGTGCCTGCTGTGAAACTTTTACCATGGAGATAATGTGCATCTGTGAATAATATATAGTATTGTCTTTAGAGTCTTTAAATATTAGATAAAGATATCAAAACTCTCTGTATTCTCTTGTAACTCGTTCAACATTTATAAGATTCATCCATATTCATATATGCAGCTTTTATTCATTCATTTTTATTGCTGCCCAAACTCCATTGCATGCATTCTCTTCCGTGCTCATGGGTATCTCGGTTTGTTTCCAATGCGGAACTATTGCAAATAGCTGTGAGGAGCATATCTGCATGTATCTTTTGTGCACATGTCTAATGTTTCTCTAGGGCTAGAAGTGGAATTGTTGGGTCGTGTACACATCTCTACCACTAGTAGAGTTAGCAGAATGCCCTCAAATTACTGCTAACAATTTGCACTGCTGTCTCCATCAGTGTGTAAGAGTTCCCAATTCTCCACATACTCACCAGCCCTTGGTGTTTTTGACTTTTTAATTTTAATAGTATCTAAATGAACATGAGTAAATATTCATGGGTCTATGCATAA